>NC_044306.2:122928630-123536666 GCF_007474595.2 Lynx canadensis
GACACTCCAGGTATGGTGGAGGTAACCACAACCTGTCAACATATTCCTTATGCTCCCCTTCTCCTCTCTTGGCTCCTCACACCTCGTCCTTGTGTTCTTTGCAGGGCCAGAGTCCACTGCTTCCTCAGCAGCCCCTCCAGTCTTCTCTCAGAGGATTCCAGTAACATTTGTCTCTCCTTTCTCTGAGTTTCTGTCACAAAAACTGACACCAGAGTTGCCACAGTCTCCAACTCCCCCGTATGTTTTCGTTTTTGATCTCAGCTCTTGAACCATTCTTGTGTCCTCTGCTTCCTGCTCCACTCTACCTCCAAACAAATACACAATATGTTCTCAAAAAAAGACAGAAGGATCCTGTTAAAATAGCTGCCAGATCAAGTAATGCCTCTGTTTAAAACCTTCCTATGGCTTTCTACTTCAGTTGGAATAAAATCTAAAATCCCCTCAAGATGATCTCAACACTCAAATGACTTTGCTCCTCCCCCACATTGCCTCTCTGACCTGCCACTTTCACTCACAGTCTTGCTCACTGTGCCCAATCCCCTAACTCCCTCACTAAGCCTCAAGAATTCCAGGGGGACTCCCACTTCTACTGCACCCTTTGCCTGGAATGATCTTCCCTCTGTCTCCCTCAACTCTGTCAAGTCTATACCAAATGGAATATTCTAAGTATATTTAACATAAAATATCTCTCAGGAAATTCTTGGTCACTTCCCAACTTTATTTTGCTTCTCAGAATATATCACTAACTTATTTATTTTGTTTCTTCTCTGTAAACCCTCACAAGAACATAAGTCATAGAGGGACAGGGATTGCTCTTAGAACAGTGTCCAGTATGCATTATATGTTCTATTTGTTCACCTACAATGAACTTGTGGGGAACTAGGTGGTATGATGGGACAACTGTGGGTTTTAGAGTTCACATTCCCATTCTGCCACTGACTGTTTGACCTTTGGCACAGTTACTCAAACTTTCTTAGCTTCAGTTCCTTGATGTGAGAAAGAGAAGTATGATAGTAATTATAGCATTTTGATGATGATGTATAAAGATGATGAGGTCTTTCCAGTTTCAAGAGAAACTCACTCTCAATGTCTATTTATTAACCTTTATCTGTGGTTGTCATTCCCTCCCATTACAGGCATGCTTTCCCTGCTCAGTGGGTGATTGGGATACAAACAGATCAGGACTCATGTCACAGTAGTCCTAAAAGAAAGAAAACTTCTCTAAGAATTCTTGCTTTGAAATCTCAAAGACATTGGGGCACTTGGGTGGCTCAGTCATTTAAGCATTCAACTCTTGGTTTCGGCTCAGGTCATGATCTCACAGTTTCATGGGTTTGAGCCCTACATCGGGCTCTGCACTGCCAGCATGGAATCCCTGCTTGGGATTCTCTCTCTCACCCTCTCTGTCTGCCCCTTCCCTACTTGTGCTATCTCTGTCTCTTTCAAAATAAATAAATAAATAAGCTTTAAAAAATAAAATACCAAAGGTGTGCTCAAACAATGGTAGCTGGGGTCATGTGCCCCTCCCAGGGCCAACATCTTTGGCCACAAGGATGTGATGCTATGACTGGCCGGGTCTGGGTCTTGTGCTCACCCCATGGCCAAGGTGATGCAGAGGTAGCTCCATTGGAAACACATGGAGTCAGGTTAGAGTAATTCCCAAATTAAGGGTATTTAATTTAAAAAGGAGGAATAATGAAGTGCTCCAGATTAAATGAAGCAGATGACCCTGGCAGACTGAGAATGTATTAATTAATGGAATTCAAAGAAGGATGAACAAGCAAACAATGAATAGGATAGAAGGCACCCAGATCTCAGCAACAACAGGACCCAGGAACAGAACTCGATCTTAGTGCAGACTTCACTTTATCATTTTATCTGCTCCTTTATGTGAGTTAACTTCTTTTTCCTTCACTGAAGTCTGTTTTTTTCCATACATAGTGAGGGTTAGCACCATTCTCACCACTGATTCACACCCTCTTAATAGATGACCTGATACAAGAACAGAAGATTTAGGCAATTCTGAGAAGCAGAAGACTTTGATATGTGTGTTCCCCGTGTGCTCCTTCTGCCTCTTTTCTCCTTCTCTTGTATCTTAGCCAGACTTGGTAGGTGCCCACATAATTTATTACCCAAACCAGTATAATTTTAAGAGTGAATGGCGGCTTTACTAACAAGCTGACACAAATGGCACAAACCAATGGCATCCCAGGAAAACTAAGATATAGTTTTTCACTCTCATTCTCCACCTCCCTTAAAACCTGTTCAAAGAAAGGTTTTATATGAGCTATTTATGTCTCTGCATGAATCAAAATTCTTTCTCTCCTGGGGAAATTTTAAATATTAACTTACATCAAAAAATAAATAATCTTATGTCCTTTGTAAAGGAAGTCGAGGAGACTGCCTTTTTAATGTTTAATTTTATAGTGTTTTTAAAAGATGACTTTATGATTCCATGCTTTTAATCAAATACATTTCTGCTGCCAGCTAAAGGTTTTTATGTGTGTGTGTGTGTGTGTTTGTTTTGGTTTGGGTTGGGTTTTTTCCCCCCCATTATGGGATCTTGATCACAGCTGAATACAGGAAGATAAAGCCAGTTCAATTACTGTTAGAAGATTTATAAAGATTTCCCTGATCGGCACATGTACCCCAATGTTTATAGCAGCACTATCAACAGTAGCCAAAGTATGGAAAGAGCTCAAATGTCCATCGATGGATGAATGAATAAAGAAGATGTGGTACATATATATACAATGGAGTATTACTCAGCAATCAAAAAGAATGAAATCTTGCCATTTGCAACTACGTGGGTGGAACTAGAGGGTATTATACTAAGCGAAGTTAGTCAGAGAAAGACAAATATCATATGACTTCACTCATATGAGGACTTTAAGATACGAAACAGATCAACATAAGGGAAGGGAAGCAAAAATTATATAAAACCAGGGAGGGGAACAAAAACATAAGAGACTCTTAAATATGGAGAACAGAGAGTTCCTGGAGGGGGTTGTGGGAAGGGGGATGGGCTAAATGGGTAAGGGGCATTAAGGAATCTACTTCTGAAACCATTGTTGCACTATATGCTAACTAACTTGGATGTAAATTTAAAAAATAATTTAAATTAAAAAAATTTTTTTAATTGATAAAAAAGATTTCCCTGATCAACCTCATAACATTTATGGAGAAGCTTTTTGAATTATAATTGACATATAATAAACTGCACAGATGTAAAATGTACAACTTGATAAGTTTTTATGCATATTCACAAGATGATAAACATATCCACAATTCCTACAAGACCCTTGTGCCCCTTGATAATTTCCTAGTCCTAATCCATCCAATGCAACCAGTGGTCTTGTTTCTGTCACTATAGATTTTCCTTCTGCTTAAAGAAATTTACTTAATATTTTTTTATACTGTGGGTCTGATGGTGAATTCTTTCAACCTTTATGTACTAAAAATTTTCTTTACTCCACCTTCAACTTAGAAATATTTTCACTGGGTATAGAATCCTAGATTGAAAGATTATTTTTTCATTCAGTGCTTTAAAAATATTGTTCCACCATCTTCTTTCTTGTGTTGTTTCCAACAAAGAAATCTGCTGTCCTGCTTGTCTTTGTTTTTCTGAACATGACCAATCTTTATTCTCTGGCTGTTTTTGAGATTTTCTCTTGGTGCGCCTGGGTGGTTCAGTTGGTTAAGTGTCCGAATTCAGCTCAGGTCATGATTTCATGGCTTGTGTGTTCAAGCTCTGCCTCGGGCTCTGTGTTGACAGCTCAGAGTCTGGACCCTGCTTCAGATTCTGTCTCCCTCTGTCCACCCCTTCTCTGCTCACGCTCTGTGTCTCTCTCTCTCTCAAAATTAAATCAACATTAAAAAAATTTTTTATTAAAAAAAAAAAAGATTTTCTCTATGTCACTGGGGTGCCTGGGTGGCTCAGTCAGCTGAGGGTCAAGAGTCTTGATTTGGGGCCAGGTCATGATCTCACAGTTCATATGTTCAAGTGACAGTATGGAGCCTGCTTGGGATTTTCTCTCTTCCTCTCTGCCCCTCCCCCCACTCGCATGAGCACATGCACACACACATGCTCTCTCTTTCTCTCTCTCTCAAAATAAATAAATTATTTATTTATAAAATAAAATAAAATAAAATAAAATAAAATAAAATAAAATAATCTCGTGGGTTCAAGCCCCATGTCAGGCTCAGAGCCTGGAGCCTGCTTCAGATTCTGTGTCTCCCTCTCTCTCTGCCCCTCCCCTGCTCATGCTCTGTCTCTCTCCCTTTCAAAAATAAATAAAATAATAAAATAAAATAAAAAATTTTCTCTTTATCACTGGTTTTAAGCAATATATTTGAGCATAATGCTCAAACATAGAAAATATAGTTTTCTCCATGTTTTTTGTGCTTGGTGTTTATTGAACTTTTTGGATCTGTGGGTTAATAGCTTTCATCAAATATAGAGAACTGTCAACCATTACATCTTCAAATATGATATTCTCCCCCCCTCTTTTTATTCCCTCGGACTACAGTTACACATACATTAGGGCTCTTGAAGTTATCTCACTTCTCACTGATATTTTATTCATTTTTCTCCCCTGTATTTAATTTTGAATAGTTTCTCTCTGTCTCTTTGTCTCTCTGTCTCTGTCTCTCTCTCTGTCTCTCTGTCTCTCTCTCTCTCTCTCTCTCTTCAAGTTGAATAATCTCTTATTCTGTAACATCTAATCTGCTGTTAGTACCACTGAGTGCATTTTTCCATGCTGGACATCTAAAAGTTCAACTTTATTGGTAAAAAAACAAATAAAACTTACCATCTCAATTATTTTTAAATGTACAAGTCAGTAGTGTTAAGTATATTTACACTGTTGTAAAACAGATCTCCAGAACTTTTTCATCTTGCAAATCTAAAACTCTATACCCATTAAACAACAATTCTTTTTTCCCTCATGGTAAACACCATTCTACTTTCTATTTCAATGAACCTGGATACTTTAGAAACCTCATATAAGTGAAATCATACAGTATTTGTCCTTTTGTGAGTGGCTTATTTCACTTAGGTAATATCCTCAGGGTTCATCCATGTTGTAGCATGTGACAGGATTTCCTTCCTTAGCATTCCACTGTATGTATGTACCACATTTTGTTTACCCATTCATGTGTCAATGGAAACTTGGGTTGCCTCCACCTCTTGGCTATTGTAAATAGTGCTGCCATGAACGTGGTTCTCCAAATATCTGAGACTGTGCTTTGAATTCTTTGGGGTATATGTGAAGTGAAGTTGCTGTATCATATGGTAGTTGTATTTTTAATTTTTTTAGGAACTGCCAGTTTTTCACAGCATTTGTGCCATTTTATAATCCCACTAACAGTGCACAAGGTTTCCAACTTCTCCACATCACTGCCAACAATTGTTATTTGTTTGTTTTAATAATAACCATTCTAATGGATATGGAGTGATATCACCTTGTGGTTTTCATTCTTATTTTCCTGGTGATTAATCATGCCTCCTCCAGAGAATAGAAAAAGAGGGAATATTTTCCAACTCATGTTATAAAGCCAGCATAACTATAGTAATACCAAAATCTATAAGAACCTCATAGAAAAAGGAAAATTACAGATGAACTGTACAAAAAATAGATGGAAATATGCTAAACAAAATAAATTCAGCACACTATAAAGAAAATAATATATCATGACTAGGTAGATTGAGTCAGGAATATAACATCTGTTTAGCATTTGAAAATCAATGTATCTCAGCACATAAAAAAAGAAAAAGTTATATGATGATCTTGACAGATGCAGAAAAGCATATGATAAAACTCAAATTCCAATGATAAAAAACTCTTAGCAAAATATGAATTAAAGAGAACTTTCTTATTCTGATAAAGCCTATCTACGTAGCCTATCAACCTACCGCAAATATCATAATTAATAATGAATTATTGAGATTGACAATGACAATTGACAATTATTGAGATTTACAATTTATAGGAGTATAAATACAACTTTAATTCAACTTTTACTGGAAGCCCTACCCAGTGCAAGGATGCAAAAAGAAGAAATAAAATGTTTAAGAATCAGAAAGGGAGACGAGGCACCTGCATGGCTCAGTCAGTTAAGTGTCTGACTCTTGATATCGGCTCAGGTCATGATCTCAAGATTTGGGAGTTCAAGCCCCATTTCAGCCTCTGTGCTGGCAGTGCAGAGCCTGCTTGGGATGCTGTCTCTCCCTCTCTCTGCCCGTCCCCATCCCATGCTCGCTTGCTCTCTCTCTCAAAATAAATGGATAAATAAACTTAAAAAAAAGAAAAGAACCAGGAAGTAAGAAATAAAGCTTTCACTATTTCCAGAGGGTTTATGTGTAGAAAATCTTAAAGAATCTTTTAATTATAAAAATAAGGGAATTTAGAAAGATCGCTAATGCAAAGTCAGTACATTTCTGCATACCAGTGACAAATATAAAATGAAATAAAAAATAAAACTATGTTTCACAGTTATGGAAAGACAATCCAGTGGAACTAATTTAGGAAATCCACAAATAGACCTAAAAATGCATAACAGTTTAGTATATAATAAAGTTGAAATTTTAGTAAATGCGAAAAGGACAGATAATTCAATAATTTGTATTGGGATACTTGATCATATTCCTACCTCATTCCATATATCTAAATAAGTGCCACAGAGATTAAGATTTGTATGTATATATTCCATTAGAAGACACATGCTAAAGCTGAAAACAAAGACCTAGAAAAATTTTAAATTCTGATGACAACTTGGAAACTTTTTCAAACTAACCATAAATGGTTAGTAAGTTCTCTAGAATGAATTTTTGCATATCAGTAAGAAAAAGACAAATCCTTCAAAGAAAAATAGACAGAGGAAATTAATAAATAATCTATGGAAGAAAAACAAGTGGTCAATAAGTACATAAAAAATTAGTCCTGGTAACTAGGAAAGTTAAAACTAAGACAATCAAACAAATATTTTAAAGACTGAAAAGACTAATTGAGCTGAATGTAGGAACTGGAGATTATGACATGTTGCTCATAAGTTACGGCATATTCATACAATAAAATACTCTTCAGCACTTAAAAAATCATAGATGGACATTTGCCAACTTGAAAATATCTTCATGGGGCACCTGGCTGGTTCAGTTGGTAGAGCATGTGACTCTTGATCTCAGGACTGTGAGTTTGGGCCCCATGTTGAGTGTAGAGATTATTTAAAAATAAAATCTTTAAAAAGAAAAAGAAAAAAGAAAACATTTTCACAACTATTGTGATGTGAATTTAAACAGTCCTGAAGAGTGTAAGTCATATAAAATATAAAATTATATGTACAAAAAATTCTGGAAGCAAATAGACCCAGATGTTATTCATGGTTTTCTCTGGGTAGTTGGATTTTGCTCTTTTTATTATCAGCATTTTATGACATGTCTCAATAAATTTAATGTATTATTTCTCAATAAATTTAATGTCATTCATAAAGAAGACTTTGTGTTGTGTTTATAATTTCTATTAAGGATAATCATTTCTGAGAAAATTATCTGTTGCAAATATTACACTTATCCACAATAGTTCATTAATAAAGAACACTGTCACTGACATTGATTTCACTGGAAATCACATGTAGTGTACATTCACTTTGGATGTTAAATTTCATTGGCATTCTTTGTAATAAGGCAACTCTTACAAACAAATAATAATACTGTTTTCATTAGGTGTATTTTCTCTTAAGCTATGACTGTTTTGTTTTGCTGAATAATAAACTTAATAGGTAAATCGTTTTTTGAATTTTGTTGTAGGTAGCAGTATTAACTGAATTGCCCCCCTCCATTTACATGTTGAATCCCTAACCTCCAATGTGACTATATTTGGAAAAAGGAAATATGACAGAAGGGTCCTGATTCATAGGATTAGTGTTCATATAAGAGAACACACAGAGAAGTCTCTCTCTCCAACACATGAGGACACAACAAGAAAGTAGCCATCTACAAGCCAGGAAAAGGGCTCTCACAAGGAACCAAATCAGTCAGCACCTTGATCTTGGATTTCCCAGCCTCCAGAACTGTAAGAAATAAATGTCTGTTGTTTAAAGCACCCTATCTGCAGTATTTTGTTATGGCAACCCATGTAAGATAGGTGGTGAAGTATTTGCTCAGATAAGCGTTAGGCTGGTTCAACAGCTCTTTCACAAGAAATGGCATATTTCAATAGTCTGTTTAATGAATACTGCCTACGGTGAGAAAACAAATGCTGTACGTGATTACTGAGGAGGAAATTAGCATTGCCTACAATCTAACATCCATGGGAAACTATTGTAAACCTAGAATTAATTATACTTGCATCTCTGTGTTCCTTTGGCCAACTCCTAGAACTGCTGTTCAAAAACAAAACCTCCCTTTTGAAGAGGACTTTATTATGTTTAGCATTATAGCAATAACCATTCAGTCATACAGATTTAGGTTTGACTCTCAGCTTTGCTTCTTTTCCAGCTATGTGACTTTGGGAAAGTTATTTAACCTATCTGAACCCCAGTTTATCTGTAGAATGGAGAAAAAGCATAACTACTTTAAAGTGATGCTGTGAGCACTCAGGGACATGGTGTTCATTAAGTGTGACTGGCACAAGGTCTACCTCCCTCTCATGACCACCCATTCCTTCCACCTAACCAGAAATAAAAAAGTGCTGCCAACTGTACCTCAATATTAAAATGCATTGATGAAAATTGGGGGTTTGAGCATGGTTTCTTCTTTTCGATTTTGATTCTGCTGCTCTAATTTTGAATATTTATATCTTCTTACATAAAGTAATAGTTCTACTGGAAGAACTGCTACCCTCCCCATATCCCTCACAGTATTCTTGTAGGAAGCTAAACGGTGTTCGTGTAACACAACTTTGATCCCTTCACTTTAATACTGAGAACTTTCAGTGGCCTCCTTCCTTTGAAAAAATAAATACAAACTCTTTAAAATTGTGTTTGAAATACAGGTGACCTTTGAACAACATGGGTTTTACCTGTGTGAATCCACTTACACATGTTTTGTTTTTGTTTTTTCAACTAATACAATACAGTACTGTAAATGTATTTTCTTTTCCTTATGGTTTTCTTAACATTATCTTTTCCTTGGATTATTTTGTTATAAGAATACAGTATATAATAGTTATAAAAATATGTGTTAGACAGCTGTTTAATGTTCTCAGTAAGGCTTCTGGTCAACCATAGGGTATTAGTAGTTAAATTTGGGGGAGTCAGAAGTCATATGTGGATTTTCAGTCTCCAGCTTTGATCTTCAACTTCATTCCTATCTAATCTATTCTTCACCACATGAACAATAACAATGATCATTTTAAGATTCCAAAATGATTATGAGTCCCTCTTCCCCATTTAAAAACATCCAGTTTCTCAATAACTCTTGTGGACAAAGTCCTAAGTCCTTGTTCTCAGAATCACTTAGGAAAATCCTCTAAATGGACCCCAAGACTTCCTGGCAAACTACATAATAAGTTGTTGTTGTTGTTGTTTTTGTTGTTGTTGTTTTATAGGGACAGATGTGATTAACAGCTTTTATTTTCTATTGTTCTTAAGCAAAATACACCAAGGGCTGGACTCTATTCTGACATATCCTGAATATCTGCAGTAAAAGAGGCACACATGTAATGTACAGAAATCACTTCAAAATTCTCTTTGTTTAGAAAGTCAAATATAATTACCTGTTATTTGTCCATAAAAATTAGCAAGAAGCTTGTCCTTTTGTCCTAAATCATAGCAGGAAGATGTTGTGATTAGATGCCACTACGAACCCATATTATCTGCCCTGTTAAAACAATAAAAGGAAACAGAACACTCTCCTCCTCTATCCTTCCTGGAAAGGTGATCAGGAAAGGGGCTTAGCTGCAAGCTGCAAGTAAAACTCTTCTGTGGCCCTCTAGTTAATGAGTGAGCTATTCTAGCTCTGGGTCTGATTTTCAGGCAGTTAAAAACTTCTATTTTCAAGGAGCACAGCACCGTCTAAGTAATGATTGGTTTCTACATTAGTGTAAAGAACAATGACAAAGCTCTAAGTGGTTGAAGAATGTGATTTATAATCTGTATAAGAAAAAAATCAATTGAATCAGTTTTGTCACCAGACATATGTGTCTTGGCCTTCCACAAAGCTGCTATAGTTTCTCTACTTCCTTAACTTAAATATTTAGATTAGAACTTTTTGTATTAAATAATTAAAGCTTTTGCCTATGAGTACAGTTGAGAGCATCTTACAAATTTCGGTGTATAGTTTTCTAAAAAGTCCATAATTTTATTTTTAATATCTTCTTTGAAACAATAGCTAGTAGTTATTATTTTTTGGTTTGTTGATTTTTGTTCAAATCTGTGCCATTAAATTTTAATGTAATTTGTAGATTATTTGACTTTTACAACTTCTACTCTTCAGAATTGATAGTTTTATCTATAGCCAAGTGATGCATTTCATAAGTCTTCCATAAATGTTCAAGAAAAGAGGATAGTCCATATGTAAAGTATATAGCACATAAATTTACCTTACTTTTTATTATTCAAAATCTTCTTTATGTATGAAGTATATATGTGTATGCATGAATGAGTAATGTGCATTTGAATCACCTGGGCATTTTGTTAGAATGCAGATTTGGATTCAGTAGGTATAGGATGAGCCCGAGATTCTGCATCTCTAGAAAGCTCCAGGCAAATCCCATGCTGTTCGTCTGTGAACCTCACTTCGAGCAGCAAAGCCTTAAGCCACTGTTCATTAAGATTTTATGACTAGGAAGAAAACAAAAAAGATTTTATGACTAGGTGTCTCGGCATCCTCATGCATTGGGCGGCCCAACCTGTATGCATTCCTCTCCCTTAGATTAGATCAGTACTTCTAGGTTCCTTTTAAGTGTGTCTCTCATTCTCTGAAGTTGTAACTTGTAAGATATTGCATTATTTAATGCCAGGATATTTCTTGACAATGCAACTTTCCTTTTATCAATACAAAATGACCCTCTTTGTCAGGTCTGGTGCTACTTTGTATGCATGCTACTCTATATGATGTTTATGAAACCATCTTGATTTCTTTTTCATTTGAATTTGCCCAATGTATGCCTAAAATGTAATATATGCTCAATAAAAATTAAAGTTATTGTTATTTATTCTTTTATTTTTAACCTTTATCACATTAAGAAGTGTTTTTTAACCCACTCTACAGTTTCTTGATGAGTATCTCAAGTTTGCCCTCCAGAATGTTGATTTGATGTCAGAAGTGTTAATTCTACTATTTACTACCTCCATTTTGAGAAGATTTTTAAACTAGTATACCTGTAGTTTATTAGTGTATTTATTAGTGTATTAGTTTCCCATTCACTCAGATAGTATTTTGACCCCAGCCTTTGCCTTAGCTTGATGGCCAGAGCACCTGTTTCATGGAGGCTGCACCATTTACACACTTGAGGAGCAATGAAGCAATTGCTTTCTAAAATTATGATGTTTCTTATATAAACTGATTTTCTTTTATATTTGGGAGTGTTGTTCCCTATTCTTAAGCTGCAGTATTGTTTTATAAGCCCCATTGTAGATTTTTATTAAATGACTTCTATCCAGACACTGCATTTTTTCAAAAGATAGGATGAGTGGAACAGTCTTCAGTTTCCATGCTATGTACTTGAGGCTCGTTTTGTAGCTAACACTAAAGATCTAATTTATGTGCACAGGCCTAGGTCATTTTACGTTGACTGGCAATGCAACTTCCATGCAGTGTGCAGCTCTTACTTGAACAATATAACACATGGGACTAGATCTCCTCATAAGCTCTTCCCACACTCTAACTCTATCCATAGTTGCAACACTTCTCCTTAGGTCACTAAGCATGTCAGGATGCTATGTGTTTTCTTCAGGCCCCTTTCATATAATATATTACATTCATGGAAAAGCCTGGACTGAGAAAGGGAGGCAGTAATATTGTAAGATCTGGTAAGGAAGAGTAGAATAATTCTGATAAGCAAAGATAATATTTCATAGTTCAGGAACTATGTAGGTACTCTTTCATTCTAAAAAAAAAAAGCCACATAGAAGAGAGATAAAACAAAATACTTATCTGTTTCCTTTGTCGTTAAGATTCCATCTAGGTCAAATGCTGAAGTATGTGGTATGCATCAAAGAATATGCTTCTCAATATAAATGGAAAATATATTCTAACTGTGGCCATCTGAATTTCTACTGTGGACACCATTTTTCATAGTCATTGTTGGTTTTGTTGAGTGAAAGCATAGCACACAGGCGACTCACCTGTCGTGCTGAACCCAAAGATGCAATAACCTTAGAGATCTAAGACACTGTGCTCCGACCCCCATATTAGTGAAGTATACAGGAAATGCATGAAGTTCCCATTCCAGATATTTCATCAACTTTGTGTGACCTGAATAAATTGCATAATCTCAGAGGATCATTGGTTTTATCATATATAAGATAATTTAAACTTATTTAACCCATCCAACCACAGAATATTTGTAACAGAACCTCAAAGTGCAATAGGAGTGTTTTTATTTTTCCTATAGAGTTTTGATGTCAGAAAGACCTTATAGAGCAGAGGTTCTCAACTTTTCAAAAGGCAGGGAACTTAGGATTTACAATGGTCTTTATGGAATATCATGTAATGTCAACATTAAATTCAGAATAACTAATTATGCAATTCTAGATAATAGAATAAACATGTGGAAGCAGGTGTCAAACGTTTAAGTTTATGGTAGAAAGAGAAAACATTATATTCTTTTGCCTAATTCTATTTCCTTGCATTATTTTCATGCTCTATACAACAAACTTATACACATACTCTTTTCAATTATCTGTTGTTTTTAGAAGAGTTCACAAACTTAAGATTGACTTTTACTGAACTTCTGTTTTTCAGACTCTTGAGGATATTATTTTATAGGAGGTCATAAAATAAACCCTGTGTTTAAACTTTGTCAGTTAACTAATTATTCCAATTATGGGGAAACATAAATAGGAAGAAACCAGCCAGCTCTGACTCCAGGGCCTTGGCACTTTGCTGAAAGATGTACTGCTCCTGCTCCTCTTTCCAGTCATTGTAGGGTGTTCCAAACAGATTTTAATCCCATGAGAACAAGATTATACACGCTTTCTTTTTTCTTTTCAGGGCAGAGGCTTTGAAATCAAGTTGAAATGTGTAGTGTCATTCTACCTGGAACATGGCCATATGGAATAAGAAATATTTTCTTATTGTATTTGGTCAGTAGTGCAAACAGGTTGAACACACAAAGGGAAGTCAGAGATGGTTTTTATTTGCATATATGCATGTCTGGGAGGCCCCATCTCCTAAGGACCAAGAGATTTTCAATTATTTTTCATGTGGTAACCCTAAAGTTATGGCAAAGCATTGCAAATCACTGTGAAGCATTGCAAAGCATTCAGTGAGGCCATAATAAAGGTCAGATAGCAGCATGTTGCTTTCCAAAGGTGAAAGAAAATATCTTCCTAGGATGAGGGTAAATAGATGTTTCTACTCAACAACATGCTTTGCAGCTTTGGCCAGAAAAGGGAAATTGGAAAGATGGTGGATACTGGAATTTTCCACCCAGTTCCAAAGCTGGCCTTCTGAATAAGAACCATTTGCTTCGCTATGGCACCATCTCCTTCTGAGAGCTCCTTCTCAGTTGACCAGAAATATCCACTTGACTGGTGACTAAAGAAATATGAATAAGGATGTTGCTATTCAATTCCTATCATTTAAATAGGGCTTTAAAGTAACACAGTAAATTTAAAAGCCAAAGAATTGTAGGCTTTATAGCCAAAGAATTTTCTAAATTCCTTTCTTCCATTTTTTTTTAAGCCTAGAGAGGACTCTGATTTCTCACATAATGTTAACACCTATATGCCTTCGGCCCCTGATAGCCAGGCCTTGCTGCATAGTGATATGAGGAGGATGTGATGCAGAAGGAAGGGAAGCCCATCCCTATTATAGAAGGCCGTAGGAAGGAAAAGGGAAAGAGGAGATGTGGAAAACAGATCTGAATGCCCCAACTTCTCTCTGAGCTTCCACCAGGACTGGGTGTTAGGACTGCCATGGGAAGAAGGAAGCTGTTGGGTTGTTTGAGTCTCTACAAAGAACCCAAAGCACAGGTTGCCCTAACCAAGCTGGGGCAAAACCACATCAGAGTTTAATTTGGCAACAAAGAGTGCTTAGAGAGTAGCCTTCAAATTTGCTTTTCGGGGCAGCTTGCCATTTCTGCCTTGCAATAATAAAATCTTCCTTTATTCCTTGTGTAGAGTAGAGCAAGCCTGGGGAGGAAGGATTGAACCATCAGGTAATTTGAGAAGCAGGTGACAGATTGCCTTTTAGGGTCTGGATTGGTGAGATGTAAAGGGATCCCTGGCCTTGGTTTGGGATGGACCATCACAGTAGGAGGCCACATGGAGGACAAAGGTTTTTTTGTACCAGTGTAACCTAAGGTCAACTGCAAAACTAACCAAACAAGATAAACAAGACTATTCCACAAGGTAAAGACCTCAGCTACAAATGCAGTAGGCAGGCAACAACCAAGCAAACAGGGCACCCTCATGAAGATTGGAGGAATGGAACAAAACCATTGCAAGTTCTAGGGAGCCTATCTTCCCCCAGCCAAGAAGTCATGAAGTCCTCCTTCCCTAAGATGCCCTGGGAGAGAATCAGGAAGACAGGAAGATTCTAGGAAACTGAGCATTTCTTTTTACCAAGTGATAAAGAGCACAACCTTAAAAGATTATTTCAATCATTACAGTGGTCCAGGTTTTAATAAGACTAGAAGCTACTTTTTTTGCCTTTTACTTGATAGACTGATGGTTATAGTATAGATTGGGGTTGTTTTAGACATAATTTTTAAAAACATATCCTGACTACATACCTGAGATGTAGTATGCATAAATCTTGTGACCCTGTTACAAATGCTTCTTGAATAAATTCATGAATGAATCAAATTACACAGAGGAAAAAAAATAATAAAATGCTTAAGATGATTTGTCATCTTCAACAGTAAAGTTCTCCAGAGAGAGAAATACAAAAACCTAGGCAACTACTTTAGCACTGAGGTTATGGTTCTTTCCCCAGTGTTAATCCCAGTAGGGATGAGCCTGAAAAAAATTGCCAAGTGGATAATAATTTATTTTCTTATTTCTTTCATGAACATTTGATTTTAATGGAAATCACAAATAATACTATTTATAATTTATGGATACAAATATGTCACAATAACTACCAAATTCACATTTGTGGTGGTCTCTGGCAAAGGAAAGAAATTGCTTTGGTTGGTAAAAGGAATGACTTTTATTAATTTATTTATTTTTCCTTTCAAATTTTTATTTAAATCAAAGTTAGCTAACATATAGTGTAATATTGTTTTCAGGAGTAGAATTTAGTGATTCATCACTTACATATAACACCCAGTGCTCAACATGACAAGTACCCTCTTTAATACCCATTACCCATGTAGTCCATCCCCTACCCACCTCCCTACACCAATCCTGTTTGTTCTCTATGGTAAGGAGTCTCTCATGGTTTGTTTCCCTTTCTCTCTCTCTCTTTTCTTTCCCCTTCCCATATGTGTGTCTGTTTTGTTTCTTTTTTTTTTTTAATTTTTTTAAATGTTTATTTATTTTTGGCACACTGCGAGAGACAGAGTGCAAGCACGGGAGGGGCAGACAGAGGGAGACACAGAATCTGAAGCAGGCTCCAGGCTCTGAGCTGTCAGCCCAGAGCCCCATGCAGGGCTTGAACTCACCATCCGTGAGATCGTGACCTGAGCCGAAGTCGGATGCTTAACCGACTGAGCCACTCAGGTGCCCCTTGTCTGTTTTGTTTCTTAAATTCCATATATGAGTGAAATCATATAGTATTTGTCTTTCTCTGCCTGACTTATTTCGCTTTGCATAATACACTCTAGCTCCATCCATGTCATTGCAAATGGAAAGATTTCATTCAAAAGGAAGGACTTTTAATTTGTCTATAATGCTTCTTTTAACAAAAAAGATCTAAAGTAAAACTGACCGAATGTTAACATTGATTAATCCCATTGGTTTTATTCTTTTAACTTTCTGTATTTGAAATTTTTCAAAATTCAAAGGAAAAAAAGTAATCTTGAATATCAGAGGAAAGGCGTTGACTTTTCCCATGAAATCCAGGAAAGTTTCCAAGAGGAGGTGACACCTGGGTGTTGAAGGCAAGGTGGGATGTAGCAGGTTTTTACTGGGTGTGGAGGACTTGGGAAAAGGAGATACAGGGTGTTCAAGACCAGGTCATATGTGCACAGGCTCTCTGCTTTTTAAATGTTTATTCAATGACTTGTGTTTGTCAAACTACCCCTCTCCTGTTACCTTCCTCATCCTTGTCCCTGATTTCAGCTCCTCTATTTCTGGGCTGTGTACATAGTAAGTAGGCTACTATTTGAAAAGTATGTGTCATTTGATGGATTATTTTATGTCTAGGTAATCTAATAGGGGTTGGGGGAGGAATGACCCAAATATATAAAGTTGAACATTAAAATAGGGAAATAACCACTAACACAGAGAAAGAATTCTTGGAGGATATTGTGCTTGACTACATGTAAATTCAGTTGAAAACCAGCTGAAATTGGTAGTTTTTTGAGGAAATATAAATCACCAGTTGGACCTCAGAGGAATTAGACAGCCTCAACAGACCAATAATCATGAAAGAAACTGATAAAGAAGAAGTGATATCTATACCCCCCCCACACACAACGGATTATTGTTCAGACATTAAAAAAAACAATGAAATCTTGCCATTTGCAACAAAATGGATGGATCTAGAGGGTATAATGCTAAATGAAATAGGTCATTCAGAGAAACATACATACCATACACTCTCATTCATATATGAAATTTAAGAAACAAATAAATGAGCAAAGGAAAAAAAAGAGAGAGACAGAGAGAGCGACAAACCAAGAAACAGACTCTTAACTATAGAGAACAAACTGGGAGGGGAGAGGGAGATGGGTTCAATAGGTGATGGGGATTAAAGAGTATACTTATTGGGGAGCCTGGGTGGCTCAGTCAGTTGAGTGTCCGACTTCAGCTCAGGTCATGATCTCACGGTTCGTGAGTTTGAGCCCCGCATCGGGCTCTGTGCTGACAGCTTGGAGCCTGCTTCGGATTCTGTGTGTGTCTCTCTCTGCCCCTCCCCTGCTCATGCTCTGTCTCTCTCTGTCTCAAAAATAAATAAAAACATTAAATAAATAAATAAATTTTTAAAAAGAGTATACTTATCATGATGAAATAAAATGATAAAAAAAAACTTTAATAGTTAAAATTAGGGACATAAGGTGAATTTTACCAAATGCCTTTAAGGGATTTTTAGCATTTATGGAGCTATTTATGTGATTTTTCACCTCTTTTCACCTATTACTTTTTAAAAAATAGCCCACTTGCTTGTGTGTTTGTTATTTTTAACATAACACTGGGTGATTCTATTTGTTACTAATTTATGAATTTTGCACCAATATGCATAAAATAGATTTTTTTCCCCAGTAATTTTTTCTCTTTTTTGGTGCTCTTTGGTAGCGTTGTGCTGGCTTCATAGAATAATTTGGAATCTTTCCTTCTCTATGATCTGATATGGTCAGTGCAGCTTAAATAACATGGAATTAATTATCCCTTCCTTGAAGGTTTGATAAAAATGAAAAATTGATAATAATTTATTTTCAGATCATGTAAATACTCAAATTAAAAGGAGAAAATTGTCAAATTAAATTTAAATGCAACACACAATATGCTCTTCACACAAATCCCTCTTACATCATAAAGACATATACAGGTTGAAAATGGAAAGATGGAGGAAAAGAACATCATCTAAACATTAACCAACCAAGTTGGGATAGCTCTACTTATTTCAGACAAAGTGCACTTTAAAAAAAAGAGTATCACAAGTGATAATGAAGAAGGTTGCACAAAGATGAAGGAGGTAATTCACCAAAAATTCTGAGCAATCCTAAACAAGCATATACTTAATCACACTTCAAAGTACATGAATCAATAACTGCTACAACTAAAAGTAGGCAAATCTAATCGCTAAAGCTGAAGAAGTCAGCACTTTCATATACATACTTGATAGAAAAAAGTAGTAAGAAAATCATATCTGACCAACAAATACTACTGATCAACTTGAGCTAATTGACATTAGTTGACATTCAACAATAAAATAGTACGCATTTTTTTTTCAAATGGCTTGGAGTACTCATCAAGATGAACCTTCTCCTGGACCATATAATAATACTTCCCAAAAACTTTGAAGTGATTGAAATCATATAGGCTATGTTCTCTGACTACATGAAATTAAATTAGAAACCAATAATAATATATCTGTAAAACTTCCAAACATTGGAACACTATGAGTCAAGAAAAAAAACCAAGGGAAATAGTAAGATATTTTGAACTGAACGGTAATAAAAACACAGCATATCAAAAGTTGTGAGATGCAGCTAAAACAGAAATTAGATGGAAACTTTATAGCTTTAAATGATAATAATAGAAAATAATAAAGGCTTAAAATTGCTGATACAGGTATCCTTATGAAACTAAAAAATGGAAATCAAATTAAACCCAAAGTAAGTAGAAAAAATATATAGATAAAATTGAGGATCAGTAAAATAACAAAGAAAATGCAGAGAAGTCAATGAAATCAAATGCTAGTTGGAAAAGAACAATATAATTGAGAAACCTCTAATTAGATCAATTTTTAAAAAGGCACAAATATAAAATTTAGGAATAAAACAGAAGACAGTAGTACATATACTACAGACATTAAAAGAATGTTAAGAGAATAATAAAAACAATTTTATTCCACTAAATTTGATAACTTACATGAAATGGACAAATTCCTTGACAGACACAGATAAAAAAGTTACCAACTGATTCAAGGAAAAAATGGAAAATCTGAAGAGACCTATGATTATTTTTAGAAATTAGAGTCTTAATTAAAAATATTCCCACAAAGTAAACTCAATTTCTAGGTGACTCTACTGGTCAATTCAATAAAACACTTAAGGAGAAAAAAAGTAACAATTTTACTCAAATAACTTTAGAAAATAGAGAAAGAGGGACACTTCCCAACTAATCTTACCATTAGTATTACCTTCATAACTAAGCCAGACAAATATTTTACAAGAAAGCTACAGATTTCATGAATGTAGGCACAAAAAATCTGAACAAAATATTAGCAGATCAAACTCAACAATATAGAAAAATGATAATAAATTATGATCAAGTGGGATTTATTTCAGGAATCCAAATATTCAAATATTAATGTAATTCACCACAGAGTAAGTGTAATTCATAACAGAATAAAAAAGAAAAGTTGTATGATCATCTCAATAGATGCAAGAAAAACTTTGACAAAATCCAACATCCATGAATGATTAAAAAGCTTTTTGCAAACTATGAAAAACCTAAAGCTAGCAGCATACTTACTGTTAAAACTATATGCCTATTTTGCGGACCAAGGCAAGAAATTCTGCCTTTACCAATTCAACATTGTACTGGAGATCAAAACTAGTGATTAAGGCCAGAAAAATAAACAAAAGTCCTAAATATCAAAGAAGAAGTATTAAGCTGCCTTTATTAACTAATTGCATGACTATATACAGAGAACATCCTAAGAAATGTACCAAAAAGCTTCTAGGATTAGAAATGAATTTAGCAAAGTTAGTGAATACTAGGTCAATAGACAAAAATCAATTATATTTTAATATAGTAGCAATGAAAAATCAGAAAATAAAATCATAATCATTTATAGTATCATTCAGCATATGAAACACTATGAAATAAAATAAACAAAAATAGTGGGGGCTCATGACCTCAGGGTCATGAGTTCAAACTCCACCTACAGTGTAGAGATTACTTAAATCAATAAAACTTTATAAATAAATAAGTAAAACAAAACATGAATACGAATCATACACTGAAATCTAAACATTATTGCCATATATCATAGATGATGCTAAGTGAACAGATACACCATGTTTATGGGTTAGATGAGACAAGACTGCTATTGATAACAAATATGTTATCAATTGTAAATTGATTTATAGATTTAATACAGGTTGGTGTTGTTTGTTTGTGTGTGTGTGTGTATGTGTTTGTATAGATAAGCTCATTCTAAAACTAGTATGAAAATTCAAAGGAAGAATCACCAAAAGAGTTTTCAAAAATAAGAACTAAGTTGGACGACTCAAGGATTATTATAAAGCTATAGTAATTAAAATAGTGCAGTATTGGCATAGGATACACAAATAGCAATAGAACATGATAGAGATTCCAGATTCCAAAAATAATAGACCCACACATATGCTATTTTTTTTCTTTTTAACCTTTATTTTTTTTTAATTTTTTAAATGTTTATTTGTTTTTGAGAGAGACAGACACAGTGTGAGTGGGGGAGGGGCAGGGTGAGAGGGAGACACAGAATCCAAAGCAGGCTCCAGGCTCTGATCTGTCAACCCAAAACCCGGCATGGGGCTCAAACTCACGAACTGCGAGATCATGACCTGAGCTGAAGCCGGACACTTAACCAATTGAGCCACCCAGGCACTCCCATATGTTATTTTTTTTTTTAAACAAAGGTGGTAAGGTAATATATGGAAGAAAGGAGAGCTTTTCAATAAACAATACTAGAACAAGTAGTTATCCATATGAAAACAAAAGAACCTCAACACATACCTCCCATCACACACACAAAAAAAACCTTGAATTGGATCATAGAGCTAAATGTGAAAGCTAAAACTATATAATTTCAAGGAGAGTAGATAGGAAACCTCTTTGCATATTTGGGTTACGGAAATAATTCTCAGGACATAAAAAGTATTAATCACAAAAGAGCAAATGGATACAAAAGACTTTCTCCAAATTAAAAAAGAATGCTTTTTTTAATAACACCATTAAGGAAGTGAAAACACCAACCACAGAATAGGAGAAAATATTCTTGACACAGATATCTGATGGAGTAGTTATATCCAGAATGCATAAAGGACTCTTACAATTCAATAGTAAAAAGACAGCCAAATAAAAATAGGTACAAGATTTAAATAGTTCACACAAAGGAAATATACAAATGGTCAATATGTACATGAAAAAAATGCTCAAAATTCATCTTGAAGTAAGTGCAAATTTAAACCACATTGAAATTACACTACAGCCAATACACTGGCTAAAATTTAAAAGACTGCCAGTATCAAATGTTGGTGATTCACATACATTGCCTATGGGACTGTAAGATGGTACAACTACTTTGGCAAACAGTGTGGCCATTTTTCATAAAGTTCAACACTCACGTACCACATGACCAGCAAATCTACTCCTCGATATTTATCCAAAAGAAATGAAAACATTTGTCCACAATGTTTATAGTGGCTGTTTTCATACTGGCCAATATTGTAACAAGTGAAATGTCCATCCCCTAGTAAATGGACGAACAAATTATGGTAAATCCATGCAACAGACCACTGTGGAATAATAAAAAGGAACCAACTATTGATATCCACAAGATACTTACATCTCAAAAACTGAAGAAGCTAATAAACACAAAGGAATTTGTACTGACATGATTTTATTTATATGGAATTATAGGATAGGCAAAGCAATCTATATTAACAGAAAGCACATCAGTGGTTGCCTGGGGCTTGGTGTATGTAGGTGAATTGACTGCAAAAGGGGTGAAAGAGGAACTTTGGGGGGGATAGAAATGTTTTATATCTTGTTTGTGGTGGACTTACAGTTCTATTAATGGTCAAGACTCATTGAGTATACACTGAAAATGGATGCATTTTTTGTGTATAAAATTGACATCAATAAAGTTAATTTTAAAATAAATAAGTAAAAACTGCTCAAAAGCCCCCCAGAACCCTCAGACTTGGAAATCACCCACTACTTGAGTGTTGTAAGAGCTCTGGAATGTCCCTGTAAGAAAAGAAGGTACTATGTGTCACATAAATAGCTCATGAACTCCTTTAAACCTTTTCTGCTATTTTTATTTGAGCATGGGGGAGGGGTGGGAGGGTGACTTTGAACTTTGTCTTATAAAGGAATATACTTCACTCCAACTTTTCTTGATTAGATTCTACTTTCCCAAGGCCTGAATTTAGACTCAGAAGAAATACTTATTCCCTTCTTCCTTTCCCATTCTTCCCTTCCCCTCCCTGCAACTTAGATTCCAGACAAGGCATTCCAGGAAGACGTTTACTTTTAACATTAAAGTAAACAAACATTATTTCTGTTTTGAGACTACAGCGATCAACCTTAAGACAACTAGATCCTGCCAAGATTACCACAATCCCAGGACTTCCCGGGTGAGTAAACCAGAGTAAACCAGAAACATCACTCTTACATAATAATGATCTTGCTTTTCCTCTGATTTGCCTTAATTGAAAAGAAATTTTTTTTTTCTATTTGTTGATATGGTAAATGCCTTAAATTGCTTACCTGGACAATCTCTCACCTAGCTGTGCAAACCAGGATTTTTAAAATTTCCCCTTAGCATGCAGTTTAGACTAATAAGTTCTGTCTTTGTTGTTTAACCTTGCAGCACATAGAATGGCTTCTGGATTGTAACAATAAATAAATAAATAAATAAATAAATAAATAAATAAATAAAGATAAAGAAAAGAACA
The DNA here is from genome assembly GCF_007474595.2 of Lynx canadensis. Taxonomy (NCBI): domain Eukaryota; kingdom Metazoa; phylum Chordata; class Mammalia; order Carnivora; family Felidae; genus Lynx; species Lynx canadensis. Next base: position 122,951,295 of record NC_044306.2, read on the forward strand.
CCTAAACTCACCTTTATGACCCTTAATCTCTTCCAATACCAATTTGATTAAAGCTATAGTATAACTACTACTTTCCACTTATTCTCATTCCAATAACTCTATTTGTTCTTATGCAACAGTCCATTTCCAGGTTTTAAAATAAAAATTGATGTACTTCAATACGATCACCACTTTCAAATCATTCAGTGACCGCTTAAGTAAGGTTTTGTAATAATCATTTCCTAACAAAATTAAATATTTAACTATTATGTAGTTTTTGAACATAGACTTTGATTCATTCTAATTCAGCTTCCGAGAGTAATTTTCTTATGAGACTATCAAATTTCAAAAATCACATCAGCCTTTGCTCTAATCCCAGACTAGCTTATATTATTCATAAAGTAGTAAAGGTTAGCTAAGTGATATTCTGTACTACTCTTTTAATTGTTTCAATACTACTGAAACGGGTCACAAGGATCAAAGCTAGTTGTTAAACAATAAGCTCTAACTCTTGAAACTCTGAAGTTTTCTTTATTCCAAGGAGGCCTTTTGTAGCTGACTAAATCCAGGATGTCCTAGAGCCTCTGTCCTAGTTCACATGCAAGTATAAGTAGGGTGACCACATAACTAATCATCTAAACTAGAACACTTTTGAAAGCAAGGAGTAAGCTATTCATAATCACTCTGGGAACACACATAGTAATTGTCTCTGGCAAACTGAGATGTGTTATTATCCAGCTATAGCTGCTCAAGCTGTAGCACAGGTCTTAACTGGACCATGAACTTATCAATCATTGCATAAATATCCTTCACAATTTCTCAGGGGACTAACAAGCATGGTAAGCAAAATATCAGGGCTCCTGTTTTCATGAATATAAGATGTCTCAATTCACAGGTAATAATTTAGGGAAAACTAGCAAAAGTAGAAGCTCTTAATCTTAGAAATAAAATTTTTCATTGCTGGGAGCCAGAAGGGCTCTCAGAGCTGGTACATACTGCTCATCACTACAGGCTTCGGTTCCAACCCACCTCCTGCCCCACCACTGGAACTAAAGATGAAGTGCCACTGCTGGGCTGGTAGGAACTCCCAACCCCCAGGAGGATCGCGTCATGCCCTGCAAACCCTGACTATGCCAACTGTGCCTTCATTTCAAGAGGATATTTGAAGCTGGAGGGAGCACAAACACAAAGAGATGGAAAAAAGGAAAAAGGGGCATGGGACAGAAAATGAGAGTGGTATATCAAAACATTCAGTATCTGAGTAGTAGGAGTTCCAGAATGAATGAAAGAGCAGAGAAGGCAGAGCATTAATAAAACAGTTTAAGTAAATTTTCTGGAACTTTAAAGTTAACCCTCATCTTTTTTAAAAGCCACAGAATGCCAGTAAAATGGATAAAAATACATCCACCTAGAACTGGTCATTGTAAAATTTCAGATTACCAGGGATAAACAGAACATGCTACAAGCTCCCAAAGACAACACGAAGAAGGAGGGGGAAGAAAGGAGCAGGGAAGGAAGGGGTTTGGAGGGTGTGGCCACAAGCCAGGGGATGTGGCAGCCACTAGAAGCTGGAAAAGGCAAGGAATGGCTTCTCTCTTAGTACCTCTGCTGACACTTGATTTCTGCCCAGTGGTACGGACTTCAGATTTTAGGCCTCCAGAAGTGGGGCAAAATAAATTTCCATTGTTTTAAGCCACCCAGTTGGTGGTAATTTGTTAGAGCAGACATAGGAATCCAAAAGAGCATGCTGCCCCAGATTCAGAGCACACCCAGGCCATTCTAGAGCAAGTCAAAGACTCCAAGTAAGATCTCTCTAAAGACAAAACTGGTGGGATACTTGATGTGTCTATTTGTCCTAAGTGGAGAACTAAACAACCAGAGATGCTTTGGGCATTGAATTAGATGTAAGCATAAAGACAAAACCAAGCTAGTTTTTTATAAATTCTTTTAAAATTTTTAATATTTATTTTTGACAGAGACACAATATGAGCAGGGGAGAGGCAGAGAGAGGGAGACACAGAATCCGAAGCAGGCTCCAGGCTCTGAGCTGTCAGCACAGAGCCTGACGCAGGACTTGAACCCACGAACCCTGAGATCATGACCTAAGCCAAAGTCAGACGCTCAACCGACTGAGCCACCCAGACGCCCCTATAAATTTTTTAAAAGTTTATTTAGTTTGGAGAGAGAGAGAGAGCACGATCAGGGGAGGAGCAGAGACAGAGGGAGAGAGAGAGAATCCCAAGCAGGTTCTGCACTGTCAACACAGAGCTTGATGTGGGGCTCAAACTCACAAAACTACGAGATCATGACCTGAGCCAAAACCAAGAGTCAGACTCTTAACCAGCTGATCCACCCAAGTGCCCTACTAAGCTAGTTTAAAAAAAAAAACAAAAAAACAAAAAACAAAAAACAATATTTAATCCTAGGAAAAACAGAATTGTTTAGGTAAAGGGAAAAAAAAAAACCACTGCAAACTAAATGGCTCACCTATATGTAACATTTACATAGTCCTAATAACAAATTATTCTGTTACTCTTTAGGGAAACAAGAGAGAAGTAGAATATTTTTTAAATTTACTCATTTATTTTATAAGCAAACCAGTGAAGGAAAGGACAAAAATCTTTGGTTCATTTATGTATTTATGAATGGAAAAAATTTATAACACAAATTCACCCATTAAAAAAGTTAGGTACAAATTACAACATTACAGATAACCCTGTATGTTATCTGTAACCTTAGAGACCTTAGAGACTCAATTCATTTCATGAGACCTAATACGAGTACTCCAAGTAAATATTACACAAATTGGAAGCATCTTGGATTTTTTACGTATATTTCAATACATAAATTTGTATGCATGCTTTAAACAAATAGTATATTTCAAGAATGAGAAAATCTAAACAGAAATTATGACCAGCACGAGGATTGTAGTTTTCTGGTTTTAATATTAGTCTGACATAGCGTTAGTAACCATGCTGCATGGAAACATGTAATGGTACAGTCTGAATCATGATTTGTTAAATATTCTACACCACTCCCCCAGAATACTTAGGCTGGTCATAAAGTTAACTGTGTAAGTAACTACATAAGCATTATCGGGTATGGACAGCCTCCTGTATTAATTGCTGATTAGCAATACACAAACTGCCTCAAAGACTTATGCTTACAGGTAGACATTTAAATTTACCAATAAAACAGCATGTCCTGAAAATAGGGGCACGTTTGAAAATATTTTAAGACAATTCTGTTAACCATAATAATCCCACAGTATGACTAATAAGAAGAACCTGCTTTAAAAGCAAAAATGTAATCAGCATAGCGCATGATTGATTCAACACAGTTCCCAGGGAACAGACCACTTGATTGCAGACTCCTTCATACCAGCCATCGTCATTCTTCTTTATCACATAAATGATTGCATCCTCCATAAATGATAGCTCATCGTCCTTGTCTTTCATATAATCATATAGTGCCACAACTTTCTCCATATAATTCTTGGAGGCCCAAGCAGGATCCCCATCTGCATGTGGATCATTGTACTGGACTACTGCAGACTCTTCATCCTCATAATCCACTGGGGGTAGTGCCGGAGGCAGAGACTCATCAAACATGGGAATGTCATCTGAGAGAGGTGGTGGTGGTGGAGTTGGACTATCAGCAATGCTTTCCTACATCCTGGCCACAAAACCTGTGGGAGGTTATCTGTGGAGTCAACTGAGGCATAGGGGGAGGGGTGAGAGCAACAGAAATTGAATTCTGAGAATAAAGCGGACCTCCGTTAACATGAGGCTGAGCAGAAAATTGAGCAAAGAGGGAGTTCGTCTGTATCCACAAGAAGACATCGAGAAAGTGGTCGAGTTGTGTCGAGAAATCTGCCTGGTCATTGTGCCATACTGGGAACTGGGACCTGAGCCTGGGGCTGCTGGTCCAATAGTGGGTGGTGAAGCATAGGCATGGCAATGGGGATGCCCATAGTGCTGCTTCCACTGTTTTCTCGACTTCTACTCCCCCCACTACTTCTACTGTGTGTCCTCGGTGTCTGCCTGGACTATGCTGACTTCTGAGCCTAGCAGGACTTGTCATGTAGTCATTAGGAACTGCTGGGGGTTTAACAGGTTCCAGGGTTTTGTAAGGAGTATTTTGTCCCACTGTTCCCCGGCCTGACATGGGAGGGCTTGGAGGTTTCTGAGTAGGAAGATTTGTTCTGGACAGTGTGCCAGTTCTTGCAGGCTGGGTATTTCCATGCTTGACACCACAGCCCACAACGTCCAGAACTGTATAGTCAATAGGTTTCTGAATACACCTTACAGAGCGCTCCAGATGTGCAGGTGTTATTATTTTGTGAGTTCTTGGTGTATTCTTATTTGTTGTCAAAATGCCAATGTCTCTTCAAGACACTTTCTCTTTATGAATGTCCACGGTCTGTGACATATGATTGGTGGAAGGCTCCATTCTCCGAAGCTGAGAGGTTTGGATATCCAGCAACTGGAGTACATTGTTGGCCAGTGCATTTATTTGAGAAGCAAGTCTAGCTATGGATTGGGTTGTGTAGGCTTTGGACTCTTCTAAAGCTTTGCTCTTGTCTGCAGCCTGTATGTAGTTGTTTTCACAGTAGTCCGCCACCTGGGTCAGATTCTGGTAACTCTCCATCAGTGCCGTCTTGCCAGAGGGATCTCCTCCTCTAGTAACATCTACAGCTCTGCCAGTTTCCACCAATTCCACTGCATTGCTTCCTCTCGCATTAAAGAGACAGAAGCAGCAACGTCCGAGGCACCGAGCACCTCACAGCCCAGATACAAACCACCTACTGCCCTCCCGCCTGGTATTGTGGGATGGCCCCCCTCCTCTTCCTCCTCACTCTCTCCACCCCCAGAAGTAGAGCATTTTTGTGGTAATGACTGCCCCAAATTTTCATCCTCCCAAATGGAAAGTTAATAGGAATGTCCAAAGCAAAACCAAGTTAGTAATATATGCATGCTACTTGGAGATGTGGAAATAAAAAAACAAAATAATAAGTTTCAAAAGTTGACAGCAGTGGCTTGTAGGGAAGAGTAAATGTAGGAAAAAGCAGGAAAGCAAGTACAGCTGCTTTTCTTAGGAGGCTTTGTAGAAAAAAGTTTTGCATATGTATATGCACGTATAATTTTGGTAAAAATGAAAATGAAAAATCAAAAACTGGAAAAGTGATGAACACAAAAGAATTGTTTATATTCTAGGACTCTTAAAATACAAAATGAATGAAAATTCTAAAACAAGTTTTGTAGCATCATGCAAATAGGCATATAAGGCTGAGCATAACATTTTCAGTGACTGTATCATACAGGGATTCGAAAGATACAATACTGCAAACGTCTTCTGAGTGCTCTGGAAAACTTCTACTTGAAAACATAATGGGCGCTGTGCAAACCATGGCAGGTCAGGCCTACATGAAATCTATAATGGAAAAGAGCAAGTGGGTCCTGTTAGTCATCTATTGGTTTCTCTTCTGTTGATTATTCTGGATTCTTTTCCTTTCTTCTCAACCCCCTTTAACATACTCATTCCAGTGCTTTCTATGTCAGCACATGGTAACCATTAAAAAGACTCAGTCTGGGTAAATTAACTCAGTCTGTGTAATACTATGGTTTGCTAGACAGTATGCTTCTGGGAGCACTTTTGGTGCCAAGAACTGTATCAGTGTCCAGTTAGGAAAATAGAAAACTCTGTATTTCAAACAAAGTAGATTTATTACCGAAAACTGGCTGCACAATTGTTGAAAAGCTGAAAGATCACAAAAGGCATGTTAGGCCACAGAGAACATTAACATTCAGCCCCTAGAGGGCTGGGAGAACAAAAAGAAAGTAAGGTTGTCAGCACTGAAACCTTAGTGAGTAGCTAATATTCACTGAAGGTTGTCCTATTTGTCAGGCGCCCTGAGAAGTGCTTTAAAAGGATTATCTCAGTTTTCCTCAAACAACTCCTCGAGGGGGTACCAACAGTCATCCTCATTTTATAGGTAAGAAAATTAAGGCCAAAGACAGATAAATAATAAATCCAACTGCGCACAGCTAGTAAGCATAGGGTCTGCCATGCCATAACCACTGCTCCAAACTCCCTGTTACGACAGGTAGAGGTGAGTGTCTGTGCTGTGACTCATTGTTGTCCAACTTCTCTTCTATGAAAAGAGTGCTAAATCAGACCTATTCCTCTGGCTCAGAGCACTTTCTGTCCAATATCATTTGTGCTGCTTCCTTACTCCTCTTTTCGAACTGCAACATATGGACTAGAAGTTGGAGATTAGCTCACATGAAGGGCAAACAACTCCGAACACCCTATGTGGGATGGAAAGAGAAGAAATATGCAATCTAGGAAAAAAAGAGAGCGAGATTAAAATTTAGGTGTAGGGACATAGTTTACCTAATGAACCCAATATATTAACTGAAATTGGCAAGGTGCAAAGTCAAAGGTTTGGATGCTGGCTCAGTGCGCTTTTCTTCCTGATTTGACTTGGCTTGAGAAAAAGCTGATAGGTGTGGCTTAAAGACCCCAGATCACATGTGTGGAATGGGCAGTTACTCAAGCAAACAAAATATCTGTATAACATATCAGCTTTATCTACTCAAACAGAAAAGAGTCTATAAGAATTCACCAGTCTCCTGGTCTGCAGAGAAAACGCAACGATGAGCACAGCAGGAAAAGTAAGCAAAAAAAGTTTTGTTTCTACTTTTGGAAATATATTCTTACTATATAATTCACAAAGATATAGTATTAATGAATAATTTAAAATGCATATATAAATTAGAAACAATGTGTACTGAAATACAAAACAGAGTGTGTGCTTCAATATGCACTGTATATTAAACTACAGTTAAAAATAGGCTATTCCTAAATATCTTTATCAAGAATGCATAGCATCTGTACTTAATAAAATCTTTACTTCCTGTATTAAATACGTGTGCAGTAGTTATAGTCAATCATAAATAGATTTGTAAGTCTAACATTCTATGTTTTTAATCAAGGAGTTTTCTTTATAATAAAAAACCATAATTTAAATGTTTTTTGTAATCATATTCTTTTTGGGAACACAGGAAAGTTAGATCTGACAAAAGTTTTATGAGAGGAATTTGATTCAGAGGACTTTGAGATATACTTTGAACCTTACTATAAAATCTCTTACAAAAGGCACACTGATTTCAAAACTTTAGAACAATCAAGATTAATAAGCAAGCCAGCATCTACATGCAAATTCTGAATTACAAGGGCCTTACTGTGCATAATCCAGGAAATTTCCATAGAAATCCTGTGGAACAGTATCTTCTCCACACAAAAGTCAACATGGTTTTACAAAATAAAAATAATAGTGATACAGTTTGAATCACTTATCAGCACTGAGAACAGAGATAATCAGTTCTAAGTCTTCCATGGATTCATGCTCATTTGTTCAATGTGCTTACAGGTGCACAGAAACGCATGTGGTCACTCAATACAAGCAACTCATATTGTTTAACATAACTCAATTACAAAAGTCTATGCAACTGTTTCTAGGACATGTGTTATGTTAGGAGTGGATCACACCATACACTACCTTGCTATGATAACTTAAAGATTCCGAGGTTTCTACACACACTGTGTGACACAACACTCCTATATCAATTAGATTGGTTGGAAACCACATGGGTTGCCAGTTGTCAGTTTTCTTATTCCAAATCTCTTTATTTTAATTCATTACTGGTTAGTATTTACAATGGCAAGTTACATTTCAAATGAAGAATAGTTAGGAAAAAGAACAATTAAATATGCCAAAACTAAGCTTAAAAGGAGTTCAGAGAGCAAATGTGCAAACCAAATGTATTAATGAAAACAATAAATCTTCCCCCTTTGGGTGCAGCATTAATCACTTTTAGCTTTGTGATAACACCCATTTCTGTTTACCCTTCCTGCATTATAGTCTCCTCAAATGCTAAATGGCAATAATAATACCATTTTATAAGGTGGTGTGAGAATTTAATAAATTAATACTGTAATACACTTGTAACAGTGCCTGGTACATAGAAATAATTCAACAGGGGCGCCTGGGTGGCTCAGTCGGTTGAGTGTCCGATTTCGGCTCAGATCATGATCTCACAGTCTGTGAGTTCGAGCCCCGCATCAGGCTCTGTGCTGACAGCTCGGAGCCTGGAGCCTGCTTCGGATTCTGTGTCTACCTCTCTTTCTGCCCCTCCCCTACTCATGCTCTGTCTGTCTCTCTCTCTCTCTCAAAAATAAATAAACTTAAAAAAAAAAGATTGTAAAAAGAAATAATTCAACAAATGTTAGTCACTGCTGTTATATTGTTACTGCTATTATTATTTAATCTCTTTTCACTACCATGGAGTAGTAAAAGAATAAAGTTGCACTGATCTTAATTCTCTGGACAGCCAGCTTTGTGACTTTGGGAAAATTAGTCAATTATGAAGTCCATTGAGCCTCAATCTTTTCATCTGTAAAATAAGACCAATAATTCAATAATACTGCCCTGGTAACATCATTGTGAGGTTTAAAGATCAAGTATGTAATTCACCCAGGACAGGACCTTGTAGTCAGAATTTATCTACCCTTAGCGTATTATTTCCAAGAATTTTCATATCTATTGTGGCATTGACCCTGGCAAACACCTCGAAAACTGGGAGGGGATTTAACATGAAAATAAATTGTCAAAAGGATAAATCTGTATTGAAAATTTTTTTATCATATTTGCAATTAAGTCAATTCTTTCTAGGAGAAAACTCCCTTAATTTTGTAAGCTTTGCAACAATGAAGACAGCTTTATATTATAATCCCAACCACTAAAAATATGTTTTCAACTTTTATTTTTAAGAACCCCGATGGGTAAACTGTGCTAGCTAGAAATTCAAGCACACCATTCTCCCATTTTTAAATATACACGTACATGTGTACATAGGTGTGTGTGAGTGTGCATATACAGCTATAACCTCTGCAATTTTTGTTGCAAATCTAATCTGGAAGGAATTTCTACACATAAATCAGACAACAAAACAGCACCGCCAAAGCTAACTTTCAAATGAGTGATGCAAGCAAGTAGCAACCACAAGCAGTAAGGAAAACAAAGTCAAGGGAAGAGAACAGGCAAATAGAGAAAAAAAAAAAAAAAAAAAAAAAAAACTCATCCTAGGTAGGGAGGCAAATGTGCAACCGAAATCATAAAGTTAGATTATTTGGGCTTCAGCAGAGAATTGAGCAAGAGGGCAATAGCTTTTTTGTGAACAGCACTAAACCTGTCAGCAAAATTATGTTGATTTAGAATTTCACACACCAGCCAACAGTCGCGGGTAAACAACCGAGTTAAGGACATTAGGAAATATCAGGAATAAACAACCCTTGGCGAACAAAAAACAACATGAAGATGGCCTGAAAGAATATAGTCCATTTTATCTCAATGTCTCATTATAGTTAATCCTGTTTCTCTTTCCTTGTGCGATTGCTTTGCCTGTTTTTTAAAAAGGTATTTTTATTCCCTTTGTAAATCAGAGGTCCTTCCTTCATTTCTATGGGACACTTTAGGTTCCAGACATGGGGGAACATGTTGCATGTAAAAAGATGAAAGCCACTATACCTGACTTTAAGAATGGGGAAAAACTAGTAGCATCTTTCTATTCAATTTCCAGGTGATCAAATGCAAAGCAGCTGTGCTGTGGGAGTTAAAGAAACCCTTTTCCATTGAGGAGGTGGAGGTTGCACCCCCTAAGGCCCATGAAGTTCGTATTAAGGTGAAACATTTTTTCCAGTTTTTTAATTTTAGGCTCCAAAAATGGTAAAAGTGGAAATAAGCAAAAATCCATTAAAAGGTACTTTCTATATGGTGATCCAAACACTTATCGTCAAGAAAGATACAAATACAAGTTGTTAAGTTTTTAAAAAGGAACCAGGGTATATACAGTCTAATCCCAATAAAATAAAAAATAATTTACATGTTTCTACAGGAAAAAAGTGTAAAGGGACGTACATCAAGATTTCAACATCAATTAGCATCAGCTGGTAGAATTTGAGTGACAACTTTCCTAGTGCTAATCTGCAATGTCTACTTCTATTAAAAGGATACATTCTTGTATATTAAGACTTTATTTCAGAAAAAAAAATGTTTCACAGACTATTCCAAATTGTTTGATGAGGAAAAGATAAGTGTCCTATTCTTTTCTGTATCTAATCATCCTCCCTTTCCCATGTAGGTGGTGGCCACAGGAATCTGTCGTTCAGATGACCATGTGGTTAGTGGAACAATTATCACGCCTCTCCCTGTGATCTTAGGCCATGAGGCAGCTGGCATTGTGGAAAGTGTTGGAGAAGGTGTGACGACAGTAAAACCAGGTACAGAATTCACACTTCGGGAATTCACAGTTCAAGACCAAGATCATGCAGCCTGGAAAGACCTTGCAGAAGGTCATGGCTGAGCTGGGACTAGAACATAGGTCTCCTCCTTTCTTCCCTCCCTTGCCTGACTCAGACATGTGTGCATTCATGCAATCATGTTTTCTCTCCTTTAGCAAGTGCCTATTAGATGCCAGGCACTGGGTTAGGTCCCGGGAACAGATAAAGATCAAGTGAGACGCAGTGACTGCCAAGGTTAGAGTCCATAAACAAATAATTTCCATTTGAGTGTTGCTGAGTACTATGTTCTGTCAGGTCCAAAGAGACCTACAAATGGGACAAAATAAGAAAACAAAAGTCTATGTCCTGAGCCTCCACATCACTTTATGGAAACTGTTGTGTACTGATTTCACAGGATGGGGGCCATGAGGCTTTAACTGAATCTACATGACCTACTCTTAGGTGGGAAGAGACTCATTCACTGATTTCCTCTTGCAGTATGGCCTCCCTTCTTGAACATTAAATGAACAAAACAGACTAGATGGAAGGGAATGAAATAGACCTAGCAGAAGACACCCTGCCATAAACAATATCTGTGTTATTACCTTTAACCATGGTTAAGTGTGACTGGTGACAAAGTACTATTTTATCTTTAATATATATTTTATTCTAATTTTATATTAATATAGATAAATATTTTTAAAGGGTGAATAGATAGAAAATTTTATATGGAGATGATAGGCATAGAAATTTGTCAATTAGATGTTATGGCCTGACCATTTTTCTAGGTCTTGTGGCTAGGTAGCATAGGTGATTAAAAATGAAAATTTTGTCTAATTCTAAAAAAATCACTTTACCAATGGATTTGGCCTCCCCCATTACCAAATACTTAATTGACCTGTGAACAGGCCAATTGTCTGGTTTGTGTTTCAGCTCTTAATATTTCCTTTACTCAGAAATAAATTAATAAATGGATGATGGGCATTGAGGAGGGCACTTGTTGGGATGAGCACTGGGTGTTGTATGTAAATGATGAATCACGGGAATCTATCCCCCAAACCAAGAACACATCGTGTACACTGCATGTTAGTCAACTTGACAATAAATTATATTTAAAAAATAAAAAATAAATTTTTGGTAGAGTTCACCAGTGGGGGGAAAATTAATTAATAATAAACAACACCCTTACTTTTCACCCTGATCCCTTAATCATAGCAGAAAAAATAGATAATTTACAAATTAAGTTATCAGCCACAAACATTTGAAAGTCAGTTTTTATCCTTTAAGAAAGTGCCTAACTCATTGATGAGGTTTACAAAGGGATTTCTTGAATTCTTCTTTTTCCCATTTTTGTTAGTTTTCCTTAAAAACAAACAAACAAACTTAAAAGCACAGTCACTTTGAAAAGCCAAGAAATGGTTGTTCAAATACTCATTTTTACTTTATTTCAAACTATTACAAAGGAGCAGATTTCCCTGGCATCTAGTGGAAGAATACCAGCCTGCTCACAGATAAAATTTATGTTTACAGTTACATGAGAACATTTAATTATCAAGGCTTAAATGATATATATAAAACTCTCAAGAATAAAGGCACACAATAAAAGATAACTATTAATATGGCAGAAATATTTTTTAAATCTATGTTGTTTCTGATATTTGCATTTCCTCTTTGAGAATCTTCAGGCACATGGAAACCCAAACCAATAACAATTCTGGCTGGCAATGACCAACAATATAGTGGTGAGCCCTATTTCTTGGAGACTTCAAAGACACATACCTCTAATACATATGCATAAGCTTCCGGTTCTTGCTGTATTAATTCCTGGGTAGAAATTTAAGAAGAATTTGTTTTATACCCTCCAGGTGACAAAGTCATTCCACTCTTTACTCCCCAGTGTGGAAAATGCAATGTTTGTAAACACCCAGAAGGCAACTTCTGCGTGAAAAACGAGTAAGTTTCTGATACTCTCCTTACACGGGCAATGGATTTACACATCCGTTATGCTACTGTCTCATGCCCTTGTGTGTCTATGTGTTGCACTGGCCAGTCTGAACATGCCTCGGGGGACCATGCAGGATGGTACCATCAGATTCACCTGCAGAGGGAAGCCCATTTACCATTTCCTTGGCATCAGCACCTTCTCCCAGTACACAGTGGTGGATGAGATCTCAGTGGCCAAGATTGATGAAGCCTCACCACTGGAGAAAGTCTGTCTCATTGGCTGCGGATTTTCTACTGGTTATGGGTCTGCAGTCAAAGTTGCCAAGGTAGGAAAGACAATGGTTGATAAAACCAGTTACACTCAGACTATCAAGAACCAAGAGGAGAGCAATTTCTCACAGGAATCAGAGATCGTTCTTCATAGATTTACTGGTAGATTTTCCTCCTGCTATCACAATAACATTGATAAAATTTAGGGTATCAGTTATGACTGGAAAAATGGCCTCAGAAGGAATTGAGGAGCATATCCTAGAAAATTTATCACAGATGAAAATGCTATTGACGCTTAGTTAAGAAAAAGTAAAGATGTAATTTTCAATAATTATTCTACAATTGTTCTTTATGTGATTACTAAATTTTAGAGCTGGAAGCTCATTTAGTAATTTATTGTACGGTTAACACCAACATGCATCAGGCATAGTAGGTTCTGCTAACTTTAGAGGCAACAACAGTAAATAAGATGAAGAGATCACCTCTGACTAGCATCTAGTCCATGGATCTTTTACTCTCAGAATTGGGATGAACAGTAGATTCCAAAGCCTTATATAGTGCACCTCCAAACCAAGAGTTACCAACCCACCCACTCTGTGGATCCCTACGAAGGAAGTAATAAAGCTTCAGTAATGCACTTTGCATTAATCCAGTCATTAGGGGATTTCACTGCTACATCTCATCTCCTGCACACACATGTATATACACACAGTTCAGAGGTGGTAGATTTTAAAGAGAAATTCTTTAAACAGAAATTCCTCTTCCCAAAAGTCTGGAAATCTAGCAGTATTCCTTCATTTTGTGAAATGGAAACCCGGAGACATAAAGCTATTTGCCCAAGATCTCACAGCTGGTTAGTATGAGAATTGTGATTGGCCTATCAAAATTCCTGCCGAATCTTAAACCAGGATACATAATTACCTTCACCTTTAGATCACAATTACAAGTCTCAAATTTTTCTAAGTAAGGTAAAAAGTGGTGTTGTATCCCAGAGTATAGTTACTTGGGATAGGAGAAATCAACAGCCACACTGAAAGCTGATTACAGCAGACTAGGTTTACTAAACAGTCCCTAGCCAACTAAAACAATTGAAAGCATGAGTTTTCCAAATTCTGTGGCTCTAGCACTAAGTCTCTTATGCAACTGCATCATCTGGAGAGTGTGATGCTAAGTGAAATAAGCCATACAGAGAAAGACAGATACCATATGGTTTCACTCTTATGTGGATCCTGAGAAACTTAACAGGAACCCATGGGGGAGGGGAAGGAAAAAAAAAAAAAAGAGGTTAGAGTGGGAGAGAGCCAAAACATAAGAGACTGTTAAAAACTGAGAACAAACTGAGGGTTGATGGGGGGTGGGAGGGAGGGGAGGGTGGGTGATGGGTATTGAGGAGGGCACCTTTTGGGATGAGCACTGGGTGTTGTATGGAAACCAATTTGTCAATAAATTTCATATATATATAAAAAAAAACAGATGGTCTAGCTGAGCCTAGACACAGAGCAGAAACTGAGAGCATTCATAATTATTTTCAACCATTAATAAAATATAGACCAACTTTTCATTGCATTATTGTTCATTAGTATATTTTTTAAAGCAGGGATAAAGACCCCATACGATCACAGTGATCTCAAGCTATATTATCTTAGTTATCTGTTACATTTCCCCTGTTCTTGGGCTTTCCTCTAAACTAAGGTTAACTCTTCTATATTTCACAGCTAATTTATGCTCTCATGATACTAGTCATGATGCTGAAAGTTAATGAAACAAATACTTAATTATTGAAGGTTTCACTGAATTATTTTTCAGTCTCCCAGAATAATCTTTTCCACTTATTATTTCACTTCCCAAAACTTTGCATTTCTGTGTTTGATATACTAAAACTGTTGATAGATTTGAGCTACTAGATTCGATTCAAGACGGGAGTCACTGGCATTTAGTGCACTGGCTCCCAGCCTGAGTTTCTCATTGGAGTCACCTGGGGACTGGGTCCCACCTGCAGAAATCCTGATGGAATTGGTTATAAGCTGTGACGTAGGCATTGAGATGTTTTGAAGCTCCCCAGGTGAGTCTAATGTCCAGCAAAGTTTGAGAACCACTCACCTAGTTCAACCACCTCAATTTAAACATGAAGCAACTGAAGCCAAAAGAGATTTGCAGAAGGCTGGACGTCCAGTAAGAGTTCAAACAGCTCCTCATAACAGAAAAGGCATAGCACTTTATATAGCTTAGGCATTTTCTAGCAATCATTTATTTTTATTTTTTTAATGATTATTTTTGAGAGAGAAAGACAGAGTACAAGCAGGGGAGGGACAGAGAGAGGGAGACACAGAATCCAAAGCAGGCTCCAGGCTCTGAGCTGTCAGCACAAATCCCAACGTGGGGTTCAAACTCACGAACAGTGAGATCATGACCTGAGCTGAAGTCAGATGCTTCACCTATTGAGCCACCCAGGTGCCCCAGTGGCAATCATTATTTAATCCATTTTTGCATTTTCTGAAAACACAGGTCACCCAGGGCTCCACCTGTGCCGTGTTTGGCCTTGGAGGAGTCGGTCTGTCTGTTATCATAGGCTGTAAAACAGCAGGAGCGTCCAGGATTATTGGGGTGGACATCAACAAAGACAAATTTGCAAAGGCCAAAGAGGTGGGTGCCACTGAGTGCATCAGCCCTCAGGACTACAAGAAACCAATCCAGGAGGTGCTAAAAGAGATGAGTGATGGCGGTGTGGATTTTTCATTTGAAGTCGTTGGGCGGCTTGACACCATGGTATGTAACATGAAATGCCTTGAGATATCTGCTTCTATATTTCATAGTATACTTTGAGGCAGTAGAATATAAATATTATATATAAATAATATTTTTAAAACTAAGGTGATTTTCCATATCCTGTTGGTTATCTGGGTTATTCTACTTATTATTATGAGAAATCTTTAATTCCATCAGCTCAGCAAATCTGTCTCACGTAATATGTCTCCTTTCCAGAGAAAAGAGGGTTTTTAAAAAATTAAACCACTGTAATTTTACTTTGTTAATTTTTGGTAAAAAAAATTTCAAACAAGTAAATATGGGTAATTAAATTGTTTTCAAATTGGCAAGTTTGATTTCTTCCTCACATTCATAATGAAATGGTTTATCAATATTTTACATTTTAAGAAACTTCCATTTTCTTTCATATATCATACTTTGGCCAGAGGAATGATGGCCAATTTTAGACCAGTATCATTTTATTAACAGAAAATATTGCATTTTTCCATTTACCATGCTGCCTTATTTTGCCACAGCAGAGAGCACAGTTCCTGGCACATAGTAAGCACCCAGTAACTATGTGTTGGGTTGAATACCTTAGAAACTCAACAATTTTTTCCACCAAAAAAATTTAAGAGATCTATATCTCATAGCACTGTTTATAAATTACATGAGATAATGCATGTAAAATACTTAGCACAGCACGACCTGTCAGATGGTAAGCTCAGTAAATGTTAGCTAGTGTTACTGATATGCAGTGCTGTTTCTGATCTTGCAGTGTTTATATCATCTTTGGAATATACATAACATTACTTTCAATGATAAATATCATCAATTGCAAGGAGGAATACATCTCCAGTTATATATATCCCGCCTACCCAGAACTCCCTAGAATCTTACTGAAAGTCCCCAGAAACCAACAAATCCCCCTTTTGAGGTTCTCCAGTAAATCCTAGTAGTAATGCTAACATGAAGAACCACCCTAAGAATAAAGCTCTTTGTAGCCTTGACTTAAGACAATATACTAACTTCATTGTTAGTGTATAAGAATGCAACTGATTTCTGGACATTTATGGAAAGAGCCTAAATGTCCATCAACTGATGAATGGATAAAGAAATTGTGGTTTATATACACAATGGAATACTATGTGGCAATGAGAAAAAATGAAATATGGCCCTTTGTAGCAACGTGGATGGAACTGGAGAGTGTAATGCTAAGTGAAATAAGCCATACAGAGAAAGACAGATACCATATGGTTTCACTCTTATGTGGATCCTGAGAAACTTAACAGGAACCCATGGGGGAGGGGAAGGAAAAAAAAAAAAAAAGAGGTTAGAGTGGGAGAGAGCCAAAGCATAAGAGACTGTTAAAAACTGAGAACAAACTGAGGGTTGATGGGGGGTGGGAGGGAGGGGAGGGTGGGTGATGGGTATTGAGGAGGGCACCTCTTGGGATGAGCACTGGGTGTTGTATGGAAACCAATTTGTCAATAAATTTCATAAAAAAAATAAATAAAAATAAAAAAAAAAGACAATATACTAACTTCAGATGACTAAAGTTCCAATAGCTTTTCTCCTTATGCCCTTTTTCTGTTGTTTTCCCTCTATTTTCTCCTGTGAAATTAGATTGCTACTTCACTTGAAGGTACCAAATATCCAATAGCCACATGTTCTGAGGTTATCTGGTCTTCTAAACATCATACTCCAAAATCAAAGGGTTAACCATTATATATTGCTAGAGAATCCTCAACAATTCTCTTACTGTGGAATATGATTAAAAACTTGGCTGGATGAAGAAGCTTTCTTTTGAAGTTCCAGAAGACCATCAAGTAGACAAACAGACCAATTTTGATGATGTAATTGACCTTAACATCTTGTTTGCCATCAAAACACCTGGTTCAAGTACTGAGTTCAAAATAGCTACTTAAATAAATAGGTAGATATGTTTGTGATGATGTTTGCCTCTATTATTTTATAAGGAAGAATTAAGCATATACAACAGATTCATTCATCCACTGTTTCATTAAAAAAAATTTTTCTGAGCATTTCCTAAAACCACAACACTATCCTAGGCACAGTGGGGAATGAAGAAGCAAAAGCCGTAATCTCTTCCCTGCACACACTCACAATCTAGCTAAATCAGTATTACATGATACCATGCACCATGAGTGTGGACTATCAGAAAATTCACTTTAATGATGCTAAATATTAATTTTATTCCAGGTGGCTGCCTTGTCCTGCTGCCAAGAGTCATATGGTGTAAGCGTCATCGTAGGAGTAGCTCCTTATTCTCAAAATATCTCTATGAACCCCATGTTGCTATTGGGCGGACGTACCTGGAAAGGAGCAGTTTTTGGTGGTATGTAGTTAGGCTTGATGGCTAAATTCTTATGAACCTCAGGAGTTCTTCCCTTTTACAAGTGACAAAGCCAGTTTTTAAAAAGCAACATGGTTAGGGGTGCCTGGGTGGCTCATTCAGTTAAGCATCTGACTTCGGCTCAGGTTGTGATCTCATGGTTTGTGAGTTCAAGATCCACGTCGGGCTCTGTGCTGACAGCGCAGAGCCTGAGCCTGCTTCAGATTCTGTGTCTCCCTCTCTCTCTCCCTCTGCCCCTCCCCTGCTTGCACTCTGTCTCTCTCTCTCGCTCTCTCTCTCGCTCTCTCTCTCTCTCTTAAAAATAAACATTTAAAAAAAAATTTTTTTAAGCAACATGGTTAAATGAACTAGATATGGATATAAGGATGCACACAGAAGGTTCCAAGACACACTTTTTGGTGTCCCCATAAATTAACTAGAATCTCTCAGTCCCACTTCTTTTATACTCATGACTGTATAAGGCAGTGAAATACCTCATAGGACCCAGGAAATCCATAGCAGTCATTCATGTGTGCTGTCATTGCCTAAATTTAGGTAACTGCTGAATTTGCTCCCTAAGGGAATAACCATCCATAGTATAATTTCTCTATGAGAGAACTAATAATTAAGGACCCTACTTTATCTAGGTGGATTTTTAAAAAGTCTAACCACGGCAAAAGGATACTGAAACGCTATCTGTTATTAACCTCAGTAATTGTAGTCTGTGGGATGTAGCACTTTCTATAAACTTTCATTTCAATTCTACCTGGAAAGCCTCCTCTCCAATTCTCTTAACCCATGGCTGAATCTTACAATGATGCTATTTTCTTTTCAGGCTTTAAGAGTAAAGATTCTGTCCCTAAACTTGTGGCCGATTTTATGGCTAAGAAGTTCTCACTTGATCCATTAATAACCCATGTTTTGCCTCTTGAAAAAATAAATGAAGGATTTGACCTGCTTCGCTCTGGAAAAAGGTAGGTATTAAATTTCTTTTTTATTGTAAGTGTTGGCCAATAGAGAAAGAAGGTGAAAGAATGAAAAAAACATTGGAGTGCCTTGGTTCTCCATTAGTAGTTCAGTCTTAGGATGTAGAACATTTTACATCATATTGTGAGAAACTAAAATAGTTGCTTTGCACTTCCTGTTCTACTGAAACCAAACTATTTTGGTTACAGTAAATCTAAATGATCAGAGCCACCCCAGCTTTATTTACAAGAGAACAGTCACCCTTGCAAAGAAAAAGATTCAGAGTCACAGAGTCTTAATTATAATATGGAGTCACTGCAGCCTCTTTCTGGCCACCTAAAAAGGGTTACCATTAATGGCTATAAATTTAAATTGTATTAAGGACCTACTCATTATGGAAGGAGTTGGAATTACCTTGGGATTTTTTTTCTATACAGATATCACTAATTTTTTTCATTAAAATTTTTTAAAATTTTTTCTTTTTTCAGTTTACAAAGAAGTTTTCACAAATAAAAATTATAGGCATACCTTAGAGATACTGTGGGTTCAATTCCAATAAAGGGAATATTGCAGTAAAGCAAGTCAAACAAAGTTTTTGCTTTTCCAGTGCATATAAAGAGTTATTTTTACACTATACTGTAGTCTAGTGTGCAATAGCATTATGTCTGAAAAAGTAATGTACATACCTTGATTAAAAAAATATTACATTGCCGGGGCACCTGGGTGCCCAGTTGGTTAAGCATCCAGCTCTTGATTTCGTCTCAGGTCATGATCTCATGGTTCACAGGATCAAGCCCTGCATCAGAGATTCTCTCTCTCCCTCTCTCTATGCCCCTCCCCCACTCATGCTCTCTCACCCTCTCTCTCTCAAAATAAATAAACATAAAAAATATTGTGTTGCAAAAAAATGCAAACCATCATCTGAGCTTTCAGTGAGTTGTAACCTTTTTGCTGGTGAAAGTCTTGCCTCAGTGTTGCTGGTTGCTGACTAATCGGGGTGGGGGTTGCTGAGGTTTGGGGTGACTATGGCAATTTCTTAAAATAAGACAGCAATAACTGGGTGTTGTATGTAAGCAATGAACCACAGGAATCTACCCCCAAAAGCAAGAGTGCACTGTACACACTGTTGGTTAGCCAGTTTGACAATAAATTATATTATTTATAAATAAATAAATAAATAAATAAATAAATAAATAAATAAGACAACAATAGTTTGCCATATCCATTGATTCTTCCTTTCACTAGAACACTTAGAGATCATTGTAGTGTTATTAATTGGCATGATTTCAATATCATTGTGTCTCAGAAAATAGGGAGACCCAGGAAAGACATAGAGACACGGGAATGCCAGTCGTAGTCAGAACACATACCATATGTATCGATTAAGTTCACCGTCTTACATGGGCACATTAGTGGTAGCCCCAAAACAATTACATAATAACGGGAAAGATCACTGATCACAGATTACCATAACAAATATAACAACAATGAAAAAGTTTGAAATATTGTAAGAATTACTAAAATGTGACACAGATGGGGCGCCTGGGTGGCTCAGTCGGTTAAGCGTCCGACTTCGGCTCAGGTCACGATCTCGCGGTCCGTGAGTTTGAGCCCCGCGTCGGGCTCTGTGCTGACTCCTCAGAGCCTGGAGCCTGTTTCACATTCTGTGTCTCCCTCTCTCTCTGACCCTCCCCCGTTCATGCTCTGTCTCTCTCTGTCTCAAAAATAAATAAACCTTAAAAAAAAATTTTAAATGTGACACAGAGACATGAAGTGAGCAAACGCTGTTGGAAAAATAGTACTGGTAGACTTGCTCAACACAAGGTTGCCACAGACCTTCAATGTGTAAAAAAAAAAAAAAAAAAAAAAAAAAAAGGAGGAATAGTATTGAAAAGGGGACTGCTCTTTTAAATGCTGAAGTCTTACATTTTCTTCCAAGTTGAATGCTCCCTGGACTCCCAGATGGAACATGTGGGTTATCCAAATATTAAAACAATTAACATGCTTTATTTCCTGTTTCAGCCTCCGCACCATCCTGACATTTTGAGACCATACAAATGCCTTCCTTTGGAGCAGGTCTTTGGGCTCCTGCACCTTCTGGAACCATCAACCAAACAGCATCATTAACTCTGTTCTTCAGGAATGCAATCAATAAATTATACAGGAGAGCTTTCCAAAAGAAGCAAAAAATGAAATGAAATCCACCTTTTTTAAAAATCCTTTTTCAAGCAAATGTTTAAAATTCAAGTGAGAGCTAAATGCAACATCAGCTGCATAGTTGAGTCCAGTAAACTTTCCTTCTTACT
This sequence comes from Lynx canadensis, assembly GCF_007474595.2. Classification (NCBI taxonomy): domain Eukaryota; kingdom Metazoa; phylum Chordata; class Mammalia; order Carnivora; family Felidae; genus Lynx; species Lynx canadensis. Next base: position 122,972,205 of record NC_044306.2, read on the forward strand.
CATTTTACTCATGTTGAATTGTGGCATCCTTCCCACTGAGGAAAGGTAGGTATTTCTTGCACTTCTTGTATCTTTGCCACCCTCAGTCACTGAAACCCAGGGGAGCAGGTCCTCATTACACTTGCCCCCCAGCATACACATGAGCTACCACACTTGAACTCTTCTATTTCTACCTCTATTTCCACTGTCTATATTTTCCTTTTTATGAAATGTACCAAAGCCCTAGGGGAAACGCTATCATCTGGGAAAGGATACACTTAGATTTACAAGTAGAGAAGGTCTAAAATTTCTATATGCAGGGAATTTTTTTCTCTTTATTCGTGTAATCTTATATTAGTTTCAGATGTACAACATAGTGATTCAACATTTATTTACATTAGGAAGTGATCACAATGATAAGTCTAGCTACCTTCTGTCACCACACAAAGTTGTTACCATATTATTAACTATATTCTAAATTCAAGGAATTTTTTAGGGAAATGTCACATATTTTCATATGATAGAAGGAGGTATATTTATTGCTTCTTATACTGTTTGCAATGAATATATAATTATTCTTTTACAACAGAAGCAATTTCATGCTACATGTGATAAATATGAGATTTATTAAATATGAAAATTGAACTATTCCTAGAACCAAATTCAAAAATCTGTATTTTTTACTCATGAAAGTGCTTTATTGGCTAAATAGTTAATTATTATAAATAACTGAAAATGAGTCATAAGGTAATTTAAAAGTAATATGGCGGCTTGAAGTGTAGGGATGGGAATGAAACAGCTATGGACACAACATAGAACTAAGAAATGGCACAAACATCCAAAGAAATATGTTCTCTAAGTAAATAAATGTGCATATACAGATGTGTATTCTATAGAAATTATTTTTAAATTAGAACTTTTCTATTAACTGCCACGTCTTAAATCTAGAATTCTAGAATTTAATTTTTTGAATATGTAAAAGCCTATGGTACTCATTTGTTCATGCTTTCCCACTCTCAAGGGAAGATTTGCATTTTAAGCTTTATCTCTAAATATACACAAAAAGCTAAAAAGCTTACTCCTTTAAGGTGTGTTGTCTCTCTCCAAAAGTGTTATTTGCTTCCATGTCTAAAATTTGTTGATATTGTGGAAAGGACTTAAAACTTAGTGCAAGTGATCTACCACTTAATTGTGACCTTAACTGGAAATTACTCAACTTCTCTGAGCCCATTTTATCCTTTTTTAAAAAAAAATTATTCTAAACACAAGGACCACAAAACCTTTTTTTTTTTTTTAAGTTTGAAAGATTAATTTAATGCCTTTGGCACACTTTTTACTGTAGAGGACATATGGTATCAGCATTAACGGGTCACCCAAATACAAAGAACTCTAGATTATGACAACATTAAAGGTTTATCCCAATTCTGCAGAACAGCTTTTTAAAAGATACTATGGGGGCCTCAAAGCTGCATGCTTCAGATGGAAATTCTCCACAGGTTGAAATGCCAAAATCTAAAATCTATGTGTTGACTCACACACTTTGGTCCATTGTAACAGAGCTTTCACCATCCAAACCAATGATGAAGCACTGTGCATGCACCCCCACCCCCCACCCCCACCTCACCAGGTGATTTTGGGTTACCTATAAGCCAGGTCAGAGCAGATAACACCTTCAACACCCCTGTTTGACAGACTGTTCACAGTTTCAGACCAACCCCTCAGTCATGATGATAGTGGAAGAAGAAAGGGGGTATTACTTTTTTACCAGTGTAGAAATGGGGAGGTGAAAGTAGATTACAAACAAAATGTGAATCAGTGTGATAAAATGATGCCTGTGTCAGCTGGGCTTTCGTTGAACAACAAATCAGCAGCTCTTAACAGTCAGCACAATTTCCCTAAACACCCCTGAGGTGGACCATCGACTGTGGACTGTCCCCTAATATCTGTGCACTGGGAATGCATTGAGAAATGATGTACATTTGATAAATCTCCATGAAATAAATTGCCAGAAAATTCTAACTTTTTAACTATGGAAAAAAGATTAAAAATTTTTGCTTAGGTCATGCCCAAATTATGGACTATATTTCTTATTTTTAGAAATCATTCTTTACTTTTAAAATTTTAAAACAAAAAACTGAGGTACTGATAAAGTCCCCATGTGTGTGTTCTCTTCTGTCCATGCTGCCAGGAAGCCAAATCAAAAGCCACAAAAAAAAAGTGCTCAAGAATGTGTGTAGATGAGAAAGTGATTTATTTACAGATCAAAGTCTTTCTTTCATGAAGCTACCAAATTTTTTCATTCTACACCTGAAACTAATATTACACTATATGTTAATTGAAATTTAAATAAAAACTTGGGGGGAAAAAGTCACCGTTTTTTTCTTTGTTATGGAACTCAGATTGTAAAAAGGAAAAAAAAAAAGGTTTTGTTGCATTTTTGATACTGGATTGAGGCTTTTGTCCTCTTTTTTCATATATCTATGTAAAAAAAAATTCTGTCCACTGTTTACTATGAGATTAGTATTACATTTTAGGTAAACAAAAGTTTGTATTGCTTGATAAACTATTATAAATTTAAAAAGATTTCTTTACCTCAATTAACTGAAAGTAATGGATCAATAAACCTATGAAAGATGCTTTCATTAAAAAAAATTACTCTACCAGGACAATACAGCTTCATAAAGATTAGACAGGATGATGCTGTGAAAGGGCTCTGTCAACTGTGGAGCGCCATGTAAAGGTAGGGCATAGTTTAATTGTTTTGTCAAAGAGACTGAAGGAGATATTTAGGGTGAAGGCGGCCTTCAGAATGACCCTAAGAAAACACCCTGATACTGTGGATCCCATATTACTCAGCGTGCCAATGTTTTATACTGGTGCTGCTGATAAGAGATCCAGAAAAAGAAGATATGGTTCTAAATTTAAAATCACAAGAGTGGGCATAAAATCCTTCTGGTTTCCTAGAGGCCTGTATTAATCTCCCACCCTCCTTCCTCCCAGGTCATGGGTAGCAAGTAAAGAGTGGGACATAGGTGGGCATGTCAGTATATTCACAGAGTGGCACAGTCCTCCATGGGGTGTCTGGGGAAGTTGGGGGTAGGTGCCTTCTGCATCCAGCACTGGCTATTTGTATTGACATTGATGGAAAAGGAGGCAAGTTGAAATCAAAGTATACAAATGGAGTGGCTGGTATCCTGATAGGCCTATAATGGTGCATATACTCAGAGTATACTGCTGGTCTCCAGCAATAAAAATTTTGACTCTAGAAACAAAAATTTCCATATTCACTGGCCTCCCTTAAGAAAATATAACTCTTAATGTACGTACTTACTTTTAGCCAGCCGTAACAAGCTCGATCAAAATTAAGAAAATTTTCAGTTTGCAGAGTAATAATTTCATGTTGACGGTTTATCTAATAGTTCTGATAAAATGACACAGTTCCCACTGAAATATTAAATAAACAAAAAGCAATACAATTGAACTCTTAACTAACCTTTGCCATTTTACAAATCACATAAGCTGGTTTAGTATTAGAAAGAAAGTCATTTGGAAAGATTCATTAGAAAATCACTCAGAAGTTGAAGCAGAGTGAGAGCAAGGCTGTATTTGAAAATTACATTTCTTAGACATTTGACTAGTTAATTCTGTTAAATTATTATTGCACAAATAATCTCTATTAAGTAGTCTTGAAAAATGTTAAAGTCACAATTTTATTGATGTATATTAAGTTCTATTTGTCAAATACCTAGTAATATTCAGGAAACGGGTCAATAAATAAAAAGAGAAACCAAAGTAAGTGGGGAAAGTATAAAAGCAGAATTAGAACACTATACTTGGGGCCAAACACTATTTTGATTAGGTTAATGGTGATATATGTGGACTTGGTTTGATCATTTTATTCACTTGGGACCCAGTGTCCAAAAGACCATTTGCACAACTCTATCAGAATCAAGAGAACACAGAAGCTGCTTAATAATTCACTAAGTTACCTCATAAACAATGATAACGAGAGAGAAAAAACCATTTGGTTTCCTTGTCTAGACTTAGTCTTTCAGGCAGTTGGTATCTCAACAAATAATTCAGTAGATTTATTAGAAATGAAAGTATGAAAGATCACCAGATAATTGTTACCTAAATATGATGCTTAAAGACTGCCACTCACCCAGAAACCAATAATTTACACTGTTTTTGAACATATTCAATTAGGTTAAGGGGTTATAACTACAATTTCAAAGCAAACAAAATTTTAGTTCATTCTAAATTTAAATAATAAATGTCCCAGGAAGGAGTTAAGATGGAGGAGTAGGGAGACCCTCCTCAAACACAGCTAGATAAGTATCAAAACATTTTGAACACCCAGGAAATCGATCTGAGGACTGAGAGAGCAAAAATGCACAACTGGAGGTGAAAAAAACACCACATTGTGGAAGGCAGGAGCTGCGGAGAGTTGACTTGAGGGAGAGAAGAGCTGTGGGTGCTGCAAATGGGAGGGAGCCCTGATAATGGAGAGAGAAGTGACAGAGAGAGAAAGAATGAAAGTGTGTGGAGGGAACTGCATACGAAAAACTCTTCCCCGAGATTGAAGGTAGGGGTCAAGACGGCGGAGCAGCATGGAAATTCTCTGATTCTTTCACCCCTGAAATGCAGCTAGATCAGCACCATACCATTTTGCACACCTAGAAAATTGATCTAAGGACTAACACAACAATCTGCATAACTTGAGCCACAGAACTCAGCAGGTAGGCAGCACAGAGAGGTGAACTGGGGGAGAGAAGCTGCAGAGGGCAGGGAGATATTTTGTTTGCAGAGAGAGGACAGAGTGAGGGGGGAGAGAATAGGAAAAGCCCTCCCCCCAAAAGCAGCTGGAGAGAAAGAAAGAGTGGAAACACCCATAAGGAACTGAACAAGAAAAAGAAAAAGGAGAAAAGAGAAGGTTTCATTACCATTAGGACTCTATAAGCAGAGAAGCACAGCATGAGAGACTCTGTAGCTCAATACCTGGTGGGGCTCTGGTGGGTACAGTGAATCCCCAGGAGCAGACAGCAAGGTCTGAGGCCCATATGGGGAGAGGCAGTTCCCCTGTCAGGAAGACATTTGGTAGAGGCCTTATAGCCTACCCACAGGAAATGGTCCCAATGGACCCCAGATTACAGCCATGTTTGCTGGTGTTGGAACAAAGACATTAGGGTGCAGTGAAGCCTGGTGCCACATGTGTGATTTACCATAGTCCCTGAACTACTGCTGCTATATGATCAAGTGAAATTTTTCAGGGGTGGACTGGCACCCAACCACAGTTTCCGGGCCTCTGCAATGACAGTCGCATAAGCATTTTGGGGGTGGGCCAGCACCTGGCCATTGCTCAATGAGGCCCTCCCCCAGCGTGTCAGAATGGGTCCAAGCCACACGGCCCTCAGAAGGGGTTTGGAAACACAGCCCCATCTGAGATAAAATTCAGGACGTAGGTGCTGCTTGACAGGCTGACAGGTTGGTTGCAGACAGTGTAGAAGTGGGAAGTGGACAGAAGCTGGAAACAAATGAAGGGTGCTTGATTGCTGATTGGCGAGAGCACAGAGTTCTGATGCTAGAGACTGAGAAGATGGGTGATGCCTTTTTCACCCCTCCCACGCATGCACATACATGTGTACGCGGCCACATAGATATACCCTAGTAAACTAAGCAGCACCGCCTAGTGGAGAACAGAGCCATTACACCAAGCCCCATCCAACTGCCTCAAGCAAGCCCTAGAGGACGACTACAAGTCTCCCGCCCTACTTAGTGTACAGACTATAAACTGCTTCATAGTTTGACTTCTGGAGGGGAAATGGATGTAATTTCCCTCAGATATCATTCTGTTTTATGGTCCATTTATTCATTTTTTTTCTTATTCTTGGATACAGAAAAGGAAGAAATTCATTTTTATTTTCCATTTTTATAAAAAAGATTTTTCTTATTTCTAATATTTTTTTTGCAAATTTTTAAGTCTATTTTACTTTCTTCACTCCATTTTATTCTATTTTATTGCATACATTTTTTAAGAATTTTAAACATTTTCTTTTTTTTCCTCTTTTTTTCTTTTCTTTCCCTTTCATCTCTATTCTACCAAGCTTCTTTCAACAACTCGATCAAAACACACCTAGGATATAGCTTCCTTTATTTGATTTTTTTAGAGTTGTTTTTAAATTTTTTTAACTTATTTTTTTATTCTATTAATTCTTTTTCTTCCTCCAAAATGATGAAATGAAAGAATTCACCCTAAAAGAAAGAACAGAGACAGCCAGGGACTTAAACAACACAGATATGAGTAAGATGTCTGAACCAGAATTTAGGATCACAATAGTAAGAATACCAGCATAGATCCCTTTCTGCAAAGATAAAAGAAGTAAAATCTAGTCAGGAAGAAATTAAAAATGCAATAACTGAGATACAATCTCGAATGGATGCCATGGTAGCAAGGATGGATGAAGCAGAGCAGCAAATTAGTGATATAGAGGACAAACTTATGGAGAATAATGAAGCAGAAAAAAAGAGGGAGACTAAGTCAAAAAAGCACGATGTAAGATTTAGAGAACTCAGTGACTTATTAAAAAGGAATAACATCCGAATCATAGGGATGCCAGAAGACGAAGAAAGAGAAAAAGGGGTAGAAGATTTATGTAAGCAAATCAAAGCAGAAAAACTTTCCTAACCTGGGGAAAGACACAGACATCAAAATCCAGGAAACACAGAGAACTCCCATTAGATTCAACAAAAACCGACCATCAGCAAGACATATCATTGTCAAATTCACAAAATACTCAGGCAAGGAAAGAATCATGAAAGCAGCAAGGGAAAAAAAGCCCTTAACCTACAAGGGAGACAGATTAGGTTTGCAGCAGACCTATCCACAGAAAGTTGGCAGTCCAGAAAGGAGTGGCAGGATATTTTCAATGTGCTAAATTGAAAAAGTACATAGCCAATAAATCTTTATCCAGCAAGGCTGTAATTCAAAATACAAGGAAAAATAAAGAGTTTCCCAGACAAACAAAAACTAAAGGAATTTGTAACACTAAACCAGCCTGTAAGAAATATTAAGGGGGATTCTGTGAAAGGAGAAAAGACAAAATAAAACAAAAAAGACCAAAAGCAACAAAGACTAGAAAGGACCAGAGAACACAACCAGAAACTCCAACTCTACAGGCAACACAATGGCAATAAGTTCAAATCTTTCAGTACTCATTCTAAATGTCAATGGATTAAATGCTCCAATCAAAAGATGTAGGGTAACAGAATGGATAAGAAAACAATATCCACCTATATGCTGTTTACAAAAGAACCATTTTTTTAAATGTACTTTTATTTTTGAGAGACAGACAGACAGACAAAGCAAAAGCTGGGGAGGACCAGAGAGAGGGGGAAACACCAAATCTGAAGCAGGCTCCAGGCTCTGAGCTGTCAGCATAGAGTGTGATGTGCAGCTGGAAACCACAAACCATGAGGTCATGACCTAAGCTGAAGTTAAACGCTTAACGGACTGAGCCCTCCCAGGCACCCCAAGAGACCTATATTAGGCATAAAGACACCTTCATATTGAAAGTAAGGGGATGGCGAACCACCTATGGTGCTAATGGTTGCCAAAAGAAAGCCAGAGTAGCCATACTTATATCACAAAAGCTAGATTTTAAAATAAAGACTGTAACAAGAGATGAAGAAGGGCATTATATCATAATTAAGGGATCTATCTACCAAGAAGATCTAACAATTGTAAATATTTATGCCTCCAACGTGAAACACCCAAATATATAAATCAGTTGGTCACAAACAAGGAAACTCATTGATAATAATACCATAAGCGTAGGGGACTTCAACACCCCACTTACAACAATGGACAGATCATCTAAGCAGAAAACCAACAAGGAAACAATGGCTTTAAATGACACACTAAGCTGGATGGACTTAACAGATATATTCAGAACACTTCATCCAAAAGCAGTGGAATATACATTCTTCTCGAATACACATGGAACATTCTTCAGAATAGATCACACACTGGGACACAAATCAGCCCTCGACAAATACAAAAAGATGGAGATCAAACTGTGCATATTTTCAGACCACAATGCTATGAAACTCCAAATCAACCATAAGAAAAAATTTGGAAAGACAACAAATATTTTGGAGACTAAAGAACATCCTACTGAAGAATGAATGGGTTAACCAAGAAGTTAAAGAGAAAGTTAAAAAGTACATGGAAGTCAATGAAAATGATAACACCACAGCCCAAAACCTCTGGGATGCAACAAAGGCAGTCATAAGAGGTAAGTATATAGCAATCCAGGCTTTCCTAAAGAAGGAAGAAAGGTCTCAGATACACAACCTAACCTCACACCTTAAAGAGCTGGAAAAAGAACACCAAATAAAAACCCAAAACCAGCAGAAAACAGGAAATAATAAAGATTAGAGCAGAAATTAATGCTGTCAAAACACTGATCAGAACAGATCAAAGAAACCAGTAGCTGGTTCTTTGAAACAATTAACAAAGTTGATAAACCCCTAGCCAGTTTGAACAAAAATAAAAAGGAAAGGACCCAAAAAATACAATCAAGAATGAAAGATGAGAGATCACAACCAACACAGCAGAAATACAAATAATAAGAGAATATTATGAGCAATTGTATGCTAATAAATTGGGTGATCTGAAAGAAATGGACAAATTCCTAGAAACATATAAACTACCAAAACTGAACCAGGAAGAAATAGAAAATTTGAACAGACCCATAACCAGTAAAGAAATTGAATCAATAATCAAAAACCTCCCCAAAAAATCCAGGGCCAGACGGCTTTCCAGGGGAATTCTACCAAACATTTAAAGAAGAGTTAACACCTATTCTTTTGAAGCTGTTCCAAAAAATGGAAATGGAAGGAAAACTTCCAAACTCATTCTATCAGGTCAGGCTGACCTTCATTCCAAAACCTGACAAAGACCCCATTAAAAAGGAAAACTACAGACCAATTTCCCTGATGAATATGGATGCAAAAATTCTCAAGATACTATACAACAGGATCCAACAATACATTAAAAGAATTATTCACCATGATCAAATGGAATTTATACCTGGGATGCAAGTCTGGTTCAATATCCACAAATCAATTAATGTGATACATCATATTAATAAAAGAAAGGACAAGAATACATGATCCTCTCAACAGATGCAGAGAAAGCATTTGGTAAAATACAGCATCATTTCTTGATAAAAAAAAAAAACACAAGAAAGTAGGGATAGAAGGATCATATCTCAAGATCATAAAAGCCATATATGAGAGACCCACTGTTAATGTCATCTTCAATGGAAAAAAACTGAGAGTGTTCCCCCTAAGGTCAGGAAGATGACAGGGATATCCACTCTCACCACTGCTATTCAACATAATATTGGAAGTCCTAGCCTCAGCAATCAGACAACACAAAGGAATAAAAGGTATCCAAATTGGCAAGAAGGAAGTCTACTATTACTCTTTGCAGATGACATAACACTCTACATGGAAAACCCAAAAGATTCCACAAAAAAACTGTTAGAACTGATCCAGGCATTCAGCAAAGTCCCAGATTATAAAATCAATGCACATAAATTGGTTGCATTTCTATACACCAAAAATGAAACAACAGAAAGAGAAATCAAGGAGTCAATCCCATTAACAATTGCACCAAAAACCATAAAATACCTAGGAATAAACATAATCAAAGAGGTGAAAAATCTATACACTGAATACTATAGAAAGCTTATGAAAGAAATTGAAGAAGACACAAACACACACACAAAAAGGAAAAATATTCCATGCTTATGGATTGGAAGAACAAATATTGTTAAAATGTCAACACTACCCAAAGAAATCTACATATTTAATGCAATCCCTATCAAAATAACACCAGCATTCTTCACAGAGCTAGCACAAACAATCCTAAAATTTGTATGGAAACAGAAAAGACCCTGAATCACCAAAGCAATCCTGAAAAAGAAAACCAAAGCTGGAGGCATCACAATCCCAGACTTCAAGATGTATTATAAAGCTGTAATCATCAAGACTGTATGGTACTGCCACAAAAACAGACACTTAGATTAATGGTACAGAATACAGAACCCAGAAATGGACCCAGAAATTCATGGCCAACTAATCTTTGACAAAGCAGGAAAGAGTATCCAATGGAATAAAGACAGTGTCTTCAGCAAATGGTGTTGGGAAAACTGGACAACGACATGTATAAGAATGAACCTGGACCACTTTCTTACACCATACACAAAAATAAACTCAAAATGGATTAAAGATATAAATATAAGACAGGAAGCCATCAAAATCTTAGAGGGAGAAAGCAGGCAAAAACCTCTTTGACCTCGGCCACAGAAACTTCTTACTCAACACGTCTCCAGAAGCAAGAGAAACAAAAGCAAAACTGAACTATTGGGATCGCATCAAGATTGAAAAAAAAAAAAAAAACAAAAAAACTTCTGCACAGCAAAGGAAACAATCAGCAAAACTAAAAGACAACCAACAGAATGACAGAAGATATTTGCAAATGACATATCAAATATGTCATATAAAGGGTTAGTATCCAAAATCGATAAAGAGCTTATCAAACTCAACACCGAAGAAAACAAATAATCCAATGAAGAAATGGGCAAAAGACATGAATAGACACTTCAAAAGAAGACATCTAGATGGCTATCAGACACATAAAAAAATGCTCAACATCACTCATCATCAGGGAAATACAAATCAAAACCACCATGAGACACCACCTCACACCTGTCAGAATGGCTAAAATGAACAATTCAGGCAACAACAGATGTTGGTGAGGATGCAGAGAAAGAGGACCTCTTTTGCTCTGCTGGTGGGAATGCAAACTGGTGCAGCTACTCTGGAAAACAGTATGGAGGTTCCTCAAAAAATTAAAAATAGAACTGAGGTAGAACAGCCTCTCAGGGGGCAAGAGACCCAGTGGGCACCATTGAGCTGTCTGTTCACAAACATAGGAATGGGGACACTGACTGAAAGCAGCAAGCCATGACCAGCACTTTACCATAAACTCAGAACCACTATGCAGTCATGCAACCAATTTCTAGAGAAAGCCTGAACTGGTCACAATGCAATGAAAGCTTCCCCCAGAGGATTAGTGCAAGTTGGAATCGTGCAGATCTCTAAAATTTGATGTTTTGAAGCCCAGCCCACGCCTGAGATAAAACACAGCAGTGCTGTACCGCTAGGTAGGAGGACAGCTCAGATGTAGGCAGAGTGAAGGTGGGGATCTGGTGGAACCTGGAGACACAAGAGAGGTGATTGTTTACTCTTCCGTGAGGGCTTTCTGAAGAGCGGCAGGCATGAGCTCACCACTCTGGAGACGGGACCAGAGACCAGATTGAGGCCATTCCCTCTCCACACCCCTCAGCACTGACCAACTCCTGTGAGCAAAACAGCACCACCGCTTAGCCTCACCTCACTGTGCCTGGCAGGTGCATCTCCACCAGGGTAAGTCACCCAGAGATTCAGCGCAGCAGACTCCACCCACAGAAGACCAGCATAAATCCATCCTTTCACTATGTCTAGTGATCATACAGTACTGCAAAGCTTCAGCTCCAGAGGAAATAGGATCCAGCTTCCTTTAGGGTTTTTTTTTTTTCTGTATTTCTTTTTTTCTTCTTGGGATACAGAAAAAAAAACAATTTTTTTAACTTATTATATACATATTAATTTTTAAATTATATATATGCATATATGTATGTATACATATATGTATATGTATATGTATATGTATATGTATATGTATATAGTCATTACTCCCAGAAGCAGGAATATAGCAGGCTTTCCTAATCATCACACAAAAGAAACAGTGACTTTGACAATATGACAAGATAGAAATCACCCCAAAAGAAAGAATAGGAAGAAGTATCTGCCAGGAATTTAATCAATACATACATAAATAAGATGTGTGAACCGGAATTTATAACAATAATTATAAGGATATTAGCTGGGCTTGAAAACAGCATAGAAGACACTAGAAAATTCCTTAGTGCAGAGATAATAGAACTAAAAATTAGTCAGGCAAAATAAAAATGATATAACCAAGATGCAAACACAAATGAATGCCATAACAAGGATGAGCAAGCAGAGGAATCAGTGATACAGAAGATAAAATTATGGAAAATAATGAAGCTGAAAAAAAGAGGGAAAGAAAGGTATTGGATCATGAATGTAGGCTTATGGAGTTCAGCGACTCTTAAAAGCATAATAACATTCATATTATAGGAATCCCAAAAATATGAAGGAGGGGAAAAAGGGGCAGAAGGCTTATTTGAGCAAATTATTGCTGAAAACTTCCCTAATGTGTGGAAGGAAACAGATGTCAAAACCCAAGAAGCACAGAGAACTCCCCTTAAATTTAACAAAAGCCAGCCATCGCCAAGACATATCATAGTCAAAGTCACAAAATATACAGACCAGGAAAGAATCCTGAAAGCAGCAAAGGGAAAAAAAGTCTTAACCTACAAGGGAAGACAGATTAGGTTCACAGCAGATCTGCCCACAGAAACTTGGCAGGCTAGAAGGGAATGGCATGATATATTCAATGTGCTGAATGGAAAAATATGCAGCCAAGAATATTTTATCCAGCAAGCCTTCCATTATGAATAGAAAGAGGGATAATGAGTTTCAAAGACAAACAAAAAAGGAGTTTGTGACCACTAAACATGTCCTGAAAGAAATATTAAAGGGGATGCTTTAAGTGGGGAAAAAAGGAGTAAAAGCAATAAAGACTAGAAAGGAATAGACTACAAAGGAACTCAATTCATATCAATAATCACTCTGAATGTAAATGGACTAACTCTTCCAATCAAAAGGATATACGAATGGATTAAAAAAACAACACCGATCTATATGTTACCTACAAGAGACTCATTTTAGACCTAAAGACACCTGAAAATTGAAAGTGAGGGTATAGAGAACCATCTTTCATGCTAATGGATCTCAAAAGAAAGCCAGCATAGATATACTTATATCAGACAAACTAGATATTTTTTTTTAATTTTTTTTTAACGTTTATTTATTTTTGAGACAGGGAGAGACAGAGCATGAATGGGGGAGGGTCAGAGAGAGGGAGACACAGAATCTGAAACAGGCTCCAGGCTCTGAGCTGTCAGCACAGAGCCCGACGCGGGGCTGGAACTCACGGACCGCGAGATCATGACCCGAGCCGAAGTCGGCCGCTTAACCGACTGAGCCACCCAGGCGCCCCCAGACAAACTAGATTTTAAACCAAAGACGGTAACAAGACAGGAAGACGGGTATTATATCAAAATTAAGGGGTCTATCCACTAAGAAGATCTAACAATTGTAAATATTTATGCCCCCAACTTGGAAGAACCCAAATATATAAGTGAATAACAAACATAAAGAAACTCATTGATAATAATACAATAAGAATAGGAGACTTCAACACCCCACTTACAACAATGGACACATCATCTAACCAGAAAATCACCTAGGAAACAGTGGCTTTGAATGATGCATTGGACCAGATGGACTTAACAGATATATTCAGAACATTTCATCCTAAAGCAGAATACACTTTCTTCTTGAGTTTATATGTAACATTCTCCAGAATAGATCACACATGGGTTCATGAATCAGCCCCCAACAAGTACAAAAAGACTGAGGTCATACTATGTATATTTTCAGACCACAACGCTATGAAACTTGAAATCAACCACAAGAAAAAAATTTGAAAAATACCATGCATACTTGGAGATTAAAGGACATCCTACTAAAGAATGAATGAGTTAACCAAGAAATTAAAGAGAACATTAAAAGTACATGGAAGCAAATGAAAATGAAAATACAACAATCCAAAACTTTTGGGATGCAGCAAAGGCAGTCCTAAGAGATTAGTATATAGCAATATAGGCCTATCTAAAGAAGCAAGAAAGTCTCAGTACACAACCTAACCTTATACCTACAGGAGCTGGAAAAAGAACAGCAAATAAAGCCTAAAATGATTAGAAGAAGGGAAATATTCAAGACTAGAGCAGAAATAAATGATATAGAAACAAACAAACAAAAACAGTGGAACAGACTAATGAAACCAGGAGCTGGTTCTTTCAAAGAATTAACAAAATTTATAAGCCATACTTATCAAAAGAAAAGAGAAAGTACCCAAATAAATAAAATCATGAATACAAGAGGAGAGATCACAACCAACACCACATAAATACAAGCAATTATAAGAAAATATTATGAAAAATTATATGCCAACAAACAGGGCAATCTGGAAGAAATGGACAGATTCCTAGGAACATACAAACTATCAAAACTAAAACAGGAAGAAATAGATAATTTGAACAAACCCATAACCAGGAAAGAAATTGAATCAATAATCAAAAATCTCCTGACAAGCAAAAGTCCAGGGCCAGTTGGCTTCCCAGGGGAATTCCACCAGACATTTAAGGAAAAATTAATACCTATTCTTCTCAAACTGTCCCAAAACATAGAAATGGAAGAAAACTTCCAAATTCAATCTATAAGGTCAGCATGACCTTGATTCCAAAACCAAAGACCCCACTAAACAGAATTACAGACCAATATCCGTGATGAATCTGTATTCAAAAATTCTCAACAAGATACTAGCAAATTGAACCCAACAGTACATTAAAAGAATCACCGTGATCAAGTGGGATTAATTCCTGGTCTGCAAGGGTGGTTCAATATTCACAAATCAATTAACATGATACACCACATTAATCAAAGAAAGGATAAGAATCATATGATCCTCTCAATAGATGCACAAAAAGCATTTGACAAAATACAGCATCCATTCTTGATAAAAACTCTCAACAAAGTAGGGATAGAGGGAACATACCTCAACATCACAAAGGCCTTATATGAAAGACCCACAACTAATATCATCCTCAATGGGAAAAAACTGAGAGCTTTTCTTCCACAATCAGGAACAAGACAGGGATGTCCATTCTCACTGTTACTATTTAACATTGTACTGGAAGTCTTAGCCTCAGCAATCAGACAACCAAAAGAAATAAAAGGCATCCAAACTGGCAAGGAAGAAGTCAAACTTACACTATTTACAAATGACATGACACTCTATATAGAAAACGTGAAAGACTCTACCAAGACTCTAGAATTAACACATGAATTCAACAAAGTTTCAGGATATAAAATCAACATACAGAAATCTGTTGCATTTCTATACACCAAAAGTGGCACAGCAGAAAGAGAAATCAAGGAATCAATCCCATTTACAATTACAACCAAAAACCTTAAGATGCCTAGAAATAAACCTAACCAAAGAGGTAAAAGATCTGCATTCTGAACACTATAGAACACTTATGAAAGAAATGGAAGAGGATACAATGAAATGGAAAAAATTCCATGTTCATGAAGAACAAACATTATTAAAATGTCTATACTACTCAAAGCAATCTACACATTTAATGCAATCCCTATCAAAATACCATCAACATTTTTCACAGAGCTAGAACAAACAATCCTAAAATTTGTAACTACAAAAGGCCCCAAATAGCTAAAGCAATCTTGAAAAAGGAAAGCAAAGCTGGATATATCACAATTCCAAACTTCAAGCTATATTATGAAACCATAGTCATCAAGACCATATGGTACTGGCATAAAAACAGACACATAGATCAGTGCAACAGAATAGAAAACCCAGAAATGGACCCACAGCAATAGGGCCGACTAATCTTTTACAAAGCAGGAAAGAATATCCAATGGAAAAAAGTATCTTCAACAAACGGTGTTAGGAAAACTAGACAGCAACATGCAAAATGAACCTGGAGCACTTTCTTGCATCATACACAAAAATAAATTCAAAATGGATGAAAGACTTCAATGTGAGACAGGAAACCATCAAAATCCTAGAGGAGAACATGAGCAGCAACGTCTTTGACCTTAGCCAGAACAACTTCTTACTAGACACATTGCCAGAGGAAAAGGAAACAAAAGCAAAAATGAACTATTGGGACCTCATCAAGATAGAAACCTTCTGCACAGTGAAGGAAACAATCAACAAAACTAAAAGACAACTGATGGAATGGGAGAAAATATTTGTAAATGACATATCTGATAAAGAGTTAGTATTCAAAATATATAAAGAACTTATTAAACTCAATGTCCAAAAAACAAATAATCCAGTTAAGAAGTGGGCAGAAGACATGAATAGGCATTTTTCCAAAGAAGAGATAGAGATGGCCAACAGACACATGAAAAAAATGCTCAACATCACTCATCATCAGGGAAACATAAAGCATGACCATGATGAGATATAACCTCACACCTGTCAGAATGGCTAAAATTAACAACATAAGAAACAATAACTGTTGGTGAGGATGCGGAAAAAGGAGAATCCCCTTGCAGTGTTGGTGGGAATGCAAACTTGTACAGCCACCATGGAAAACAGTATGGGGCTTCCTTAAAAAGTTAAAAATAGAACTACTTTACAATCCAACAATTTTACCACTAGACATTTATGAAAAGGATACAAAAATACACATTCCAACAGGTACATGTCCCCAATGTTTATAGCAGCATTATCAACCATAGCCAAACTATGGTAAGAACCCAAATGTCAATCGGCTGATGAATGGATAAAAATGAGGTATATATATATATACAATGGAATATTACTCAGCTATTGAAAGGAATGAAATCTTGCCATTTGCAATGACGTGGATGGAGGTAGAGTGTATTATGCTAAGTGAAATAAATCAGGCAGAGAAAGACAAATACCATACAATTTCACTCATGTGTGGAATTTAAGAAACAAAATAGATGAACATATTGGAAGGGGGGAAAAGAGAGAAAGTGAGGGAAACTAACCATAAGATACTGTTTATAACAGAGAGCAAATATGTGGGTTAATGAAGGGAGGTGGGTGGTGATGGGTTAAATGCGTGATGGGTATTAAGGAGGGCACCTGTTTTCTTGAGCACTGGGTGTTATATGTAAGTGATGAATCACTAAATTCTACTCCTGAAAACAGTGTTACACTATATGTTAACTAACTATAATCTAAATAAAATTGTGGGAAGAAAAAAACTACAATGATATATCATCTCACATTTGTCAGAATGGCTAAAATCAACAACACAAGAAACAACAGGAGTTTGTGAGAATATGGAGAAAAGGAACACTCATGCACTGTTGGTGGGAATGCAAACTGGCGCATCCACTGTGGAAGACAGTGTGGAGGTTCCTCAAAAAATTAAAAATAGAACTACCTGACAATCCAGTAATTCTATTACTGGGAATAATACAAAAACACTAATTTGAAAGGATATATGCACCCCCATGTTTATTGCAGCATTATTTACAATAGCCAAATAATGGGAGCATCCCAAGTGTCTATCAATAGATGAATGAATAAAGAAGTGATATATATATACACAATAAAATATTATTTAGCCATAAAAAAGAATGAAATCCTGTCATTTGCAATGACATGGATGGAGCTAGAGAGTATTATGCTAAGCAACATAGGTCAGAGAGAGACAAATACCATATGATTTCACTCATATATGAAATTTAAGAAACAAAACAAATGAACAAAGAAGAAAGAGAAAGAGAGTGAGAAACCAAGAAACGACTCTTAGCTATACAGAACAAATTGATGGTTACCAGAATGGTGGTAGTTGGAGGGATGGGTGAAATAGTTAATGAGGATTAAGGAGTACACTTATCGTGATGAGCACTGAGTAATGTACAGAATTGTTGAATCACTATATTGTACACCTGAAACTAATGTAACACTGTATTTTAAGTCTATTGGAATTAAAATAAAAAGCTTTTTAAAATAATAATAATAACAATAATAATAATAATAAACGTCCCCTAGGATAATTTATTCCCTAATAAATATTCCAAGTTTCAGAGTGGGTGGGAGAAAGAGATTGAGAAATAACTTGAGGAACATTTCTTTTGAACCTGAATTCAAGCCTCAGTAAGTTAGAAGTGAAAGAAAAGCTGAATAAAGTCAAGTCCATCATTAATGGAAGGAAATACAAAGGCATTTGGTTTTATGTTTCCAAAATCTTCAAACTCTAATTAATAGCAGAAAGGATTCGGAACTGTCAATGTCCATTTATTTTACATTTGCTACTTTCCCTTCCTTCAGTGACACTCAAGACAAGACACTGAAGAATATGCTGGTTGACTTTTGAGCACAAGAGAGATTTGAAGGCCTTGAGCTATTCTCCATTTCTCCAATAGTTCTGAAGAAAAAGAAGGGAATGAAGAAGGGGTGAAAAAATAACAATTACATCCAAAACTAACACCTAAAGGAGAAACTGTCGATGTCTGACCTAAACTTTGCACTCTGTGATTACACTGACTGTTACCCGGAGGCAAATAAATACACCTAACTTAAAAAATTAAGAGGAGTTTGACAAGAGGAAAATTTGGGGGATCCTCCCAGAGAGAGGGCTCAGCATGAAAAAGCAGAATGTGTTCAGGGAATTATAATCACTAAGTATTGCTTACCTGCAGACTTCAGAATGGGAAATGTGTGGGGCCAGGTAATAGTGATTCCTGAATTTCTCAAAAGATCTTTAGATTTTATCCTCTGGGCCATGGGATCTTTACTGAAATTTTCTGAGCAGAGTGGTGATTAGTCAGAACACATTAGAAACTCACTCTTGCAGCCCTGGGGAGGGGGCATTAGAGGTGAGGGCAGTAATGAGGCTTTCACTATGTAGAGACAAGAGAGAATTTAAAACAGATAAGAGCCTGTTTTAGGGCAGTGTGAAGGGAAAAAGTACATCAGATAAATGGCATATTCTTAGGAAGTATAGGTGACATGGCAGCAAGACTGAAAGAGCACAGGATGCATGGTAGATGGAGATGGAATTGAGGCTGATTCCAGTGTCTTTCCTGACAACTGGAAGTGGACAGTAGGCCCCTTCACAAATTTGGGATCTAAGAACAGCATCAGGTATTTGTGGTGAAGATGGTTAAGTTTGGCCTTGGACTTGGCAAGTTTGAAGTGCTTCTAAGATATTCAAATAAAGTTGTCTACACAAAGGCTAGAGCTGAGAATTGAGTTCTGAGCTAAATATATAGATTTGGGGTGAGTCCCATTTTGATAAGTCTCCACAGTGTAAATCCTCTTTTCCTAGCACTGAATTCTCCCATGGTCCCCTCCCTCCAAAAAAATGATTAATGCAGAAGTGTAATTAAGTTCCTCCAGTCAAATACATTCATGAGAGACCATGCTTGAGAACTGCATTTTGTCAAAAGAGTCTGGATATGTAGCATCCATTCCGTTGGTACCGATCACAGCAAGGACAGAAAGGTTCTGGAGCTGGAGTCAGGAGCTGTTCTAGCAGCTCCCTGATTAATACAAAGGCACAATTCCCTTAGCCTTCTAGGTCCTGACATTATTTTTAGAAGCTCAGCCTAGAGTCTGCTAGGTTCTATGAGCTACATACCTCTCTCAAGAAATCCCTTCTGTGTAAACTAGCTTGAGAGGATTCTGTTGTCTATAACAATGAGCACTTTGCCAAGTATGGGGTGTTAACTGAATCACTGGGCATAGATAATACAGTCCAGGGAGGGAGCGTAAGGCATTAGGAGAATAACAGAAGTAGAAACTGAAGGAACATTTCAGGCAGGGAGAAAATATCAGCTAAGGGCCATAGGCAGAAGGGTTTGCACTACTATCTGTGGAACCATGAATAGCTCAATTGATTGAGAACTAGAAGATATGACTGAACAGGGAGACAGAAAATAAACTGTAAAGACACCCTCCATGTCAGGTTTGGCTCCTTTTCTCCAGAAAAAAGCCACTGAAGTTTTAGCAAATATGCCAATCTGGAAAATTAATATAACAGTAGTAAACAGAATAGATTGAGCTGAACAAAGAGACCAATTGGAGAGGATTTCAATGGGACATAAGTGACATAGATGAGAGAGGGATCACAAGAGATAGATGTGAGAAATGCCATAAAGAAAGGGGCATTAAGATGGTGTTTGTTATGACAGAAAATCCAAAGATTACCAGAAGTCTGGAGATGGAGGGAGAAATGAAGAATAATCCATTGTACCAAACAGAACATCAAAAAAAAAAGTTTTTTAAAAGAAATCTTAGAAACATGGATATTTCAGGTGACAAGAGGTATTCAAAAGATATCCAGTAAGCAGATGTAAGACTTGAGATCTGAGATGTTACAGGAGATAAGGTGGTCATTCCCCTCAATCCCTGGTTATACCAGGCAGAGGTAATAGTAAAAAGCATGAAAAAAGAAACACTTTCTGAGAGCAGAGAACCTGTGCTGGGATGTGTCCCCATCTTTGGGGTGAAAAAAGAGAAGGAAGTTCTGTGAAGAGAAGAGACAAGCAGCAGCCAGTGGAGACAAGACAATGAGGAGACACTGGATTATCAAGACCAGAGAGTAGAGGAAAGAGGTCCCCTTTACCTCTGGAAGTGGAAGTTCTAGTAAAGAGAAGGAGAGGAGAAATAAATGGCATAAACAAAGAAACTCAAGAGTTGAGCGACAAAGGAAAAGAGGCAAGTATGGTCAACTTTAAAAGGTTGGACAAGGAGACTAGCAGGATAATAGCAGTAGCAACAGGGCCAAGAGGAAATTCCTTCTAGGGAGCAATTGAGAAGAATAATGAGGAATATCTCTAATATGGGACTGATCTTCCCCATAATTTATACATATGGGGAAATGCTTTTCAAATCCCAAGCATTCTAGAAGGGAACCTCCAAAATATGGTGTATAAACTGGATATTACTTATAGCAGCCATCTTAGTAAATTCACCTTGCAACTTCATGGGTTAACTGATTGTGAATGACTGTGAACTGAAACTTTGGACCATGAGATATTAATATATCCAAATTAAAAATTAACAAGTAAGAGGATCGGTTATACTAGTAGTTACCAACTTAGTCCACCTTCCATATGTTTTTTTTTTAATTTTTTTTAATGTTTACTTATTTTTGAGACAGAGAGAGACAGAGCATGAATGGGGGAGGGTCAGAGAGAGAGGGAGACACAGAATCTGAAACAGGCTCCAGGCTCTGAGCTGTCAGCACAGAGCCAGACGCGCGGCTCGAACTCACAGACGGTGAGATCATGACCTGAGCCGAAGTCGGACGCTTAACCGGCTGAGCCACCCAGGCGCCCCACCTTCCATATGTTTAACAATATGTTGCCGTTTATACATAAAGAAAATAATACTTACATCCTAGGATAAAAGCACAAAATTTAAACTCTTTTGGTGTTGCTAGGGAATGCTTTCTGCTACCCTAGACAATAGCACCTTCGCTGTAAGTCTTGTTAAGGGTAGTATACATTTCAAACATGAGTCCAGGATGGTGGATGAATAGATGACCAGGTGGAAGGGAAGATGTTGGGAGTCTGGCCATTGATTTTAGATAATGGGGGCAGAGGGAAGCTTACCCATTCCCTTGAGAATCCAGTTACAATAATACAGTGCAACCCACTGACTACCTGTCCCACATGTGGCCTCATGAAGATGCTAAAGTGAAGATGCACAATTTTCATTTGTCAACTAAGCATCCTGAATATTACAAATATGTATTAAGAGGGAGATGTTTCACATAAAATAAACCAACCTCCAAGGAAGGACTCTTTTTAACCCTGATTTATGTATACGTAAAAACAGTAAGAGTCTGGGATTTAAAGACACGCAGCTTAAACAAACAACGTGCTCTAAAAAACACTATGTCAATACTGATGCTTTTTCTATGAGGGCCACCAGAAAATTCAGAAGAACCATATATAGCCTTCTTTCTCCCACAATGTTAGCATTTAAACTAACTTTATCAGGAAATGAGCATGTTTCAAAGATAAATAGTGAAAACAGTAATAGTCAACCTCCTGGAAGACAGTGGAACCAGAATATGTGTTTATCTCACTTTAAAAACCAAAAAGCTAACTTGTTCCTACCCTCATAGATGACTGACCCTATGTAATTTGTTATCCAATGAATATTACAAGCCTTTCAAGACTATTGGCCATCCATCTATCAAGTTTCTAGACGGAAAGATTCAGGCAGTGTTTTTTGTCAGGATTATGGAGCCCAGACCCCAGTGGTCAGTTCTCATAATCATGCCACTGCCCTGAGCGTGCTGCAGAAGGTCTGTGGTGACTCTCTCCCAAATATGAAAAATGACTATATGAAAAATAAGATGAAATTTTTAAAGAAGATTTTTAAAAAGGAACAAAATTTGCAGATTCAATGGACTATTACTACTTTCACTTTATTATCTTTAGAGAGTGATATGTTTATTCCACTCATGTTACCATTGCTCAAAATATGTTTTTAATCATTGACATAAAAGTCTGCAACATCTGATTTTAAAAATCTGTAGTAATAATGTAAGTAAGAACATGAACTCTGCATTTAAAAAATAGTAAGAGAGTTTGAATCTCAACAGGCAGTGCAGATCCCTGCAACTATCTAGTTTGAATCCTAGCAACCATCTAGTACAAATTAGCTAACATCAGTTTTCTCATCTGCAAACTGGGGCTAATAAAAGCACCTAGTTACAGCATCATTATGATAACTAAATGAGACAGTTCATATAAAACACATATTCCCACCCCCAGTAGTCCTTTGTTCCATGGCATATAATAGCTATTGCCTTGCCGGCTCTACCATAGGGCTTGGGAAAGCTATATGCTCACTTTCCTAGTCTTTTTTTCATCTATGAGTGGCCACACGACATACTTCTTACCAATAGAGATGTAACAAAATTTTGGTGATGCCTTCTGAAATGAAGCTGCCCATTTCTGGATGAAGGAAGGAGGTATAATTAGCACTATCCCATTTTTCCTCCTTTCCCCCTCCCTTTGCCTGATTAAACATAGTTGTAAAACCTAGTACTGGGATAGCCATCTTGGACCCAATGATAATAATCATGGGAAAGTCTAAGGTACTTTCCGAAACACTGGCCTTGACGTTATCATGCTGCTGAACACAGGTAGGAAAATGCTACCTCCAAATTCTCATCACCTGGGAAGAAAATAACCTGTAGGTGTTTAGTGCATCCTGAGTCAGGTTTTCAATTACTTGTCCTTGAATCTATTTCAAACTAATATACTTCTTAGGACTGCTTTAGACTTCTCAATCCCTACACTGAAATTCGAACTTGAGCCTCACTACCTTGTACTGCTCCTTTCTCATGTAAGCCTGCCAAACATAAAATGTCATCATGTTGATGAGAGAAATGAAAAAGTGAATAAACAAAATGAGCTACTAAAATATTTCTGTGAAATATTTCACAAAGGAGTTCAAAAAACTCCTTTACTGTGACAAAGGTTCCCCAATAATGGAAACATAGATATCACAAGACATGGAAGCAAGAGAATTTTTAGTCCTGGCTCCTGAACAGATAGTTCTATAGCTTATATATCAAGTGTCCATGTGTTGCCTTATAAATAACCTTTAATATTCTGTTTAACTTAAAGGTTATGTTGACCTTTAATAGGTTTATTACATTTAATATTATGTTAAATTATCTTGAACATTTACTTAAATCCCTCACTGCAAGGGCTGTGTCTTATGATGCTAAGACTGTGTTTAATGTATATCTGATCTCCCCAGTACTAAACACACTGCAATACAAATGGTAGAGGAGCAGTAGTGTTGTTTTGCAACTTAATATTTTGCAATTTAGACATGTGCCATCAGCAATAAATCACACTAATATGTAGTAATGAAATTTCATCATGTCCATTACACTGAGGCTAAAGTGTAAGCTCATGAATGAGTCTTGTTGCCTGTCTGGGCCTATATTTCCATTCAATTTTGCGGTTCTCCACAGATCTTTAAAGATACGATAATTCTTGTGAAATAACCAAAAATTGTTATTTCCCCTAAAACAGTTCCCAAAAGGAATTATATTTCTTTGTAGTTTTGAAGTGAAGAAAAAGTAAAAAATTCTAATTAAATGATAATTCATATATGGAAAATTAGTATTACATAAAGAAGAAATGACAACTTTGAAAATTTTTCATGTCATTTCATTTCATTTCATTTTTGGAATGAACTAGTCCACTGTCTGGGCAATTGGGAATTGGGAAACAAGAAAAAATTACTCATGAAAGTGTTCTAACCAGTGCCAAAATTAATCATTAAATGAGAAGTAAATCATTAAGAGTCTGAAAGAAGTCAGAATATATTCAATTATTTCTCTGCATTTGGGGAGGAAGGAGATTTATATAATAGACTTCTGAAATCTGAAGATTTGATAACTTGGGACCTAGCTGTTACAAATACATAATGCGTATTGCTTCAGAAGTAGAAATTTCTGCAACTCTCTGGGAGAGCAAATGTCTTAGAACTCCCCCTACAATCTGGGAAAGAAATAGAAAAGGAGGGAAGAGCTATAATGCTTCCCCTGAGACAAAATCTCAAAACTGACAAACACCCCTTTCCCTTGCCCAATCTTCTAGATATACTGGGGGAGCTGGCAAGGGCAGCTGTGGCAGGGCAAGCTACTAGTAATCTTTGGGGAGAAGGAACCACTGTCCCAAATTGCTGGCGGAGTGCTTAGGATCTCTCGGTTATATTTTCAGAACTATAAAAATTATTGGTTAAATACTTTACTTAAAACATCTTTATATAAGTGTCAGAAGTAGAAATAAACAATTTTAACATTTAGCCAGTATATAGGATTTTCTAAATTGTTAGACCTTCTTCCTATTCTTGTATCATAATCTTTTCTATTTTAAGCTAAAATTTCCATTTTCAAAAATTTCTTAGCAAGAAGTGTCCTATTGTCAGTTTCTTCAGTGCTTGCCCCCTCTGCAAGTCAAAATCTTACCCCAAGTGATTTCCCCATCTCTACTCACCTGTCTCCTTTACGTCACTAAAAAGATTCCAAAAATTCCTTCTCCTCCCTAAATTCTGTTCTTATTAACTGAAAGTGATCCCTTTCTAAACATCTTCCTTGATTACCCATAAGTTTCTTCTAAATTTGAGGAAATGTACTTGAAAAATACCCATAATTGTAGGTGATTCATAATTACATGAAACATTTCTCCATAGATGTATTGGTTTTCCACTGCTATGTAACAAATTGCCACAAAATTAGTGGCTTGAAAGAACATCCATGTGTTATTTCATGGCTTCTTTAAGGCAAAAATGTGGGCATGTCAAAAGTGGTCTCTTTGCTCAGGGTTTCTCAAAGTTGAAACCAAGGTGTCAGCCAGGCTGAATTCCTTTCTGGAACTTGGAATCCTCTTCTAAAGTTCACATGGTTGTTGACCAAATTCAGTTCCCTGTGGTTAGAGGACTAAGGCTTCCATTCTTTTGTTAGTAGTAGGCCAGGAACAAGGTCAGCCTGGCTCCTTCCATATGTTCTTTCATGCTTACAATCTCCTGACTTCCAATCCCCCTCCAGTCTTATGTGATGTAACATAATAATGGCCGTAACTATACCATCACCATTTATCATATAAAATCACCTAATCAAGGCAGTGACTAGGGATGCCCAGGTGGCTCAGTTGGTTGAGCATCTGACTCTTGATTTCGGCTCAGGTCATGATCTTGCAGTTTGTGAGTTCAAACCCCATGCTGAGAACATGGAGCCTGTTTGGGATTCCCTCGCTCCCTCTCTCTCTGGCCATCCCCTACTTGCTCTCTCTTTCCCTCTCCCTCTGGCCCTTCCCCGCTTGCTCCCTCTCTCCCTCTCCCTCTCCCTCTCTCTCTCTCAAAATAAATAAATAAACTTAAAAAAAAAGAATTTGGAACTAGAAACCAAATATCAAGTTCTTATAAATTATTAAATAATGTGCTTAAAAGCAATTTGATTAGCACTCCTCTCTTTAAGACTTTTAAGAATATTGGATAAATCAGCTTTTCCTATGGGGCAAATTGATTAAATAATTCAAGTGATTATATTTATTATATTTATATTATATATGATATAAATATGATATATTTATATATTTATGTTTATTACATTTATTATATTCCAAACGCAGAAGTTATTGGCTAGGACTATAATGGAGAATTTCCCCAGAAAGGAGAAGACACAGGCAGATGGCATGGATATTGAAAAGAGGACTATAAGGGTAACTAAAGCAGGGGGCAAAGAGGACAGAGGAGAAAATGCGTGTGGTATATAAAAATGTATTTCTTTAAATCTCTGACTTCTTGTGAGAAATATTCAAATAAAGTTGGAAGTTAATTCAATAATTTCATGAAAGTATTTAAAATCAAATTTAGCACAGAGAAAACTTTTAATCCTGCTATAAATAAAGTCAGAAAGAAAATAATTCATAAGGAAAAATATTTATAACATGTAATTGACAAAGAATTACTATCCCTAATATCTAAGTGTTGTTTTTAAAAAGACAACAAACAGCTCAATAGGAAAATGAGCAATACTGGAAACTCTTAACAGAGAAAATACAAATGGCCATCAAACATATGAAATGATGCCAAACCTTGATTGTAGCCAATAAAACATAAAAGAAAATGAGTTATTACTGCTCACCTACTAGTTCATACAATTTATAAAAATGTGAATTGTTATAGGTTTCTGAAAAGCAATTGACAATATTTAGGAAAATTTTAAAACATACATGGCCTTCTTCCTAGGAATACTACACCTGGGAATCAACTCACAGAAATAAAAGCATCTGGGTGTAAGGATATAAAGACAAAGTTATTTACTGCAGTCTTGATTGTAGAAGGGGGAAAAAACTTTAAACAGTACAACTGACAGAAAAAGGAATAATAAACCCCTATTTTGAATTAGGTAGATACTTATAAAATTTTATTTTTAAGAAGGATGAATATGATGCATCGTTACAAATAAATAGCAAAGTACAGAGTAATGTGTACTGTGTGATCCAACTTTTGTGAAAGACAAAACAAAGTAAAAATATTCCCATTTGTTAGTATATAGGCTTATATGAACATGGAGAAAGGTGAAGAAATGTGCAAACCTGGTTGTTTACCTCTGATTGAATCAGGTGAATCAAACAACTATGATTGAAGGAAGGTAGAAAACTAAAGTTACCTTTTTAACTGTAACTGTTTGGTTTTACTTGTTACAATGAGACTTATGACTTTATTACTTATAAATAAACACTGAAGAAATACAGATTTCAGTTGCCAACATTCAAATGCAATTGTAAAATAACTTGAAGTGACTGTGATTTTTGTTTTCATATGAGAAAAAACCTTCCGGCCACATAATTGTCTAACCAGTAAAAATTATTCTGAGACATCTAAATCCTTGAGAAGAATTCAAAACTTTGTACAATTTGAGGGGCACAAAGGTGACTGAGTTGGTTGAACATCTGACTCTTGACTTCGGCTCACATCATGCATGATCCCAGGGTCGTGGGATTGAGCTCTGTGTCAGGCTCCATACTGAGCATGAAGCCTGCTTAAGATTCTCTCTCTCCCTCTGACTCTCTCCCCCCACCTCCATCTTTCTCTCTCCCTCTCTCTCAAATTAAAAAAAAATTAAATATTAAAAAAAACTTTGTACATTTTGCACTTTACACATTGAGTTGTAGACATGTTTTCTTTTTTTTTTTTAATATATGAAATTTATTGTCAAATTGGTTTCCATACAACACCCAGTGCTCATCCCAAAAGGTGCCCTCCTCAATACCCATCACCCACCCTCTCCTCCCTCCCACCCCCCATCAACCCTCAGTTTGTTCTCAGTTTTTAACAGTCTCTTATGCTTTGGCTCTCTCCCACTCTAACCTCTTTTTTTTTTTTCTTTTTTCCTCCCCCTCCCCCATGGGTTCCTGTTAAGTTTCTCAGGATCCACATAAGAGTGAAAACATATGGTATCTGTCTCTCTGTATGGCTTATTTCACTTAGCATCACACTCTCCAGTTCCATCCACATTGCTACAAAAGGCCATATTTCATTTTTTCTCATTGCCACGTAGTATTCCATTGTGTATATAAACCACAATTTCTTTATCCATTCATCAGTTGATGGACATTTAGGCTCTTTCCATAATTTGGCTATTGTTGACAGTGCTGCTATAAACATTGGGGTACAAGTGCCCCTATGCATCAGTACTCCTGTATCCCTTGGGTAAATTCCTAGCAGTGCTATTGCTGGGTCATAGGGTAGGTCTATTTTTAATTTTCTGAGGAACCTCCACACTGCTTTCCAGAGCGGCTGCACCAATTTGCATTCCCACCAACAGTGCAAGAGGGTTCCCGTTTCTCCACATCCTCTCCAGCATCTATAGTCTCCTGATTTGTTCATTTTGGCCACTCTGACTGGCGTGAGGTGATACCTGAGTGTGGTTTTGATTTGTATTTCCCTGATAAGGAGCGACGCTGAACATCTTTTCATGTACCTGTTGGCCATCCGGATGTCTTCTTTAGAGAAGTGTCTATTCATGTTGTCTGCCCATTTCTTCACTGGGTTATTTGTTTTTCGGGTGTGGAGTTTGGTGAGCTCTGTATAGATTTTGGATACTAGCCCTTTGTCCGATATGTCATTTGCAAATATCTTTTCCCATTCTGTTGGTTGCCTTTTAGTTTTGTTGGTTGTTTCCTTTGCTGTGCAGAAGCTTTTTATCTTCATAAGGTCCCAGTAATTCACTTTTGCTTTTAATTCCCTTGCCTTTGGGGATGTGTCGAGTAGGAGATTGCTATGGCTGAGGTCAGAGAGGTGTAGACATGTTTTCTTACTGGATAATTTAGGAACCTGAGATTATCTTAAAGCAGATACATAAGGCTAGATATAAAAAACATTTTTCACAGACCTTAAAAGAAACTATTTAGAGCTATTAAATGTGAGATTATAAAGTCTAATAGATGGTTGACTTATAGTCGTATGAGATTAATGAAAACAAACTTCCTAGAGTTGCCTACATAGTCCTGGATTCTGCCTTTTTTTCCCAAGAGACTTATATTGGGATCTTCAAATGCCCTCTTGGACCCCAAAATAGTGGCATTTGGGCATGTACCTTCTACACAAAAAATTGGAAAATCCTTTTCTGAAAAATCTTACCTTCCCAAAGAGAAAAGACTTAAACATACTGACATTGCAGATTGCCTAAAATAAAAACCACACGATAATTCTATAGTAAACCCCATGGTCAACAATTACCACCCATGTGTCCAGAGCTTCCCAACAGTTTGTTAGTGTCCCATTCTTCAACAGAAACAAATAACCAAGAACCATCAGACATCTGGGGCGATTCTAGCCTTCTAATATGAGAGAGAACAAAGCAAACAAAGATAAAAAAGCTTAGAAGAAATAATTCATGAAAAGAAAGAGTTCAAAAATCTTCCAAAAAGCTGTTATTAATATCCTGGAGGGGACAACAAGATACTGTATGCATGAAATAAGAACAGGTTGCAGTGGAGGAAAAAAGCACCAGACAAAAGTTTTCATAGCAGGAATAAAAATGCAACAGAAACATAAAAGAGGTTGGGGCACCTGGGTGACACAGTCAGTTAAGCATCCAACTCTTGATTGTGGCTCAGGTCATGATCTCATGGTTCATAAGTTTGAGCCCTGCATCTGGCTCTGTGCTAATGGCATGGAGCCTCCTTGGGATTCTGTCTCTCCTTCTCTCTGCCCCTCCCCCCACTTCTTCTTCTCCTTCTCCTTCTTTTCTTCTTTCTTTCTTCTTCTTCCTCTTTCTTCTTCTTCTTCTTCTTCTTCTTCTTCTTCTTCTTCTTCTTCTTCTTCTTCTTCTTCTTCTCTCCCTCTCTCTCTCTCTTAAAATAAATAAACTTAAAAAAAACATAAAAGAGCTCAAGAAATTTCTCTCTCAATACACCTTTTTTCATGAAGCTACCTGATAAAGTTCTCCCAAAGTGACCAATTAATTCTAGAGAAAGACATGGGATCTAGGAAGCTGATACCCTCACCCTAGAGAGAGTAAATAGGGATTCCCCAGCACAAGGGTGGGGAAGCTCCAGAGTGGCAAGTATGACCAAAGCAAGGTACCGCCAGCTCATGCTACAATATGCCAAAGACGCCAACAGAAAAGGTGTCTGGCAATAAAGTTTGTGCTTTATTGTATCATAAATACTGTATCAGCCCTTGCTTGAAAATATACTGTGTCTCAAGGAACTTAGATGGAAGTGTAGTTAACATTCTCTGGAAAACTGTGCTACAAAACTCAAATACTGGTTTTCATGATGACAAAGACATTGATGGAAAACATGCAGCTCTAAAATGGAGATAACAGGGGCGCCTGGGTGGCGCTGTCGGTTAGGCGTCCGACTTCAGCCAGGTCACGATCTCGCGGTCCGGGAGTTCGAGCCCCGCGTCAGGCTCTGGGCTGATGGCTCAGAGCCTGGAGCCTGTTTCTGATTCTGTGTCTCCCTCTCTCTCTGCCCCTCCCCCGTTCATGCTCTGTCTCTCTCTGTCCCAAAAATAAATAAAAAGCGTTGAAAAAAAAATTTAAAAAAAAATAAATAAATAAAATGGAGATAACAGGAGTGCCTGAGTGGCTCAGTCGGTTAAGCATCACTTTGGCTCAGGTCAAGATCTTATGGTTGGTGGCTTCAAGCCCCATGTCAGGCTCTGTGCTGATAGCTTGGAGACTGGAGCCTACTTCAGATTCTGTGTCTCCTTCTCTCTCTGCCCATGCCCCACCTACACTCTGTCTCTGTCTCAAAAATAAAATAAAAAGGATATCCTGGGAAGATGGCGGCATAGGAGGACGATGGGCTCACCGTGCGTCCTGCTGATCACTTAGATTCCACCTACACCTGCCTAAATAACCCATAAAACCGCCAGAAGACTAGCAGAACAGAGTCTCCGGAGCCAAGCGCAGACAAGAGTCCCACGGAAGAGGGTAGGAAGGGTGGAGAGGCGGTGTGCGCTACACAGACTGGTTGACAGAGCTGGGGCGGAGGGGCAACCTGCCGGCAAAGCAGAGCCGCCGAGTCTGGCTTGCAAAAGTGGAGGGGCCGGATGGAGTGTGTTCTGACAGCAAGCGGAACTTGACATCTGAAAGGTTATAAGCTAACAGCTATGCTCAGATAACGGGAGGGCTGGAGGACAACGGGAGGGAGGGTTGTTGAGCCCTGGATGACAGAGCACAGCTTGGCGGGGAACAAAGGCACTCGCCAGTGCCATCTCCCTCACCCATCCCCCAGCCAAAATCCCAAAGGGAACCGGTTCCTGCCAGGGAACTTGCTTGCACCACGCAAATACCCAACGCTGTGCTTCTGCAGATCCATCCCACCGGGGGGACTGACTCCCTCCGGGTGCCACAGGGCCCCTCCCGAAGCGGATCTCCAAAGGAAAAGCGAGCTGAGCCTGCCCCCCCCCCCGCCCCTGTGCACCTTGCCGATCCACCCCAGCTAATACCCCAGATCGCCAGCACCACAAGCCTGGCAGTGTGCAAGTAGCCCAGATGGGCCACGCCACCCCCCAGTGAATCCCACCCCTAGGAGAGGGGAAGAGAAGGCACACATCAGTCTGACTGTGGCCCCAGCGGTTGGCTGGGGACAGACATCAGGTCTCACTGAGGCCATGCTCACCAACGCAAGTTATTCAAGACAGCACAGGGGAAGTGCCCCACAGTCCGGCACCACTCCAGGGACTATCCAAAATGACAAACGGAAGAATTCCCCTCAGAAAAATGTCCAAGAAATAACAACAGCTAACGAACTGATCAAAAATGATTTAAACAGTGTAACGGAAAGTGAATTTAGAATAATAGTCATAAAATTAATCGCTGGGCTTTAAAACAGTATAAAACAGCAGAGAATCTCTTGCTACAGAGATCAAGGGATTAAGGAACAGCCAGGAGGAGCTGAAAAATGCTATCAATGAGCTGCAAAATAAAATGGAGACAACTATGGCTCAGATTGAATAGGCAGAGGAGAGAATAGGTGAACTAGAACATAAAATTATGGAAAAAGAAGAAGCTGAGAAAAAGAGAGATAAAAAAAAAAATCCAGGAGTATGAGGGGAAAATTAGAGAACTAAGTGATGCACTAAAGAGAAATAATCTACGCATAATTGGTATTCCAGAGGAGGAAGAGAGAGGGAAAGGTGCTGAAGGTGTACTTGAAGAAATCACAGCTGAGAATTTCCCTGATCTGGGGAACGAAAAAGGCATTGAAATCCAAGAGACACAGAGAACTCCCTTCAGACGTAACTTGAATCGATCTTCTGCACAACATATCATAGTGAAACTGGCAAAATACAAGGATAAAGAGAAAATTCTGAAAGCAGCTAGAGATAAACGTGCTCTAACATATAAAGGGAGTCCTATAAGACTCGTGACCATATCTCTACTGAAACTTGGCAGGCCAGAAAGGAATGGCGGGAGATCTTCAATGTGATGAACAGAAAAAAATATGTAGCCGAGAATCCTTTATCCAGCAAGTCTGTCATTCAGAATAGAAGGAGAGGTAAAGGTCTTCCCAAACAAACAAAAACTGAAGGAATTCGTCACCACTAAAGCAGCCCTACAAGAGATCCTAAGGGGGATCCTGTGAGACAAAGTACCAGAGACATCGCTACAAGCATGAAACCTACAGGCATCACAATGACTCTAAACCCATATCTTTCTATAATAACACTGAATGTAAATGGACTAAATGCGCCCACCAAAAGACATAGGGTATCAGAATGGCTAAAAAAACAAGACCCATCTATTTGCTGCCTACAAGAGACTCATTTTAGACCTGAGGACACCTTCAGATTGAGAGTGAGGGGATGGAGAACTATTTATCATGCCACTGGAAGTCAAAAGAGCGCTGGAGTAGCCATACTTATATCAGACAAACTAGACTTTTTTTTTCAATATATGAAGTTTATTGTCAAATTGGCTTCCATACAACACCCAGTGCTCATCCCAAAAGGTGCCCTCCTCAATACCCATCACCCACCCTCCCCTCCCTCCCACCCCCCATCAACCCTCAGTTTGTTCTCAGTTTTTAAGAGTCTCATGCTTTGGCTCTCTCCCACTCTAACCTCCTTTTTGTTTTTTTTTTCCTTCCCCTCCCCCATGGGTTTCTGTTAAGTTTCTCAGGATCCATATAAGAGTGAAAACATATGGTATCTGTCTTTCTCTGTATGGCTTATTTTACTTAGCATCACACTCTCCAGTTCCATCCATGTTGCTACAAAGGGCCATATTTCATTCTTTCTCATTGCCACGTAGTACTCCATTGTGTATATAAACCACAATTTCTTTATCCATTCATCAGTTGATGGACATTTAGGCTCTTTCCATAATTTGGCTATTGTTGACAGTGCTGCTATAAACATTGGGGTACAAGTGCCCCTATGCATCAGCACTCCTGTATCCCTTGGGTAAATTCCTAGCAGTGCTATTGCTGGGTCATAGGGTAGGTCTAT
Source organism: Lynx canadensis (assembly GCF_007474595.2). Classification (NCBI taxonomy): domain Eukaryota; kingdom Metazoa; phylum Chordata; class Mammalia; order Carnivora; family Felidae; genus Lynx; species Lynx canadensis. The sequence goes on from NC_044306.2 coordinate 123,005,533, forward strand.
TTTTAATTTTCTGAGGAACCTCCACACTGTTTTCCAGAGTGGCTGCACCAATTTGCATTCCCACCAACAGTGCAAGAGGGTTCCCGTTTCTCCACATCCTCTCCAGCATCTATAGTCTCCTGATTTGTTCATTTTGGCCACTCTGACTGGCATGAGGTGATATCTGAGTGTGGTTTTGATTTGTATTTCCCTGATGAGGAGCGACGTTGAGCATCTTTTCATGTGCCTGTTGGCCATCCGGATGTCTTCTTCAGAGAAGTGTCTATTCATGTTGTCTGCCCATTTCTTCACTGGGTTATTTGTTTTTCGGGTGTGGAGTTTGGTGAGCTCTGTATAGATTTTGGATACTAGCCCTTTGTCCGATATGTCATTTGCAAATACCTTTTCCCATTCTGTTGGTTGCCTTTTAGTTTTGTTGGTTGTTTCCTTTCTGTGCAGAATCTTTTTATCTTCATAAAGTCCCAGTAGTTCATTTTTGCTTTTAATTGCCTTGCCTTTGGGGATGTGTCAAGTAAGAAATTGCTATGGCTGAGGTCAGAGAGGTCTTTTCCTGCTTTCTCCTCTAGGGTTTTGATGGTTTCCTGTCTCACATTCAGGTCCTTTATCCATTGTGAGTTTATTTTTGTGAATGGTGTGAGAAAGTGGTCAAGTTTCAACCTTCTGCATGTTGCTGTCCAGTTCTCCCAGCACCATTTGTTAAAGAGACTATCTTTTTTCCATTGGATGTTCTTTCCTGCTTTGTCAAAGATGAGTTGGTGATACGTTTGTGGGTCTAGTTCTGGGTTTTCTATTCTATTCCATTGGTCTATGTGTCTGTTTTTGTGCCAATACCATGCTGTCTTGATTATGACAGCTTTGTAGTAGAGGCTGAAGTCTGGGATTGTGATGCCTCCCGCTTTGGTCTTCTTCAAAATTATTTTGGCTATTCGGGGCCTTTTGTGGTTCCATATGAATTTTAGGATTGCTTCTTCTAGTTTTGAGAAGAATGCTGGTGCAATTTTGATTGGGATTGCATTGAATGTGTAGATAGCTTTGGGTAGTATTGACATTTTGACAATATTTATTCTTCCAATCCATGAGCATGGAATGTCTTTCCATTTCTTTATATCTTCTTCAATTACCTTCATAAGCTTTCTATAGTTTTCAGCATACAGATCTTGTACATCTTTGGTTAGATTTATTCCTAGGTATTTTATGCTTCTTGGTGCAATTGTGAATGGGATCAGTTTCTTTATTTGTCTTTCTGTTGCTTCGTGGTTAGTGTATAAGAATGCAACTGATTTCTGTACATTGATTTTGTATCCTACAACTTTGCTAAATTCATGTATCAGTTGTAGCAGACTTTTGGTGGAGTCTATCGGATTTTCCATGTATAGTATCATGTCATCTGCAAAAAGTGAAAACTTGACTTCATCTTTGTCAATTTTGATGCCTTTGATTTCCTTTTGTTGTCTGATGGCTGATGCTAGAACTTCCAACACTATGTTAAACAACAGCGGTGAGAGTGGGCATCCCTGTTGTGTTCCTGATCTCAGGGAAAAAGCTCTCAGTTTTTCCCCATTGAGGGTGATGTTAGCTGTGGGCTTTTCATAAATGGCTTTTATGATGTTTAAGTATGTTCCTTCTATCCCGACTTTCTCGAGGGTTTTTATTAAGAAAGGGTGCTGAATTTTGTCAAAGGCCTTTTCTGCATCGATTGACAGGATCATATGGTTCTTATCTTTTCTTTTATTAATGTGATGTATCACGTTGATTGATTTGCGAATGTTGAACCAGCCCTGCATCCCAGCAATGAATCCCACTTGATCATGGTGAATAATTCTTTTTATATGCTGTTGAATTCGATTTGCTAGTATCTTATTGAGAATTTTTACATTCATATTCATCAGGGATCTTGGCCTGTAGTTCCCTTTTTTTACTGGGTCTCTGTCTGGTTTAGGAATCAAAGTAATGCTGGCTTCATAGAATGAGTCTGGAAGTTTTCCTTCCCTTTCTATTTTTTGGAATAGCTTGAGAAGGATAGGTATTATCTCTGCTTTAAAGGTCTGGTAGAACGCTCCCGGGAAGCCATCTGGTCCCGGACTCTTATTTGTTGGGAGATTTTTGATGACTCATTCAATTTCTTCGCTGGTTATGGGTCTGTTCAAGCTTTCTATTTCCTGCTGATTGAGTTTTGGAAGCATGTGGGTGTTTAGGAATTTGTCCATTTCTTCCAGGTTGTCCAGTTTGTTGGCATATAATCTTTCATAGTATTCCCTGATAATTGCTTGTATCTCTGAAGGACTGGTTGTAATAATTTCATTTTTATTCATGATTTTATCTATTTGGGTCCTCTCACTTTTCTTTTTGAGAAGCCTGGCTAGAGGTTTATCAATTTTGTTTATTTTTTCAAAAAAACAACTCTTGGTTTCATTGATCTGCTCGACAGTTTTTTTAGATTCTATATTGTTTATTTCTACTCTGATCTTTATTATTTCTCTTCTTCTGCTGGGTTTAGGGTGTCTTCTTTAGGTGTGCTGTTAGATTTTGTATTTGGGATTTTTCTTGTTTCTTGAGATAGGCCTGGATTGCAATGTATTTTCCTCTCAGGACTGCCTTCGCTGCATCCCAAAGCATTTGGACTGTTATATTTTCATTTTCGTTTATTTCCATATATTTTTTAATTTCTTCTCTAATTGCCTGGTTGACCCATTCATTCTTTAGTAGGGTGTTCTTTAACCTCTATGCTTTTGGAGATTTTCCAGACTTTTTCCTGTGGTTGATTTCAAGCTTCATAGCATTGTGGTCTGAAAGTATGCATGGTATGATTTCAATTCTTGTATACTTATGAAGGGCTGTTTTGTGACCCAGTATGTGATCTATCTTGGAGAATGTGCCATGTGCACTCGAGAAGAAAGTATATTCTGTTGCTTTGGGATGCAGAGTTCTAAATATATCTGTCAAGTCCATCTGATCCAATGTATCATTCAGGGCCCTTGTTTCTTTATTGACCGTGTGTCTAGATGATCCATCCATTTCTGTAAGTGGAGTGTTAAACTCTCTTGAAATTACCACATTCTTATCAATAAGGTTGCTTATGTGTATGAGTAATTGTTTTATATATTTGGGGGCTCCTGTATTCGGCACATAGACATTTATAATTGTTAGCTCTTCCTGGTGGATAGACCCTCTGATTATTATGTAATGCCCTTCTTCATCTCTTGTTACAGCCTTTAATTTAAAGTCTAGTTTGTCTAAGGGCTAGTATCCAAAATCTATACAGAGCTCACCAAACTCCACACCCGAAAAACAAATAACCCAGTGAAGAAATGGGCAGACAACATGAATAGACACTTCTCTAAAGAAGACATCCGGATGGCCAACAGGCACATGAAAAGATGCTCAACGTCGCTCCTCATCAGGGAATACAAATCAAAACCACATTCAGATATCACCTCATGCCAGTCAGAGTGGCCAAAATGAACAAATCAGGAGACTATAGATGCTGGAGAGGATGTAGAGAAACGGGAACCCTCTTGCACTGTTGGTGGGAATGCAAATTGGTGCAGCCACTCTGGAAAACAGTGTGGAGGTTCCTCAGAAAATTAAAAATAGACCTACCCTATGACCCAGCAATAGCACTGCTAGGAATTTACCCAAGGGATACAGGAGTGCTGATGCATAGGGGCACTTGTACCCCAATGTTTATAGCAGCACTGTCAACAATAGCCAAATTATGGAAAGAGCCTAAATGTCCATCAACTGATGAATGGATAAAGAAATTGTGGTTTATATACACAATGGAGTACTACGTGGCAATGAGAAAGAATGAAATATGGCCCTTTGTAGCAACATGGATGGAACTGGAGAGTGTGATGCTAAGTGAAATAAGCCATACAGAGAAAGACAGATACCATATGTTTTCACTCTTATATGGATCCTGAGAAACTTAACAGAAACCCATGGGGGAGGGGAAGGAAAAAAAACAAAAAGGATGTTAGAGTGGGAGAGAGCCAAAGCATAAGAGACTCTTAAAAACTGAGAACAAACTGAGGGTTGATGGGGGGTGGGAGGGAGGGGAGGGTGGGTGATGGGTATTGAGGAGGGCACCTTTTGGGATGAGCACTGGGTGTTGTATGGAAGCCAATTTGACAATAAACTTCATATATTGAAAAAAAAAGAAAAGAAAACAAAAATTAAATAAAAATTAAAAGGGGATGACAGTGAATCTGCCACACAATTATTGTTTGGTAAATGAGTTGATATATGTAAAGCATTTAAAATGGTACCTGGAACACAGAATGACAAAGATACTAGGTATCACTGTTGTTGTTGTTGTTGTTGTTGTTGTTGTTGTTGTTGTTGTTATCAGGCAGGTTATTTAACTTGGATCTGGGCTTCCTAGAACACTGGCTCTACCACTAGCTGTTTTACCTTGAAAATTTTATGTAAACTCCTCAAGACTCAGCATCATCATCTGTAAAATGTGCATCACAAAGATACCTACTTCACATATGAATTTTACGAACTGAAATTCATTCAAAGTATTTAGCAAACTGAGCACTCCTTTGAATATTAGATACTGAATATTAGATAACTTGTTTTTCATGGATAACAATATTTTTAAATTGAGGAGAAAACTCTCCACCACTGAACAACTATTTTTATTTTTTTTTTCATTCTTTAAAGTTTATTTATTTTTTAGAGAGACAGACTGGGAGCCAGGGAAGGGCAGAGAGAGAGGGAGACACAGAATCTAAAGCAGCCTCCAGGCTTTGAGCTGTCAGCACAGAGCCTCATGAGGGGCTCGAACTCAGGAATGATGAGATCGTGACCTGAGCTGAAGTCAGACGCTTAACCAACTGAGCCATCCAGGCACCCTTGAGCAACTATTGTTAGTTTTTAAATATTTTTATATTGTCATAACCATGGCATTTGTGTTACTTTGTGTTATTTCAAAGGATTCTGAATATGTGGTGTTTCCACATCATCTCAGTAATTTTTTATGCATCTATCAAACATGTCATAAAAATGATATAAAATACGTCACCAAAATATCTGTGAGACATTCAGATTGTTTGTCATTTGGTTCTCACAGAGAAATGGAATGTACATATTTGTGGTTTGGGATTTTGGCTTCTTTTAGATTATTTCCCAAGACCCTCTGGAGACGTGCAAACAGGATGGTGCATATCACTCAGATGTTCTTCAAGGCAAAGTTCCCAGCACCACAGCCACAGAAAAACTGGCAAGTATTTAAATTCCCTCAACATTTTTGGCTTCAGTATTAAAACAAAATGAAATGCTAACTGTATAACAATTAATGATTTTTAATGTGAGTATTTTTCAAAATTGCTCTAAGAATTTAAAATCTTGGCCGAGGATTCTTTATGCTGCTACTGAATTCCCTGCTCCACTCTTCATTTTGTAACTCATCCCTCATGCTTTAAAGTTTTCAGACTATTTATGTAACATATATGAAGTTTTACATTTTTTCTTTCTAAATATTTTTAAATAATATTAATCTCCTCACTTTGCGAAGCAATTTAACCCCCCAAAATTAAGAATTTGAATTGAGAATGATTTCTGCCAATTACATTTTTCTTTCTTAGGTGCTTGTAAATGATGAACCCACTAGGGAAAAAAGAGAGAGCCAGGGTCTCTTGCAAAGATGCTAGTTTTTCCCTCTGAGGCTTTGGAGTCAAATCTTAGCAATGCTGATAATTAGCTGAATAACTGTATTAGAGATCCCAGTCTTTGCCTTCCTGGTAACCTTCCAAGGAGTTTGTGGTAATTTGTTACATAAGCAATGGAAAACTAATATACCCCCTATTGTAACATGGCCATCTGAGAACTGTGGGTAGTCATGTCACCCTCCCTGACCACAGCCTAAAAGAGTTCTCCTATTTTAAGAACCCATGTACTTAGATTAGGTCCTCCTGTATAATCCAGGATAATCGTCTCATTTCAAGATCTTTAAGGAAAACAAAAATACTAATTTAAAAAGATATTTGTTTGATAAGTTCTTTATAGAATTTTGGATACTAACCCTTTATCAGATTTGTCATTTGCAAATATCTTTTCCTATTCCGTAGGCTGCCTTTTAGCTTTGTTGATTGTTTCCTTCACTGTGCAGAAGCTTTTTATCTTAATGAGGTCCCATTAGTTCATGTCTGTTTTTGTTTCCCTTGCCTTTGGCAATGTGTCTAGTAAGTTGCTCCAACTGAGGTCACAGAGGTTGCTGCCCGTGTTTTCCTCTAGGATTTTGATGGTTTCCTGTCTCTCTTTAGGTTTTTTATCCATTTTGAATTTATTTTTGTGTATAGTGTTAGAGTGTGGTCCAGTTTCATTCTTCTGTATGTTGTCAGTATTCCCAACACCATTTGTTGGAGACTATCTTTTTTCCCCTTGGATATCCTTTCCTACTTTGTCAAAGATTAGTTGATCCTATAGTTGTGGGTACATTTCTAGGTTTTCTCTTCCATTCCATTGGTCTATGTGTCTGATTTGTGCCAGTATCATACTGTCTTGATGACTACAGCTTTGTAATATAGCTTGAAATCTGGAATCATTGTGCCTCCAGTTTTGTTTTTCTTTTTCAGGATTGCTTTGGCTTTTGGGGTTTTTCGTTGTTCCATACAAATGTTAGGATTGTTGGATTCTAGCTCTGTGAAGAATGCTGGTGGTTATTTGAAACTCAATACCCAAAAAACAAACAACCCAGTCAAGAATTGGGCAAAAGACATGAATAGACACTTTTCCAAAGAAGACATCCAGATGGCCAACAGACACATGAAAAGATGCTCAACATCACTCATCATCAGGGGAATACAAATCAAAACCACGATGAGATATAACCTCAAACTGTCAGAATGGCTAAAATTAACAACACAAGAAACAACAGGTGTTGGCAAGCATGTGGAGAAAGGGGAACCCTCTTGCACAGCTGGTAGGAATGCAAACTGGGGCAGCCACTCTGGAGAACAGTATGGAGGTTCCTCGAAAAACTAAAAATAGAATGACCCTACGATCTAGCAATTGCATTATTAGGTATTTACCAAAGGATACAAAAATACAGATTTGAAGGGGTATATGCACCCCAGTGTCTGTAGCAGCACTATCAACAACAGCCAAGCTATGGAGAGAGCCAAATGTCCAATGACTGATGAATGGATAAAGAAGATGTGGTACATATATACAATGGAATATTAAAAAATAAAATCCATCACTGAAAAATTAAAGCCATCAAAAAAATGAAATCATGCCATTTGCAACAATGTGGATGGAGCTAGAATGGTTTAGGCTAAGCAAAATAAGTCAATAAAAGAAACACAAATATCATATAATTTCACTCATACATGGAATTTAAGAAAAAAAACAGATGAACAAATGGGAAGTGGGGGTGGAAGATAAGAAAGGGAAACAAACCATAAGAGACTCTTGAGAGAGAACAAACTAAGGGTTGATGGAGGGAGGTGGGTGAGTGATGGACTAGATGGGTGATGGGTATTAAGGAGGGCACTTGTTGTGATGAGCATCAGGTGTTGTATGTAAGTGATGAATCACTGAATTCTACTTCTGAAACTAATATTGCACTGTATATTAACTAAAATGTAAATAATAATACAAAAAGATATATGCACCTCTGTGTTTTTTGTAGCATTGTTCACAATAGTGAAGGTACAGAAGCTGCCTAAGTGTCCATCGATAGATGAATGGATAAAAAAAGATGTGGTATATGTATGTGTTGTGTATATATGTATATGTATATATATGTATATATACTCAGCCATTACTGAGTCATAAAAAAGAATGAAATATTGCCATTCATGACAACATGGATGGACTTACAGGGTATCATGCTAACAAGTGAGACACAGAAAGACAATATGATTTCATTTATATGTGGGATCTAAAAACAAAACAAATGAACAAACAAGCCAACAACAAAAGAAAACAGAAACAGATTCATAAATACAGAGACCTGGTGGTTGCCAGAGCAAGGGGGGTGGGAGGATGACCAAAATAGGTGAAGGTGATTAAGAGGTACAAACTTTCAGTTATAAAATTAATAAGTCACAGGGATTAAAAGTATAGCATAGGGAATACAGTCATTACTATTATAATAATGTTGTTTGGTAACAGACAACATATCATGGTGAGCATCATATAATGTATGGCATTGTCAAATCACCATGTTGTATACCTGAAACTAATAAAGCATTGTATGTCAACTATACTTCAATAATAAAAAATGAAATAATAATTTTGAAAGACTTTTAATTTAATCATACCTACAAAATTCCTTTTTCCATGTAAGGCAACATGCAGTTGACCCTTAAACAACACAGGTTTGAACTGCACAGGCAGATTTTTTTCAATAAATCAGTTCAGTACTATAAATTTATTTTCTCTTCCTTAAGATTTTCTTTTGTTTTTTTCTTTTTAGTTCTTTCCCCTTATGATTTTCTTTATTGTTTTAATTTTATTTTGTATTTTAAAGATTGCTTTTTGTTTATTTCTTTCTTTTGAGAGAGAGACAGTGCAAGTCGGGGAGGGGCACAGGGAGAGGGAGACAGAGAGAATCCTAAGCAGGCCCCATGCTGTCAATGCAGAACCCGATGTGGGGCTCAAACCCATGAAACCACAAGATCATGACCTGGGCTGAAACCAAAAGTCAGCTGCTTAAACGATTGAGCCACCCAGGTGCCCCCACTTATGATTTTCTTAATACTTTCTTTTCTCTACCTTACTTTATTATAACAATACAGTATATAATACCTATAAAATACAAAATATGTGTTAATCAACTGTTTATGTTATTGGTAAGGCTTCTGCTCAACAGTAGGCTATTAATTAAGTTTGGGGAATCAAAAGTTATATGCAATTTTAGACTGTGTGGTGGAAGGGGATAATCGGTGTCCCTAACCTCTGAGTTGTTCAAGGGTCAACCATACTCATGGGTCCCAGGGCTTAGAAATGGACATTTCTGGAGGCCATTTATCCTGCCTACCCCAGGGTGGGCTGTGACCTCATCTGGAACAATCATATCCTCTTTCTGGAGAATCCAAACTTAGAAGACAGTGCTTGGATTACAACATTATACAAAGTTGGGCTCAGTTACAGAGAGAAAGAAGGACAGAGACAGAAGGAGAGAGAGACAGAGGGGAGTGATAGCCTGTAACCCTTTAGAAACTGATAAAATTACCTTTGAATTTTCCAGACTTTGTTCCAGATGTTTTATGGCCATCTTGATTTTGGAGCACTGATATATCCAGTAACATGTCCCCTATTCTTTTAACCCACCCATCTAAACTTCTAGAAGGTAGGGCAAAGGGTGAGAGCAGAAAACTTGCCAGATAGTATGAAAATAAGATAGCCTGGCTCTATGGAGTTTGTCTCCATGTGTTTTTGGTCATTCATGGAGCCAAAATCAGTTGGGACTTGAAAACAAGGTGGTAATGACTATAATACCCTGAAACCCCAGGCCTCCAGGTAGGGGAGATGAGTAAACAGGAGAATGTGTAAAAGAGATATTAAGAGAAAAGATTTTATTCAAAGTTCTTTGTCTGTGTTGTTGATTCCAACTATATCTCTCAATTCCAACTCATCTTTCTAGGTTAGTCTTAATAAAATACCTTTCTTTCAAGGCTTCTTTGACTCTCTAAGTAGAAGTCGCTCCTCCATTTCAGTGAACAAATATCTGAGCACTATTTGCCAAGTATTGAGTTAGGTGTTGAAAATGCACAAATGAAAAAAGAGGGTACAGTCTTTTCCCTCTGAATACTACTTTGGAACTTTGCTGCCACTGACCATTTCCAACATCATATAAGGGTCTCTCTGCCTTGTTGACCTAATGAATGCTGACCCCACAGTTATCTGCAAGCCCTTAAATAGGAAGCACTGGATCGTATTCATTACAGATTCCTCAAGGTGAGCATAGGCTTGCCCTAAGGTAAATGAGCACAAAAATTCATCAACTGTTTATTAAACACCTACTGCATACATGCTACTAAATACAGCTGAGAACATAAATGAAATTTAAGAAGGTTCCTAACTGGAAATTGCCGGTAGGATTTCAAAGATGGATCTCCATACTAAATATCAAGAGCAAAAGAAGACAATGGGTTCCAAGTGCCATGTTGAAAGGGATGACTGTGAGATGGAGCTGACATCACCTCCAGAGTGGGGCACTTTGACCTAGGTCTCAGCATTTTAGTATTTGAATGACCCAAGGGTACAGGAAAAGAAGGAACATGATGAGCAAGGGCTGAATGAGGAATGCATTTCTGTTCAGAAGATAATGTAGACACTAGCTTCCAAAGAGCATAGGTCCTATACTGGAAAAAATGGAGAGGTAAGGAGAATGAGAAGGTTAGAGTCAGATTATAAAGGGCCTTGAATGTCAGACACAAGACTTGGACTTTCATCTTTCTTTCAGACCTTTCCAAACTAGATGCAATTTGAGGGAGGAGGGGAAGATGGTGGCGTAGGAGGACGCTGGGCTCACCGCGCGTCCTGCTGATCACTTAGATTCCACCTACACCTGCCTAAATAACCCAGAAAACCGCCAGAGGATTAGCAGAACGGAGTCGCCAGACCCAAGCGCAGACAAGAGGCCCACGGAAGAGGGTAGGAAGGGCAGAGAGGCGGTGCGCGCTCCACGGACTGGCGGGAGGGAGCCGGGGCGGAGGGGCGGCTCGCCGGCCAAGCAGAGCCCCCGAGTCTGGCTGGCAAAAGTGGAGGGGCCTGACGGACTGTGTTCAGACAGCAAGGCAACTTAGCGTCTGGGAGGTCATAAGTTAACAGCTCTGCTCGGAAAGCGGGAAGGCTGGAGGACAAAGGGAGGGAGAGCTGCGGAGCCCCCGGAAGACAGAGCTCAGTTTGGTGGGGAACAAAGGCGCTCGCCAGCGCCATCTCCCCCGCCCATCCCCCAGCCAAAATCCCAAAGGGAACCGGTTCCTGCCAGGGAAATTGCTCGCTCCGCGCAAACACCCAACTCTGTGCTTCTGCGGAGCCAAACCTCCGGCAGCGGATCTGACTCCCTCCGGCTGCCACAGGGCCCCTCCTGAAGTGGATCACCTAAGGAGAAGCGAGCTAAGCCTGCCCCCCCTGCCGCCGTGCACCTTGCCTACCCACCCCAGCTAATACGCCAGATCCCCAGCATCACAAGCCTGGCATTGTGCAAGTAGCCCAGACGGGCCACACCACCCCACAGTGAATCCCGCCCCTAGGAGAGGGGAAGAGAAGGCACACACCAGTCTGACTGTGGCCCCAGCGGTGGGCTGGGGGCAGACATCAGGACTGACTGCGGCCCCGCCCACCAACTCCAGTTATACACCACAGCACAGGGGAAGTGCCCTGCAGGCCCTCACCACACCAGGGACTATCCAAAATGACCAAGCGGAAGAATTCCCCTCAAAAGAATCTCCAGAAAATAACAACAGCTAATGAGCTGATCAAAAAGGATTTAAATAATATAACAGAAAGTGAATTTAGAATAATAGTCATAAAATTAATCGCTGGGCTGGAAAACAGTATAAAGGACAGCAGAGAATCTCTTGCTACAAAGATCAAGGGACTAAGGAACAGTCACGAGGAGCTGAAAAACGCTTTGAATGAAATGCAAAACAAAATGCAAACCACCACGGCTCGGATGGAAGAGGCAGAGGAGAGAATAGGTGAACTAGAAGATAAAGTTATGGAAAAAGAGGAAGCTGAGAAAAAGAGAGATAAAAAAATCCAGGAGTATGAGGGGAAAATTAGAGAACTAAGTGATACACTAAAAAGAAATAACATACGCATAATTGGTATCCCAGAGGAGGAAGAGAGAGGGAAAGGTGCTGAAGGGGTACTTGAAGAAATAATAGCTGAGAACTTCCCTGAACTGGGGAAGGAAAAAGGCATTGAAATCCAAGAGGCACAGAGAACTCCCTTCAGACGTAACTTGAATTGATCTTCTGCACGACATATCATAGTGAAACTGGCAAAATACAAGGATAAAGAGAAAATTCTGAAAGCAGCAAGGGGTAAACGTGCCCTCACATATAAAGGGAGACCTATAAGACTCGTGACTGATCTCTCTTTTGAAACTTGGCAGGCCAGAAAGAATTGGCACGAGATTTTCAGTGTGCTAGACAGAAAAAATATGCAGCCGAGAATCCTTTATCCAGCAAGTCTGTCATTTAGAATAGAAGGAGAGATAAAGGTCTTCCCAAACAAACAAAAATTGAAGGAATTTGTCACCACTAAACCAGCCCTACAACAGATCCTAAGGGGGACCCTGTGAGACAAAGTACCAGAGACATCACTACAAGCATAAAACATACAGACATCACAATGACTCTAAACCCGTATCTTTCTATAATAACACTGAATGTAAATGGATTAAATGCGCCAACCAAAAGACATAGGGTATCAGAATGGATAAAAAAACAAGACCCATCTATTTGCTGCCTACAAGAGACTCATTTTAGACCTGAGGACACCTTTAGATTCAGAGTGAGGGGATGGAGAACTATTTATCATGCTACTGGAAGCCAAAAGAAAGCTGGAGTAGCCATACTTATATCAGACAAACTAGACTTTAAATTAAAGGCTGTAACAAGAGATGAAGAAGGACATTATATAATAGTTACAGGGTCTATCCAGCAGGAAGAGCTAACAATTATAAATGTCTATGCGCCGAATACGGGAGCCCCCAAATATATAAAACAATTACTCATAAACATAAGCAACCTTATTGATAAGAATGTGGTAATTGCTGGGGACTTTAACACCCCACTTACAGAAATGGATAGATCATCTAGACACACGGTCAATAAAGAAACAAGGGCCCTGAATGAGACATTGGATCAGATGGACTTGACAGATATATTTAGAACTCTGCATCCCAAAGCAACAGAATATACTTTCTTCTCGAGTGCACATGGAACATTCTCCAAGATAGATCATATACTGGGTCACAAAACAGCCCTTCATAAGTTTACAAGAATTGAAATTATACCATGCATACTTTCAGACCACAATGCTATGAAGCTTGAAATCAACCACAGGAAAAAGTCTGGAAAACCTCCAAAAGCGTGGAGGTTAAAGAACACCCTACTAACAAATGAGTGGGTCAACCAAACTAGATGCAACTTGAAATCATAGGATGTCCCTTGCGTCTGGTAGGTGAATGTTTCTTAGCCCCCAGTGATTTCTCAGTGACTACATAATCACAGCTTGCCAACACAGCCATGAACTAGTCATCAAATTGTTCCCTTGGCAATTCTAGAGAAAGATGTCCTTTATGTTAACTTATCTACCTGGAAAGACTATAATTAATTAAATAGCTGGCTATATGATGGATTTTATAAGGTCACCAAATGTGCATTTAAAAAAAATTGGGGTGCCTAGATGGCTCAGTTGGTTAAGCATCTGACTCTTGGTTTTGGCTCAGGTCATGATCTCATGGTACTGAGATTAAGCCCTGTATCAGGCTCTGCACTGTGCATGGAGCCTGCTTGAAATATTCCCTCTCTCTTTCTCTCTCTCTCTCTCTCTCTCTCTCTCTCTCTCATTCAAATAAATAAATATATATAAATCAAACTTTTATTCTCTGGAAACCATACACATACTAGTTATACTGAATAAAGGACATTAGAAATGGCCTCATGAGGATATTTCTCTATTCTCCAAGATTAAAGTCTACCTCAAATGCCTGCTCCTCTACAAAGTGTCCTCTGAGTCCTTCATTCAGAATGGCACTTCCTCCTCTGCTCCCAGAGCACTAACCCATGATATGGCACTTCCCATGATAAGCCAACAAGACTTGGTTGTCTGTGTGTCTTTTCTCCCATAGATTGTGATCTTGCTTTTATGGATAATAATTGTAGCTAATATTTTTCGAGGGTTATCCTATCTGCCAGGATGCTTCCTAAATGCTTTAAAAGAATTACCTCATTTGTTCATCAAACCACCCTTTGAAGAGGTACTATCATTTGTCCTCATTTTAAAGGAAACTAGGCTCAAAGACAGTTAAAAAGTAAGGTTAACAACTAGTTGGGACAGGGTCTGCCTGAACCCAAGGCCATGCCATAACCAGTGCTCCAAACTCCCTGTTAATTCAGGTAGACAGCACCTCTTATCCATCACTGCCACCCACTGTGCCCAGCTGAGTGCCTGGAGCAGGAAGGTGCACAGTCAGTGCTGACTGGTGTTGCACACAGCAGAAATGCCAGAGATAGTGAGCACCTTTGCTGTGACTAACATCTGACTTCCCTGCTACGAAGAAGAGAGTGCTGGAACATATGTCAATCTCTCTACAGAAATGTTTTGAATGGTAGTAGCTTTATAACAATGAGATAGAGACTGATATGATTGAATATCAATTTGACTCAACACTGAAGTTCAAGACTAAAATTATCTAGGCAAATTTAATCCCTAAAAATAACTGTCATTGGGGTGCCTGGGTGGCTCAGCCAGTTAAGAGTCTGACTTCAGCTCAGGTCATGATCTCATGGTTCATGGGTTCAAGCCCCATGTCGGGCTGGGTTCTGGGCTGACAGCTCAGAGCCTGGAACCTGCTTCAGATTCTGTGTCTCCCTCTCTCTCTCCCCTCCCACACTCCTGCTCTGTCTCTGTCTCTCAAAAATAAATAAACATTGGAAAAAAAAATTTTTTTTTAAACTGTCATTAACCCGTCCTGGGTAGAGATTCAAACCCAGTTCTCCTATGTAAAAGATGAAGAGAAGGAAGGAAAAGGGGAAGAAGAAAAAGAAAAGTTTTAGTCTGTAATTTTGACTTCTACGTCTCTTAACTCCAGCCTCGAAAGCAGTCCCTACACATAAAAAAGAAAACAAAAGAGGGTGTGCATGCTAAGTTCCAAATGAACTATATACAAAATAATTCCCTCCATAGTTATGTAGAGAGAGATTTAAATAAAGTTGAAGCAGACACATAAAGAGTAAAGGAGTCAGGGTGCTTGGGTGGCTCAGTTGGTTGAGTGTCTGACCTCAGCTCAGGTCTTGATACCGCGGTTTGTGAGTTTGAGCCCTGCGTTGGGCTCTGTGCTGACAGCTCAGAGCCTGGAGCCTGCTTTGGATTCTGTGTCTCCTTCTCTCTCTGCCCCTCTCCCGCTCACACTCTGTCTTTTCTCTCTTTCAAAAATAAATAAACATTAAAAAAAATTTTTTTTAAACAGTAAAGGAGTGGGTTGCTTCCAAATTTGACTATTGTCGATGATGCTGCTATGCATGTAGGGGTGTATGTATCTCTCTGAATTAGTTTTTTGTATTTTTTGAGTAAATATGCAGTCGTGCAATTATTGGATTGTAGGGTAGTTACATTTTTAATTTTTTGAGGATGTTAACTATAGTGGAATTGTAATTAAGAAAAAAAAGAGTGAAAGGGAAACCATCCCAGTCAGACAGAAGAGAAGAAGAGAAGCAGGGACATAGGAAAACACATGGAATAATGAACACAGATTGGTGTTCATTGTGGCTGAAGCAAACAATTAAGGAGGCAATGGAAATAACAAAAACACAAACATCTTTCTATCAATCAAATATCGGTGATATGGAACTTCACACACTGACCCAGAGTTGTGGTTAGATAACCATTGATAGGAATGCATTAGGAAATAGAAATTAATTAGGAATTAATAGGAATTAATTTTCCTATTAGAAGTTAATAGGAATTAACTAGAGATTAATATCTTGGAAAAAAATATAATAATAGCCTGAAATTCAGTTTTACCTGAGCATCTTACTTGGCTCACCTCTGGTTCTCTATTTTTAAAATATATTTTTGCTTTCTTGGGGCATCTCAGTGGCTCACCAAGTTAAGTGTCTGACCTCAGCTCAGGTCATGATCTCATCGTTTGTGAGTCTAAGCCCCATCGGGCTCTGTGCTGACATCTCAGAGCCTGGAGCCTGCTTCACATTCTGTGCCTCCCTCTCTCCCTGCCCCCCCCCCTCACAAATAAATAAAAATTAAAATATTTTTAAAATATATTTTGCTTTCCACAATAAAAAAATGATTTCTACCCCGAAAACCAAGAGCACACTTTACACACTGTATGTTAGCCAATTTGACAATAAATTACATTAAAAACAAAGAATTATTTCTACAGGCAGCTGGGTGGCTCAGGTGTCCAACTGCAGCTCAGGTAATGATCTCACAGTTAGTGAGTTCAAGCCCCACAGTGGGCTTGCTGCTGTCAGCCTGTCAGTGCAGAGGCCACTTCAAATCTTCTGTCTCCCTCTCTCTGCCCCTTCCCCTGCTTGCACTCTCTCAAAAATAAATAGACATTAAATAAATGAATGAATAAAAAAATAAATAAATATTTCTATAAACCACTAATTATTCAGGTCACATCTATGAAGCACTTACTGTTTTCTGGTCATTGTACAAAATGCTGCCTTTACAAATGTGCGTCATCACATGGCCTTCTTCCTTGTGTGTCTTTGTGTGTACTCTCCTCTTCTTGTAAGAACACCAGTTATATTGGATTTAGGGCCCATGCTAATCCAGTGTGACCTCATTTTAGCTTAACGTAACTGATTATATCATCAAAGACCCCATTTCCACATAAGGCCACAGTCTGAAACTCTAGGTGGACATGAATTTGGGAGGGATACTATTCAACCTGGTATAGTCCTTCCTCTGGCCTCCTGAAGTTCTTATCAATTCTCCATCCCATGTATAAAATGCAGTTACTTCATCCCAATATTCCCCAAAGTCTTCACCTATTCCAGCATTAACTCTAAATTCTAAATCTAAGTATCTTCAACACAGAATGTTCCAAATCTTATCATTTAAATCAGGTATGGATAAGACTCTACATATCATCCATCCTGGGCAAGGTTCCTCCCCATTTGTGGTACTAGGAACCTAGAAAATGAGTTATCTGCTTCTCAAGTACAGTGGTAGGACAGGCATAGGATAGACAATCTGATTCCAAAAGGAAGAAAATAGAAAAAAATAAAGGAGTCTCTGGTCTTAAAGAAAGTTATCAACCCATCAAAGCAAGTTCCTTTAGGTTTCAAAGCCTGAGAATAATTTTCTATGGCCAAGACCCCCTCTAGGTCCAAGGAGGCTCCACTCTCTGGGCCTGTCCCTCTCGCCCTGCCCTCAGAGTCATTTTTCCTTCATCTTAAAGGGTAGCACATGTTTGTAGCTGAATGGTTCTATCCCAGCCTTTTTTCTGTAGAATCCCAGAAGTCAGGTAGCGTTCATCCTGTCTCTGGCCCCCTTAGTCCAAGCTGGTAGGTTTTCTGCTGATATGTTTTCAAAAACCTTGTTGGTCTTCTGTGTACATCAAGGGATCCACACCATTACATACGAGGGTCTTCCACAGATCCTTCTTTGGTAACCTCATTTTTATTCCCCACTTCTGATAAGATAGTTGATTAGATCCATGGATAACACACCTGCCCTCTTTAGTGGAGGTTTGTCCAGCCACATCCTTGGCTCTGTTTCAAGCTGCAATACCTAGGTTGTCAAGTTTTTTTGCTTGCCACTTCCCTCCTTAACTTCTTTTTCTTCTCATATTTACTCTAGGCACCAAGGAGAAACCAGGACACCTCCTACACTTCGCTTGGAAAGCTCAGCTAAATATCCAAGTTCATCACTTATGAGTTATACTTCCAACACAACACTAGAATGCTACTCAGATAAGGTTTCTGTCACTTTGTAACAAGGACTGCCTTTCCTGCAGTGTCCAAGGACAGATTTCTAATTTCCTTCCGAGCCCTCATCAGAGTCACCTTTTAATATCTATACTTCTGCCAACAGTCTCTTCAAAGCAATCTAGATTTTTTCTATCTTATGTCACATAATTCTTCCAGCCTCTACTCATTACCAAATCCAAAGCCCCTTCCTAATTTTTAGGTATTTGTTAAAGGAGCACCCCACTTTTCATACAAAAATCTGTATTAGTTTCCTTGGACTACTATAACAAATTACCATAAACTAGATAACTTAAAGCAACAAATTCATTCTTTCACAATTCTAGAGACTAGAAGTCCAAAATCAACAGGTCAGCAGAGTTGGTGACTACTGCAGGCTCTGTGGGAGAATCTGTTCCATGTCTCTCTCCTAGATTCCAATGGTTGCCAGCAGTCCTTGACAATGCTTGAATTGTAGTGAGATCACTCCAATCAGTGTCTGTTTCCATTTTCTTATGGCCTTTTACCTATGTGCATATCTTTGTGTATCCTCTTTTCTTATCAGGACATCAGTTCATACTGAATTTAGGGCTCACCCTAATCCAGTATGATCTCATCTTAATTATACATCTGCAAAGACCCTTGTTTTAGTCCATCCAGGGTGCCATAAAATATATACCATCAACTAGGTAGTTTAAACAACATTTATCTCTCACAGGCTGGGAAGTCCAAGATCAGGGTGCTGGCAGATTCAGTATCCAGTGAGGGCCTGCTTCCTAATTCATAGACGGCCATCTTCTCAATGTGTCCTTACAGTAGAAAGAGTATGGGAATTCTCTGGAGTTTCTTTTAAAAGGCACTTAATCCCACTCAGGAGGGCTCCATTGTCATGACCTGATCACCTGCTGCCAAAGGCCCTACCTTCAAATACGACATCAGAGATTAGGTCTCAACATATGAATTTTGAGGAGACTTGTACTTTTAGCCTCTAGCAATTCTGTTTCCAAATAAGGTCACATTCTGAGATTCTGGACAGACAAGTAGTTTGGGAGGGTGCTATCTAACCCAGTACATATAGCAAGTACATATTTAGTTTTGTTAGAAACTGCCAAACTATTTTCCAGCATAGCTGTACCATTTCATATTCCCACCAGTGATGCATGGGTGATCCAATATCCTTGTCAGCACAGTATTACCACTAGTTTGGTTTTAGCTGTTCTAATAGGTGTATAGTTCTAATAGGTATGTATATGTGAGCGTGTGTGTGTGTATATATATGACATATTTATACATACATATATACACATACATACACACATACACATACACACATACATATATACATATATGTGTGTATATATGTGACATATTTATACATATATATATATATATATATATATATATATATATATATGGTTTTAGCTTGCATTTCCCTAATGGTTAATGATGATGAACCCTTCTTTAGTGAAATATCTGTTTACGTATTTTGCTCATTTAATAATTGAATTTTTTTACTATTGAGTTTGAGAAATTTTTAATATATTCTAGATCTAAGCCATAGTCGATTATATGTTTCTTTGTTTCAATTATATGGCTTACAACTATTTTCTCCCAATATGTAGCTCATCTCTTCATTCTCTTACTAAGATCTATTACAAGGAAAAATGTTTTAATTTTTATAAAGCCCAAATTACTTTATTTTTTCTTTTGTGAATTATGATTTTGATGTAATGTCTAAGATCTTTTTATCAAACCCAAGGTCCTGAAGACATTCTTCCATGTTTTCTTCTAAAAGTTTTATAGTTTTATGTTTTTGCGTTTATATCCATGGTCCATTTTGAATTCATTTTCTATACAGTATAAGGCTTAGATTAAGGTTCACTTTCTTTTCTTATTAATGTCTAATTCATCCAGAACCATTTGTTGAAAAGATTACTCTTCTTCCATTGAATTGCGTTTGCACTGTCAAATTGGATCTATTTGTGCAGGTCTACTTCTAGATTTTCTATTCTGTTCTATTGATATCTATGTATCTATTCCTCCACTAATACCACACTGTTCTGTATCTAGAAAGTAAGTACTAAGATCAGGTACAGTATTCTTCCCACTTTAATTCTTTTTTTTCAAAATTGTTTATTCTAGTTTCACTGCCTTTTCCTATGAATTTTAGAATAATATTGTCTATGCTGCTGGAACTTTAATAGGACTTTTGTTAAACATGTAGATCAATTTGGAGAGAATGACATCATTACTATATTAGTTTAAAACTTTTGAAATTCGGTTTTCACTTCACAGTGCTTACCCAAAACTTGCTCCTAGCAATGGAAGTTTTTGTATAAATGTTTGCATTCCTTTTCCTTGATTCTCTTTTTTATTGTTTTTCCATATGAGATTTAAAAAGAAAGTTTTAAAAAAAAAGCGTACACATCATAGTAAATCTAAGCATACTCTTTCCAAAAGCCAATAATTTCTTCTCAGAGTGTTAATCAAAATAATCATTTCCATGTGATCCAAATCAATACATAATACCAGATTGTCTCAATAAGTACTAGAACTCTGGAAACAATAGTGAAAGCTTTGTAACTTTCGCTTACAATATAGCTTACAATAGCAAAAGACTAACCCTGAGATATGTTGAGAATGTTTCAGATTTGTTTAATTAAGGATTAAATGAAATATGTTCAAAGGTTTTAGTAGAGATCATTGTTTAGAATAACCACTTAAAATTACAGTTATTAATAGCAGAAGAAAAAACATTATCATGTACAATACCTTCCATACACCACTTAATGCAATCCCCATAACATTGAGAGGTAGGTAGTACGTCAGTATTTTAGAGAGAAAATCTAGACTTGGATATATGGTGAACTGGCCAAATTAATGAAGCTTATAAGCAGAGCAACCAGAACTGAAACCTAGGTCTACTGGCATCAAAGACAATACTTTTATACTATACCATATGATCTCTCAAAGGCTAATATATGTCAATTACTTAAAACTATTAGTTATCATAGCTATCATTATCATCATCATCATCATTACCCTGTGAGCAAGGATGATTACCCTAAATGGCAACACTGAACAGCAAAAGAAATTTTTAAACCTTGTTAAATTTTCGCTGTGAAGTTTACTATGCATACTTAAGTACATTAAATCCTACGAAATGAAAAATATGTAGGGTAATATTCAATGCTAGTAAAGTTATATATGATTTGTACTTTTGTTTATTGCTTCTAGGAATATAAACTGCTCCAACTTTTCTGGAAGCAAAATCTTTATCAGAACCTCCATGAAGATCACATTGTGGTGAAACTTCTGATTACTACCATGATAGAGAATGAACCTCCTTCTGATGACAACTCTAAAACCTGGACAACAGATAAAATACAACTGTCCATTTTTTTTCCAGATAAATATCCTATTGCTACAGTATCATTTACTAAAAAGTCCACCCTTCCCCCAGTGAATTGTAGTGATGCTCTTATTGTAAATGTGATGACTATATGTAAGTGGATGTATTCCTGGATTTGTATTCTGTTCCATTGGCTTATTTATCTATACTTGCTCTAGTATCATGGTGACTTAATTACTCCAACTTTATAATTAAATTCTGATATCTAGCAGTTAAGTCTTCCAGTTTTATTTTTATTCAAGATTGCTTGACTACTCTAGGTAATCGGCATTTTCAAATGAATTTCTGAATAATCTTATGGTTAAATTTAATAGACATAAATCTATTATACTATATAGATATCTTATGACCCAGAAATTACACTCCTAAAAGCCTACCCGAAGTAAAGAGAGCAGTGTCGACCAAAAGACATGTACAAGGATGTTCATGGCAACTGTAATTATAATAACAAAAACTGGAAACAATACAAATATCCAAAGATAGTAGAATGAATAAATAAGTCATAGTATATTTCTATAATGGAATACTATACTGAAATGAAAAATAAATTGAACAAAAAATTACTTTTTGCAATAACAAGGATGAATTTCATAGATAAAGTATGTTGTCAAGAGAACGTAATCAGACACAGGAGTAAATACTGTATGCTTCTACTACATCGAAGTTCAAAAACAGTAAAATTATGTCAGGATGATAGAAATTAGAATAGCACTTACCTTTAAAAGTATTGACTGAGTGGAAAGATGACAGATTCCTCTGAGGTACTAAAAGTGTTCTGTATTTCTATTTGGAAGAGGGTTACATAGATATAAAAACAAGTAAAAATTCAATCAAGCTATACACTTAAGGTTTATGCATTTTATTGTATATATGGGTTTTTTATGAAAAAAAAAAAAGCTCTTATCAGGGCACCTGGGTGGCTCAGCAGGTTAAGCGTCAACTTCAGCTCAGGTCATGATCTCACAGTTCATGAGTTTGAGCCCCGCGTCAGGCTCTGTGCTGACAGCTTGGAGCCTGAAGCCTGCTTGAGATTCTCCCCCCCCCGCCCTGCCTTCCCTCTGCTTATTCTCTGTCTCAAAAATAAATAAATAGATATTATGGGGCACCTGGGTGGCTCAGTCGGTTGAGCATCCGGCTTCGCCTCAGGTCATGATCTCGCGGTTCATGAGTTTGAGCCCCACATGAGGATCTGTGTTAACAGCTCAGAGCCTGGAGCCTGCTTTGGATTTGTCTCCCTCTGTCTCCGCCCCTCCCCTATTAGTGCTCTCTCTCTCTCTCTCTCTCTCTCAAAAATAAAATAAACATTTAAATAAATAGACATTAAAATATATAAATTAATTAGTTAATTAAAAAGCTCTTGTCCTTTGTCTCAGCAATTTCGTTTCTAGGACTCTATTTCATGCAAATCATTCCAGATACAAACATATATTAGTATAAGAATGTTCGTTTGTTAATCATTATATCAAAAATTAGAAATGCCCTAAAAGTACAATGAAAAGGGTGTATTTAAATTGTAGAGGGAATACAATTATGAAGGAAATACAATAAAGCCACTAAAAGCTCTGTTTTTAGAAGAATATTTAACAACATGGGAAACAGTCATAATATAATTTTAGATTTTAAGTGCAAAATACAAAGCTGTGTATACCTATACACAAAATTGTACATACCTAATATCTTAACTTTGAAAATATTAACATTTATATATCCAGAAAAAGTTCTAAAATATTTATAGTGATTAACAGGTAATGTGATCATAAGAATTATTATTTTTTCCTTTACATTTGGTATATTTTTTAAATTTTCTAAAATGAGCATATATCACTTATAATAAGAAAAAATACTGCTTCGTGATGCCTGACTGCCTCAGTTGGTCGAGCATCTGACTCTTGATTTCAGCTCAGGTCATGATCTCATAGTTGTGGGATCAAGCCCTGCTTTGGGCTCCGTGCTAAGCGTGGAGCCTGCTTGGGATTCCCTCTCTCCTTCTCCCTTTGTCCCTCCCTGACTCGTGCTCTTTCTGTCTTTGAAAATAAATAAACATTTATAAAAAAAAAAAAAAAAAAGAAGAAGAAGAAAGAAAGAAAAAATAGTACTTTAATAAAGAGGCATAACTACCTTGCCTAAACATCAACAATACTAAAGATGATGGTTTAGGAAGAGGATAAAGTATGAAAGAATGCTTCCACAGTAAACATTTCAGTTCTGATCTCCTGAAGTTGAAGAGCTGACCATAGCTGGAACTCAAGTCTAGATTATTTCAGGGGTAGCAGAGCTCCAGAGGATGCTGAATTCTCAAGCTCAGCAAGCCTGCTCTGCCAAAGTCAGACCTGTGTGGGATTATTTAATGGCCAAGAGGAGGATGAACCTTATAAAAAGAGCCAGAAAAGGAAGAGCCAAATATTATGGAGAAAAACAGAAGAGGGCTGAACCAAGAAACTGAAGAAAGAAAGAGTTTCAGGGCGCCTGGGTGGCTCAGTCAGTTAGGCGTCGGACTCAGGTCATAATCAGCTCAGGTCATGATCTCGCGGTTTGTGAGTTTTGAGCGCCGTGTCAGGCTCTGTGCTGACAGCTCAGAGCCTGGCGCCTGCTTCAGACTCTGTCTCCACCCACCTCTCTCCCCGTACCATGCTAATGCTAATTCTGTCTCTGTCTCTCAATAAATAAATGTTAAAAAAAAAACTAAAATAAAAACAGAAAGAAAGAGTTTCAAGGAGGGCATGATCAATAGCACTGAACTATCAGGATGACTGCTGAAAAATGGCCATTGGCTTTAGTGCATGGAGGTCATGAATAAAATTCAATATGGATGCTTCAATGGAGTGTTGGGGGGTATAAAACAGGATGGTGTGTATGAAGAAGTGACGGGGAGGTGAGGAAAAACAGATATTGAGCATAAAGCATCTTTTCTTAAATTGTGTTTTTTCTTACTAGGACTCTGGTTTATTGCTGTCTTTGTGGTCACTGCCAGATACTACCTGAATTACTGTAGAAACTTCCTGAAGTTATGAAATCCAAATCACTCAAATTACAAGGTCAAATCATATATTGGCATCCTGTTACTCAGATTATAAAGTCATATTAAAGTTATTCAAATATAAAAGTCCTCCCACAAATTAGTCTAATTGCAAAGTCCCAATTACATCCAGAATAATTAAAATTTCTCAAGACCAATAAGCAGAAGCCCAAATTAATAGTATTTGGCTTATAAATCTTAACCTTCAATTCAGAAAGCCACATAAACATTTGTCTTGACTCCTAGTGGTAGTTAGAAAGAGATATGGGAAAATAGAAAGTTTGTTTCTGCTTTTCTTCTTAATGGGAGAAGCATGAATACATTAAAAAGCTGACAAGTTGGGCACCTGGCTGACTCAGTCCGCGGAGCATACAACTCTTGGTCTCAGTGTTGTTAGATCGAGCTCCACCCATATTGGTTGTATAGATCACTTAAAATACAATCTAGGGGGGAAAAAAAGCTGACAAGTCACAGTGAGAGAAGAAATCAGAAACAATGATTAGGTGACAGGGACAGGTGACAGGGAAGAACAGGAAGAATATAGATGCAGTTACATGACTGCATAATACGTACATTACATAATAGGCATCCAAGGGAGTTCTTTTCTGATAACTTCACTTTAGTTCATTTAACCAACATTCACAGAGCTCCTACTATATGCCAGGCACCATTCCAGACACATTGGAGTAGAGAAAAATATTGAGATTCAAGGTCCCTATTCTTACAGAAATTGTATTCTAGAGTAGAGAATAAGACTTTAACACTAACAAATTTGGGAAATATATCAGAGGTAGAGCTGGCAGAACTTGTTAATGAACTGGATACAGAGCGGGAAGGGTTGTGCCTGGAGCAACGGGATGAATTTTCAGTGTACTGTAAACTCATCTCCTGAGGGGACGGGGGATGGAGGTAGATACGGAGGGAAGATGGTCACATATTTGACACAATTGTTGAAAAACTGACATGTATTTCAAGAAATTGGACAGCAAGTTAGCTAGGAAAATGAAGTACTGCCAAGCACTATTGAGACTTCATTTCATCTTGATGATCCAGAATTTACAATGGAGCCAGTCTGCCCTGTGATTTTCCCCAGCCACCTTTAGCTGCTCAAGGGCATCAACATGGCTGTGATAATAGCTGCCAAATTCTTCTACATTCCCACAACTTGGGTAGTTTCATTGGTCCAGGAGTGAACGCTTGACCCAAACTGAGCATGGAGAGACTTCCTTACATTTTTGGACTTAAGATCACAGACAGATCTGAACTCTCTTATTGCAGTTGTTAGATTTAAGAATTAGGTGGATTTTTTTTTGTGGCTATATTTCTCACCATAGAGCAAAAGCAAGACAGTGGTAAGAAAAGGCAAACAATGTGTGATATATAATGGTAATAATTAATAACAGTAATAAATACATAATATATATAGGCCATGCTATGTGCTTGGCATGGTTCTAACCATTTGTCATTTGTTAACTATCTTAATGCTTATTAACAAACCTATGAGGTAGGAACTAGTATAATCACCCTCACCTTATTAATGGGGAAACTAAAATACAAAGAGGTTGGATTTCTTTTCTTATGTCACAGTATGTACGGGATGGAACTAAGACTGAATGCAGGTCTATTAGTGCTGGTATCCATGCTTTTAACCACTTTGCTGCATTGCCTCACATAAGAGAGAGGGAAAATCCTACTGCAGTTGAATTGATTCAGAGTTCCTGCTCCCAGCTACTTTCCTGCCCTTGACCTTGTTTGGTTATTCATTCCTTTCATGATTTCTGTTAAGTCAACATTTCCTCCCTTTTCCTTAAGCTTGTTCATGTTGGGTTTCAGTAACTTGGAAAGAAAAGAGCCCTAACACAAAAATTGGGTCCCAGAAGGAAAATGGTTCATTAATATCCCTGAACTGTGGGACTCACTGAGTAGAGGGGACTGAGAAGCAATAAAAATTCCACCATCCTTGATTTGAAGATAGATTTTTGTAGTAAAGCAATTAAATGGTCAATTATCACCTGCCATCTCAGGATTCAGATCACATGCCCACTAAAACTATAAATGTAGGCAATTTGGAAGAAAAAAATTCTAATGTTTTAGCCTTTAGCAAGATGCTATGGCAGAGACAAGCCCAAACTAGCCCTTCTGAACAAGATCATTCACATCAGATCATTCCTTCCAGTCAATCTTCTCAAACAATATTGAGCATCACATGATCCAAGCATTGCTGAACAGGAAAAATGTGTAGGTTCCAAGATTAATGCATGGTTGCAAAAAGCTTGGTAACTAAGGTATTGTAGAACAAGGTCATTTAAGGAGAGAGAAGAACGAACAAACCTAAGTCCCTTCAACCCCATCCAAGCACCTCCATTCTTGTATCATCTTGCCTGACTATATAAATCATAGTCAGCTGGAATGCCTCCCAAGAGCATTCTCCTGGCCAGGTTTTAGAGCAAAGAAACCAGGTCTCTTCACTCTAGCTCAGATAAGGTCCAAGTCTAATAGGAAAAGCTTCAAAATATCCTTGGGGGGAATGGCAAGTCCCTAGACTGTATGATAAGATAGAAGCAGTGCTTCTATAGCCAGGACCCTGAGGATTTCTGAATCATTAGCAGATACAAAACCCTTCAAATGAAACTTATAACTAACTAATTAGGGGGTTAAGACAGTTCTGTTGCAAGAAAAACTCCAAACCTAGAGACCTAGTAATTATTGAAGCTTGTCCCAAATTTTTCCCCACATCCATCCCGTCCCAAATTACTCTCACCTTACAGTAGCCGTGAACTATGACAGTAATATGTTCTCAGCAAAGAAACTGCTTCATTGGCCTCCTCTGAGGAAGCTCTCGACAAATAATGTCTAAGAGATAGGAGTCAAGGGAGCCTAAGCAGCCAACCAAAGAACTCATGCTCTTACTCTGCAAATTAATAAATGGGGCCTTGGTGTTTTCTGGTCTAATATTTGCCTTGGTATCCTCATCTGGCAGAAGCCAGAATATTGAGGGCAGGGCCCAGAACTACAAATTTTAACAACCTCCCACAGAGGATTGATTCTTATGCATCCTGATGTGAAGAAACACTGCGGTAAAAAAATATTAAAAGGTAACCGTGCTGAATACCTTGATGAAGCTTAAACCCCCATTTTGAATATGCTACCCATTATTTTATAAATTATTTTATATATTTATATATTATATAAATTATTTTATATAAATTATTTTGTTATATAAATTCATCCAGATGCAGCTAAGTCTCACCTAAATAAAACTCTCTAGTCATTCACAATGACCTCATATTGCCTTGGGCACTTACCATCTTTGTCACTTTTTCTCAGCCTTTTTATAGCAGTTTGGATCATTATTTGTGCTCTTCCATCTTTTTTGACTCCCCGAGACCCGTGTTATACTCTCATTGTCCGGATCTGGCAGTACCTTTCATGTAATTGAAACTCCAGAAATTCTTATTGTTAACTAATTAGTAGTTGATCTTTCTCTTAGTTTCTTTCACTTGATTCACTTTTTTAAATAATCCCTACACTGTCTTCAGATGCATCCCTACCCTTCAAGCTCTCCTCATTCAGCATTCTTGTTTTCGACCTCCTTCCTCCCTAATCATTCTCCCACACCCCTTTCTGTCTTTCACCTTCCCATATTTGCCAACCACTTTGCTTGTCTGGTTTTCCCTTTGCTGATGTGTGATCATGTAATTATGTTTAATAACTTCCGGTGTGCAAACACTATAACTGCTCTGTCTAGTTTGCCCAGGAGCAGAGTCAAAGAAGTGCAGTTCTCTTGGGTAGACCTGTAGGGTGCCATGGAAAGAAAATTCATCACGGACACTTCAGGCAAAGTAAGTGCTACCTTTAAAATACATTTATATCATTTCCATTAGTTATCTAAAAAGTATACACTGAAACTAAGTTAAGAAACCATTTTCTCCAATCAGATTAGCAAGGATTTTTTTTTATTTATTGTTTCATATTTTATTTTATTTATTTATTTATTTTTTTTATGAAATTTATTGACAAATTGGTTTCCATTCAACACCCAGTGCTCATCCCAAAAGGTGCCCTCCTCAATACCCATCACCCACCCTCCCCTCCCTCCCACCCCCCATCAACCCTCAGTTTGTTCTCAGTTTTTAACAGTAACGACAATACCTAATGTTTTCCCACTTGTGGAAACTCAAGCATCACTGATGGGAGAATAACTTTTTCGGAACCTCCTGGGTGATAGTTTGACAATATTGTAGCAAATGCTTAAAAATGTGTCTATCATTTGACCCGGAAATTTATTCCAAGGAAATACTTATGTTGTTTTTATAAATAGGTTAATCATGGCATTGTTTTTAAGAGGACAACACTGGAAACAAGATATGTCAAATACTAGGAAACCGATTAAATAAATTCTGATATATTAGTCAATAAAGTCCTAAGTGATTATTTTAAATTACCTGGAAAATACTTATAAAGCAAAGTGCAAGAACAGACTGTAAAATAGTTTTCTTAGTATGATTACACAAACACACATAGCATATCAATTGGAAAGACTTAACATAAAATGTTACAAACAGTAATAGCTGAGTGCCAGATTTGCCATTTTCCGCCCCCCTTTACGTGTCTGAGCTTTCCAAGTTTTTTGCCATGAGTGTGTACCATTTTGAAATTAGGAAAGCGTTTTTCATAAAGTATACACTTTTACTGGAGTTTGGTAGGTGAAAGCAGAATTATTTCATCTTGAGAAAGAAGTAGTGTTTTTCTATATAATTTTATTTGAACTTCTCTTGTGGCATTTGTTCCTTTTCTTTGTAATATAATACATATATTATCTCCTCTATCTAAATTTCTTGGAGACATAACAGAGTCAGTCAGTTCAGTATATCTTACAATTACTAGCGCAGAAAACTTGCAAATGGAACATACATAAAATCATAAAGCGTACTAGGGCCACCAGATATTAAGCTCTATCAAAAGTAAAGTATTTGATCATTGCGGTACTGCTGCAAGAACTGTCAGGATGATATATGGAACAAGAGAAATGGCTTCCAAAGAGAAACCTGTAAATTTGAGAACTTGTACATATATAGTAAAGGGGCTAATTAAGCATAAATGAAAGAAATAATCAAGAGTTCATGTTAGGACAATTCATTTAGATTCTCTAACTGCACATCGCACAAAAAAATGATTTTAAGTTGGATTTAAGAATTAAACACTTAGAAGTCAAACTATAAAAATCTAGAATGAGAAGAAATATTTATTTGGTCTCTATACAGAGAGAATTTCCAAGGCATAAAAATGGGATAAATAACAAAGGAAAAGAAGCTTCTAACCAAAATTTTTAAATGTGTGTATGTGCGCACACATGCACGTAAATGCACAAAAATTAAGGTTCAAATATCAATCAGGGAAAATCATGTACAGCAAGCTGACAGGCAATAACTTATTCCTTTAATGTGTAAAGAGGTCAAATGATTAATGAGAAAAACACCAAGATGCGAGTAGATACATACATTAACTCAATGACCAAATACTCCACGAAACAGGAAAGTATATATGACTAATATAAACATGGAAAATATTCAATATTATTAGCATTCAAAAAATACTAGTAAAAGAGATTGATTTTTTGTGTCTATTAGATATTTTGGTTTCAATGACTATGGTCAGTGCTAATGAGGGTGGGATAAATGATGATATAGATATTCTTTTACTTCTAGGAATTGTGCCAAATTATTAAACATTTCTACTAAGAGATTTGGAAATCAATTCAGCCTTAGCAATGTCTCTATCTTTTCCAAAATAATTGTTACTTAAGGAAACCAGGCAAGTCAAAATTATGAACAAAGCTGTTTATCACATTAGACTTTAGAACAGTCAAAACAATGGAAATGATTACATTTGTAAGTGGTTACTAAGCAAACTGGAACATTCGAATGATGAAATACAAAGTAGCCATTTATTTATTTATTTTTAATGTTTATTTCTTTATTTTGAGAGAGAGAACAAACAAGCAGGGGAGGTGTAGAGAGAGGGAGAGAGAGAGAATCCCAAGCAGGCTCTGCCCTGTCAGCCCCGAGCCCCACATGGGGCTCAAACCCATGAACTGTGAGATCAAGACCTGACCTGAAATCAAGAGTCAGACACTTAACCAACTGAGCCACCCGGGTGCCCCAAAAGTGGCCATTTATAATTCTGATTACAGGGGTGCCTGGGTGGCTCAGTCAGAAAAGCACATGACTTTTGATCTTGGGGTCATGGGTTTCAGTCTCACGCTGGGTGTAGTGATTACTAAAAAAAATAGTTAAAATTCTGATTACAAAGCATTTGAAGTGATGAGAAAATGCCTACTTACAAGTAAATGACAAATGGTCATTACATGGTGGCTGTCACTAGCAAAAAAGCAGAATACAAAACTGTAGACATGATCTCTACTGTATCAAAATTGTTTTAAGAGACTAGAAGGAAATATGCTAAAATTTCAGTAGGTTGCATCCAAAATTGCAGTGATCTTTTATTTATGATTTTTGTACTTTACTAATTATAACAAATAAGTGTCGTTTGTATGATCAGAATAAAAATTAATTTTTTTCACAAAAGTTTTGTTGTCCTGGTGTCAACAGACAATCACATGCCGGGCAGCCATTGCCTGGAAAACAGGTTCTACTCTTGCAATTGAGGAAGTACAAGTCGATCCACCAAAGGCTCGGGAAGTTCGTATTAAGGTAAATTTAAGTCTTTTAACTTTTACCTTTGTAGGTAAATGTAAGGAAATCCTGTTTCATGAAGTGAAACATATTTTATATGTAATACATATAACATTTGCATTTGGGGTCTGTCCACTTCTCTTAGTAAAATGAATTTTTTAAACTAAGATAAATGAATAGAGGTAATGAATGTTTAATATATTCTTAATATTTGTAAAATACTGGTAATTTACTCATCTACCATAATTACTTTTTAAGTATTGAAATTTTTACTTAAATTACATAACATCATAGGTCTATATACTTCACAATGTGACCTAGAAGGTGTTTTAAGTACTAACTTCTTTTCATTGAGGGAAAGGCGACAAGAACTGCATTTCCCCCTACTTCAATGATACAAAATTGATATCAACAAATGAATATGCAATGACTAACAGACTAATGTTCCATCTCTATTGTTTGGAGCTCACACATGATAACCTCAGAAAATGTCTGAAAAAGTTCACTGTGTGGTAAATTTCAATTTCTAGGAATGAGCAGCTAGGACTCCATGATAGTCTTCAAAGTGACTTGGAAGAGTTAACAATTATTGAACAGAGCTTGGACCAGGAATGGGAAAACAATGACCTGTCAACAGCTTCTTGCCCCTCTCAAATCAAACTTTTGATCAATACATCCCAAATTTTATAAAACCATTAAATACCCAAGATTAGGAGTATTATTACTCCTAATTAAACATTAATATTCACCTATCTTCTAATTTGAGATCAGGAAATTGAACACTTGACTTAATAAATAAGACAAATACTGGATGCCATATGCATCTAGTCATACTATATCTAATCAAAGTCGAAGGTGTAGGAGGATGGCTACAGGAGTAACAGAGACAAGGAATAAAGGGAATTGGAAAGATGCCAAAAGGAAAAGGTGATGGAGGGAAGTATAAAAAGACAGACAGGCAGTGAAAGACAAAACAGGAGAATTTGGGAACACTGAATAAATTATCAAGTCCATATCTAGTATTACACTCAAGATTTTATTTCACCAATGAGATATGGTAAAGAACAAAATGAAAATTGATAAGAATGTACACAAAGAAAGAAGTTTGGTAACTGACTGCTGTTCAGAAGCTGTATTTTTCTATTTATCATCCATCTAAACAGCATTTAATTAGTCCTTATTGTGTACTGGGTCACCATCTGCTGAAATGTTTACTAGTTAATTAGTCAATATTCTCTGTTCTTACATTGATAGGCTCCTTAACTACAAAGGCTACACCCTAAATAATAAATCCACAATAGGCTACCAAGGTAGAAGTTGCATAGCAAGAAACTCAGCAACATCACACTGAACCCTGAACAAATCAAGGTTAAGGACTGGGTCTGTTCATAAGAACAGTCAATTCCACCTCCAGCTTATGCCATGGGAAACTTCCCCAAAATAACTGCATACTCTTATTTGATATGTAGAACCAAAGTAATAAGGAGATTCCAGCCTGCTGCATACCTAAAACAACACTTCTAGCCTTTGACAGCATCTTGAAGCCATTTTAGCACTGTGGGAACCAAAACCATAGCATATTTCTCATGAGCACTTTCTCTTCACCAGGATCCTTCATTTGCCAGGATCATATACCACAGTTGTTCCCAGTGTTCCAGCTATAAATGCTGCCACTCTCACCACACACACTGGAGAACTAGTCAATATGCTCAGGCATAGGCTTTTCCGGCTGCAACCCAGGCACAGCAGTAACTTAGGGGCTACGGTACATGAAATGTTTCATTTTTATGACCAATGTCATTGGGTCAGGTCTATTAACAGATAAGAAAACTCAGGCCATTAACTAAGAAAGTTTTAAAACTTCACAACGTCAACTAAATTTTGCAATGGTTAATTTTAACTTAAATTCATTGTTACATTATTAATTTAAAGAATGTTCTCAATGTATAAATTTGAAATGTTAAAAACAGATTTTCCCAGAGCATTGGAAAAACATTCAACAGTATGGGCCTAAAATTCTTTGTTTCTCAATCATGGTGTTATTGATAATGTGGCAAAAAGTCCTTCATTGTATGTGATTGTCCATCATATTTCAAAACTATTTGATGACATAAATGTACAAAGTAGATTTCGAAAAAATCTAAGTTTATTTCCAGGTCTTAACATGTGCCACGTAACTTTGGACAAGTCATTCTAAGTCTCTGAATCTCCCTTTCCTCACCTCTAAATTGGGAATGATACAATCCGCCCTGTATTCCTCTGAGCATTGTAATAGGGATCAAATGACACAGTTCAAGTAAAGAAATTTTTTTAATAATCAGTCTCAGATTAAAAGAAAAAGATAAAGGAAAATTCCAAACCAACTGATTCTTGGCTATTTAATTCTTATGCAGATGATATCTACAGGGATCTGTGGTACTGATGATCATGCAGTAAAAGGATTACTCTCCGTAAACTTTCCTTTTATCCCAGGCCATGAAGGAGCTGGGATTGTAGAGAGTATTGGCGAAGGAGTGAGCTCAGTGAAACCAGGTAGGAAGTGGGGTAATGAAACCTTCCCACAAACAGCCTCCCAAAGAGCTCCCCTGCACAGAGAAGGAACTTAAAATGCATTCACTGGGGTGCCTGGGTGGCTCAGTCGGTTAAACATCCGACTTCAGCTCAGATTATGATCTCACAGTTCGTGAGTTCAAGCCCCGCATCCGGCTCTGTGCTGACAGCTCAGAGCGTTAGGGGTCACTGATTGTCTCAAATTCTATGTCTCCCTCTCTCTGTTCCTCCCCCGCTCATGCTCTGTCTGTCTCTCCTTCAAAAATAAATAAAAAACATTAAAATAAAATTTTTTAATAAATAAATAAATAAACAAACAAACAAATAAAATGCATTCACATACTTACAGGAGAAAAAAAACTGGTTTACCTCTAGACTCTTCTAACTAATCACATATCATTATATTAAATGTATTCAGTCATTCCAAGAGTCACATGGTTTCTCTGCTGTTTTCTCTAGCAATTCAGAGGGGCAGTAGCTGAGCCAAGAATATATCCATAACTAAATGAGAGTTGAGATAGGACCAGTGTACTTCTAAATAGACTGAAAACTATTGAGACTGCTCCTTACATACTGTATCCCCCACATGTTTACCACAGTGCCTGTCCCATGGTTAGAATGCATTAGAATGTTTGACAGATGAATGTTCTAATCAACTGGAATATCAAACTTGAATTTTCATTGACAGGATGATGATGATATTTCAAAGAATCAAAGAAAGCAAGTATATGTTCTTCCCCAGACTACCAAAAAAGATCTGGACATAGCTATTCTTAGCCTGTCTGAAATGATTAGAGTGAAGAAGAGCAATCACACAGATTAAGATACTATAGAACCTCACAACTTGGAACCAGGCACACAAAGAGATTTAATAAAGGGCATGGTCAGGATATTTGTGAAACTCTTACCAGGGAATTCATTTGGCAAACAATTATGAGATACCTACATTGAATCTGACACTAGGCACAGAAAGGCAACAAAAG
Source organism: Lynx canadensis (assembly GCF_007474595.2). Classification (NCBI taxonomy): domain Eukaryota; kingdom Metazoa; phylum Chordata; class Mammalia; order Carnivora; family Felidae; genus Lynx; species Lynx canadensis. The sequence goes on from NC_044306.2 coordinate 123,039,819, forward strand.
TAAAAAGGCATGGTCTATCTCCAAGAACATAATGCAAACAGAAGAGATATATGCTCTAACTCCTCTTTAGCTTAAAAAAAAAAAAAAATTCCAGTGAAAGTTTTGTGTAAAACAATGAGGGGTTGGAGGAGAAAGAGTTGGAGGAGAAAGGACAAGAGAGCAAAAGTTCTCCTGAATTTGAGATCCACTACCTTTGGAATTTTTAAGGGCCAGTGAAGTTAAGATGTGCCTTATCTAAACTTACAAGAGAAACTAATGTTACACCATATGTTAACTAACTGGAATTTAAATGAAAACTTAAAAAGAAAACAGCAATGGGCAATGTTATGCTGGCTACCATAATCTGCCCACAGCAAGTTTTCAAGCCATCCAATGAAATTTTTATAAACATACTATTGTATTTTTGATCCAGTAATATTTTAAACTAATACTCATATTATTATTTCTCTATATATAGGAGATAAAGTCCTCACACTCGCTATACCACAGTGTAGAGAATGCAGTTCCTGTTTGCATCCCAAGGGAAACTTCTGTGAGAAGCAAGAGTTAGTAATTTACCCCTTACTCTATTATTAAATTGCTGATATTGTATAAGCACTGACCTGTAACTAAACGTGCTCTCTTCTGTCTTTATAATTCCACGTGTCGGTGCCGCCACCTGTAACTGTGTCTGTCACCACGGAACAGTGTTCTACCTTCTTCTGGATTAATGCTGGACAAGACCAGCAGATTTACCTGCAAAGGAAAAAAGATTTATCACTCTTTCCGTGCAAGCACATTCACTGAATATACGGTTGTACCTGAGATTGCAGTGGCAAAAATTGATGCTGCTGCTCCTATGGATAAAGTTAGTATCATAAGCTGCGAGGTGTCTACAGGTTATGGGGCTGCTGTAAATTCGGCCAAGGTGAGGAAGTTACCCATGTGTTAATGAGTGTCATAGTGATTTGCCTGGAAAACATCAAAATGTTCAATAGTTGTATACAGTTCCAAAGGTTTCAACGGTTGTTTTTGTTTGTTTGCTTTCCTAATTACCTATGTGTCCAGGGTTGATTTCTAATACAAACATGCCTTGTGAATTTGTAGGTCACTCGCGGTTCCACGTGCGTGGTCTTTGGACTTGGTGGAGTTGGTTCAGCCATTGTCATGGGCTGTAAAGCATCTGGTGCTTCTAGGATCATTGGGGTTGACATCAATGAGGAGAAGTTTCCCCGGGCAAGAGCATTAGGGGTCACTGATTGTCTCAACCCTCGTAACCTCAAGAAACCTGTCCAGCAGGTGGTCATGGAAATGACAAGAGTTGGTGTTGACTTTGCCTTTGAAGCCATTGGACTCAGTGATACGATGGTAGGTGGGCTTAGGGCACAGTGCATAGATGCTTAAAGAGGGTGGGGCGGGAGTGAGAAAAACATGCTAAATATCCTCACATAGATGGGTATAAACTCTCCCGAACATACATTTTGGACCTGTGGACCCCAAATGTAAAAATGGAATATAAATTCACTCTAAAATATCTATTTTAAAAATAAAAGCAATATATACTTAAAGATATGTCATTATAATACACAAAATTTAAACATTCAAAAGGCCATAATACCAGTATTCCCTTTTCTTTATTCCTAGGTCTTCAGATATACTCTTATATTTAAGTATAAACATTATTTAACTCACAAGATAATTATGGGTCCTGTGTCAGAAGTCCTAGGGATATAAGGGTGGACAAAATAGGCACTACACTCTTGGATCTTACAGTTCAGAGGAGAGAATATATAGACATTTAATATGTTTTATTGTGTACCTAACATACTTGATAGACAAATAAAGGAAGTAAAGGTAGTAACATAGGTAAAAGAGAAAATAAGGCAAAATGGAGAAAAGGAGGAAGACAACAGGACAATGAGCCAGAAAAGGAAGTAAAACAAATATATAAGATATGAAAAAGTACACTGTACATCCCTGCAAAACTGAATTAAAAATAAATAAATAAAGCTTCACACACCCATGTATGTATATGTTTTATTTTAATAGAAATGAGTTAGAGAACCATGGCAAGTGAGAAGGTCTGGCAAAGGCAGTGAGTAATTTTATTTAATAAATATATGGTCCTCACTATATATCAGATAGTGTTCTAAATGTCTTAAGAATGGTAAATTATTTAATCTTCATAACAATTCTATGAAGTAGGCAGTATTAGTCTTCCTTTTACAAATGAAGAAACTGAGGCATATGGAGGTTAAGTAACTTATCTAAGGTCACACAGCTAGCACAGTCTTTCTCACTAAACTCTACTGGTTCTGTAATGAAATCCCATCACTAGCAGTGTTGAAGGTGAGGTTGAGATAGCATCTGGCCAGGAAGAGGTTCGAGATCTAGGAACACAATCCCTCGACCTCTGGTGGTAGTTGTTACTTGTGTGGGAAGGCACTTACGGTCATTATTGTTGTTATCAGATTGCTGCTTGGGATTCCTGCCACCGGAGCTATGGTGTCTGTCTGATAGTTGGGGTGGCTTCATCAAATTCACAGCTTTCCCTGAACGCACCAGATATTATCTCTGGACGGACACTGAAGGGTGTGTGTTTAGGAGGTAGGTCAACAAACAGAAGGGACTAGTTGGTTGCTCTCATGAAATCCCTTTTGACTTTGTAGAAACATACAAAATTCCTCCTCTTGGGGAAACAGAGCTATAATGGTAGAGGTCTTCAAAGACTTCTCCAATAAGTTGGAGAGCTTTGCAAATCAACTTCAGTTAATTTAATTAAATAGGCTTTTTTAAGTTCAAATACAAATTTTATCTCCTACAAAATAGTTTTTGGGTTTTGCCAGTGTTTCAAACAATTCAGTCAACTTCAGTTCCAAATGCTGGTGAGTTCAAAGTTTATTCTGCTACTTTAGCTGCATATCTTTTGGATAATTATATGCACCAACCTGGAGTTTTGGTACCAGCTTTTATCCTCCCAGAGGAGCCCTTATTTCTGAGCATTATTGACCAACAGCTTCAGTCAATTAACATTCCCATCTGCACGTAGTTCCCAATGCCATCTCTATGTGTGTATGAATACACAGAAGAGGAAATTTTGGGTAAAGGTAAGCCCAGGAGGTGGGCTATAAACTGCTAGTTTAAAAAGACCATTTTTCAACCCAGTAACACGTGAATACTGACCCAATTTTTCTCTAAAGGAATTCTAGGTAACAGAACTGTCTGTAGCAGCCACACTTAGTAACAGCAGTCAATAGCTTCTGATGTATAAATGATTTATCTTTCATGTTCAATGTCAGATTTTCAGAAGAAAATCTCCATCACAAGTTTACACTTGTTGCCTTTTGGTTGGTTTGGCATTTCTCAAATCTTATCACAATAGCCTTTTTTTTGTTTTGCAGATTATAAAACCAGAGACTGTATTCCCCAACTAGTGACTGATTACCTGCAAAATAAAATTAATATAGATCCTTTAATAACCCATCAGTTGCCTTTTGACCAACTCCACAAAGCTTTCGAGTTGTACCATGCTGGAAAAACGTGAGTGCTTTATTTGATGATCTCCACTACCCTGAATTCACAGAGAAATGACTCTTCAAACATTTCCAAGTGGTTTTGTGAGAAAGAGATGGCCACTTGGATCTTCAATATCTTTCGCACTCTCTACCTTATTTCTTACTATTACCAGGATTAGAAAAAGTTTTACCTATAAGCCCCTCTTTGGGAAATTTCCACATCAGCCTATTTTTTAAAAATGTTCAAGGATTCCATATAATACTAAGAAGCACTTGACACTACATTGGCCAATTATGTATTACTTTTCTGGTTAGAGAAATGATCTAGAATGAATGAGTTGACATTACTGAAGTCATACAATTTTGCGAGGAATCTTAGAGGCAGAGGTTTAGATTCCACCTAGGGCACAAATCCTTCTGCATCATTTCTGACAAATGGTCACTCTGTTTCATTCAGCTAGCAAACCTTCGGGGATGGAGTGTTCACTCAGTGTGTTCATTTATTCATTCAATGTTTATTTTGTGATGGTGCAGTGTTTGCCGGGACTGTCCTAAGTGCTAGAGATGCCATTAGAGAATAAGCAACAATAAGTAAAGGAGGAATTACTCCTGTGATGAATGCTTTGATTTTCTCATTCTGATGCTAAGCACATCTCCCTTTCAAATTCTCTCCCCCAATTCTACCTATATTCCCTGATTGGTAAGTGATTTAAAAAAATTTTTTTTAATCTAGGTCTTTAAGTTTTACCCTGCTATACCACCTTCTTGGTTTTGACCTAGCATGTCAGCCAATCTGAATCAGAAATAAAGAATCAAGAAACCTCATCTGAAATTTTATGCACAGATTATGGAGAATGCAGAGAGGGGATCTAGCAGACAGTATACATGCTGTAAAAGGAACACCCCCCCAAAAAAAAATTATTATTTTTTCCTAAGAAGACACAGTGCTAGATTCTGGGGCTGACAAAAGCTGATCAGAAGCCATAGCAGAGGGTTTGGATGTCTTTGTGATCACACAGCCTGAGAAACAGTCCTCAAAGCTGAGGCCTTCCTTTCTGATGTTGGATACTGATGTTGATCCTGCTTTCACCATATCCAAGTGGTGATATTAACAATGATCCCAATCAGAGGATCAAGTGATATTTCATATAGGTGAACTAGGATGAAGGTGGAATTGGGAGGGGGTACGAAGGAAAATGTAGGCAATGCAACGTCACATAATACAGTGCATAATTGCTTTGCTGAAATCACTGTTTCTTAAGCAATTCAATCACTTTACTATTACACTTTTATGTTTCAGCATCCGCTGTATTCTGCTGTTCTGAGATCCCAGATGATAAAAGGTGAAAGGGCATCCTTGGGGATATCATTCCTTTCCTGTATCACCTCTCTGATCATTCCAGTACAGTGGAAAGAGGTGTACCAGAGATGGAAATGCAGTGTAATTGTGAAAAATGAAATATGTGCATCTTGAACACAGCTGTAATAAAATAACTGCTCAGAGAACAGATATTACATAATTTGTTCTGTGACTTTAAAAAGAGAAATGATGGGATTTAGTGATGACATTGTTGATATGTCCATCAACCCAATTGATCTCTGTCACCAGTCCATGAAAGGTGTCACTGACTTATCCCTTGTTGCCATTCTCAGAGTACCTCCATAATACACAGATTTCTCTGTATCTTTCATGCCACACCAGGGTTTGCATGATTTTGCTTCTTCCTGAACATGCTGGGGTATCATAAATCTTTGGAAGGCTATCTCAGGACACAGTAAGCCATTTTCTATGCTAAGGTCTTTAGACCATTCTATCCCTCTACCTATGAAATGCTGAGCCACGGTTCACTGCTTTCAAACACAAAAATGCATTTGGGAAATCTTGCCAATTCCACCCCTAGGTAGTAGGTATAGGACCCTCTCAGAAGAATTCTTCCATATCTACAAGCTCCAAACTCCCTCTTCAAGTCTTTGAGCCAGTATAATCATTTCTATTCTCCTTAATCCTTCAGCTTTTGAAACACAAAAGCTGACAGGAAAATTCCTCTTAGAATTGCTTTAATTCAATATCCCTTCCCGATATCTGAGTCCAGAATATCCAGTTGACATAATGGGGAAAGGTCCAGGAATTAAAAAAAAAAAAAAGAAAAAAAGAAAAGAAAAGAAAAGAAAGAAAAATATTTTTTAAAGGTGATTATGTTAAACATGATCCTGAAAGTCTAGTTCTGTCACTTTCTCAATAAGCTCTTCTCTCTCTCAGTATCCACTGCCACACTGTAAAACAGGGAAAATAAGAACAATGTTGTTGGATGATTTTTAAGACTGGAGATCATGTGTTTAACATAGAGATTGATATGACTGAATATAAATTTAACTCAACACTGAAGTTCAAGACTAAAATTATCTAAGCAAATTTAATCCCTAAAAATAACTATCATTAAACTGTCCTGGGTAGAGACATCACCATAAACACAAAACCTACATATAACACAATGGCACTAAATCTATATCTTTAAATAATCACTCTGAATGTAAATGGACTAAACGCCCCAATCAAAAGACATAGGGTATCAGAATGAATAACAAAAAACAAGATCCATCTGTATGCTGCCTATAAGAGACTCATTTTTAGACCCGAGGACACCTGATTGAAAGTGAGGGGACAGAGAACCATCTATCATGCTAATGGACATCAAAAGAAAACTGGAGTAGTCATACTTATGTCAGGTAAACTAGATTTCAAAACACAGACTGCAACAAGAGATGAAGAAGGGCATTATATCATAATTGAGGGGTCTATCCATCAAGAAGAGCTAACAATTGTAAATGTTAATGCTCCCAACATGAGAGCACCCAAATATATAAATCAATTAATCACACACATAAACAAATATATAGATAATAATATTAATTATAGGGGACTTTAATACTCCACTTACAGAAATGGACAGGTCATCTAGGCAGAAAATCAATAAGGAACAATGGCTCAGATGACACACTGGACCAGATGGACTAACAGATATATCCAGAACATTTCATCCTCAAGCAGAAGAACACATTCTTCTCAAGCACATATGGAACACTCTCAAAATAGAACACATACTGTGTCACAAAACAGCCCTCAACAAGATTGAGATCATACCATGCATATTTTCAGATCACAATGCTATAAAACATGAAATCAACCACAAAAAAAAAATTTTAGAAAGCCCACAAATACATGGAGGATAAAGAACATCGTACTAAAGAATGAATGGCTCAACCAGGAAATTAAAGAAGAACTTTAAAAATATATGGAAGTAAATGAAAATGAAAATATGACAGTCTAAACTCGTTGGGATGCAGCAAAGGTAGTCCTAAGAGGAAAATACACTGCAATTCAGTCCTATCCCAAGATGCAAGAAAGGTCCCAAATACACAACCTAACATTACACCTAAAGGAGCTAGAAAGGCAGCACCAAAGAAAGCCCAAATCAGAAGAAAAATAATAAAAATTAGAATAGAAATAAAGAATATAGAATAAAAAAAATGAAAACAAGAACAAAATAAAACAAACAAACAAAAAATCCGGTAGAACAGATAAATGAATCTAAGAGCTGGTTTTTTGAAAGAATAAACAAAATTGATAAACCCCTACCCAGACTTCTCAGGACCTAAATAAAAAAAAAAATCACGAATGAAAGAGGAGAGATCAAACCAACAACACAGAAATACAATTACTAGAACACTATGAAAAAATACATGCCAACAAACTGGACAATCTGGAAGAAATGGACAAATTCCTAGAAACTCACACACTACCAAAACTCAAATGGGAAGAAACAGAAAATTCGAACAGACCCATTTCTGGTGAAGAAATTGAATCAGTTATAAAATAAGAGTCCTGAGTCCAATGGCTTTCCAGGGAAATTCTACCAGACATTTAAAGCAGAGTTAATACCTATTCTTCTCAAGCTCTTCCAAAAAGTAGAAATGGAAGGAAAGCTTCCAGACTCATTCTGTGAAGCAAGCATTACCTTGATTCCCAAACCAAACAAAGACCCCACTAAAAAGGAGAATTACAGACCAATATCTCTGATGGACATGGATGCAAAAATTCTCAACAAGATACTAGCAAATCGAATTCAACAGTATATTAAAATACTTATTCGCCATGATCAACTGGGACTCATTCCTGGGCTGCAGGTTCAATATTTGCACAGCAATCAACGTGATACATCACAATAGAAGAAAGGATGAGAACCATGTGATCTTATCAATAGATGAAGAAAAAGCATTTAACAAAATACAGCACCCTTTCTTAATTAAAACCATCAGGAAAGTTGGGATGGAAGGAATATACCTTAACATCAGAAGAGCCATATATGAAAGGCCCACAGCTAATATTATCCTCAAGGGGGAAAAACTGAGAACTTTCCCCTGAGATCAGGAAAATGACAGGGATATCTACTCTCACCACTGTTGTTTAACATAGTGTTGGAAGTCCTAGCCTCAGTAATCAGACAACAAAACAAAACAAAAGGCATCCAAATTGGCAAAGAAAAAATCAAACTTCCACTCTTCACAGATGACATGATACTCTACATGGAAAACATGAACAACTCCACCAAAAAACTGCTAGAGCTGATACAGGCATTCAGTGAATTTGCAGGCTATAAAATCAATGTACAGAAATTGGTTGCATTTATATACACCAATAAGAAGCTACAGAAAGAGATATCAGGGAATTGATCGATCCCATTTATAACTGCACCAAAAACCATAAAATACCTAAGAATAAACCTAGCCAAAGAGGTAAAAGATCTATATGCTGAAAACTATAGAAAGCTTGTAAAAAAAATTGAAGAAGACACAAGGAAATGGAAAAATATTCCATGTTCATGGACTGGAAGAACAAATATTGTTAAAATGTCAATACTACCCAAAGCAACCTACATATTCAATGCAATCCCAATCAAAACAGCACCAACATTCTTCACAGAGCTAGAACAAACAATCCTAAAATTTGTATGGAACCACAAAAGGCCCTGAATAGCCGAAGTAAAGATGAAAAAGAAAAAGCTGGAGGCATCACAATCCCATACTTTAACCTGTCATACAAAGCTATAATCATCAAGCAGTATGGTATTGGCACAAAAACAGACACATAGATCAGAGAAATAGAATAAAGAATCCAGAAATGGACCCACAAATATATGGCCAACTAACCTTTGACAAAGCAGGAAAAAAATGTCCAGTGGAAAAAAGACAGTCTCTTTCACAAATGGTGCTGGGAGAACTGGACAGCAACATGCTGAAGAATGAAACTGGACCACTTTCTTACACCCTACACAGAAGAAACTCAAAACGGGTGAAAGACCTAAATGTGAGACAGGAAACCATCAAAATCCAAGAGGAAAAAGCAGGCAGCCACCTCTTTGACCTCAGCTGCAGCAACTTCTTACTTGACATGTCTCTGAAGGCAAGGGAAATAAAAGAAAAAAATGAATCAAGATAAAGAGCTTCTGTGTGGGAAAGGAAACAATCAACAACACTGAAAGGCAACCAACGGAATGGGAAAAGATATTTGCAAATGACATATCAGATAGAGGGCTAGTATCCAAAATCTATAAAGAACTCACCAAACTCCACACCCAAAAAACAAATAATCCAGTGAAGAAATGGGCAGAAGACATGAATAGGCACTTTACCAAAGAAGGCATCCAGATGGCCAACAGACACATGAAACAATGTTCAACGTCATTCATCATCAGGGAAACATAAATCAAAGCCACACTGAGATACCACCTCATACCAGTGAGAGTGGCTAAAATGAACAAATCAGGAAACTACAGATGCTGGTGAGGATGTGGAGAAATGGGAACACTCTTGCACTATTGGTGGAGATGCAAACTGGTACAGCCGCTCTAGAAAACAGTGTGGATATTCCTCAAAAAATTAAAAATAGAACTACCCTATGACCCAGCAATAGCACTGCTAATAATTTGCTCAAGGGATACAGGAGTGCTGATGCATAGGGGCCCATGTACTCCAATGTTTACAACAGCACTGTCAACAATAGCCAAATTATAGAAAGAGCCTAAATGTCCATCAACTGATGAATGGATAAAGATGTAGTTTATATATACAATGGAATACTACTTGGCAATGAGAAAGAATAAAATCATGCTATTTGCATCAATGTGGATGGAACTGGAGGGTATTATGCTAAGTGAAATAAGTCAGTCACAGAAAGACAGATATCATATGTTTTCACTCATGTGGATCATGAGAAACTTAACAGAAGACTATGGGGAAAGAAAACGGAGGAAAAATAGCTACAAACAGAGGGAGGGGGGCCAACCATAAGAAACTCTTAAATACAGAGAACAAACTGAGGGTGGATGGGGGTGGGGAAAGGGGAGAAAGTGGGTGATGGGCATTGAGGAGGTCACTTGTTGGGATGAGCACTGGATGTCGCATGTAAGCCAACTTGACAATAAATTATAATTTAAAAAAAAAAGAAGCGAAGGATACATGGCAGTATTTGAGAAGGATACAAGATGATAGGGATATCCTAAACTCATCTCCTTCCACAAACACACCAAATCTACAGTCACAAATGGATCACTACCCTCTAAAAAAAGATGTAAAAACTGAAAACTAGATGAAATGCTCTATACGACAGAGGATAAAAAGATCTTACTGCAATGGGGAGAAGAGGCAAAGAGACACAGTCTTCCAAAAACCCCACCCCTGGTGCAGTGATATACAATAAGGATGGATATCACCAGACAGGCACTTGTCCCAGAGAAGCAAAGGGTTGGTACCCTACATCAGGCACCTTGGCCACCGGGATTTGTACCAGCCCAGGGAGATGAGACCCAAGAATGTCTAGCTTGGAAAACCAAACAGGGCTGAAAGTAGTTACTTAAGTGCTATAGGAAACTGACATTTCCTTCTTGGAAGGCTCATGTATGGTCTTGCTTACCCTAAGATCCAGAAAAAAATCAGCAGATTGAAAATATCTAGACAATATGTGAGGGAGATTAATTTACTAATCTAGGGTCATCAGCTGGAGGAATAGGGGCCAGTTGAGCTGTTCGTCAGAACTGGAGACACTGGCAGATGCTATTGTTGCACTCTCCATAAAACCTGCTAGCATAGTTGAGCAAGCTTGGATACAGTACACTTCCATGGCCTTGCTGGGACAGGGGGTGAGTAGTTATGGCACTTACTGAGGCCAGAGGGCACAAGTGGTTACAGTGCTCCCCTGTTCCCTAGCTGGAGCAGGAAATCTCCTGGTACTTAGCTAAAGTCTTTGAGCATGGGCAGTTCTGACACTCCCCTGCCCCTGACCAAAGCTGGGAAGCGTAAGTAGTCCAGCATTGTTCTAAACAGCCTAAAGCCTGTGTGTACACAAAGATGAGGCATGCTCTTGCTGCACTGCTGAAGCCCACAGATACATGGAGTCAAGACATTTTTCCACTGCCTTTCTGAAACCCATGAGCATGCCCTGCCCCCTACACCCTGCCTAGCTAAAACCAAGAGGCACATACAATCAAAACAAGGGATGCTCCTTGATCACCTGGTCTTTGTGGCCAAGAGGGAGGGCATTCCAGAGCTCTACAAAAATGTAACAATCAGAAATACAGTTCTTGGCAGACTACCACCCCTAGGGCACTGTACAGACAACAGACTGAAACACAACCCCAATACTCCTGTGAGAAAGGCCTATTTACTTCATCTGGTACTCTAGCTTAAGGGACAGGCTTAAGGTTTCTCATACATGTAAAGGCTAAGGAGGCCCTCCAGGGAACATAAGCACGAAAATATCATCCTTATGCACCTCCTTGGCATTGCTACACCTAAACAAGATTTCCCAGAAAAAAGCTTATACACTCATCTAAAACCCTGATTCTTACAACTGTCACCTAGGGAACACCTCTGGACCTTCTGGTCTGGAGGCCAACAGAGATTAAAATTCCAGCTCCACTGATCTATATTTATTAGCATACTTTAAAAGGTGTTGCCTGAGGGTCTGGCTTCCAATCAGCCTGAAATTAGTGCTAATGAAATTCCTCCCCTGGGTCACTGATACACTGACACAGGGTCACTTGGAACACGTTCTAACAATGGGGGCATAGCAAGAATAAATCAGGTGATTCAGACAATCACAAAAGTTTGAGAAATGAAAAAGGGCCAAGGCAAGGTTGAACAAGAAGGATCATCACTAAAACAAGGCCGCTCCTTCAACATTGAGAAGGTAGCCATTTCACCTCATACAGAAATATGGAGAGTCAATAATAATGAGAAAACAGAAATATTTTCCAAATGAAAGAGCAAGGCCAAACCTCAGAAAAAGACCTTAACTATATAGAGATAGGTAATCTACCTAATAAAGTACCTAAGAAATGGTCAAAAAGATGCTCACCAAACTCAAAAGAATGGCTAACCACAGTAAGAACTTCAACAATGAGATAAGAAACATAAGTACCAAACAGAAGTCACATAAGCACCAAACACAGCTGAAGAATATAATAATAAACTGAAAAACACACTATAGGGGTTGAACAACAGACTGGATGAGGTAGATAAATGGATCAGTGAGCTAGAAGATAAAGCAATGAAACTCATCCAGACAGAGCAGCAAAAAGAAAAGGGACATTTTTCAAAATACAGAGCACTTAAGGGACCTCTGGGACAACATTCACATTACAAGGGCCCTAGAATAAGGAGAGAAAAGGGACAGAAAATTTATTTGAAGAAGTAATAGTGGAAAATTTCTCTAACGTAAGGAAATAGACATCCAGATCCAGGAAGTCCAGAGAGTTCCAAATAAGGTTAATTCAAAGAAAGCTACACCAGAAGATGGCAGCTTAGGAGGACGCTGGGCTCACCGCACGTCCTGCTGATCACTTAGATTCCACCTACACCTGCCTAAATAACCCAGAAAACCGCCAGAAGACTAGCAGAATGGAGTCTCCGGAGCCAAGCGCAGACGAGAGGCCCACGGAAGAGGGTAGGAAGGGCAGAGAGGCGGTGCGCACTCCACGGACTGGCAGGAGGGAGCCAGGGCAGAGGGGTGGCCCGCCGGCCAAGCAGAGCCCCCGAGTCTGGCTTGCAAAAGCGGAGGGGCTGGACGGAGTATGTTCCGACAGCAAGCGGGACTTAGCATCTGAGAGGTCATAAGTTAACAGCTCTGCTCGGAAACCGGGAAGGCTGGAGGACAACGGGAGGGAGAGTTGCTGAGCCCCAGGATGACAGAGCCCAGTTTGTTGGTGAACAAAGGCGCTAGCCAGCGCCATCTCCCTCGCCCACCCCCCAGCCAAAATCCCAAAGGGAACTGGTTCCTGCCAGGGAACTTGCTTGCTCCACGCAAACACCCAATGCTGTACTTCTGCGGATCCATCCCTCCGGCGGGTCTGACTCCCTCCGGGTGCCACAGAGCCCCTCCCAAAGCGGATCTCCAAAGCAAAAGCAAGCTGAGCCTGCCCCCCACCCCCCGCCCCTGTGCACCTTGCTGATCCACCCCAGCTAATATGACAGATCCCCAGCACCACAAGCCTGGCAGTGTGCAAGTAGCCCAGATGGGCCACACCACTCCACAGTGAATCCCGCCCCTAGGAGAGGGGAAGAGAAGGCACACATCAGTCTGACTGTGGCCCCAGCGGTGGGCTGGGGGCAGACAGCAGGTCTGACTGAGGCCACGCCCACCAACGCAAGTTATTCAAGACAGCACAGGGGAAGTGCCCCGCAGTCCCGCACCAATCCAGGGACTATCCAAAATGACCAAACGAAAGAATTCCCCTCAGAAAAATGTCCAAGAAATAACAACAGCTAACGAACTGATCAAAAATGATTTAAACAATATAACGGAAAGTGAATTTAGAATAATAGTCATAAAATTAATCGCTGGGCTTGAAAACAGTATAAAAGACAGCAGAGAATCTCTTGCTACAGAGATCAAGGGATTAAGGAACAGCCAGGAGGAGCTGAAAAATGCTATCAATGAGCTGCAAAATAAAATGGAGACAACCACGGCTCGGATTGAAGAGGCAGAGGAGAGAATAGGTGAACTAGAAGATAAAATTATGGAAAAAGAAGCTGAGAAAAAGAGAGATAAAAAAATCCAGGAGTATGAGGGGAAAATTAGAGAACTAAGTGATGCACTAAAGAGAAATAATCTACACATAATTGGTATTCCAGAGGAGGAAGAGAGAGGGAAAGGTGCTGAAGGTGTACTTGAAGAAATCACAGCTGAGAACTTCCTGGATCTGGGGAAGGAAAAAGGCATTGAAATCCAAGAGACACAGAGAACTCCCTTCAGACGTAACTTGAATCGATCTTCTGCACAACATATCATAGTGAAACTGGCAAAATACAAGGATAAAGAGAAAATTCTGAAAGCAGCTAGAGATAAACGTGCTCTAACATATAAAGGGAGACCTATAAGACTCCTGACCATATCTCTACTGAAACTTGGCAGGCCAGAAAGGAATGGCAGGAGATCTTCAATGTGATGAACAGAAAAAATATGCAGCCGAGAATCCTTTATCCAGCAAGTCTATAATTTAGAATAGAAGGAGAGATAAAGGTCTTCCCAAACAAACAAAAACTGAAGGAATTCGTCACCACTAAACCAGCCCTACAAGAGATCCTACGGGGATCCTGTGAAACAAAGTACCAGAGACATCGCTACAAGCATGAAACCTATGGACAACACAATGACTCTAAACCCATATCTTTCTATATAACACTGAATATAAATGGACTAAATGCTCCAACCAAAAGACACAGGGTATCAGAATGGATAAAAAAACAAGACCCATCTATTTGCTGTCTACAAGAGACTCATTTTAGACCTGAGGACACCTTCAGATTGAGAATGAGGGGATGGAGAACTATTTATCATGCCACTGGAAGTCAAAAGAAAGCTGGAGTAGCCATACTTATATCAGACAAACTAGACTTTAAATTAAAGGCTGTAACAAGACATGAAGAAGGGCATTATATAATAATCACGGGGTCTATCCACCAGGAAGAGCTAACAATTATAAATGTCTATGCACCGAATACAGGAGCCCCCAAATATATAAAACAATTACTCACACACATAAGCAACCTTATTGATAAGAATGTGGTAATTGCAGGGCACTTTAACACTCCACTTACAGAAATGGATAGATCATCTAGACACACGGTCAATAAAGAAACAAGGGCCCTGAGTGATACATTGGATCAGATGGACTCGACAGATATATTCAGAACTCTGCATCCCAAAGCAACAGAATATACTTTCTTCTCGAGTTCACATGGTACATTCTCCAAGATAGATCACATACTGGTCTAAAAGGGTCTATGAAGGGTCACAAAACAGCCCTTCATAAGTATACAAGAATTGAAATCATACCATGCATACTTTCAGACCACAATGCTATGAAGCTTGAAATCAACCACAGGAAAAAGTCTGGAAAACCTCCAAAAGCATGGAGGTTAAAGAACACCCTACTAAAGAATGAACGGGTCAACCAGACAATTAGAGAAGAAATTTTAAAAAATATGGAAACAAACGAAAATGAAAATACAACAATCCAAACGCTTTGGGATGCAGCGAAGGCAGTCCTGAGAGGAAAATACATTGCAATCCAGGCCTATCTCAAGAAACAAGAAAAATCCCAAATACAAAATCTAACAGCACACCTAAAGGAACTAGAAGCAGAACAGCAAAGACAGCCTAAATCGAGCAGAAGAAGAGAAATAATAAAGATCAGAGCAGAAATAAGCAATATAGAATCTAAAAAAACTGTAGAGCAGATCAACGAAACCAAGAGTTGGTTTTTTGAAAACATAAACAAAATTGATAAACCTCTAGCCAGGCTTCTCAAAAAGAAAAGTGAGACCCAAATAGATAAAATCATGAATGAAAATGGAATTATTACAACCAATCCCTCAGAGATAAAAGCAATTATCAGGGAGTACTATCAAAAAATATATGCCAACAAACTGGACAACCTGGAAGAAATGGACAAATTCCTAAACACCCACACGCTTCCAAAACTCAATCAGCAGGAAATAGCTTGAACAGACCCATAACCAGCGAAGAAATTGAGTCAGTCATCAAAAATCTCCCAACAAATAAGAGTCCAGGACCAGATGGCTTCCCAGGGGAATTCTACCAGACCTTTAAAGCAGAGATAATACCTATCCTTCTCAAGCTATTCCAAAAAATAGAAAGGGAAGGAAAACTTCCAGACTCATTCTATGAAGCCAGCATTACTTTGATTCCCAAACCAGACAGAGACCCAGTAAAAAAAGAGAACTACAGGCCAATATCCCTGATGAATATGGATGCAAAAATTCTCAATAGGATACTAGCAAATCGAATTCAACAGCATATGAAAAGAATTATTCACCATGATCAAGTGGGATTCATTCCTGGGATGCAGGGCTGGTTCAACATTCACAAAACAATCAACGTGATACATCACATTAATAAAAAAAAAAGATAAGAACCATATGATCCTGTCAATCAATGCAGAAAAGGCCTTTGACAAAATTCAGCACCCTTTCTTAATAAAAACCCTAGATAAAGTCGGGATAGAAGGAACATACTTAAACATCATAAAAGCCATTTATGAAAAGCCCACAGCTAACATCATCCTCAATGGGGAAAAACTGAGAGCTTTTTCCCTGAGATCAGGAACACGACAGGGATGTCCACTCTCACCGCTGTGGTTTAACATAGTGTTGGAAGTTCTAGCATCAGCAATCAGACAACAAAAGGAAATCAAAGGCATCAAAATTGGCAAAGATGAAGTCAAGCTTTCACTTTTTGCAGATGACATGATACTATACATGGAAAATCCGATAGACTCCACCAAAAGTCTGCTACAACTGATACATGAATTTAGCAAAGTTGTAGGATACAAAATCAATGTACAGAAATCAGTTGCATTCTTATACACTAACCACGAAGCAACAGAAAGACAAATAAAGAAACTGATCCCATTCACAATTGCACCAAGAAGCATAAAATACCTAGGAATAAATCTAACCAAAGATGTAAAGGATCTGTATGCTGAAAACTATAGAAAGCTTATGAAGGTAATTGAAGAAGATATAAAGAAATGGAAAGACATTCCATGCTCATGGATTGGAAAAATAAATATTGTCAAAATGTCAATACTACCCAAAGCTATCTACACATTCAATGCAATCCCAATCAAAATTGCACCAGCATTCTTCTCAAAACTAGAACAAGCAATCCTAAAATTCATATGGAACCACAAAAGGCCCCGAATAGCCAAAGGAATTTTGAAGAAGAAGACCAAAGCGGGAGGCATCACACTCCCAGACTTTAGTCTCTACTACAAAGCTGTCATCATCAAGACAACATGGTATCGGCACAAAAATAGACACATAGACCAATGGAATAGAATAGAAACCCTAGAACTAGACCCACAAACGTATGGCCAACTAATCTTTGACAAAGCAGGAAAGAACATCCAATGGAAAAAAGACAGCCTCTTTAACAAATGGTGCTGGGAGAACTGGACAGCAACATGCAGAAGGTTGAAACTAGACCACTTTCTCACACCATTCATAAAAATAAACTCACAATGGATAAAGGACCTGAATGTGAGACAGGAAACCATCAAAACCTTAGAGGAGAAAGCAGGAAAAGACCTCTCTGACTTCAGCCATAGCAATCTCTTACTCGACACATCCCCAAAGGCAAGGGAATTAAAAGCAAAAATGAACTACTGGGACCTTTGAAGATAAAAAGCTTCTGCACAGCAAAGGAAACAACCAACAAAACTAAAAGGTAACCCACGGAATGGGAAAAGATATTTGCAAATGACATATCAGACAAAGGGCTAGTATCCAAAATCTATAAAGAGCTCACCAAACTCCACACCCGAAAAACAAATAACCCAGTGAAGAAATGGGCAGACAACATGAATAGACACTTCTCAATAGAAGACACCCGGATGGCCAACAGGCACATGACAAGATGCTCAACGTCGCTCCTCATCAGGGAAATACAAATCAAAACCACACTCAGGTATCACCTCACGCCAGTCAGAGTGGCCAAAGTGAACAAGTTAGGAGACTATAGATGCTGGAGAGGATGTGGAGAAACAGGAACCCTCTTGCACTGTTGGTGGGAATGCAAATTGGTGCAGCCACTCTGGAAAACAGTGTGGAGGTTCCTCAAAAAATTAAAAATAGACCTACCTTATGACCCAGCAATAGCACTGCTAGGAATTTACCCAAGGGATACAGGAGTACTGATGCATAGGGGCACTTGTACCCCAATGTTTATAGCAGCATTCTCAACAATAGCCAAATTATGGAAAGAGCCTAAATGTCCATCAACTGATGAATGGATAAAGAAATTGTGGTTTATATACACAATGGAGTACTATGTGGCAATGAGAAAGAATGAAATATGGCCCTTTGTAGCAACGTGGATGGAACTGGAGAGTGTGATGTTAAGTGAAATAAGCCATACAGAGAAAGACAGATACCAAATGGTTTCACTCTTATATGGATCCTGAGAAACTTGACAGAAACCCATGGGGGAGGGAAAGGAAAAAAAAAAAAAAAAAGAGGTTAGAGTGGGAGAGAGCCAAAGCATAAGAGACTCTTTTTTTTTTTTAATTTTTTTTTTCAACGTTTATCTATTTTTGGGACAGAGAGAGACAGAGCACGAACGGGGGAGGGGCAGAGAGAGAGGGAGACACAGAATCGGAAACAGGCTCCAGGCTCCGAGCCATCAGCCCAGAGCCCAACGCGGGGCTCGAACTCACGGACCGCGAGATCGTGACCTGGCTGAAGTCGGACGCTTAACCGACTCCGCCACCCAGGCGCCCCAAGAGACTCTTAAAAACCGACTCCGCCACCCAGGCGCCCCAAGAGACTCTTAAAAACTGAGAACAGGGGCGCCTGGGTGGCGCAGTCGGTTAAGCGTCCGACTTCAGCCAGGTCACGATCTCGCGGTCCGTGAGTTCGAGCCCCGCGTTGGGCTCTGGGCTGATGGCTCAGAGCCTGGAGCCTGTTTCCGATTCTGTGTCTCCCTCTCTCTCTGCCCCTCCCCCGTTCGTGCTCTGTCTCTCTCTGTCCCAAAAATAGATAAACGTTGAAAAAAAAATTAAAAAAAAAAAAAAACTGAGAACAAACTGAGGGTTGATGGGGGGTGGGAGGGAGGGGAGGGTGGGTGATGGGTATTGAGGAGGGCACCTTTTGGAATGAGCACTGGGTGTTGTATGGAAACCAATTTGACAATAAACTTCATATATTAAAAAAAATAATAAAATAAAATAAAATATGAGAACCAGAAAGAACAAAACAAAACAAAAAAAAACAAAGATAGCTACACCAAGATAAATTATAATTAAATGTCAAAAGTTAAAAATAAAGAGATAAATTTAAAAGCAGCAAGGAAAAAACAAATTGTTACATACAGGGAAAACTCCATAAGGCTGTCAGCAGATTTCTCAGCAAAAACTTGCAAACCAGAAGGGAGTAGAATTGACATATTCAAAATGGTGAAAAGAAAATTTTGCAGCCAAGAATACTCTACCTGGCAAGAATATCATTGAGATTTGAAGGACAGGTAAGCAGTTTTCCAGACAAGCAAAAGCTAAAAGAGTTCATCACTATTAAACCAGCCATACAAGAAATATTTAAAGGGACTTCTTTAAGGTGAAATAAAATGGCACTAATAACAAAACATGCAAAAGTAAAAAAAAAAAAAATCACTGGAAAAGATAAATATATAGGGAAAGGAGTGAACTAATCACTTGTAAATTTACTAAAAAGATTAAAAGAGAAAGTAGTAAAATTAATTAAAGCTACAGTAATTAATTAAGGGATAAAAAAAGTGTAAAAAGTGACATCAAAAACATAAAATCAGGGCACCTGGGTGGCTCAGTCAGTTAAATGTCAGACTCTTTGATTTCAGCTCAGGTCATGATCTCACAGTTGTGAGATTCAGCCCCACTCCACTCCATACTACATGTGGAACCCGCTTAAGACTTTCTCTTTCTTTATCTCCCTCGGCACCCCCCCCTCGCCTCAATGTCTCTAAAAAATTAAAAAATAAAAAAACATAAGGGACATTTGCATGGCTCAGTCAGTTAAATGTCTGACTTGTGATTTTGGCTCAGGTCATGATCTCACAGTTTGTGAGATCAAACCCCATGTCTGGCTGCATGCTGACAGCACAGAGGGTGCTTGGGATTCTCTCCCTCTCTGTCCCTCCTCTGTTTGCTCTCTCTCTCAAAAATAAACAAACTCAAAAAAAAAAAAAACACACACACATATGTGGGGGAGAGTAAAATGTAGTTTTGGAATGTTTTCAAATTTAAGTTGCTATAAACTTTTTAAAGACTATCATATGCATAGGGAGATATATGTAAACCTCAGAGTAAACACAAAGCAAAAACTTATAATAAATACACAAAAGAAAATGAGAAAGAAATCTAAACATAACACTATAGAAAGTTATCAACAACTGGGAAGAGAGAAAGAGTAGAAGAGAACAAATACAAAAAAAGCCAGAAAACAATTTTTAAAATGGCATGAACAAGAAGCTGGAGCACAGAGGGCAGTCACGGTGGGTGGTAGCAGCAGAATGTTGGCTACCAGAGTGTTTAGCCTAAAGGGAGAAATTGACAGGAATACAATAATAAGTAAGGCATGTTAATATTCCACTCACATCAGTAGATAGATCATCCAGACAGAAAATCAGTAAAGAAACATTGGCCTTAAGTAACATATTAGACCAAATGAACTTAATGGATATATACAGAACATTCCATTCAAAATCAACAAAATACACATTCTTCTCAAGTACAGATGGAACATTCTCCAGGATAGATTGCACATTAGACCACGAAACAACTCAAGCTGACTGAATTCATATCAAACACCTTTCCAGCCACAAAGGTTTGAAACTGAAAATCAATTACCCTCCCCCAAAAAAACAAACTGAAAAAACTACAAAAACATAAAGATTAAATAGCATGTTACTGAACAACAATTGAGTCATATTAGAAATTAAAGGAGGGATGCCTGGGTGGCTCAGTCAGTTGAGTGTCTGACTTCGGCTCGGGTCATGATCTCACGGTTCCTTAGTTTGAGCCCCGCATCGGGCTCTGTGCTGACAGCTAGGAGCCTGCAACCTGCTTGGAATTCTATGTCTCCCTCTCTCTCTCTGCCCGTCTCCCATTCATGCTCTGTCTCTCTCAAAAAAAAGCAAACATTAAAAAAAAAGAAATTAAAGGAGAAATCAAAGAATATTTAGAGACAAATGAAAACAGAAATGTACTAAAATCGAAGAGATGTAGCAAAAAGGTCCTCTAAGAGCAAAGTTCATAGTAATACAGACCAACTCCAAGAAATTAAAAAATCTCAAATAAACAATTAACTTTACACCTAAGGAAACTAGAAAAAGAAGAACAAAGCCCAAAGTTACTTTCTAAAATGAAGGAAATAATAAAGAACAGAGAGGAAATACATGAAATAGAAACAAAAATATAGAAAAAAAATCAATGAAACTAAGAGCTTTGAAAAATAAACAAAATTGACAAATCTTTACTAAACTCAGAAAAAAGAGGTAGAGCTCAAATAAAATCAGAAATGAAAAAGGAGAAGTTACAACTGATATCACAAAAATACAAAGAATGGCAAGAGAGAGACTACTATGAACAATTATATACAAATTGGACAACCTAGAAAAAATGGATAAATTCCTAGAAATTTACAATCTTCCAAAACCAAATCATGAAGAAATAGAAAATCTGAATAGAATAACTACTAGAAAGGAGATTGAATCATTGATTAAAAACTTCCCAACAGAGGCGCAGGAAGATGGCGGCGTAGGAGGACGCTGGGCTCACCGCGTGTCCTGCTGAACACTTAGATTCCACCTACACCTGCCTAAATAACCCAGAAAACCGCCAGAGGATTAGCAGAACGGAGTCACCGGACCCAAGTGCAGACGAGAGGCCCACGGAAGAGGGTAGGAAGGGCGGCGAGGCGGTGCGCGCTCCACGGACTGCCGGGAGGGAGCCGGGGCGGAGGGGCGGCTCGCCAGCCAAGCAGAGCCCTCGAGTCCGGCTTGCAAAAGCGGAGGGGCCTGACGGACTGTGTTCCAACAGCAAGCGCGACTTAGCGTCTGGGAGGTCATAAGTTAACAGCTCTGCTCGGAAAGCGGGAAGGCTGGAGGACAAAGGGAGGGTGAGCTGCGGAGCCCCCGGACGACAGAGCTCAGTTTGGCGGGGAACAAAGGCGCTCGCCAGCGCCATCTCCCCCGCCCATCCCCCAGCCAAAATCCCAAAGGGAACCGGTTCCTGCCAGGGAAATTGCTCGCTCCGCGCAAACACCCAACTCTGTGCTTCTGCGGAGCCAAACCTCCGGCAGCGGATCTGACTCCCTCCGGCTGCCACAGGGCCCCTCCTGAAGTGGATCACCTAAGCAGAACCGAGCTAAGCCTGCCCCCCCTGCCGCCGTGCACCTTGCCTTCCCACCCCAGCTAATACGCCAGATCCCCAGCATCACAAACCTGGCAGTGTGCAAGTAGCCCAGACGGGCCACGCCACCCCACAGTGAATCCCACCCCTAGGAGAGGGGAAGAGAAGGCACACACCAGTCTGACTGTGGCCCCAGCGGTGGGCTGGGGGCAGACATCAGGACTGACGGCGGCCCCGCCCACCAACTCCAGTTATACACCACAGCACAGGGGAAGTGCCCTGCAGGCCCTCACCACACCAGGGACTATCCAAAATGACCAAGCGGAAGAATTCCCCTCAGAAGAATCTCCAGGAAATAACAACAGCTAATGAGCTGATCAAAAAGGATTTAAATAATATAACAGAAAGTGAATTTAGAATAATAGTCATAAAATTAATCGCTGGGCTGGAAAACAGTATACAGGACAGCAGAGAATCTCTTGCTACAGAGATCAAGGGACTAAGGAACAGTCACGAGGAGCTGAAAAATGCTTTGAATGAAATGCAAAACAAAATGCAAACCACCACGGCTCGGATGGAAGAGGCAGAGGAGAGAATAGGTGAACTAGAAGATAAAGTTATGGAAAAAGAGGAAGCTGAGAAAAAGAGAGATAAAAAAATCCAGGAGTATGAGGGGAAAATTAGAGAACTAAGTGATACACTAAAAAGAAATAATATACGCATAATTGGTATTCCAGAGGAGGAAGAGAGAGGGAAAGGTGCTGAAGGGGTACTTGAAGAAATAATAGCTGAGAACTTCCCTGAACTGGGGAAGGAAAAAGGCATTGAAATCCAAGAGGCACAGAGAACTCCCTTCAGACGTAACTTGAATCGATCTTCTCCACGACATATCATAGTGAAACTGGCAAAATACAAGGATAAAGAGAAAATTCTGAAAGCAGCAAGGGGTAAACGTGCCCTCACATATAAAGGGAGACCTATAAGACTCGTGACTGATCTCTCTTTTGAAACTTGGCAGGCCAGAAAGAATTGGCACGAGATTTTCAGGGTGCTAGACAGCAAAAATATGCAGCCGAGAATCCTTTATCCAGCAAGTCTGTCATTTAGAATAGAAGGAGAGATAAAGGTCTTCCCAAACAAACAAAAACTGAAGGAATTTGTCACCACTAAACCAGCCCTACAAGAGATCCTAAGGGGGACCCTGTGAGACAAAGTACCAGAGACATCACTACAAGCATAAAACATACAGACATCACAATGACTCTAAACCCATATCTTTCTATAATAACACTGAATGTAAACGGATTAAATGCGCCAACCAAAAGACATAGGGTATCAGAATGGATAAAAAAACAAGACCCATCTATTTGCTGTCTACAAGAGACTCATTTTAGACCTGAGGACACCTTTAGATTCAGAGTGAGGGGATGGAGAACTATTTATCATGCTACTGGAAGCCAAAAGAAAGCTGGAGTAGCCATACTTATATCAGACAAACTAGACTTTAAATTAAAGGCTGTAACAAGAGATGAAGAAGGACATTATATAATAGTTACAGGGTCTATCCAGCAGGAAGAGCTAACAATTATAAATGTCTATGCGCCGAATACGGGAGCCCCCAAGTATATAAAACAATTACTCATAAACAGAAGCAACCTTATTGATAAGAATGTGGTAATTGCAGGGGATTTTAACACCCCACTTACAGAAATGGATAGATCATCTAGACACACAGTCAATAAAGAAACAAGGGCCCTGAATGAGACATTGGATCAAATGGACTTGACAGATATATTTAGAACTCTGCATCCCAAAGCAACAGAATATACTTTCTTCTCGAGTGCACATGGAACATTCTCCAAGATAGATCATATACTGGGTCACAAAACAGCCCTTCATAAGTTTACAAGAATTGAAATTATACCATGCATACTTTCAGACCACAATGCTATGAAGCTTGAAATCAACCACAGGAAAAAGTCTGGAAAACCTCCAAAAGCGTGGAGGTTAAAGAACACCCTACTAACGAATGAGTGGGTCAACCAGGCAATTAGAGAAGAAATCAAAAAATATATGGAAACAAGCGAAAATGAAAATACAACAATCCAAACGCTTTGGGACGCAGCGAAGGCAGTCCTGAGAGGAAAATACATTGCAATCCAGGCCTATCTCAAGAAACAAGAAAAATCCCAAATACAAAATCTAACAGCACACCTAAAGGAACTAGAAGCAGAACAGCAAAGGCAGCCTAAACCCAGCAGAAGAAGAGAAATAAGAAAGATCAGAGCAGAAATAAACAATATAGAATCTAAAAAAACTGTAGAGCAGATCAACGAAACCAAGAGTTGGTTTTTTGAAAAAATAAACAAAATTGACAAACCTCTAGCCAGGCTTCTCAAAAAGAAAAGGGAGATGACCCAAATAGATAAAATCATGAATGAAAATGGAATTATTACAACCAATCCCTCAGAGATACAAACAATTATCAGGGAATACTATGAAAAATTATATGCCAACAAATTGGACAACCTGGAAGAAATGGACACATTCCTGAACACCCACACTCTTCCAAAACTCAATCAGGAGGAAATAGAAAGCTTGAACAGACCCATAACCAGCGAAGAAATTGAATCGGTTATCAAAAATCTCCCAACAAATAAGAGTCCAGGACCACATGGCTTCCCAGGGGAGTTCTACCAGACGTTTAAAGCAGAGATAATACCTATCCTTCTCAAGCTATTCCAAGAAATAGAAAGGGAAGGAAAACTTCCAGACTCATTCTATGAAGCCAGTATTACTTTGATTCCTAAACCAGACAGAGACCCAGTAAAAAAAGAGAACTACAGGCCAATATCCCTGATGAATATGGATGCAAAAATTCTCAATAAGATACTAGCAAATCGAATTCAACAGCCTATAAAAAGAATTATTCACCATGATCAAGTGGGATTCATTCCTGGGATGCAGGGCTGGTTCAACATTCGCAAATCAATCAACGTGATACATCACATTAACAAAAAAAAAGAGAAGAACCATATGATCCTGTCAATCGATGCAGAAAAGGCCTTTGACAAAATCCAGCACCCTTTCTTAATAAAAACCCTTGAGAAAGTCGGCATAGAAGGAACATACTTAAAGATCATAAAAGCCATTTATGAAAAGCCCACAGCTAACATCATCCTCAACGGGGAAAAACTGAGAGCTTTTTCCCTGAGATCAGGAACACGACAGGGATGCCCACTCTCACCGCTGTTGTTTAACATAGTGCTGGAAGTTCTAGCATCAGCAATCAGACAACAAAAGGAAATCAAAGGCATCAAAATTGGCAAAGATGAAGTCAAGCTTTCGCTTTTTGCAGATGACATGATATTATACATGGAAAATCCGATAGACTCCACCAAAAGTCTGCTAGAACTGATACATGAATTCAGCAAAGTTGCAGGATACAAAATCAATGTCCAGAAATCAGTTGCATTCTTATACACTAACAATGAAGCAACAGAAAGACAAATAAAGATAATGATCCCATTCACAATTGCACCA
This sequence comes from Lynx canadensis, assembly GCF_007474595.2. NCBI lineage: Eukaryota > Metazoa > Chordata > Mammalia > Carnivora > Felidae > Lynx > Lynx canadensis. The sequence continues at coordinate 123,065,317 of NC_044306.2, forward strand.
AGAAGCATAAAATACCTAGGAATAAATCTAACCAAAGATGTAAAGGATCTGTATGCTGAAAACTATAGAAAGCTTATGAAGGTAATTGAAGAAGACTTAAAGAAATGGAAAGACATTCCCTGCTCATGGATTGGAAAAATAAATATTGTCAAAATGTCAATACTACCCAAAGCTATCTACACATTCAATGCAATCCCAATCAAAATTGCACCAGCATTCTTCTCGAAATTAGAACAAGCAATCCTAAAATTCATATGGAACCACAAAAGGCCCCGAATAGCCAAAGGAATTTTGAAGAAGAAGACCAAAGCAGGAGGCATCACAATCCCAGACTTTAGCCTCTACTACAAAGCTGTAATCATCAAGACAGCATGGTATTGGCACAAAAACAGACACACAGACCAATGGAATAGAATAGAAACCCCAGAACTAGACCCACAAACGTATGGCCAACTAATCTTTGACAAAGCAGGAAAGAACATCCAATGGAAAAAAGACAGCCTCTTTAACAAATGGTGCTGGGAGAACTGGACAGCAACATGCAGAAGGTTGAAACTAGACCACTTTCTCACACCATTTACAAAAATAAACTCAAAATGGATAAAGGACCTAAATGTGAGACAGGAAACCATCAAAACCTTAGAGGAGAAAGCAGGAAAAGACCTCTCTGACCTCAGCCGTAGCAATCTCTTACTCGACACATCCCCAAAGGCAAGGGAATTAAAAGCAAAAGTGAATTACTGGGACCTTATGAAGATAAAAAGCTTCTGCACAGCAAAGGAAACAACCAACAAAACTAAAAGGCAACCAACGGAATGGGAAAAGATATTTGCAAATGACATATCGGACAAAGGGCTAGTATCTAAAATCTATAAAGAGCTCACCAAACTCCACACCCGAAAAACAAATAACCCAGTGAAGAAATGGGCAGACAACATGAATAGACACTTCTCTAAAGAAGACATCCAGATGGCCAACAGGCACATGAAAAGATGTTCAGCATCGCTCCTTATCAGGGAAATACAAATCAAAACCACACTCAGGTATCACCTCACGCCAGTCAGAGTGGCCAAAATGAACACATCAGGAGACTATAGATGCTGGAGAGGATGTGGAGAAACGGGAACCCTCTTGCACTGTTGGTGGGAATGCAAATTGGTGCAGCCGCTCTGGAAAGCAGTGTGGAGGTTCCTCAGAAAATTAAAAATAGACCTACCCTATGACCCAGCAATAGCACTGCTAGGAATTTACCCAAGGGATACAGGAGTACTGATGCATAGGGGCACTTGTACCCCAATGTTTATAGCAGCACTGTCAACAATAGCCAAATTATGGAAAGAGCCTAAATGTCCATCAACTGATGAATGGATAAAGAAATTGTGGTTTATATACACAATGGAATACTATGTGGCAATGAGAAAAAATGAAATATGGCCCTTTGTAGCAACGTGGATGGAACTGGAGAGTGTAATGCTAAGTGAAATAAGCCATACAGAGAAAGACAGATACCATATGGTTTCACTCTTATGTGGATCCTGAGAAACTTAACAGGAACCCATGGGGGAGGGGAAGGAAAAAAAAAAAAGAGGTTAGAGTGGGAGAGAGCCAAAGCATAAGAGACTGTTAAAAACTGAGAACAAACTGAGGGTTGATGGGGGGTGGGAGGGAGGGGAGGGTGGGTGATGGGTATTGAGGAGGGCACCTTTTGGGATGAGCACTGGGTGTTGTATGGAAACCAATTTGTCAATAAATTTCATCATATAAAAAAAAAAAAAAAACTTCCCAACAAAAAGTCCAGGACCAGAAAATTTCATTGGTGAATTCTAAAAAACATTTAAAGAATTAACATTCTCAAACACTTTCAAAAAAATAAAGATGAAGGAAAGCTTCCAAATTCATTTTACTAGGCCAGTAGGACAATACAAAAGAAGAAAAATGAACACAGCTACAAAAATCCTCAACAAAACATTAGCAAACTGAATTCAATAATGATTAAAAGGACCACACACCACGATCAAGTGGGATTAATTCCAGGAATGCAAGGATGTTTCCACATCTGCAAATCAATTGATGTGATATATCCCATTAACAAAATGAAAGATAATAATAACAGGATCGCCTCATAGATGCAGAAAAAGCATTTGACAAATTTCAACTTCCATTTATGATTAAAAACTCTCAATAAAGTGAATATAAAGAGAACGTATTTCAACATAATAAAGACTATTACAAACCCACAGCTACTATCATACTCAACAATGAAAAGATGAATCCTATTCCTCTAAGATCAGAAACAAGACAATTATTTACACTTTTATTCAACATAGTATTGGAAGACTTAGCCACAGCAATTATGGCAAGAAAAAGAAATAAAAAGACATCCAAATCAGAAAGGAAGAAGTTAAACGGTCATCTATATGTAGATAACATGATTGATACCAAGTATAGAAAACCCTAAAAATTCTACCAAAAAACTGTTAGAACTAATAATTAAATTCAGTGAAGTTACAAGATACAAAATTAAGATACAAAAATCAATTGTGTTTCTATACACTAATAATGAACTACCAAAAAGAGAAATCAAGATAACTATCATATTTACAATTACATCAAAAAGGATAAAATACCTAGCAGTAAATTTAAACAAAGAGATAAAAGATATGACAACTGAAAACTATACACATTGATGAAATAAATGGAAGAAAACACAAAATGGCAAGATATTCCATGTTCATGGATTGAGAAAATTAATAAAATGTCCATAGGACCCAAAGGAATATACAGATTCAATGAAATACCTATGCAAACTCCGATGGCATTTTTTCACAGAACTAGAATAGTTCTGAAATTTGTATAAAACCATAAAAGATCCCAAAATGGTAAAACAATCTTGAGAAAGAACAAAGCCAGAGGTATCACACTCCTTGATTTCAAACAATAGTACAAAACCATAGTAATCAAAAAAAATACAGTATTGGCACTAAAACAGACACAGAGATCAATGGAATAAAATAGAGTGCTCAGAAGTAAACCCATGCTTATATGGTCAAATAATTTACAACAGAGGAGGCAAGAATATGCAATAGGGAAAGGACAGTCTCTTCTATTCTGGGTTACACAGACCAGAAGCTCCAGAGAATTTATACCTCCCAAGAAGCCTTTAAATAATGACTAATACAAGTTTCTATAAAATACACATTCCGCAAAGTACCCCTATGGGATCAAACTCCAGTTGCCCATTTTGATAACTGGCTTTAAAAATGCACTCTTGGGGCTCTTGGGTAGTTCAGTTGAGTATCTCTTGGCTTTTGGCTCAGGTCATGATGCCAGGGTCAGGGGATTGAGCCCCCCATTGGGTATGAAGACTGCTTGGGATGCTCTGTCTCTCTCTCTCTCTCTCTCTCTCTCTCTCTCTCTCTCTCTCACCCACTACCCCTCCCTCCCACTTGTGGTTGCTCTATCTTTCTCTCTCTCTAAAATACATTTTAAAAAAATGCACTCTAGGGGTGCCTCAGTGGCTCACTTGGTTAAGTGTCCGACTTCAGCTCAGGTCATGATCTCGCAATTCATGAGTTTGAGCCCCACATCGGGCTCTGTGCTGACTGCTCAGAGCCTAGAGCTTACTTCAGATTCTGTGTCTCCCTCTCTCTCTCCCCCTCCCTCTCTCTCTGTCTCTCTCAAAAACAGACATTAAAAAAATAATTCATATAAAAAATTAAAAAATGCATTCTTACATCCATGTTCATGGCAGCATTATTGGCAGTAGCCAAAATGTAGAAGCAACCCAAGTGTCCACTGACAGATAAATGGATACACAAAATATGATACACACCTACAGTGGAATATTATTCAGCCTTAAAAATGAAGGAAACCCTGACACATGCTACAACATGGATGAGCCTTGAAGACATTATTCTAAGTGAAATAAGCCAGACATAAAAGTACAATAATTAGTCCACTCATATGAGGTACCTTAGAGAAGTCAAATTATAGAGTGAAAGTAGAATGGTCGTTGACAAGGCCTGGGAGGAGGGAGGAATAGGCAGTGTTCAAAGGATAGGGAATTTCAATTTGGAAAGCGGGGAAAAGTTCTGGAGATAGATAGTGGTGACGTGAATATAAGTACAATGTGAATGTACTTAATGCCACTGAACTATATACCTGAAATTCTATAGCATGTATATTTTATCACAATAAAAAATATCCTCTTTATTGGCAGCCTTCCCTTCTTTGTGTCATCTTCCCTACTTTCTTTTCTTTTAATGTTTTTCAACATTTACTCATTTTTAAAAGACAGAGACAGAGCGTGAGCGGAGGAGGGGCAGAGAGAGAGGGAGACACAGAATCCAAAGCAGGCTCCAGGCTCTGAGCTGTCAGCACAGAGCTTGACACAGGGCTCGAACCCACGAACCATGAGATCATGACCTGATGGATATTTTCATAGATTGCACTGTTTCCCTGATCCCTGTTTCCCTGCCCCGCCCCCCTTATTTATTTTTGCCATTTTACATTATCTATCTCAGTTAAACCCAACAATCTTTACAGTATCCAATTAGGACACTTTTTACACATTCTAAACTAAATTCAACCCTACCCTCAATTGCTTCTTATATTCTGCTCCCTTGGTCCAGGATGCTTATGATTTATTTTCAGCATGTTTTTCCAGGTCTTGCCGGCACATGTGAACTATGTCTTGTGGTTGTTTGGGTGAATTGTTTTCCTAGCCAAGCTGAGACTTGAACTTATTTATTGGCCAGGAAGTCATGAAGGGAAGGAAGGTAAGTATCATTGTATGAGCATTTACCTTAGTGAGGCTCCTTGTGGTCTCCAGGCAGGGAGAGCCTGCTATCCTATAGCAGTGGGGACTGACCACTTCTTTAGGCTTCTAGGTTCAGCATAATTTTATGGTTCAAAGTTTAGAAGACACTCCCCATACGGTTTTAAGATTTCATCCCTTCCTGACCAGGGCCCTGATTTTAGTGTTGGGAGGTTAAAGGAGGAACTATACATGAAAACTTATCTGCAATTTAGCTAATAATCAAATCCTAGACCTGATATTTAGCCTAATCTGTCCTCTGGTTACAGCCAAAGTAACCAGAGGAGATGAAGGGAAAATTCAAAGATGTCATAGAAGTTTTGTGGTTTTCTGCGGCACCTGGGTGGCTCTGTCGGTTAGGCGTCTGACTTTGGCTCAGGTCATGATCTTGCAGTTTGTGAGTTCCAGCCCAGCTGTGCTGACAGCTCAGAGCCTGCAGCCTGCTTCAGATTCTGTGTCTCCCCATCTCTCAGCCCCTCCCCTGCTCATGCTCTGTATCACTCTGTCTCTCAATAATAAATGTTAAAAAAACATTTTTTTAAGTTTCATGGTTTTCAGTCATGCTGTTAGTTGGTGATTGGTTAATTCAAGCTTGTTTTGTTTTTCCTTCAATATATTAATGACACTTAACAAAACCCAACTAAACCCACAGTTCTTATAATTGTCATTGCCATTTTATCTCTCAGGCACTAAGAGAGGTTCAGGAATACCAAAACCAGTTTCTCTATTTTATTGTCTTCTATGACACCAAACTTAGCTCAAGCTCAAATTCAAATGTGTGCTATTGGGCATATCCAAAGCATACACATTTAAACAGTCAAAGGTCATTGCCTTTGTTCTTGGCTATGCTTCAGTCAGGATTCAGTCTAGAGACAAAAACCACACCAGTTCATAAAGAAAGAAATTGTTAGGTAGCAATAAGGTTGGTTACTAGGTAACTAAAAAGGCAAGAAGAGAAAACTACACTGTAATAAAGGTAGCAATTGCAATAAACTGCAACTTATTGAGAGAACAAAATAGGATGGAGAGAACAAAAAGACAATGTTGTAATTATTAAAAATGGAGAGATGGGCCCAGCAGACCTGAAACTCAGACCTCCGAGGAGGGTGCTCAGGCTAGCTGGGTCGCTGAGGGTCCACCACGGGCTACTTTTGCAAGGACTGGAATAACTTCTAACTGAATTAAGCTGCTGCTATGAGAGGGCCCTGCTGCTACTGGGGTGAAGAAATGACGCTGGGGTGATGGTCATAGGAAATGCAAACATCCAAGAATAAAACAGGAAACTCACTGGGCATATCAGTCTCCTCTCCTCCCTCCCAGTCTCTTCTCCTCCACAACCCCAGTGCCACCTATTGGCAGAGAATAACACAGAGCTGTGGTTTACAAGAGCCCCAGCATCACACAGCCAAGCATACAAGGGAGGTTGGAGTTGAGACAAAATAATTTAATGACTTTTACACTGGGGGAACAAACAGTACACAAGACAGATGCCAACAACCTGCCCACCATGTGTTACACACTTGTAATCCTCGTACATTTTTGTGTGTATCTAGAGATATTCTAGTCACTTCCCTTTGGGTTTGTAAGCAGGAGGCCACTTTCTATCAGATAAAGCGTATGCCCAAGTATCAAAAATATATAAAGAACTTATACAACTCAACACCCAAAAAGCAATATTCCAATTAAAACTGGCAGAAGACATGGGGCACCTGGATGGCTCAGTCAGTTAAACGCCTGACTCTTGATTTTGGCTCAGGTCATGATCTCACAGTTCATGGGTTCAAGCCCCACATCACGCTCTGTGCTGGCAGAGAGGAGCGTTCTTGAGATTCTCTCTCTCCCTCTCTCTCTGCCCCTCCCCCACTAGTGTGCATATGCTCCCTCTAAATAAATAAATAAATAAACATTAAAAAAAAAACTGGCAGAAGACATGAACTGACTTTTCTCCAAAGACATCCAGATGATCAACAGACACATGAAAAGGTGCTCAACATCATTCACCATCAAGAAAATACAAATCAAAACTACAATGAGATATCACCTCACACCTGTCATAATGGCTAAAATCCACACCACAAGAAATAAGTGTTGGTGAGGACATGGAGAAAAAGGAACCCTCTTGCACTGTCTGTGGTAATGCAAACTGGTGCAGCCACTGTGGAAAACAGTATGGAGTTTCCTCAAAAAGTTAAAAATAGAACTACCTTATGATCCAGTCATCACACTACTGGGTATTTATCCAAAGAATATAAAAATGCTAATTCAAAAGTATATATGCGCCTCTATGTTTATTGCAGCTATTTTTTAATAGCCAAATTATGGAAGCATCACAAGTATCCATTGATAGATGATGGATAAAGAAGATGTGGTACATATATACAATGAAATATTATTCAGTCATAGAGAAGAGTGAAATCTTGCCATTTGCAACAACATGGATGGCTAGAGAATATAATGCTAAGCGAAGTCAGTCAGAAAGACAAATACCATATGTTTTCACTCATATGTGGAATTAAACAAAACAAATGAACAAGGGGGAAGAAAGAGAGAGAGACAAACCAAGAAACAAACTCTTAACTATAGAGAACAAATTGATGGCTACTAGAAAGGAATTGGGTAGGGAGATGGGTGAAATAGCTCATGGGGATTAAAAGTACACATAACCATGATGAGCACTGATAAATACATAGAATTGTTGAATCACTATATTATTCACTTGAAACTAACATAACATTGTATGATAACTATACTTGAATTAAAATTAAAAACTTGATAAAATTTTAAAAAAAGAAAGAAAGAAAAGGCTATGCCCAGGCATGAGCAATTAGAGGTACAGCATGTGATAGGCCCTTGGCGTTCCCAAAGAATTTTGTAGGAGAAGTGCCATGCCATTGGAAAATGTTGCTGGAAGTTCCACTTAAACTGAAGTAATCACATCAAAAAGAAAGTAGTAGGTAAGAGCATAACTAGAACTACCATGCACACACACACATACATAAACACATGAATACATACAGTAGGAACACAAGTAAGGTCTCCAAATACAAAACACTTTCCAAAAATATGTGGCGAGGGTTCCAGAGCAAAAGCCCAAATCAGCTACTCAAAGTGTGGACAGTGGACCAGTACAGGCCCAGGTATTCTTTGCTATCAGCCCATGACCAAGTAAATACCAAAACTGAGAGTAAACATTTTGAAGCTTCTGTAGCACACTGGCAGAATACTTTTAGGTCTTTTGAATCTAATAATAAAAATTAGGGCTTATTCTTGGGGCACCTGGGTGGCTCAGTCCGTTAAGCATCCTACTTCGGCTCAGGTCATGATCTCGTGGTTCGTGGGTTCGAGCCCCATGTGTCAGGCTCTGTGCTGACAACTCAGAGCCTGGAGCCTGCTTCATATTCTGTGTCTCCTTCTCTCCCCACCCCTCCCGTGCTCATGCTCTGCCTCTGCCTCTCTCTCTCTCTCTCTCTAAAAAAACATTTAAAAAAATTTTAATAAAATAAAAAAATAAAAATTAGGGCTATTCTTGTCTTTGTCTTTATTTCCTATTTTATTTTTCTAACAATTGATTTTTAAATTTTTTTTATAAAAAAGTACCAGTCTACAATAGACTGAAAATATAAACGAAAGTCATCCTTCACTATGGGTAACTTGAGAAACACTATCCTAACCCAGCAACTTGCTCCAAACTGAATGGAAGACACATTAAATGGCATGGCTTGGCCCCTGGGCATTGTCAGCTAGTGCTCCGTGTGCACGCTCCATGGCCCAGGGAGCATCCCGGAAAAGAGAGTAGCTAGACAAGTTGGGGCCAGTGGACTGACTTAGGACCAGGAAGCAGTGGCATCTCCATCCAGGCAGTTTGCCAAAGGGAGAAGATGCTAAAACTAAGGAGGGAAAGTAAAAGTGCTAGTGACTACTGGAAGGACACAGCGCCACACAGCTCTTCGTCAGGAAATCTTCTAAGCAGCTCCTTGACATTTTCAAGTTTTCAGCCACTGTTTGCCATGAACACCCTGATGACCGCAAAAACTAAGGATATTTTTGTAAATGTGTTCTTTCCAGCATCCTGATTTTTCTCATGATATTCTGATAGCTAGAGTGCCAGAGATAAACTGAGATAACACACATATCAGGAAGAGAACACTTGAAGAGTATAAAGGCCATAATCAAAAGATAAATTACATACAGTAACTTACCTGGTAAATGGTGGATTGAAACCACCCCAACTCATGTTTACAACAAAGATGTACCATTTATGTAATTTTTAAAAACAAATAATTAAAAATTTAAGTCTTTAAGACACTCTAACATGCTCTTACCTAAAATCTACAAGTCTTAAGGCACCTCATAAGTATTTTCCAGACAGATTCAAATCCTCTGGACTGTACCATCCCTCTGTAAAAAAATAATGTTTCCAGTGGCAATTATCTTCACCAATCCAGCAGACATTCTCTTCAATTACTTGTCTTAATGCATGGAGCCAGCCTTTGGGAGTTTCTGGCAGTCTCACAAATTAAACCCAGAATTGGCCGTGGATCTGTAAAGTATATAATGACTCTATACAGATCTAAAACTGTAAGTTTTTAACAGGAAAGAATTTTTAACAAGAAATTTATCTTGTTTATCTTTTTAACGTTATTAACACTCATGGTACAAAGGCCAAATTTGACCCTTCCCTATTTAAAGATGGCTCAGGTTACAGGTAGTGCTAAGCCTAGCCATTCAACGTTCAAGAAACAAATTGTCTATGTAAGAACTGTCTGGCAGGCATGGATGGCAGCCCGTGCATGATTTGAGCAAATCAGGTATGGTCTTTTACCTTTGTAGGGCTTACAGTCTCAAGGAGACAGACATTAAACATGTAAACTCACACATAAATACATAATTACAAATTGTGATAAATATTTTAAAGAAGATAATTGGCCAAAATGAACAGAACAGAATGAATCTATTCTAGATTGGAAGTCAAGTTTTAAATACTAAGGTGAGCTATAAATACTAACACAGCAATGTGTATTTATAATAGGCCTGCATATAAGGTTTGTATTTGTGCTGAGTCTTTTAGAAAATATAACATTTATTGTCTTTTGTGGTATGTTCTGTGATTTTTTTAGGTTTTTGTTATTTGGTTTGGCAACCATGCTTTGCTCATTAACATTAGCAGGACATATAGCTTGAGCTATAATTCTCATTTTGTATTTCATTAACATTCAACAAAATGTATGTAATGTTTAACAACTCAGTATCTCCTTCTGTGGTTTCTTCAGGACTCTGACCTTTGTTTTCTCTGGAAGAAAAAGACATATGTGGACTCTACTTCAGAGCAGTTCAGGTTCATTCCGCGCATGTGCCCCTGCCATAACCTGAGATGCAGCTAGAGCTTGCATGGTAAGTCGATGTTACAGAATTACAGTAAGTCCATTTAAATCCTACACACTATATTCATCCTAGAGAAAACATGAGATGATAAAGAGGTACAACTAAACACCACTAAATTTAAAAGTGGAGGTTCAAAGTGCCGTGAAGGAAGAGTGGAGGGTGTTCTGAGAGCGTAACACAAGGGGCCCTCACCCAATCTGAGGGGTATGGGAGGGCAACTCGGAACAAGGGATGCTTAAGCTAAAATCTGAAAAACAAGAGTTACATTTGCCCGGTATCCCAATGTGAAAATTATTATATGTTATTATGAATTATCTTACAGACACTCATCTAAAGATGTAAAAACAATCTCCTTTTTCTAACTGGGACCTATTAATGCTATATAATGTTTACTAACTTAACAACAATGAAAGTAAAAGGGACAGTATCCTAGAAGTCACAATTCTATTTACAGGTAATGGTAAGAGAAGGGAAACTACAGAGCCCAAATTTTATCAAACAACCTGAAACTTTACAGAGCAGCGGCTTACCTGGAAGAAAGAAAGAAACAAACAAACAAACATGAACTTTGGATTCAAACAGACTTCAAATCAAATCCCTGCTCTCTTAGCTAATAATTGTTTAGAATCAGATAGTATGAACCTTGTTAACAGGAAACATATTATCTACCTTACAGGGCTGTAAGAGAGGATGAAATCAGTAACAAAGTGCCTAATATTCACTATGCATTCAATAACGGCTAGTTTCTTCCCACTAAATAATTATTTTTAATTTAGTTAATAATTTAAATACCAAACCAGAATTATAACAGTAACAAACTCCTATGATTCTCTTTGACATGTCTGAATATGTTTTCTTGTGCACACAATTAGAGAAAGCCCGTTATAAGACTAAGCAACCAGAAATTCGGAAGCTGTTTGGGTCAGCTGATGAGCCCCCAACTTTTGGTAAGGAACCAAGGCTCACAAAGGTATTCTGGGGCTTGATTTAGTTTTTTGTCGTTGCAGCTTTTGGCATATTTGGACAAATCCAGCTGTGTTCTAATTGGAAAGTAGGAAATGACTAATTAATGAATCCATAAATTATAATGCCATCCTATAATTAAATTTGTTTTGTAGAAGAGAGATATTTAGAATTTGAACCTTTAATATCCTCTCCACAAATATTAGTGAAACAAAGGCTAGTTTTGTTTGTATATGTGCCCATATGTCCTATAAATATGAGGTATTTTCTCTACCTCCAGATGGTATTGCTAAAATTAATTTGTAAAGGAGCTTTATTTAACTGGTTTAAAGGCAAGTACTTGTAAAAACTGGGCACTCTAAAACTCAAAAAGAGGGGCACCTGGATGGCTTAGTGGGTTAAGCATTCAACTCTTGGTTTTGGCTCGGGTCATGATCTCACAGTTCGTGGATTCAAGCCCCACGTCAGTCTCCATGGTGACAGCACAGAACCTGCTTGGGATTGTCTCTCTCCCTCTCTCTCTGCCCCTCCCCCACTCACAGGTGCATACTCGCTCAAAATAAATACACTTTGAAAAATAAATAAATAAAACTCAAAATGATAAAAATTAACCCAAATATCTTTCAAGTTCACATGCTCTGGGATAATCTTTGGTAAATTAAAAGTCAAGGTTGTTGGTTTAATTAAAATAGACATGTCTTTAGACTTATTAGAATTAAATATATAATGTTTATTCTGTCAAGGTTTACTATAGGTCAAATAAGCTCATGTTATCTCTGTTGCAATTTGTCAACAAAAATGACTTAAAATGATGGTTAATTTTTTCTGTGTCATGAACTTTTCATGGTAATTGTTAAAGAGCAAATAGTTTCAATAAATAAAAAGGTTTATAGGTGAACTTTTAACATCTTTCAAACCTTTAGTAACCTGAAACTTTTAAGTTTTGCTAGGTTAAATGATAAATTGGATTAAATTCATCAAATATCTAAGTCTTTTCCAAATAAGATAAAATACTAAAACAATTACTAAACACAAGTTTCTCTGCATTTGCCTTACAGAGAAACTCAAGATACCTGGGTCTATTAGAAACATGTTTTATATGTTATTTAAAGTTACACTATGAAAAAACATGTTTCTAGAAGTTATGAATTTGCCAATATAAAGAATTCTGATATAAGAGACAGTTCACAACTGGCTACTACTTAGTTTTCACTGGAGACTTAAGTCTCTAAAAGTTAAAATTCTGATGAATGTAATTGAGACTGCTAGAAATGATAAGGAAAGCAACTCTGCATGTAGGAAAGCAAGAGAGATATAAGAAAGGTATAAGACATGAAAATACATCTTTATTGCAGAAAAAAAAAGTGATTTCATCCTGAAGTGAGACTGGTTATTTAGAGAGGGAAAATTTAGGACAAAATCTAAATGAAAATGGAAAGTTGTAGTAGGTTTATAAAGGGGAATCTTTAGAAAAGAATGTTATATGTAGACAGGCCTAAGACTGTAATGAAGTTTTAAAAGTACACTGGTATAAGAGTAGACTTCAGTTTCTCACTGTTAAAAAGACAAAGTTTTCTTGGATTGTTTGTCTGCTCTTGATAAAAAATCATGAACAAAGGCATTTCTTTATCTAGGGAATCAGTTTTTATGTTTTTTCCTTATGAGGTCTTCAATTACTTAAGATGGTTTTATCTTCTCAATATTAAAAGAGCTAAGTTTTTCTAACAACTGTATAATCTTTTGTATTTGCCTTTAGAATCTCTTATGAACACACTGGTTAAACAGATAATTAAGTTTTAAGTTTTGTAATGATCTGTGATCCTATTGAGGCATGTGCTTTAAAATTCTGATTGTATGGGGCGCCTGGGTGGCGCAGTCGGTTAAGCGTCCAACTTCAGCCAGGTCACGATCTCGCGGTCTGTGAGTTCGAGCCCCGCGTCGGGCTCTGGGCTGATGGCTCAGAGCCTGGAGCCTGTTTCCGATTCTGTGTCTCCCTCTCTCTCTGCCCCTCCCCCGTTCATGCTCTGTCTCTCTCTATCCCAAAAATAAATAAAAAATTTTAATAAAAAAAATAAAAAAAAATAAAATAAAAAAATAATAAAATAAAATTCTGATTGTACAGACTTCCCAAATATTCACATAATGAATTAAGTCTTTTTGACTAATTAGGCTTGTTTATTTGCTATGTTAAACTACATGGGAAGCATCATCAGATAAGGGATGATAAACCTTCTTAGGTTATATTGTATGAATGAATGCTATAACTGTACTAGAAAGTATTAAAAAATTCCTGGGGTACCTGGCTGACTCAGTCAGTAAAGCATGCAACTCTTGGTTTCAAGGTTGTGAGTTCAAGCCCCATGTTGGGTGTGGAGGTTATTTAAAAAATAAGATCTTAAAAAAAGAAAAGTATATAAAATGCCTAAAGTTTTCCATTTTTTTAAATTGTTCTAGGTTTATTTATTTTGATAGAGCAAGCAGAGGAGGGACAGAGAGAGAGGGAGAGAGAGAATCCCAAGCAGGCTCCACACTGTCAAGCCCAACACAGTGCTCAAACTCATGAACAGTGAGATCATGACCTGAGCCGAAACCAAGAGTCAGACCTTCAACCAACTGAGCCACCCAGACATCCCATGCCTAAAGTTTTAATATGTTCTTGTATAATGCTATCACTTGAAATCCTAATTATTAAAATGTTGTATGTCATAAAAATAAACAAATATTCTTGTCAACTGTATTAAAATGAATTCTCATCAGGTATTTAACCATGGCCATTTTCAGTCTTTTGCCACTTATGGTTACTGTTTCCCTCTGATGCTCTTATGAATGTGTTTCAGCCTCAAGGAGATTCATGAAAAGTACTTTTGACAAATTAAAGTTTCTGATATGTTTAAGATCACAAAACTAAACTAAAAAGTTTCTGGAACTAATGGAAAAACTGCATTCAAACAAAAGAAGAATAAATAACATTGGACTAAATGAATTGAGGAGGATAATTATAGTTTTTATGACTTTTATCTGAAACATTGCTGGTTGTCTAATGTTTGCTCTTCAAGATTTAAGGAAACTTTTTCCCTTAAGATATCTACAACTTAATGGGTGCCTGGGTGGCTCAATCAGTTGAGTGTCTGACTTTGGCTTGGGTCATGATCTCACAGTTTGTGGGTTTAAGCCCCACGTCGGGCTCTATGCTGACAGCAGAGTCTGGAACCTATTTGGATTTCTGTGTGTGTCTCTCTCTCCCCCTGCCCCTCCCAAACTCGTACACATGTGCATGTGTGTGTGCACGCCTGCACATGTGTGTGTGTGCACTCTCTCTAACAATAAACATTAAAAAAACTTAAGATATCTACAACTTATAAAAAACTGATTTTAAAAAGGCTTTGTAAACAAATTAAAACATTTATCTTTTCCCCTTTATCTGAACCCTCTAGAATTAAAAAAACTCTCAGTGAGCATTTTTTCTGTCATGGCAATTATAATTATTTGCAGAAGCTCGATAAGAATCTCTTCTTCTAACACTGGTTATTTTACTAAGGCTTTGACTGGAATGTCCTATTTGAAAGAGACAGGCATAGACTCAGATATGATCAGACAGCTTTAAAGAACTAAAGTTGACTTCACGGAACCAATGAAGCCCTTTGGAAATTCTGGCCTGATAACTTCCTTACAAAGTTCCCAGCAGCCTTACCAGGTGAATTAAAAAAAATGTAACTTCCTGGCAGGTGCAGGAACCTCAGGCTATTTGGGGCACCTCAGAAAGAGAGGAACTCACCCTAATCTACAGATCCTGCAAGTGAGTTTGATGGCAAATATTTGGTTTGGCTTCTGGCCTTGAGAGGCTATGAAAAGTTCAATCTGAAATCCCCTATAAAAATTTCAGCAAAGCAGATTTTTTAAAAACCTATATGGTCAGTCAGTATTTTGCTGTGCTTATGTAAATAATTAACCAAGTTTATTAAAACTAGATTTGTTTCACAAACAATAAATTGGTCTTAATTTGGCTATCTCTGATGGGAAGGAGGGTGATTCTGGAGAAAAAGATTATGTTTCAGTAACACACTTTATGGATGTTAAATTCTAGTTCTGATTAATTGTCTTTGAGTGTTTGTTGTTTGCCTATAAAACTAGGCCAGATCCTGAATTCTTCTGGTTTCCTTAAATATCTGGCTATAACCCTCCAAACTGAAGTTTCCAATTTTCTCCAATTCTCTTGACTTGAAATCATTGAGAACTCAAAGTGCTCTTTTTCCTACAGCCCTGAAAACTGATGCTAGGCACTTTGAGGTAATCTTCAGAGAAACTGCCACCATGGCCCATGTCCACACAATAATTGTGCCTGCTGCTCTATGGGTCACTCAAAAGGATCACCAGAGACATTTGAACTACTAACGACAAAAATCCATCAGGTTACCCCTGCCTGCTCCCACTCCACCCAAGGATGCTTTAAGCTTGACATCTAGAAATCTCACTGGCAGCACTCAGGACTCAAACACTACATTTATACTTTGCTCCAAACATTTTGTTTCTATAGACATGCCTCTTATTAATTACCCAACTGTTTGCACAACATAGGCCTAACTTTGATAGCCTACCTGCAAGAGTGTCTCTTAATATGAGGCAACTATTTTAACATATAACAACCATTTAATACATATATATATATATATATATATATATATATATATATATATACACACACATATATATGGCTTAAAGTCATGACAAGATTTATTTCAAAATAAAAACAAAAAACTTCTCTTGTAGGAAAAAAACTTTTGATTTTATCAGTAATCCAAACATTTGTCATGCACGTGTGTCCCCACCTTTTGTTCACTATCCTCCCTGCAAAAACAGTGCCTGGGGACCCCACAACAATCACTGGTATGCATACCCCCTTCCACACTTTCTATTTCTGGGCTTACATTCATGTGGTCTGCATTCCTGCTCCTGCTGATTTTTTTTTTTTAATCATCCCATGGGTCAGCTGTCCTCCTAAACCTACCGTCATCTGTGCCACTTTACCACATGCTATACTTTCCCTCTTCCCGTATTTCTGAAAGCACCACCACCCCAAGGCCCTGGGGGAAAGCAGACTTTGCTGATGACTCAGGAAAGATACATTATAGTGCAGTGGGGCATGAACAGACAACGTGCAATTTAATGTTAGATGCTGCTGCCCCCATGTTCTCTGGCCATCCCCATGCTTGGGAATTTCCATGGGCTGTTTCTCTTCTCACTCAGATCTCATCCAAGCCTATTCTTGCCCTTCTCTACACTCTTCAAATCCTGGTACTTCTGTTGCACCCACAAGCAGAAGAATTATATTAGCATAAGTCTTAAAATCCACCTATTTTTTATTTCTATTTTTATTACTTACACAAATATAATTATTCTTTGTCTACACCTCTTCCATCTATTCTCTGACCAGAAGCCCTGCCTTACAGGACCACCCATGACCATGAAGGCATTTTTTCTGCACCTGAGTGAGCCTTTTACTTTTCCTTGGCCAATTATCACCAACTATATATAGGCAGATTCTAAAGTAACACTTTTTCTTCCTGTTACATAAGTATGTACTTGCCTAAATGGATGTGTATCAATGCATCTATGGAAGCTGCATCTGAAGCAAAAAGTTATAATTCCTTACCAAGGAGTGATAAAGACTCTTTGACCAAACCCGAGTCAGGCTCCACTGAGCCCTCTTCCCAAGTAGGCTCTGACCTTGGGCTCTGTCCTTGGCCTTCTTAGTCCAGTTTTAGCAAGAATCCTGCTGGATCATTTTAGAAAAACAAAAACAAAAACACCTTTGACAATCTGATCTAATTCCTCTTTCCTCAACCTCACCATCTTATCACCGTTGTCTACAGGATCCTGTTGAGCCAGGCCAGCATGAATCTCCCTGGTCTTAATGTTTGCTCTGAGTAATTTTCCTTCCACTGACCCCCACCTTGCTCCTTGGCTATAAATCTCCACTTGTCTTTGTCATATTCAGAGGTGAGCCCAATCTCTCTCCCCTGCTGCAAAGCCCCCATTGCAAGTCTTCTTTACTGCCTTTAACAAGTGTCATGAATGATTTTTTTTTTCTTTTACAAGAGCTAATTACAACAGAGAGTTATTAGAAAATGAAGGCATCCCTTGGGGCGCCTGGGTGGCGCAGTCGGTTAAGCGTCCGACTTCAGCCAGGTCACGATCTCGCGGTCCGTGAGTTCGAGCCCCGCGTCGGGCTCTGGGCTGATGGCTCAGAGCCTGGAGCCTGTTTCCGATTCTGTGTCTCCCTCTCTCTCTGCTCCTCCCCCGTTCATGCTCTGTCTCTCTCTGTCCCAAAAATAAATAAACGTTGAAAAAAAAAAAATTAAAAAAAAAAAAAAGAAAATGAAGGCATCCCAAGAAAATGATGTGTGTGCTTTCACTGACTCATCAAAATATTTTTATTTCTTAAAAAACATGAAAGATCAGAAGTCTGCTAGCCTCATATTCAAAATTTTAAGAGAACTTCGGACAAGAATTCCTGGCATGTGGTTCTTCAAAAATGCCAATTCGTGAAAGATAAAGAAAGCCTAAGAAACTGTTCAGAATTAAAGGAAACAAATGAGATACGACAACTAAATGCAACCCATGATCCTGGAATGGATCTTGAACTCTTGGGGGGGGGGGGGGAGGGGATGGGAATATCCTATAAAGGAAATTATTGGAAAATGATTAAAACTAGAGTATGGGTGTAGATTTTTTCTTCATATTTTAAAAAAAAATTTATATTTTTAAATAACCCAAACTTACAGAAAAGTGGCACGTACAGAACAAAGAATTTATCTACCTGAACTATTTGAGAATAAGTTGACAACGTAGTATCCCATTATCCCCAATTGCTTTAATGCATATTTTATACAAAGACATTCTCATGGTACAAACACCAAAATCAGGGCATTCATATTAATACTTTCCTATCATCTATTCCTCAGTCAAATTACATTAATTGCCCCAATAATGTTCTTAGAACCAAAGGATCCAATTCAGGATCACAAGCCACATTTAGCTATATCTTTTTAGTCCTCTGGACTGGAATAGCTCCTCATTCTTTCCTTAAATTTCATGGCCTTGATACTTTGGCAATTTTTCTATAACTTAAAAATGTCTTTCAAAATAAAAAAGTGAACCAAAGGCATTGTTACCTCAAGCAAAATTTCAAAAAGAACTCAATCCTCAAAATGGAGAGAATTTAACTAAAGTAGTTATTACATGTAATCACAAGTGTTTTATGGGACCATTGAGTAACTCTGTAATAATCTATAAAAAGTAGATTAGATTAGGTGATTTCAAAGGTACCAAATTTCTGCTTTACAGTGATCCTTACCAATTAATCTAGACCTTGCATAGGTGGTCCCTTATTGAATGCCATTCCCCCACTGGAATTTCTTAGGACTATTTTCTGAACTCCAAACTTTGCATGGGTCTTAGGGATCATTTCTAAAAAATCAATTTATAAGCTATACCTAAGGCAAAAATGAAACTAACTTCATAACAGGAAATAATAAATAAAAAAAGAACAAGAACAAAAAGATTTGTATTTAAAGACACTAATGGTATACATTTCTGGATTCTGAAATGAAATTATAAAAGGAATAAAATAAAATGTCTAATGTTTAAAAATATGGCAAGAGTAGATATGTTAACTATATTATAAATATGTAAATGTTCTTTCCAGTTTGAAATGGTGAAAAACAACAGAAATATCACAAAGTAAAAAACTTTGTAATACCAAACCCAGAATTTGGGATTACACTTTGTTGGTTCTACCAGATGAAACATTTCTTCCCCCAACATAGTAGCTTACATTATACCACCTTAGAGCTGGGAAGGATATTAAAAAGACTCTAGTTCAAGTCTTTCACTTTAAAGATGATGAAATCTAGGCAGAGAAATAACCATTCTTGCTTAATATTACATAATAAAAATGGTTGGGTCAGAACTTGATTCAAAGTCTCCTGACTCTTAGTCCAGTACTTTCCCCTACAAAAGAAAAGGAGTCATTGATTTTATGTAGAAAGGGAAATCTTACCCACATATAAATATAGAAATGAAAATTTCTTGAGCAATTTTCCATAAGTCAACTCAATATGATATCTATGGAATTATCTGTCTAGCTCAGTTCTTCACTAAGATTTGCCTCTTCCTTAAGTCTATAAGATCCTAAGGGGTGCTTGGGTGGCTCAGTCGGTTAAGTGTCCAACTTTTGATTTAGGCTCAGGTCATGATACCACGGTTCGTGGGTTTGAGCCCTGCATCAGACTCTGTACTGACAGCATGGAGCCTGCTCGGGATTCTCTCCCTCTCTCTCCCCCTCCCCTGTTCATGCTCTCTTTCTCTCTCTCTCAAAACAAAACAAAAAAATTTTTAAACATATAAGATCCTAAGAGTCATCTTTGTTGATGGGACCACATGTAGTCACAGAACTCCCTGGGAATTTGAAATATAGACTGAAGAAAGCATTTTGATTCATCCTATTCCTAAGAGTCTGGCCTAGTAAAATGTGAACTGGGGAAATAGTAGTCAAAATTTAAACTACATGAACACAGATCAAAACAAAAGCCAGTCTACAGTAAGAGGAATGAGGAGGCACAGAAAGCAGCAGAGAAGAGAAATGGAGGAGTTCTGGTAAAAGTCTAGTGCCTAGTTCCAGCTCCTTCCTGAGCTGTTTTGCCTCTTTGCTTTTGGATTCCATGATACAACCCGATGTATTCATAAATAAATCTCTGGTTAATAGCTCAAATGAGATACTGCAACCAAACAATCCCAAGTAATGCTACCCCCTTTGCACTATGAAATAAAGTACACTCCCAGTAGCCCTTTATCTGTTTAAGGTGATATCCACTTAATTAACAATAATATATTTACACTTACCTATCAATATCAACCAATCTTCTCTGTAATGCTAAAGACAAACATTAGCAATATAGCAGTTTGATCTAAAATCCTGGTACAGAGGGGCACCTGGGTGGCTCAGTCAGTTAAGCGTCCGACTTCAGCTTGGGTCATGATCTCGCGGTCTGTGAGTTCAAGCCCTGCGTCAGGCTCTGTGCTGACCGCTCAGAGCCTAGAGCCTGTTTCGGATTCTGTGTCTCCCTCTCTCTCTGACCCTCCCCCATTCATGCTCTGTCTCTCTCTGCCTCAAAAATAAATAAAAACGTTTAAAAAATAAATAAATAAAATAAAATCCTGGTACAGAGAAAATCTAACACACAGGAGTTGAACCAATGACACTGATAAAGTACCCTTACTCAATCTACTAGCTTTATGAATCATGTAGTAATTGATACATACATGAAACAAACACACAGAACATGAACATGAACAAAAGTAGAAGGTTCCAATATTTATTTACCTATGCCTATTCATGGGAGAGGTTGTTCTGACTTTAAGCCATTAATTTTGTTTAAGTAAATCTCTAGAGCAAAGAAAAAAAGAGGGGCATCTGGGTGACTCAGTTGGTTAAGCCTCAGACTCTTGATTTCGGCTGAGGTCATGATCTCACAATTCATGGGATCCACCCCTGTGTTGTGCCCTGCACTAACAGCACAGAGCCTGCTTGGGATTCTCTCTCTCCCTCTCTCTCTGCCCCTTCCCTGCTTGCATATGCATGTGCTCTGGTTCTCTTTCTCAAAATAAATAAGCATTTAAAAAAAAGAAAAGAAAAAAGAGCATTCTTTCAGGTTTATTGTAATACTAGTTCACTCCCCAGTATTCTTTCCCCCAGATAATTAAGCCTAACAGCAACTTTTAACATTCTCCCAGACAACGGTTATTGGCCTATGGGCATGTGACTTGAATTGGCCCAGTCAGTTTACAATCCCCCACGAGTTTCATTAGGTTGGTTGGTTAGTTGGTTGGTTGGTTTTTCAGAACCATCTTACTCTGTGACATTTCTTTTTTCTGGAATTGAGTGAGATGGCACTTCTTTTTCTGGAATTTCAAACCTAGTAATCGAATTCAAAACACTCCCTCTCACCTCTCTCCCAACTTCAAATGAACAAGGAAGCATGTAGTACCAATTAGGGATTCTAATCACAAGGGGAAGCAGCCCTTGATGAATTCAACAGTGACAACAGAGCATAGAAAAAGATAAAATCTTAGTTCTTACTGACATCATTGACCCACTCAATTAAACAACTCAAGAGCCAGCCCTAGCTCTGAAAATCTAATTAAAGCCATAATGATATTGTTTAAGCTAGTTTTGGGTCAGGGATTTCTATCATTTCCTGTTAAAAATGTCTTGAATAATTTAGCCCCTCGCCTTAGTCTAAATAAAATATCCCCAACTTTCTTTAGGTTTCCCAATAGCCAACTGAATTGCCTCAACTCTGAATTCAAATTTAAGTTTCAGAAATGGACCTACCGATAAATAAAGATGTGGCCTTTGCAAGGATCAGTCACACATTTCTGACAGGCTCGGTATATCTCCTATTATAAATGAACTGATTAGTATCATAGTGTGCAGACACCTATGAGTTTAACTTATTATGCCTCTTCTCTCAGAACTACATTATCTTGGATTTAAAATTTTTTTTCTTGTTTTTTGGAACTTCAAAATTAACAATAAAATCATGGGCCAGATGTTTATGACATGCTATATGAATATATTAGTCTGTATTCTGAAATATATGCTTTAAAAAGATTAATCATAAAAAGGTGAATTATATAATTATATAGGGGCGTCTGGGTGGCTCAGTCGGTTGAGAGTCTGACTCTTGATTTCGGCCCAGGTCATGATCCCAGGGTCATGGGATCGAGCCCCACACATCAGGCTCTGTGCTGAGGGTGGAACCTGCTTGAGATTCTCTCTCTCTCCCTCTGCACCTCCCCTGTTCACGCGCCCTCCCTCTCTCTCTCTCTCTCTTTCTCTAAAATGAAAAAAAGGTGAATTCTATAAATTTAAATGTAAGAGTAACCATCTCAGCAATACACAAATACACAAGACATAAAACTGCACCAATTTTCTCAGTAACAGATATTAACACCTAATTATTCCATTCTACTACCTCCCTTCCTCTCACAAATCAAGAAACAAAATGCAATAGTTACTGTACTTTTTAAAACACATTGATCTCAGGTGGTAATTCTTCTAAAGTCTTAACCCAAACTATCTCAGATTAGAAGTATCTTTCTTTTTATTAAATAGCCTTAATATTTTAACATTGTAAGAATAACTACAAAAGTACAGACCAAGAGTGGTCTGGGGTTGGGACAGCACCTTCACATTCCTCTTCATGTCCTCCTGGGAAGAGAATCAGAGGGAAATACCACTCAAATAGGCACATTTTAGCCAGATTTACTGCCTTCAGGCAAGGCCACATTTCATGACAAAACTTCTTTCATCACCAGCAAATGCTCTGTGATCTGGTTATTATCACTTCAGTATCTGAATTTAGTACCTTCTTGTTGGCATAAACTGAAATGTTTTTATAAATCATCACCTCAGGCCTGTTTGCTTGGTAAAATCCTTACAAGAAAACAAAGGTCATTTAACAACATAGATCATTGAATTTCTAGGCCACTTAACAGATGTTGAAAACATACAGGTGAAAATAATTAAAGCAATTAATAAGGTATTTACCAAACATGTAATTTAATTTGAGTTACTGGATTTACTGGAGAAACTGTCTTCCCTATACTGTGCTTCCAAATAATACTGTCCTTTAAATTACAGTCCCAGGTCAACTTCCAGGAATCTGCTCTTATTCCACCTACTACTTTTCCAATCCACCAGCATGATTCCACCCTTCAAGGCAAGCTTTAAGTTATTAGATTCACTGATACATACTTCTGTAGATTTCATATTTTCAGCACTGTTTCTCCAATTAGACTAAAGGCAAGTTCTTTCTCCTTTCCCTAATACACAACTCAAATGCACAATGCCACACAGCACACTATACTTGAAGAAGATTCATCTAATTCTGTAAAATCATTGAATGATGTCAAAGTCAAATTGCTTAATTATCAAATATTTTACATTTGCAAGAAACTGCAGAGACACAAGATGAGTAAGTCTTTGTACCCAAAGAAGAAGGTCAGGAAAAGAACACCATCTTTCATAATAAAAGGCAGAGTAAGATGGACAATATTAAAAAATATATCAATTTCTCTGGATGCTCACAAGAGGGAAAATCGTGTAAGGATGGAAGAATCAGAAGTTTCATTTGGAAGAAGATTTCTGAGATGAAACTTTAGTGAAAAGTAGAAATTCCAGGGGTGCCTGTGTGGCTCAGTTAAGTGACTTGGTCTCGGCTCAGGTCATGATCTTACAGTTCATGAGATTGAACCCCGCATCAGGGTCCACACTGACAGTGCAGAGCCTGCTTGGGATTTTCTCTCTTCCTCTCTCTCTCTCTCCTCTCAAAATAAATAAATAAACATTTAAAAAAGAAAGAAAGAAAGAAAGTAGTAATTCCACCTGCAGAAGTGGAGGTATAGGAAACAAAATTAACAAAAGACAGGGGGCACCTGGGTGGCTCAGTCGGCTGAGCATCTGACTTCAGCTCAGGTCATGATCTCACGGTCTGTGAGTTCGAGCCCTGCCTCGGGCTCTGTGCTGACAGCTCAGAGCCTGGAGCCTGCTTCGAATTCTGTGTCTCCCTCTCTCTCTGCCCCTCCCCCACTCATGCTCTGTCTCTCTCTGTGTCGAAAATAAACATTAAAAAAAAATTTAAAAAAAGACAGTATAAGAGATGTTCAAGTGATAGTGAATTTTCCAGTTTTGTTGAAACAAAGTACCACCAGTGAAGGAGTGAAATAATAGCACAAAAAATTTATAGAGACATATATTTAAAGTCTTTTGAGTTCTAGGATAACAAAGTCATACCTAATTTGACAGATTTGTTGTGGAACTACTGAAAAATTTTTAATAGGAAATTATATAGAAATCTATTTCCCTATAGAAATCTATTTCCCTATAGTAATCTATTCCTACAGTGGGGTTTGAATGGAATCAAATGGAAACAAACCAAAAGGTCAATGAGAAAGTTATGTGGGAAACACCATTTAAGAGATAGTTAGGAACCAGTTCACATCCTCTAGGATGGCTATAATGAAAGGAGAATAGCAAGTGTTGATGAAAAGCAGAGAAATTCGAACCCTCATTCACTGTTGGTAGAAATGTAAAATGGTACATTCATTCTGTCAAACAGTTTGGCAGTTCCTCAAAAGTTAAACACAGAGTTACCATAACTTAAGCAATTACATTTCTAGATATACACATAAGAAAATTAAAAATATATGTTCCACACAAAAATATGTATGTGAATGTTTATAGTAGCATTATTCATAATAGCCAAAAAGTAGAAACAATCCAAGTATCCATCAACTGAAAAATGATAAATTGTGGTATACTTATACAATAGAAATATTATTTGGCAGTAAAAAAGAATAAGGCACTGAAATATGCTACAATATGGATGGACCTTGAAAATGTTATGATAAGTGAAAGAAGCCAGCACAAAAGGCCATATAATGTATGATTCCATTTAAATGAAATGTCTAGAATAGGTAAATCCATAGAGACAGGAAGTAGATTAGTGGTTGCCAGAGAATAGGCAGAGGGGGAAATTAAAATGTATGGGGTTTCTTCTTGGGGTGATAGAAATATTATGAAATTACTATTGGTGACAGTTGCATAATATTGTGAATATATTCAACAACCACTAAATTATACACTTAAAAATGGTTAAAATGGTGAATTTTAAGTTAAGTAAATTTTATCTCAATAAGAAAGAAATAGGGAAGAAATGAACTACAATTATGGTCAAGTGAATAGAAACACAAATGGTTGAAAACTTAAGGAATTAAAATCTACATGTTTTTACAACTACCTATTTTATCAGAGCTTAAAAATACCATCAATTTTAAGATCCACTGTAATTTTATATACCACTTTAAGAAAGAAAAATACTACCAATTAAATGATGATATGCTATTGGTGGTAAGAAGCAACTGATACCAGAAACTTTATCTTGTAGAAGCACCTGGCTGGCTCAGTTGGATGAGCATCCAACTTTGGCTCGGGTCATGATCTCACGGCTCATGAGTTCAAGCCCCATGTTGGGCTCTGTGCTGACAGCTTAGGGCCTAGAACCTGCTTCAGATCTCTGCCCTTCCCTGCTTTCAATGTCTCTCTCTCTTTCTCTCTCTCTCTCTCTTGCAAAATAAATAAATACTTTTTTTAATTTAAAAAAAAAGAAATTTTATCTTGTAAAAAAAGTGCTTTAGAATCAAGGAAATGTATAATTAGAATCAGGAAAAAATAAATAAATAAAGAGAAAGATCTAATTTGTGTAGAAACACAATGAATTCATAGGTCCCAAATAAGCTATTTGGGTAATCATGTTGAGATTAATAAATTATTATTTTAAAATTATTATATATATACCAATGTAATAGGAGGGAAATTATACTTTTAAATGTATATAATGTATACAACACTGGGAACTTTGAGAACAAGCCTAAAAATCAAAGGTCAGAATAGGTAAAACCATTCTCTCAAGAAGAATCCATGACCTTTCTTTTTTTTTAACATTAAATAAGAAGCCCTCACATTCAAAAGCCCAGGAATTTACCATTCTCCAGCTTCCTCAAAAAACAGGTTCTTTTGATTTTTAAAGAAAATAAAAGTCCCTATCTTCAAAGCTCATCAACATGCAACACAAACAGAAAGGCAGAAAGAAGACTAATAAGTACGTTAATGGCTATTGTATATCCAAAATAAATATTCAATTTGATCATCATTTATTAAGCACCTAGAACTTTCCAGTCTCTGAAGTATACTTTGCAGGATTTGAAATGTAAGTAAAATGCAATGTTTACAGTTAAGAAGGCAGTGGGAGGTGTCAAAAAGGAACACAGATAACAGAACACAAGAGAATAATATTTGCTTCAAGTAGCTAGCTATGTGTGAGCAAAGCAAGATGTGTAAATACAGTGAGTGTTGAGGGGATTCAAAGAGGGAAAAAAATCGTACCCAAAGAGAAGGACTAAAAAAAGGCAAGATGTGGGTCTGGATGTAGACTTTAAAAATATATTAAAGTTTTGTAGCCACAGATGACAGAAGTAGGTTTTCTAATCAGGGCAAACAGTGTGAACCAAAGCACAGAGGCAGAAGGACACACATGGCATCAAAGAAAGGTCTATTTTGGATTGAGACAAGAATACAAATTGGGAAACCTGGAAGGTAAACTGTAAAATATAGGTTGGCTTGTAGGTAAATGGCCTCGAATGCCAGAGTGAGAGGTTTTTGTTTTTTGTTGTTTTTTAACGTTTATTTATTTTTGAGACAGAGAGAGACAGAGCATGAATGGGGGAGGGTCAGAGAGAGAGGGAGACACAGAATCTGAAACAGGCTCCAGGCTCTGAGCTGTCAGCACAGAGCCCAGCGCGGGGCTCGAACTCATGGACTGTGAGATCATGACCTGAGCCAAAGTCAGACGCTCAACCGACTGAGCCACCCAGGTGCCCCGGAGTGAGAGTTTTATACTTAATCTGTAAGAATTAGATAGTTTCTTGATGGTTTTAGAATAAGACAATGACATGACAAAAACTATTATGAATACTGGTCTAGCAACATTTTGAAACATGGACTGGCAAAGGGAGATCTGCAAATAGGAAAATCAGTAGGAAGGCTATTGGGATAGTACAAGCAAGAAGTAATAAGAAGAGATACAAGGAATTAAGATGGGGGAGTAGTATGAAGACTTTATGCTTGCCTTATCCCTTGAACACAGCAGATAAATATCAAATCATTCTGAATACCCAGGAAACCAATCTGAGGACTGAAAGAACAAACTACACAACTAGAGGGAGAGAAGAGGCCACATCATGGAAGGTAGAAGGTACAGAGACATGATTTGGGGAAGAAAAGAATCACAGGTACTTCAGAGGGGAGGAAGCCCTAATCAGCAAGAGAGGAAAGAAAAAGTGAGACAGCAGGGCACAGGGCATTGCACAAGAAAAACACTTCCCCAAAACCACTGATGGAGAAAAAAGAGGGGCTGTAAGTTTTTTTTTTTTTTTTAATATTTTTTTTTTCAACGTTTATTTATTTTTGGGACAGAGAGAGACAGAGCATGAACGGGGGAGGGGAAGAGAGAGAGGGAGACACAGAATCGGAAACAGGCTCCAGGCTCTGAGCCATCAGCCCAGAGCCCGACGCGGGGCTCGAACTCACGGACCGCGAGATCGTGACCTGGCTGAAGTCGGACACTTAACCGACTGCGCCACCCAGGCGCCCCTTTAATAAGTAGCAGAGCTCAAAGCCTGAAGTTTTAGAAGTCTGTGCCAATGTCAGGTGGAGGCTGGCAGGTGTAAAGGTGTTCCTGTGGAGGAGGGAGGAGGTCTGGGAGAAGAAAGCGTGGTCTGAGGATCCCCTGGGTCACACAGGGAGAGACACTTCCCTTTCTTGGAGTGCATTTGGGAGAACTGGCACTGCCTCTCCAGGGACAAAAGAGCCATCAGGTGCCATTTGAGCTGCCCCATTCATTAGCATAGGAGCAGAGGCAGCTGCTGAGGGCAGCTAACCTGGATGCTGGCTTTTTGCTGCACTTTACCATAAATCCAAGCCCCTGTGTGTTCATGTGACTGTCCTTCTGAGTCAAACCAGCACCAGTCACAGCACAGTGAGACTCCCCCAGAGAACCAGCACAGGTCTGTACCGCACCAGGTACCTAAAATTTGGAGTTTTGAAACCCAGCCAGTGTGCCAGAGGACCACTGGGCTGACAGGTGGGCAGACGGTCTGGACACAGACAGGGTAAAGGCAGGGATATGAGGGAAGGCTAGGACAAACGAGAGGAGATTGTTCGTTCTTCTGGGAGGACTTCCCAGACAGTGGCAGATATGAATTCTCCTCTCCAGGGAAGACAGAGCCAGCCGATGCCATTTTTACCCCCAGTCGCTCAGCAGAGACTGACTTGAGTGAGCAGCACAGCACCCATAGTGGAGGCCTGAGCTGCTTACACCAAGCCCTGCACCTCCTGCACTCTATAGGTGCTTTGTTACTAGGGTAAGTGTGCCTTACCTTACCGCAGCAGTGGCCCCTCCCCCAGAAGACCAGCACAACCTCCCCCCATCCTCAAGCACCAGGTCTACTGACCATAGAGTGCTGCAAAGTTTCAGCTCTAGAGAAAAGAAGATCTAGCCTCTTTTAACAAGCAGACCAAAACACACCCAATTAAAACTTGCCATACAGTAGACAATGTCCAAACACTCTGCACTGCAGGTAAGGAAAAACTCTGCAAAGGACTGACCTGAAGGAAAGAGCAGCCAAAACACAAGAACAGAGTGCACACAGCACACACCACAAACACTTCCTGATGTGTCAGGTCCTGGTCAGTAAATGGTCTCTTCTTAATATAGCCATTACCTTCAGGAGCAGGAAATATAACAGGCTTTCCTAACAAAGAGAAGACCAAGACCTAGGCAAAATACCAAGATTGAAGAATTCATCCCAAAAGAAAAAAACAAGAAAAGATCACAGCCAGGGATCTAATCGAAACAGATATAGATAATATGCTTGAGCCAGAATTTAAAAATAACAATCATAAGAATACTAGCTACGTTTGAGAAAAGCACAGAAGACACCAGAGAGTCCCTTACCAGAGAGATAAAAGACCTAAAAATTAGTCAGCACAAAATTAAAAACTGCTATAACTGAGATACAAAACTGACTGAATATAATGACTGCAAGAAAGGAAGAAGCAAAGGAACGAGTAAGTGATATAGAAGATAAATTAACGGAAACTAATAGAGCTGAAAAGAAGAGCAAAGGAAAAATACTGCATGACAAAAGTAGACTTAGAGAAGTCAGCAGATCCACGAACATAATAACATTGGTATCATAGTAGTCCCAGAAGAAGAGAGGGGCAGGTTTATTTAAGCAAATTATAGTAAAAACAAAAACAAAAACAAAAAGCTTCCCTAATTTGGGGAAGGAAACATGTCCAAATCCTGGAGGCACAGAGAACTCCCATCAAAATCAACAAGGGGGCCAACACCAACAATAACATAGTAAAATTTGCAAAATACAGAGATAAGGAAAGAATCCTGAAAGCAGCAAGGGAAAAGAAATCCCTAACCTATAAGAGAAGACAACTAAAGTTAGCAACAGATCTTTTCGCAGAAACTTGACAGGCTAGAAGGAAGTAGCAGGAAATATTCAACCGTTATCCAACAGGCTGTCATTCAGCATAGAAGGAAAAATAAAGAGTTTCCCATACATGGGGCACCTGGGTGGCTCAGTCAGTTTAGCAGCCGACTTCAGCTCAGGTCATGATCTCGTGGTCCATGAGTTGGAGCCCCACATCGGGCTCTGTGCTGACAGCTTGGAGCCTGGAGCCTGCTTTGGATTCTGTGTACCCCCCTCTCCCTACCTCTCCCTGACTTGTGCTCCATGTCACTCTGTCTCTCAAAAATAAATAAATGTTAAAAAATATATATATTAAAAAGAAAAAGAGTTTCCCAGACAAACTAAAACTAAAGGAGTTTGTGACCAGTGAACCAGCCCTGCAAGAAATATTAAAGGGGATGCTTTGAGTAGGAAAGATCAAAAGCAATAGAGACTAGAAAGGAACATAGAAAATCTCCAGAAACACTTAATTTATAGGTAATACAATGGCACTAAATTCATATCAATCAATAATCACTCTGAATGTAAATGGACTAAATGCTCCAAACAAAAGACATAGAGTATCACAATGGATAAAAAACTAGACACATCTGTATGCTGCCTACAAGAAACTTGTTTTACCTAACACATGCAGGTTGAAAGTAAGGGGATGGAAGGGCTCCTGGGTGGCTCAATCAGTTAAGTATCCAACCCTTGGTTTTGGCTTAGGTCATGATCTCATGGTTTGTGAGTTTGAGCCCTGTGCTGCCAGCATGGAGCCTGCTAGGGATTCTCTCACTCCCTCTCTCTCTGCCCCTTCCCCTGCTCTCTCTCTCACACACACACATACACACACACACACACACACACACACTCTAAATAAATAAATAAACTTTAAAAAAAAGAAAGTGAGGGGATAAAGAACCATTTATAATGCTAATGGACGTCAAAAGAAAGCTGGAGTAGCCAGGCTTATATCAGACAAACTAGATTTTAAACCAAAGATTGTAACAAGAGATGAAGAAGGGCACTATATCATAATAAAATTATATATCCAACAAGACTCAACATTTATATTTATGCCCCCAACTTGAAAGCACTTAGATATATAAATCAATTAATAGCAATTATAAAGGAACACATTAATAACAACAATAATAAGGGATTTCAACACCCCTCTTACAAAATGGACAGATAATTTAAGCAGAAGATCAACGAGGAAACAATGGCTTTGAATAACACTGGACTAGATGGACTTAACAGATATATTCAGAACATTTCATCCTAAAGCAGCAGAATACACATTCTTTTCAAATGCACATGCAACATTCTCTAGAACAGATCATATTCTGGGTCACAAATCAGCCCCCAACACATACAAAATGACTGAGATCATACCATGTATATTTTCCAACCACAACACTATAAAACTTGAAGTCAACCAAAAGAAAAATTTGGAAACACCACAAGTACATGGTAGATAAAGAATGTCCTACTAAAGAATGAATAGGTTAACCAATTAAAGAAGAAATGAAAAAATACTTGGAAGCAAATGAAAATTAAAACATGACAGTCCAAACACCCAAACTACAGCAAAAGTGGTCATAAGAGGGAAGTATTTGGCAGTACAGGCCTATCTCAAGAAGCAAGAAAAGTCTCAAATACACAACCTAACTTTACACCTAAAGGAGTTAGAAAAGGAACAGCAAATAGAGCCTAAAGCCAGCATAAAAAGGGAAATAATAAAGATTAGAGAAGAAATAAATGAAACAGAAACAAAAGAAAAGCCACTAGAACAGATCAATGAGACTAGGAGCTGATTCTCTGACATTTTTTAAAAAAAATTTTTTAGAGTTTATTTATTTTTGAGAGAGACAGAGACAGAGAGTGAGTGGGGGAGGGGCCAAGAGAGGGAGACACAGAATCCAAAGCAGGCTCCAGGCTCTGAGCTGTCAGCACAGAGCCCAACATAGAGCTCAAACTCACCAACCGCAGGATCATGACCTGAGCCAAAGTCGGTCACTTAACAGACTGAGCTATCCAGGCACCCCCTCTGACATTTTCAATAAAATTGATAACTCTGTAGCCTGACTTATCAAAAAGAAAATAGAAAGGACCCAAATAAATAAAATCATGAATTAAAGAGGAGAGATCACAACACCACAGAAATACAAACAATAATAAGAGAATATTATGAGCAATTATATGCCAACAAACTGGGCAATCTGGAAGAAATGGATAGATCCCTAGAAACATACAAACTACCAAAACTGAAACTGAAGAAATAGATAATTTGAATAGACCCATAACCATCAAAGAAATTGAGTCAGTAATCAAAAATCTTCTGCAAACAAAAGTCCAGGGCCAGATGGTTTCCCAGGGAAATTCTACCAGTCACTTAAAGAAGAGTTAATACCTACTCTTCTTAAACTGTTCCAAAATACAGAAATGGAAGGAAAACTTCCAAACTCATTCTATGAGCCAGGATGACCTTGATTCCCAAACCAGACAAAGATCCCACTAAAAAGGAGAATTACAGAACAATATCCCTGATGAATATGGATGCAAAAATTCCCAACAAAATATTAGCAAATTTAATCCAACAGTACATTAAAAGAATTATTCATCATGGTCAAGTGGGATTTATACCTGGGATGCAAGGGTGGTTCAATATTCACAAATCGATCAATGTGATGCATCACATTAACACAAGAAAGGATAAGAACCATATGATCCTC
Source organism: Lynx canadensis (assembly GCF_007474595.2). Taxonomy (NCBI): domain Eukaryota; kingdom Metazoa; phylum Chordata; class Mammalia; order Carnivora; family Felidae; genus Lynx; species Lynx canadensis. The sequence continues at coordinate 123,097,360 of NC_044306.2, forward strand.
TCAATAGATGCACAAAAAGCATCTGACAAAGTACAGTGTCCATTCTTGATAAAAACACTCAACAAAGTAGGCATAGAGGGAACATACCTCAACATCACAAAGGCCATATACAAAGACCCACAGCTACATCCTAAAGGTGGAAAAACTGAGAGCCTCTCCCCTAAGGTCAGGAACAAGACAGGGATGTCCGCTCTCACCATTATTATTTAACATAGTACTAGAAGTCCTAACATCAGCAATCACACCACAAAAAGAAATAAAAGACATCCAAATCTGTGCGGAAGAAGTCAAACCTTCACTATTCACAGATGGCATGATACTCTATGTAGAAATCCCTAAAGACTCCACGAAAAAATTGCTAGAACTGATACACAAATTCAGGAAAGTCACAGGATACAAAATCAACATACAGAAATCTGTTGCATTTCTACACACCAATAATGAAGCAGCAGAAAGAGAAATTAAGGAATCGATCCCATTTACAACTGCACCAAAACCATAAGATACCTAGAAGTAAACCTAACCAAAGAGGTAAAAGATCTATATTCTGAAAACTATAGAATACTTACAACAGAAATTGAAGAAGACAAAATAAATGGAAAAATAATCCACGTTCACGGATTGGAAGAACAAATATTGTTAAAATGCTAACACTACCCAAAACAATCTACACATTTAATGCAATCCCTATCAAAATAATACCAGCATTTTTCACAGAGCTAGAACAAACAATTCTAAAATTTGTGTGGAACCAGAAAAGACCCCGAATACCCAAAGTAATGTTGAAAAAGAAAAGCAAAGCTGGAGGCATCACAATTCTGGACTTCAAGCTATATTACAAAGCTGTAGTCATGACAATATGGTACTGGCACAAAAACAGACACATAGATCAATGGAACAGAATAGAAAACCGAAAGATGGACCCACAACTATATGGTGAACTCATCTTCAACAAAGCTGGAAAGAATATCCAATGGAAAAAAGACAGTCTCTTCAACAAATGGTGCTGGGAAAACTGAACAGCAACATACAAAAGAATGAAACTGGCCCACTTTCTTACACCATACACAAAAATAAATTCAAAATGGATGAAAGACCTCAATGTGAGACAGGAAATCATAAAAATCCTGGAGAAGAACACAGGCAGCAACCTCTTTGACCTTGGCTGCAGCAACTTCTTACTAGACACACTTCCTGAGGCAAGGAAAACAAAAGCAAAAATTAGCTATTGAGACTTCATCAAGACAAAAAGTTTCTGCACAGCAAAGGAAACAATCAACAAAAGTAAAAGACAACTTGTGGAATGGGAGAAGAAATTTGCAAATGACATATCAGATAAAAGGTTAGTACCCAAAATCTATAAAGAACTTATCAAACTCAACACCCAAAAAACAAAGAATGCAGTTAAGAAATGGGAAGAAGACATGAGTAGACATTTTTCCAAAAAAGACATCCAGATGACTAACAGACACATCAAAAGATGCTCAACATCACTCATCATCAGGGAAATACAAATCAAAACTACAATGAGATATCACCTCACAACTGTCAGAATGGCTAAAACTAACAACACAGGAAACAACAGATGTTGGTGAGGATGCAGAGAAAGGGGAACTCTCTTACACTGTTGGTAGGATGTAAATTGGTGCAGCCGCTCTAGAAAACAATGTGAAGTTCCCTCAAAAAGTTATAAATAGAACTATCCTAGTTCTAGCAATTGCACTACTAGGTATTAACACAAAGAATACAAAAATACTGATTAGAAGAGGCACATGTACCCCAATGTTTATAGCAGCATTACCAACAACGGCCAAATTATGGAAAGAGCCCAAATGTCTATTGAATGATAAATGGATAAGAAAGATGTGGTATATATACACAATGGAACATCATTCAGTCATCAAAAACAATGAAGTCTTGCCATTTACAATGACGCAGATGGAACTAGAGTGCATTATGCTAAGTGAAACAAGTCAGAGAGAGACAAATACCATATGATTTTACTCATACGTGGAATTTAAGAAACAAAGCAGATGAACATAGGGAAAGGAGGTAAAAAGAGAGAGGGAAAAAAACCATAAGGGTCTCTTAACTATAGAGAGCAAACTGAGGGTTGAGGGAGGGGAGGTGGGCAGGGGATGGGCTAAAAATGGGTAATGATTATTAAGTAGGGCACTTGTAATGAGCACTGGATGTTATATTAACTGACTGATCACTAATTTTCACTCCTAAAACAAAAAAAAATTTAACACAGAATAAATGGAGAGATATACCTTGAAAAAATACATAAATAAAATGTGGTATATATACACAATGGAATATTATTTGGCCATAAAAAGGAATGAAATCTTGCCATTTGTGACAAAATGGATGGGCCTGGAAAGTATTATGGTAAGTAAAAAAAAGAGAAAGACAAATACCTATGATTTCAATTAACACAGAATCCACAAAACAAAACAAATGAACAAACAAAACAGAAAAAGACTCATAAATACAAAGAACAAATGTGATTGCCAGAGGAAGGGGGGAATGAGTGGATAGGCAAAATAGGTGAAGGAGATTAAGAGGTATAAATTTCAAGTTATAAAAAAAAATGTCATGGGGATGTAAAGTTTAGCATAGGGGATACTGTGAAAAATATTGTAATAACTTTGTATGGTGACAGATGGTAACTCCACTAATTGTGGTGAGCACCTCATAGCATACAAATGTTGAATCACTATGCTGTGTACCTGAAACTAATTGTATGTCAACTATACTGCAATTAAAAAAACATTTTTTTAAAGCAGTAATAAGCTTATCTACAGTATAATAATAAAAATGGAAAGAAGGAAATGAAAGGCAGGTAGAATATACAGAACTTGTAAACAATATAGAGAGAAAGGTCAAGGGAGGTTTCAGAACAGTAAAGAAAAGAATGGAGATGCTAGTGCCATAGGGAAGTCCAAGAAAGGCATCTGGAGTTGTAAATGAGAATAAGGTTGTTGTGTGAATGTAAACATTGTTAAAATAGGTCTAGGAGCAAACAGAAACTCTTGTCTACAGCTTGGAGTAAAGGGGAAAAAGTCATAAAAATATGAAAAGAAAGGCCAGAAATTTTTACGCTACAAAGGAATTTCTAAGGCCATTTTTTTTTAATGAGGCTACTAACAACTTTCAAGTTTCAATTATAATATAAAGATGGAAACCAGGTAAGTTAGGAAGGAAATGTGGGTAGTAAGAAAGTGGAAACAAGAAGCACAAATTATACTTCCACAAAGTGTAATAGGACAACTTAAATAATCAATAAAATATTAAAGTCTGTAGGAGATACTGGAAAACTATGGAGCTATTAAAAGAAATGACATAGATTTTTAAAAATACTGACAAAGATGGTAAAATATCTTGTTAAACCTTTTAAAACACATAGAACACAGAACACTTACATGCACGAATATTAAGCCTCAAAATATGTAAAGTGAAAAGAAAATAACTATAAGAAATGAACAAATTCATAATAATAACTTTAAAAATTTTTCAATGTTTATTTTTAAGAGAGAGAGTGCAAGCAAGGGAGGGGCAGAGAGAGAGAGAAAGACACAGAATCCAACGGAGGTTCTAGGCTCTGAGCTGTCAGCACAGAGCCCGACACAGGGCTTGAACCCATGAACCACAAGATCATCACTTGAACCGAAGTCAGATGCTTAACCAACTGAGCCACCCAGGTGCCCCCATAATAATAACTTTTAAATATCTCTCAGTAGTTAATAGAATAAACAGACCAGAAATCAGTATGAGCTGGCTCTGGTACACCACTGGTGCTTATTATTGTCATTAATAATCAGAGAAATACAAATTTAAAACACAATATATACCATTCACACCCACAGGCTATCAAAAGTTTTAAAGTCCCAACAATTCCAAGCACAGGCAAGGATATGAAGCAATGGGAACTCTGATTCATTGCTGCTTATACATGCACTTTGTAAAACTCTTTGACTTTGTCTATCAAAGTTGAAGACCCAGCAATTCCACTCCTAGTCAAAATACTTAACAGCCAATATGGAGCATTCCATTTCCCACAAACAGCCAAGCAAGTGAGACTTCAGGGGAGTTCTGGCCTACAGCACGATAGGTCAACAGCTCCAGGGTGTCACATGAGCAGTAGGTATTTGCCTACCGGGGTCCAAAGATTACTACACACACCCCAGAACCTTTGGGGGCTGGGTGATGGGCTCACACATCTGGAGGGGCATGAGAGTAGCTCCTCAGCAGTGACTAAACAGGGCTCCTTAGGGCTACAACAGAGTTAAAAGGAAATTTAGGAATTTGGAGCAGTGGTTTTCTACCAACTGGAACAAAAATTTCTCTATTTTAACATTTGGCATCACCTTAATAGTGTGTACTGGCTGCATATTAATCCTAAATTTTCCCCAAGGAAACTTAAGCACATATACAACAATACATTAAAAGAATTTTTATGCAACCAATGATTAATCAAATTATAAGGAAAAAAAAAAAGCAAAAAGGAAAGTGAATGATAATGAAATAGCCCAATGTGTATAAATCTCACAAACATGGAGTTGAGAGGAAAAAAAGACAGAAAAGAATACATATACTGTAGGAAAGGAAAAACAAGATAAAAACAGAAAGGGAGGCAAACCATAAGAGACTCTTAAATACAGAGAACAAACCAAGAGTTACTGGAGGAGAGGTGGGTGGGGGGATGGCTTAATGAGTGATGTGAATTAAGGAGGTCACTTTTGGGGATGAGCATTGGGTGTTGTATGTAAGAGACGAATCACTGGGTTCTACTCCTAAAGCTAAAATTACACTATAGGTTGACTAACTTGAATTTAAATTAAAAAAAATAATAATACATATACTGTGATTCCATTCATATAAATGTTTTCTTGTTTGTTTTTTTGTGGTTTTTTTGTTTTCTTACTGATCAATACAAAATTATCTTTAATTTAGACTGATTCTAAACCCTTAACCTACTAAATAGACACATCTGGTACAATTAATACAATTTCACTGTACCTTTGTTTCCAGGAACAATTATCACATGTCATATAAAGATTTTAACAGCTAAAACGAAACTATACTACAGAGAGAACCATAAAACATAAAGAAATGCAAGGAAATTGGGGCACCTGGGTGGCTCAGTCGGTTAAGTGTCTGACTTTGGCTCAGGTCATGATCTCACAGTTCATGAGGTCAAGCCCCACATCAGCTATCAGCTCAGAGCCTGGAGCCTGCTTCAGATTCTGTGTCTCCTTCTCTCTCTGTCCCTCCCCCACTCACATGCTGTCTCTCTCTTGAAAATAAACATTAAAATTTTTTTAAAAATGCAAGGGAATGATTACAAGGCTTATAAAGGAGAAGCCTGGGTACAGGAAGGATTCTGGGGCAGTAGAAATATCCTTTATGTGTTAATGCATCTGTATAATCTTAATGAACTTTTCTCTACTATCTTATATTATGCAATAAAAGGAAAAAAGTAAACAAAAACCTTCTTCAAATAAGAGCTGGGAGCAATGCAGTTGGCAGCTAAAATATGAGAGTACAAATCACATGAGAAATGGGCAGAGCTATGTATCACAGCAGCAAAAGAGGAAAGTGATTGGAGAATAACAGGGCAGGAATGGTATTTATTCAGACAGATCATTATAGGACATTGAGCACCCTGGATAGAAGTGGAAGAGATTCTTAAGTGAGAAAGAAACTTCCAAGGCTAGTTTGCCAGAGAAAAATGGGCACCAAGGGCAAAGTAAGCAAATACACTATTTCTTATTCTTGTTTGTCTTTTTATTATTTTGCTAAGAGAAGCTTCCTTCAGAATTACTCTCAGAAAGCAGCATTTTAAAAGGATTTAAGTGAACTGCTAGAAATTTAAGGAAATTACTGAGGATGTGCCAAAATGCTTACTACAAGAGTAGTCAATTAAATATTATTTACAAAGGCAAAAAACAGACAGATTTGAGTAACTATGCTGTAACAACAAAATACAATTTGCATTTGTTAGAAAAAAAGCTAGAGAAAAATATAGAAAATATTTATAGTATATTAATAAGTAGAAAAATAATTACAAAATGTTATATAAAATATGATCCCATTTAGGAATACTGAAAAAATTTACCTCAAAATCATAAAATGAGCGATGAAATTATAGGTAGATTTGTTTCTTTTGTTCTTATTTGTACTTTGAAACTTTCTATAATTTATGTTGTATGTGCAATAAGACTAATGATATTCAAAAACATAAACTCAAGGGGTGACTGGGTAGATCAGTCGGTTGGGTAACTGACTCTCGATTTCGGCTCACGTCATGATTTCATGGTTTGTGGGATCAACCCCACATGGGGCTCTGCACTGGCAGTGTGGAACCTGCTTGGGATTTTTCCTCTCCCTCTCTCTCTGTCTCTCCCCCATTCACACGTGCTCTCTCTCTCCCAAAAAATAAACTTAAATATATATATATATATATATATATATATACACACACACACACACACACACTATATATACACACACACACACACACACACACACACACACATATACATATGATTCACATATGTATATATATATATATATATACATATACATATATACATATATATGTATATATATAGATGTTCAAAATTGCAAAACAGCTATCAAAAATTATGTATTTGTGTGGTCAAAGACTGGGAAAAGCATACCAAAAGCAAAAATAATAGCATTAGGGGGCGCCTGGGTGGCGCAGTCAGTTAAGCGTCCGACTTCAGCCAGGTCACGATCTCGCGGTCCGGGAGTTCGAGCCCCGCGTCAGGCTCTGGGCTGATGGCTTGGAGCCTGGAGCCTGTTTCCGATTCTGTGTCTCCCTCTCTCTCTGCCCCTCCCCCCTTCATGCTCTGTCTCTCTCTGTCCCAAAAATAAATAAACGTTGAAAAAAAAATTTTAAAAAAAAAATAATAATAGCATTAGAAACAAAGATTATAGATTTGTTTCCTTCCACTTTATGTCTTTTTTTTTTAAGTTTATTTATTTATTTTGAGAGAGAGTGAGCAGGGGAGGGAGGGAGAGAGAGAATCCCAAGCAGTCTCCACACTGTCAGTGCAGAGACCCACACAAAGCTCGAACTCACAACCCTGGGATCATGACCTGAGCTGAAAACAAGAGCCGGATGCTTAACCAACTGAGCCACCCAGGCTCCCCTCCACCTTCTTTCAATGTTACATATATTTAAATTTTTAAATATAATATTAATTAATTACATCTTATATAGTTACATATTAATTACACAATTAATCTCCCTGTCTTTCCCCATCTATCCCTCTTTCTCAGGTTATTAAATGCAAAGCAGCTATTGCCTGGGAAGCAGGCAAGCCCCTCTGCATAGAAGAGGTCGAGGTAGCTCCTCCCAAGGCTCATGAAGTTCGCGTCCAGGTAAGTGGAGACTTTTCCTATATAATACAGAGAAGACACTCAGTGCAGGTTTGGCTTCTTCGGGTCAAGCCTATGTGGCATGACCGAGAGCACCTGGAGTGTCACCTGTAGCAGAATTTCATTTTTAGGTCCAGATAGAAACAGGAATTATCCCAGGAGGGGTAAATTATTAAATATCAGTTGTTATTAATAACAGGTTTAAAATTTAATTCAACTATCTTTACATTAACCATTAGCCCTGAGAATCAGACAAAGGAATTCACTTGAGATTAGAATTAGTTAGGTTTTCTTTTTGCTTTCTTTCTTTTGCTGTATTACAAAGTGATATTAAAAGAAAGATAGAAAATTTGGTTCAACACAAGGTAGAAGGAAGACCTGAAGTGCTGTCCAGGGCAGTATGAGGGTCTAAAATGCCCAGAGGAGGGACAGGCGTGGGTCAGCAGGGAAAAGACACTGCACTGAGCAGAGACCACAGACTGAAAGCTGGCAAAACTTCTCCATTTCCCCCCAGCTGGCCCGGCTTATACACTTCTCCTGAGGACTACCACAGTATGGGTTTATACATGAGGATGAATAAGACATCCTTGTCAAGAGAATCTTGAATAGTAAGGGATATGTTAGCTATTGAGACATTCCTTTATCTGATACCTCTTTTAACTATAAAGATTTTATTACCTCTGTTTCCTTTCATGTAGTTTCAACAAAATTTGCGCCAGCCCTAGAAACCTGTGTTCCCTCCACTACCTCTGCCTAGAAGATTTTGTTTAATTTTCCCTACTACCTTTGATTTCTCCTCTCCTGGAGGCAGTAATTGCCAATTCTATCTCTTTGTATGACTCTCCAGTGACAGTGAAAGTTAGAAAACAAAGGTTTGTTATTTAGAGGAAAAGAATATATGCTGATATTTTTAATTGTGCCCCCCCTCAAAATGTAACTCTTTTATTGAGCTCTAGGAATGTTGTAAAGTGTCAAGGTGACATTGGGCCTAAAATTATCCTAACCCTAATGACATAATGACAGAAACAGGACTCAAGTCTGTGATTGCCTTGCAGATAATCGCCACTGCCCTGTGCCATACTGACGCCCATCCGATCAATCCTAAATTTAAAGAGGCCCTCTTCCCAGTGATCCTTGGCCATGAGGGCGCAGGAATTGTGGAAAGTGTTGGGCCAGGAGTGACCAGTTTCAAACCAGGTACGTCTTTTCCTGATTCCAGTTAAATGGAAATGTCAGGATATTTCAGGGACTGATACAATCTTGGCTTTTGCATGCTATTTATATATAGGGGATGTATATTATATTGGTCTCTATTTATATATGGGAACCATCTTTTCCAAAGACAAACTAAAATACCTTATCTATCACAGATAACAATGGGGCAGAATATTTGAAATCAGAACTGATAAAATCTGGATAATATGGTCACTTTATTCACATGTAGCACTGAGAAACGGTCCTGTGAAGCAACCCAGAAAGTGGGGCACAAAAGAAAATTTATAACAACCTCCTCTAAATAAAACAGAGAACCAATTGAATATTACAAAGAATTTAAAGAATGAGGATATACAGTCAGCCTAAGTGAGAAATATTATATATGTCAGTATTAGCTTATGTGCCTTTTTGAAACTTTGTAACATAAAAATAATATGTGAATGGAACATGCCAATGGGCTGAAATTTTTTACTTCCCATTTTATAACATTCACAAAATACTGGAATATGGGCTCTGTAATACTCACTTGTCAAGTGGGATGAACTGTATCATTCTTTCCTCCTTTAATGAGAATGCTCCAAACATAGGAGTATATTAGATTCCATTCCAAACAAGATCAGAGAAACAAATTGCTCCCATAAGCTTTGCATCCATGAAGTGCTCTGGCCAATGTAGTCCTAGCTCTGCCACTTACTGGCTGTGTGACCTCCACCAGTGAAGTCACTTTTTTGTGACACAGCTCAGATTTCTGTTTTCTAAAGTGGAGAGAAAAGGTACCCATCTCAAAGGACAGTTCTGAGAAGTAAATGAGATAATATGGGTAAACAGAAGGATGCCTAGCACATACTAAATGTTGAAAAAATGTTAATTATCATTATTGGGCTGTGATCATCAGAGGAAAGAAGCCATAAGTAAGTTGTATTTGAGTAAAAAAATAGAAAAATATAGAATTTGAAGTGAACTAAATGGTGAAACATGGCAATGATGTAAAGTTTAATCTCCATATCCTGCCTGTTGTTGTCCACCTTTAATAAGGATGCTCTACTCCATACAAGATGTTTAGAAATGTTAAGAAAAAAAAGTAATAGTCATGATGCAGAGAGTTTCAGTGACAGCATAGCCTCAGACAGGACTCTGCAGCTAGTGGTATCAATGCAGATTTGTTCCCCAAGCGCCCAGCAGCAAAATAAATTAAATTAAATTAATAAATAAATATTTTTAAAAATTTTAAAAATACAGTATATTCAATACTTGGGGAATCTTGTAGAGCAACAAAATATTGTAGCCATCTATACTTTCTGCTGAACATATATATACCATAAAGAATGGTGTTTTCCACTGATACATCTGGTAGAAACTATTTATAAGCTGTATCTTAGGCACCATCCAACATATGGCCTTTCTTTCCAGGTGACAAAGTAATTCCACTCTACATGGCTCAATGTGGAAAATGCAAGTTCTGTCTGAGTCCACTCACAAATTTCTGTACAAAACTCAGGTAAGCTCTATACACTATTAGTAAGAATATGAATTGGTATACGTATTTGGGGAAGTACACTGGCAATACGTAGATGAAGTTTCTATCCACCAATTCTAGTCCTTGGTGTATACAAGAAACTATTGCAAAATTACCCAAAGAAACATGCTAGAATGTTCACTACAACATTATTTATAACAGCAATTAAAAATAGCCCAATGCCCACCAATAAGAGAACGGATTAACAAAGTGCTATGTAGTAACACAATGGAATACTATATAACAATGAAAAGGGCTAAACTTGATCTACATACAACAACAGAGAATAATCTCACATAATGTTAAGGGAAAGAAGCAAGTTGCTGACAAATATATTTAGTAAGATATCATATACAAAACAATACCATAGACAGTATAATTTATGGTTACATATGCATGTAGTAAAAGTATAAATACACTATTGGAATGATAAATGCCGAAATCAAAATAGTAGCTATTTCCACAGAAGAGAGAGGGATGAAATGAGGCTCAGTAATTTATTCCAAGGCCACACAGATAAAAGTCTTAGAACTAGATTTTGAGGGGTGCCTGAGTGGATCAGTTGGTTGAGTGTCTGACTTTGGCTCAGGTTATGGTTTCATGATTCGTGAGTTCGAGCCCCATGTCAGGCTCTGTGCTGACAGCTCAGAGCCTGGAGCCTGCTTCAGATTCTGTCTCCCTCTCTCTCTCTGCCCCTCCTCCACTCACACTCTGTCTCGCTCTCTCTCTCTCAGAAATAAACAAACATTAAACATTTTTTTAAAAAAAAGAACTAGATTTTGAACATAAGCAGTTGGACTCCAGAGTCCAAACCCTTTATCACCTTATTCTTTAATGAGACTACAGAAAAATCTATTTGTCCTTAATACTAATTGAAGCTAGTTATTTTGGAAGCTAAAATTATACTACTCTTACATCTAATCACTATTACTCAATTTCCTTGTCTATAAAATGGGAATGATAATAATGCTTATTTTACAGGGTTGTGGTAGATATTTAAAGAATTAATACACCTTTTTGCGAACTCTTAATGAAATAATGGATTTTGGCAATGACCATAAGTTCTTTCTAACATCACAAAAAGAGAGATAATAAAGTATTATGTGCCTCCAGATGAAAATACACAACACTGCCTTTGAAATATTCCTACAAAAATATAAAACCAAATTAAAACAATCAGTTAGATTGAAAACACTAGTTTAGAGGAAATACAAGCATGGAGAAACATGTTAAACCTAATTACAGGAATGTAATCAGAAAAATCCAGAATGAGAAAAACTCTACAGAACAAATGACTGTTTCTTCAACAAATTGTAAAGAAAAAAATAAGGAGAGAAGTGAGCATCTATAAAGTAAGAGAGACTTAACAGACATATCAACCAAATGCAATATGTCAACCTAAAAGAATCTCTTTGTTTTTTAATGTGTATTTATTTTTTGAGAGAGAGATGGGAGGTAGGGGGCACAGAGAAGGAGACACAGAATCTTTAGGAGGCTCCAGGCTCCGAGCTGACAGCAAAGAGCCCGATCTGGGGCTCAAACTCATGAGCCGCGAGATCATGACCTGAGCAGAAGTTGGATGCTTAACTGACTAAGATACCCAGGTACCCCAAAGAATCTATCTTTTTGAGACACATACTAAAATATTTACAGATGAAATAGTAATGTCTGGGGTTTAATTCAAAATAGTCCCATGAGGGAGAGTGGGTGCTGGTAGGGGTGGCAGGTAATAGATGACAGAACATCAGCCATGAGTTGATAACTACAGAAGCTGGGATATGGTTGCACAGATATGCAACAACCTAGACTTTCTACTTTCATATATAGTTGAGTTTTCCATTACAATTTTTTTAAGAATTAATACATGTAAACTCCTAAGAGAGTTTCTGGCCCATAAAGAGTATTCAATAAAAAGTTTATCATCTTTGGGGCGCCTGGGTGGCGCAGTCGGTTAAGCGTCCGACTTCAGCCAGGTCACGATCTCGCGGTCCGTGAGTTCGAGCCCCGCGTCAGGCTCTGGGCTGATGGCTCAGAGCCCGGAGCCTGTTTCCGATTCTGTGTCTCCCTCTCTCTCTGCCCCTCCCCCGTTCATGCTCTGTCTCTCTCTGTCCCAAAAATAAATAAACGTTGAAAAAAAAAATTTTTTTTTAAAGTTTATCATCTTTAAACTACTTCTGATTATATTTATGTGAAAAGTCTCAAGTCATTTTCTCAATTTTTCTCTCATAAAATTGTCGTAATAAACATGTAATGCCCAGGAATTTTTTCAGGAATGTAATCAGAGGTCCATTTACATTCTCTTTTTTGTGTCTTTTTTTTTTTTTTTTGTAATTTTCTAGTCTAGTCAAAAATCCTATTGTTGATCAAGAACTAATGCAAGACAAAACCAGCAGGTTTACCTGCAAAGGAAAACCAATTTACCATTTCATGGGAACCAGCACCTTCACTCAGTACACCGTCGTGTCAGATATTAATCTTGCCAAAATTGATGATGATGCAAATTTAGAGAGAGTTTGTCTGTTAGGATGTGGGTTTTCAACTGGCTATGGAGCTGCAATCAACACTGCCAAGGTAAAAGTGTTTAATCACCAGGTTGCATAAAATAGAACTTACTAGGAAATAGCGTGATAAATCAGCTGGTTACCTTCAAGTCCTAGCTCTGTAATTTATTACCTCTGTGACTGTAGGCAAGTTCTTTAACCTCTCTACACTAATATTTCCTACAAATAGTTATGGGGATAATTAAATCATATTACATACATAAGATATCTAGCCCAGCAGCTGGCATATAGTTAGCACCTGGATGAGGTTACTTTCTTGTCTCTATACTGATATGCTACTTTATAGACCATCCCTGCCTTAAATACAGCATGCTCAAATATGTCCCCTAAATAGCAATGTTCATCCTGGGACAGCAGATCCAGTCAAGAGGCAACAGAAACTACAGAAACTCCCAGCGATCTCCATATAGCCACCTCTGCTTTCTCCTTGACCCTGCAGATTTCTCTCCCTCAGACTGTGGTAATTCACCTCTGCTTCTCATCGTGCCCATTTGTGGCTCCAAGGGAATGTCTCAAGTGACAGCCCCGATGGTGGCAAGATGCATCCCTGGGATCCCATGTTAGAATTTAGAAGCTTTCACAAAACTTTAATGAGAGACTGGAGAGATGTCACTATCATTTGGATGCCTCAAACAACCCCTTTATTTAAACCTCCTTGACATCACTCTTCATCCCTTGAGTTCAAACTGCAAAGTGCAACCAGAGTGGTCTTTTTAAACAACAAATCTGAAGATTTCATTCCCCTTTCATTACTCCCCTTTTCCCTCAGTGAGCTAGTGATTCTCCCTAATTCTCCCTTTGCAGGCTCACTGTTCCCCCGGGCCTGACCTTCAGTCTCCAGGCTCTAATCACCGTGTCTCCTGGGCTTTCCACACCCAGCTCCCAACAACAGTGCCTGGAAAGCTCCCCTACCTCTTCTGGCTGACTCCATTTTTTTCCCACCTCCTATCAGAAACCCTTCAGCTTCTTGGGCATGCATTGGGTATTCCTTCCAGTTTTCCCAAAAGTATCTGTGCTTATCCCTGTCTTCCTTCCTATCACACTATGGAGAAATTTCTCATTTATTTCTTCTCCCTATTAGACTATTTACTCCTTGAGGGCAACAACTCTCTCTTGTTCATTGTGATGTGAACAATCACTCTAGGCCCTATGCCTAGCACAGAGTAGGAGCTTAATAATTTTTCAATGAATGAATGAGTGAATAAAGCCAGATTCAAGTGCAACGCTTAAAAATCTTTTTTTTTTTTTTCTTAAGAAAGAAAGAGAGAGAGAAAGCGCAAGTTAGTGAGGGGCAGAGAGAGAGAGAGAATCCTCAAGGGGCAGCCCCACGAGGAGCGGTGGGGGGGTGGGGGGGTAGCGAGAAAGAGAGAATCAAGGCTCACCCAAAGTGGGGCTCATGCTCACCTAATACGGGGCTCCAGCTCACCCAATGTGGGGCTCAAACTCACAAATCTTGAGATTATGACCTGAGCGGAAGTCAGATGTTTAACGACTGAGACACCCAGGTGCCCAACCCCTAAAAATCTTGATAAGGCTTGGTTTTCAGCTTTGCAATCCAAATAGTCCTTTTTGTCAGGTTACCTAGAGGTGTTAGAGTGTCAAGGAAATAAACTCAGCCTAACCAAAATAACAGGGTGATCTAGTAGGCAGAATATGAAGAGAAGACTTTTCACTGAGAATTATGTCAACCAAGCAGACAGGAATGCTACTTTTGGCTATCACTGTATTATCTCCCTCCAAAAATTCATTCATTTATTCATTCATTCATTAATAAAAATTAAAAATCATATGTGAAGTCAGACTACATTCTGAAGGCTCCTGGAGGAAGGGGGTTAATTGAGGGAAGTTAAAAGCAGGTGTAACCTTGGCAGTCAAGGCATACTCTCCTGTACCTAGTATTGTCAGAATTATTGCTCTTTGGGCCACTCTCTCCTGTCTGGACTCCATGAAGACTGTCACCTTCTACTACTCTAGTCTTTCTTCAGGGATATGAACACTAGAGATTCAGCTACAATTTTCTTTTAAATCCAATCCAAATTTCCAGGACCTGTTCTCGCGGTTGAGGAACACCTAAACCACCTCATAGGATGCTTAGAGAAGAGAAATGAATCTGATAGGAACAAGTTAAGGGAAGTGAAATATCATTAATTCTAGCCAAAAGGCAAGAGTTTTAATAAAGTTTAATTTCCTTCTGGGAAGAAAAGCGATGACACAACTTTGTATAATTAGTGGGAGACTGGCACCCAGCATTACCAGCAGTCCTAATTCTTTTTAATCAGCTTGTATCCTTTACTGCCAAATTAATCACGTTTCACAGAGATCTTTGGAAGCATGAAAATGTCTTTTAACCGTGTTGTCTGCAAATAGATAATCATCCACTATGAATTATTCTATTTTCAAATTGTGGCGGGGTAGTTTATAGTGACCACTCCCCCCAGGACCATAATCAAGGGCACTTTTACACGCAGCAGTCTAGTTGTTTAACACAAGTAATATAGTGTATTCAATTTATACTGTTGGAAGCTGTGTATAACATTGCCTCAATAAGGAAGATGCATTTCTACTTTCAATGACTCTTAGAGGTAAACTTTTAAACACAGTCTTTAAGGAGATATATTTGGATATATACTAAACATGTGCCACAACATTGTAAACATCACACTGTGTATAGAGAACATTATGAATATTTGTAAAAAATATATTTTATTTACCCCTGAGTAGCAAAAGTCAAACACTGTATGCCTGCCTAATATCATGCATAAATTAAAGTAAGAGATATACATTCTCTCTATTCCTTAATAGTTTGGTTTCCAATTTAGAATATATCAGTACTTCCCTTGGGCAGATTCCTCTTTCCCTTTTGTTTATGCTTTAATTCTAACAGTTTCCCATCATCATTAGAAAATATTAATTAAGCATCTGTGTAGTATTTTTTTTGCCACTATACCACTCTACAGAATAACATAATCCAGATACAGCAACTTTCCTTATCATCTTGTATATTCAGTTTCTATTTCATTCGATGCAATGAACATTTATTAAAGACCCAACACATAGAACACTCTTAATAGCAATGTGAAAGATAATATGAGTTCAAAGAACTTACAGTCTTTTGAAGAAACACGCACACAAATACAAAATCAACAAATCAAGGTAGATCATAAATTATGCAATATAGAAAAAACAAAAAGGAAATATGGAAAACCAAAAGAAATTTGTATTTCATGCCTTTCAAATTAATTGGTGATTTGGGATGTGAGTTAATTCACACTTAGAGAAACATTAGTGCTCATTCAAAACCGACTATAACACTAATACAACCAAATAAGGCCCATTAAAAATATAAATTATTTATGATCTATTTAAAAAGGAAAATAATAAACCCTTTAAAATGTGTGGGTTTTAAATTTTTGTGCTGACAACACTAAAAGGGAACAGGAAAACAAGAGGATTATTTTCACTTGGGCTTATTCCTTACTATTAGCTGATCATTCTAATGGCATTCAAATGATTCTCCAAATTTAGCCAGTGAGTAATCCATTTTTATATTGGCAGATTTCCCCTATTGGCTGTATCATTTAGTTTTATGATAGACAGTCTTTTATTTATATGTTCCTGCCCCCACCTCACTCTCTCCATTTAAAAAAAAGTTAAGTTCACTTCCATTAACAGTTAACTTAGGGGTGCCTGGGTGGCTCAGTCAGCTGAGCGTCTGACTCTTGATTTCAGCTCAGGTCATGATCTCACAGTCGTAGGATCAAGTCCCCTCACTGGCCTCCATCCTGAGTGTGGAGCCTGCTTAGGATTCATTCTCTCTCTCTCTGTCCCCTCTCCCAGCTCATGCACTCTCTCTAAAAAAATTAAAAAATAAATTTTTTAAAAAGTTAATTTATAAATTGTCCTGCCTGCAGGTCACCCCTGGTTCTACTTGTGCCATCTTTGGCCTAGGAGGTGTTGGTCTTTCTGCTATAATGGGTTGTAAAGTAGCAGGAGCTTCCAGAATTATAGCTATTGACATCAACAGCGAGAAGTTTACAAAGGCCAAAGCCCTCGGAGCCACTGACTGCCTCAATCCTAGAAACCTACATAAACCCATCCAGGAGGTCATCATTGAAATGACCAAAGGAGGGGTGGATTTTGCCCTTGATTGTGCAGGTGGACCTGAAGCCATGGTATGTATATTTTTAATGATAGTATATAATAAATTATTATTTATTAACATTAATAAACATTGGCAATGTGTGTATCAATATAGTTACTTTGTATACTTTATATACATATATGTATATATTATATATTTATATAGAAAATATTAGCTATTAGATTGCATGTATTAATATTTAATTACAAGTATTACTTAATAGATTAATATTTTTGTATATTCTTCCACATGAAATTCAGCAAAAAGTTAAGAAAAAACTTAGAAATGAAAATTTTAAAATAATTCTGCCTATGAGAAATGACAAAGAAACAACAGAAAAGGCAGATTTAGAGAAGGGAAGGGGACAGAAGGACACGTGTCACCCCTAACAGCTGGAAGTATCCACTCCCAGCTAAAATCAGAGAAGAGAGAGGTTAGCAATTTACAAGCAATCGAGTTCTGTCCATCAGATTTCAGTAAATGAGCTGCACAATTAGATCCAAATCATATATGTGAAATTTTCAATATATTACACGCACACACACACACTGCAAAATTAAAAAGTAGATCTTTTTTTCCTAAACAATTCTGTATCATTCAGATTTCTTCTCTCAAGACGAGCTACATAATTTGCAGGCCCTTCTAGGCACAGGGCCCTGAACGACTGCATTGGCTGCAGGCCCACAAAGCCAGCCCTGTCTATTCTACTTGAGAAAGTGGGGTAAATCAACCACACAGACAACACATGGAGAAGTTAGCCTGCCAGAATGCCCAGCCTCATCTTCCAGTGAATGTTCACTTCATACCCGTTTGTGCAAATACACTAAGCAGAGTTTTGTTTTGTTTTATGAGATGACAAAAAAATTCGCCAACTATCTGCCATGGAGTGTTTTTCGTGAGTGAGATCTGTGGAGTAGCTATGACACTATGCCCTTTTAATTATGACTTCATTCAACATGGCTCCCAAACCCTCCTCTAGGGAGATGATAAAAAAAAATAGAATTCTGGGGACACCTGGGTGGCTCAGTCAGTTAAGCACCCAACTCTTGATTTTAGCCCAGGTCATGATCTCATGACTCATGTGAGTTTCAACCCCACATTGGACTCCGGGTCCAATTGAGAGTTTCTCACTCTCATGTGAGTTTCAACCCACATTGGACTCGGCACTGGCCAAACTCAAAATAAAGCAGTGTGGAGCCTGCTTGGGATTCTCTCTCTCCCTCTCTCTGCCCGTCTCCCACTCACACACACACATGTGCTCTCTCTCTCTCCCTCTCTTTCTCTTAAAATGATTTTTACAAAAAAAAAATTTTTAAACAATACAATTCTGTACTTCAGCCTCCCAGTGGCAGGCTTTGAACAGTTCTTCCCCTTGGTTCTTACCCTACTGATGCATTTCCCAGAAGAGAATGGAGATGGGGAAGAGGTGCTGAGAGCATCAGGCTCCCTACCTCGGTCTCTCCTCTCAGAATGCCTTCATTGATAATGTAACTGCTTAAAGGAGGGTCTGGTAGGTAATAAGTACTCAATAAATATCAGCTATTACTGAAAATTCGTGCATTAAGGCTCCTTATCCTGCACGTGCTCCCCTGTGTTCAATGCTTCAGACGTTGTCCTTGGCATCTGCAACTTGCATTGTGCCACAATATTCTTCCACTTTCCATAGCTCAAACTTTTTACAAACATTGAAATTCAGCCTATTGATTTTATCTTTCTAGTATAGAGATTCTCAACACCGGCTACACTTTAGAAACGCGTGGGGAGTTGTTATTGTCATTGTTTAATACCAATGAATGGACCATACTCCAGGATAGTCTCAAGAGTCTAAGGCCCAGATACCAATATTTTTTACATTACTCAAGTTGAGAACCATCTGAACTAAAACTTGACAGGTTTTATTATTATTTTAAATTATGGAATAGAATTATACCAGAGAACCCAAATAAATGATGGATTTATTTAATCACAAAACATCAGCTACCTACCCATCCACCAAGTTTCCATTACTAAGGAAAGCTAAATGTCTTGGTTGTAGAGGAGATTCCAGCAATGGGTGTGAACTTGAATTCAATGACCACTAGTGCTCTAAAGCAGCCTTAAGAACCCAACAGAATAATCAGAAAGTTACAATAATTAACAATATTATAAAGTTTTGAAAAGTAAAAGTAATTCTCATCAAAACCTCTCAGAGACTTCTAAATAAACCTGCATATAATGCTCATTTTTACTTAAGTCATCATTAGGGAAATTAATTCTTTGCTTGGAGCAAAGCTCCAGAAACGTAGAAAAGGCAAACAGGGAAAAAAATTTTTTTTAATAAAATAGTAAGTAAGAGTCAATGTAAATAGCTACCTTCAGGTAACAAATAGTGCCTATGGATTTTCCCCTCTCCATAGATCTCTCCATACAGCATAAACAAAAGTATTTCCTCCCAATAAAAAGTCCACACAGTAGAAGAGTTGCTATTTAGAAATGTTATGAATTCTCAAAAGAATAAATATGTAGTCAAATAAAAATTTCAAAACACATTCTAAAAGTTCTAGGTCATTGCATTTTCCATCACTCGTAAGACATGGAGAGAGGGGGAGAATTTACTGTACTTTAAACTGTTTCTTTCACACAGTGATCAGTGATGAAAAAAGCTGTTCTTCCTATTGGGACTTTTGTGAAAGTAAAAATTGCCCCAACAGGTCAGAATTAAGTTGAGCACTGACTATGGCAAGGGATATAAAATAAAGTTTACACTTTTCTTAAGATTAGTCTCAAAGGATTGTAAATGTTCATCTAGTTACCATATGGCTTCTTATGGAATGGCCACCCACAAATTTATACCTTTCTCAAACTTCTTTATGTTTTCAATCCTTGGCATTTTTAACCCCAAACTTGCAGTAGGTTAACATAACTCTCTCTCATGGGAATATCAAAGCAACTCCCCTGGGCCACTGTCTTCCATGTAGTTATTCAGCCAGCAATCAAGGCTCAGTCAAGTTCAAATTTGTAGCTTCACAATCTCACCACAAGATCATCTTGGTTGTTACAGCAGGAGAAGGAAGAGCTGGCAGGTTCTGTTTCGCCTATGAAATAACACACATCACTTCTGCCCATAGCCAATGACCCAGAATTAGTTACATAACTCTACCTAACTGTGAGAGCTAAATAATGTAGGGAAGGAGATGAAATGTTTTATGACCAGCAGCCAGTGTCAGATTCTGTTGAAACTGTTTTGTCCTCTGTTTTAAGTAGCACTTTTTAATTATCTTACTTTGGGATCTACTAAGTTTATGGTGTGTACCTCATTTCCTGGGCTCTAATAAATACTTATTCATTCCTCTCTTCATGACTTCAAAGATTGTTTTTATGCATGTAGAACTGCAAATGTTTTACTACATATCCACAACAGATCACTGAAAACTTGGTAAGAGTTTATAATACCTTCTAGAGTTCTTTCCTAACTTCACATGTTTACTTTTCTTGACAGGCAATGATACGCATTCCAGTTCACCATAACTATGGTATTAAACAAAATAATATATTGTTTCTTTTCAATATCTTTTTGGGTAACGCTCAAAATTTTAATGAATGTTCTATCTGAAACAGAACAGTGGCACCCCAAGTATCAATCAACAATACTATGATCATTTTAGCTTGAATAATCTTATCTTATATGCAGAGTTGCATACGTTTTCCCTAAAGCATTGTGCATACCTACACTAGGGTTCATGTTCTACGTTTTCTACTTACTCAACTAATCTTTTTTTTGACCTTCCAGAGAGCAGCCCTGGACTGTACAACAGCAGGTTGGGGAACATGTACTTTCATCGGGGTAGACTCTGAAATTAGAGGATTGACTATATCTCCAGTGGAGCTCATAATGGGCCGTACCATAAATGGAACATGCTTTGGTGGTCAGTTTTTTTTTTCCCTCTTTTAATTATCTCCATAGTAGTACTCAAATTCTTATAATGAAAATATTGAATGGAAAGGAAAAAATATATTGTTTAAATATCGAGTGCCTAATAACATATCTAGAGACTGCATAAAAGCTATTCTAGCAATTATTTGAGAATAAACAGAATTTGTATAAATGGATAACTACAATTTGTAAAGTTAAGTTCATTTTGCATTAAAATTAACCAACACAAGAGGAACAAAAGGTAAACTTCGACAAAACTGAGATAATTCCTTATCTAGAAATAGAAACTAATCTTAACATTCCTTGTTAAGAAAAACTTTTAAATCAATAAAAGTATAGGGGCGCCTGGGTGGCGCAGTCGGTTAAGCGTCCGACTTCAGCCAGGTCACGATCTCGCGGTCCGGGAGTTCGAGCCCCGCGTCGGGCTCTGGGCTGATGGCTCAGAGCCTGGAGCCTGTTTCCGATTCTGTCTCCCTCTCTCTCTGCCCCTCCCCCGTTCATGCTCTGTCTCTCTCTGTCCCAAAAATAAATAAAAACGTTGAAAAAAATTAAAAAAAAAAAAAAATCAATAAAAGTATAGAAAATCAAAGATGGGAGGGATAATCTATTTGAAGCAACCCAAATCTGGCTTGGCAATTTCATTCACTCAACAAACTGATTAAACCACTTCTTGTCAAAAACCATGTCTTTACGTGGCATTCTGGCCAAATTACAGGTTGGAAAAGCATTGATTCTATTCCAAAGCTGGTTACTGACTACAAGAATAAGATATTTGATCTGGATATATTGGTGACCCATACCCTGCCTTTTGACAAAATCAATGAGGCATTTGACCTAATGAACCAAGGCAAAAGGTAAGTTAACAAACAGAGGGATAAGTGGTTCAAAAAACCTTTACGATGACTCTTTACTTCATGTTAAGAACCAATCAGTTTGTCTTTTCTGACACTTTCTTTTTTTTTTTTTTATATATATGAAATTTATTGACAAATTGGTTTCCATACAACACCCAGTGCTCATCCCAAAAGGTGCCCTCCTCAATACCCATCACCCACCCTCCCCTCCCTCCCACCCCCCATCAACCCTCAGTTTGTTCTCAGTTTTTAACAGTCTCTTATGCTTTGGCTCTCTCCCACTCTAACCTCTTTTTTTTTTTTTTTTCCTTCCCCTCCCCCATGGGTTCCTGTTAAGTTTCTCAGGATCCACATAAGAGTGAAACCATATGGTATCTGTCTTTCTCTGTATGGCTTATTTCACTTAGCATTACACTCTCCAGTTCCATCCACGTTGCTACAAAAGGCCATATTTCATTTTTTCTCATTGCCACGTAGTATTCCATTGTGTATATATACCACAATTTCTTTATCCTTTCATCAGTTGATGGACATTTAGGCTCTTTCCATAATTTGGCTATTGTTGAGAGTGCTGCTATGAACATTGGGGTACAAGTGCCCCTATGCATCAGTACTCCTGTATCCCTTGGGTAAATTCCTAGCAGTGCTATTGCTGGGTCATAGGGTAGGTCTATTTTTAATTTTCTGAGGAACCTCCACACTGCTTTCCAGAGCGGCTGCACCAATTTGCATTCCCACCAACAGTGCAAGAGGGTTCCCGTTTCTCCACATCCTCTCCAGCATCTATAGTCTCCTGATGTGTTCATTTTGGCCACTCTGACTGGCGTGAGGTGATACCTGAGTGTGGTTTTGATTTGTATTTCCCTGATAAGGAGCGACGCTGAACATCTTTTCATGTGACTGTTGGCCATCTGGACGTCTTCTTTAGAGAAGTGTCTATTCATGTTTTCTGCCCATTTCTTCACTGGGTTATTTGTTTTTCGGGTGTGGAGTTTGGTGAGCTCTTTATAGATTTTAGATACTAGCCCTTTGTTTTCTGACACTTTCCACAACATCACACATACTAGATGTGCTTAAAAGATTAAATAGTGGCCATCTGGGAAAAGAAAAGCTTCCTGCTCTATTCCCATAATGTATACTCCCATACACTATTTTAACATAGAGTGGTGATACAAACTGACACAGATTTTCCCTTTCAAAAACCATTGTTAACTCAGTTGGGGCTGCTCCCTAGTAAGAAAGGTTTCCATAGTATAATGTCGGGTCATTCTGGTGCAATATAGCCCTGGGTCTGGCATCATTATGTTCTGCAATTAACAAAAGATGCCCACTCTAGGCCCTTCATTATCAGAACCAAGTGAAAACCATGGATATGTGAGCAGTGAGTGGCTCACTTAAAGAAACTTAAAGCATGCCCTAACTCTTATCCTCATGCTTTGTCCACTGTCTCTGACCCACAATTTTAGCTATCTTGGCATTGACATTGGCATAGACCCTGAGAACTAAGTTATAGAAATGTCCCAACTGGGGGATCTGTAGCAGCTAGGGAGCAGGAGAGACTAGGATCAATGATTTTGGTTCAAATGATCAGGCACAACCTTGGTCAATAGAAACAATAGGCAAAAACACCAGGACCACTCTTTCATAGAGGAGATGCAGGACAAAAAAGCACCTGAGAAGACATCACAAAATGGGAAGGGGGGGAGGGAGGACCTATAGTTAAGTGACATGAGTTTGAAGGAGAAAATAAACGTTGCAGAAGAAAACAGGTGTATGGTGTGAGGACCCAAGCTACTTCCTGGGAAAGAAACCTGAGAAATTATTTCTACTGACATGAACTGTCTAATCTGCAAACATATTAGTTGCAATATATCAAAAAGAAGTTCAATAAAAACAAAAAATTACTTAGGCTACACAAAGTAACTTAGTGTATAAACTCTGCAATATCTCACACAATCTCAGTATCCCCATAAAGAGTGGTCCTTAAGTAAGGAGTTTGGTTGGAGTTTGGAGCCTTAGAACCTAAAACTCATAGCTCCTCCACCATTGCCCCTTTTCCCCTAGAGTTTTCAGTCACGGAATATACCCATAGGGAGTTGCTAAGTGGCAGCCAAATGGAAAATGGTGATTTACTTTATTAATAGCTGGGCAAGTCCCCTGTACTCTTAAAGTAGGCCTAGTAATCAGTGGTAGAATGAAAGGCTGAGGGGTAGATACTTGAATGACGCTTCCTACTTGGCCTCTAGCTCACTGAGAAGACCACATTCCTGCCCACACAGATGGAAAGATGACAATGGAGAAAACAGAGGATGGCACTTACCACGTGGGTGTAGGAAGCACAACTGAGGATAGGCCCTCCTACCATACCAACTACATAGCAGTAAGAAAGCAGAGGGAACGCAACGCCCAGTTGGTCTTTTAAGGTGCAATGACCTTGACTCCTGGTAAAAGGACACAGAGGTTCTCCTTCCACAGGTAGACAGATGTAGCTCTAGTCCCTGGGTGAAGAAAACATTTATGCATGGCAAACTGCTAATGCCAGGGCTTCCACAGTTCCAGCAGTAAGGTCCAACATAAGGAATTCTCGGTCCCCAAGGATTATCTCCTTCTTTGCTTCTACATGTTGAAGGAATTACCCAGGATTTAGAATATTTAGGTTTTCAGAAAGCATCACTCCAACACAACAAGCAGTGACTATTCCAACACAGAAACCTCACTACAACCTTACCATGCGGTAGCATGGACCTCATCCAGGGTCAGGTGAGAGTTCCGAACTTTTCCCAGCTTACTAGCACCATTTGCAAGGTATTATTCATTCCACGAATGAGAGAGGATGACAAGATAAAAGCAATTAGGCTTAGCAAAGTAGATGTCTATAAAGAAAGATTAAAACCAAATGCTGAGATGAAAATACAGAAATTATTTGTGGGTTTTAGTTACATTTACCATAAAAACTATGCTGACTATTGTTTTATTATTATTAACAGCATTCGAATAGTCCTGACCTTTTGAAGACACGAAGAACAAACTGGAATCCTATCTGACTGAATCTGCACCTGTCTGGTTAATTTATATCCTGTAACGATGAGCCAAGAATTGCCATGAATTTAAACAACTATTTACAATTAACATCTCAATATCAAATAGTTATATTTACGGCATTTGTATCCATAAAATGCATTAATATTTCCTATTTAGCAACTATGATAACTGATGTGTTTATGAATAGAATTATATGATGAGAATTGCTTAAAACTCATTCTGGAGAGGTGGGAATGGGGAATGAAGGGTAAGAAGTAAAGCCAGATTGGCTACATGATTATAATTTTTAAGGTTGGGTGATAAATATACAAAGTTTCATTATACTGTTCTCTGTACTTTTGTATATGTTTAAAATTTTCCATAATCAAAGAATTTTTACTAGAAAAAATTACTATTATATACATATACATAAGGTACATACATCATTGAAATATGTTATATATATAAATTGCTGTCACATAATTTCTGGGTTTCAATAAGCTACAAGCTAATCTTCTTTAATAAACTACTAAATAATTTCCTTTTTAACATCTGTTAATTTCTTTTCTCTTAGTCCTACTTTATCACTCTGAACTATAATCACAATAGTGGGATATCAGAAGCTATATAAATGAATATAGATATATTAAAATGAAGATTTTTAAAAAGCAAAAACACATGTACACTCTCAAATTTCCATCTGTATTAAATGCCCTTTTCATCTTTGATAATCATTAAACATATAATATCTAGAGCTTTAGAGTTTAATGATCTGTAATTTGCACTAAGTATTTTTTTAATATGAAATTTATTGTCAAATTGGTTTCCATACAACACCCAGTGCTCATCCCAAAAGGTGCCCTCCTCAATGTCCATCACCCACTTTCCCCTCCTTCCCACCCCCCATCAACTGTCAGTTTATTCTCAGTTTTGAAGAGTCTCTTATGGTTTGGCTCCCTCCCTAACTTTTTTTTTGTCCTTCCCGTCCCCCATAGTCTTCTGTTAAGTTTCTCAGGATCCACATAAGAGTGAAAACATATGGTGTCTGTCTTTCTCTGTATGGCTTATTTCACTTAGCATCACACTCTCCAGTTCCATCCACGTTGCTATAAAAGGCCATATTTCATTCTTTCTCATTGCCATGTAGTATTCCATTGTGTATATAAACCACAATTTCTTGATCCTTTCATCAGTTGATGGACATTTAGCCCCTTTCCATAATTTGGCTATTGTTGAAAGTGCTGCTATAAACATTGAGGTACAAGCACCCCTATGCATCAGTACTTCTGTATCCCTTGGGTAAATTCCTAGCAGTGCTATTGCGGAGTCATAGGGTAGGTCTATTTTTAATTTTTTGAGGAACCTCCACACTGTTTTCCAGAGTGGCTGCACCAATTTGCATTCCCACCAACAGTGCAAGAGGGTTCCCATTACTCCACATCCTCACAAGCATCTATAGTCTCCTGATTTGTTCATTTTGGCCACTCTGACTGGCGTGAGGTGATATCTGAGTGTGGTTTTGATTTGTATTTCCCTGATGAGGAGCGACGTTAAGCATCTTTTCATGTGCCTGCTGGCCATCTATGTCTTCTTTAGAGAACTGTCTATTCATGTTTTCTGCCCATTTCTTCACTGGATTATTTGTTTTTCGGGTGTGGAGTTTGGTGCGTTCTTTATAGATTCTGGAGACTAGCCCTTTATCCCATATGTCATTTGCAAATATCTTTTCCCATTCCGTTGGTTGCCTTTTAGTTTTGTTGATTGTTTCCTTCGCAGTGCATAAGCTTTTTATCTTCATAAGGTCCCAGTAATTCATTTTTGCTTTTAATTCCCTTGCCTTTGGAGATGTGTCAAGTAAGAAATTGCTGTGGCTGAGGTCAGAGAGGTTTTTTCCTGCTTTCTCCCCTAGGGTTTTGATGGTTTTCTGTCTCACATTCAGGTCCTTTATCCATTTTGAGTTTATTTTTGTGAATGGTGTAAGAAAGTGGTCTAGTTTCATTTTTCTGCATGTTGCTGTCCAGCTCTCCCAGAACCATTTGTTAAAGAGACTGTATTTTTTTTCATTGGATATTCTTTCCTGCTTTGTCAAAGATTAGTTGGCCATACGTTTGTGGGTCCAATTCTGGGTTCTCTATTCTATTCCATTGGTCTATGTGTCTGTTTTTGTGCCAATACCATGCTGTCATGGTGATTACAGCTTTGTAGTAGAGGCTAAAGTCTGGGATTGCAATGCCTCCTGCTTTGGTCTTCTTCTTCAAAATTACTTTGGCTATTCAGGGCCTTTTGTGGTTCCATATGAATTTTAGGATTGCTTGTTCTAGCCTCGAGAAAAATGCTAGTGCAATTTTGACAGGGATTGCATTGAATGTGTAGATAGCTTTGGGTAGTATTGACATTTTAACAATATTTATTCTTCCAATCCATGAGCATGGAGTGTTTTTCCATTTATTTGTGTCTTCTTCAATTTCCTTCATAAGCTTTCTATAGTTTTCAGCATACTGATCTTTTACATATTTGGTTAGGTTTATTCCTAGGTATTTTATGATTCTCAGTGCAATTGTGAATGGGATCATTTTCTTTATTTGTCTTTCTGTTGCTTATTAGTGTATAAGAATGCAACTGATTTCTGTACATTAATTTTGTATCCTGTGACTTTGCTGAATTCATGTATCAGTTCTAGCAGACTTTTCATGGAATCTGTCAGGTTTTCCATGTATAGTATCATGTCATCTGCAAAAAGTGAAAGCTTGACTTCATCTTTGTCAATTTTGATGCCTTTGATTTCCTTTTGTTGTCTGATTGCTGATGCTAGAACTTCCAACACTATGTTAAACAACAGTGGTGAGAGTGGTCATCCCTTTCGTGTTCCTGATCTCAGGGGGAAAGCTCTCAGTTTTTCCCCATTGAGGAGGATATTAGCTGTGGGCTTTTCATAAATGGCTCTTATGATGTTTAAGTATGTTCCTTCTATCCTGACTCTCTCGAGGGTTTTTATTAAGAAAGGATGCTGAATTTTGTCAAATGCTTTTTCTGCATCAATTGACAGGATCATATGGTTCTTATCTTTTCTTGTTTTAATGCGATGTATCACAATGATTGATTTGTGAATGTTGAACCAGCCCTGCAGCCCAGGAATGAATCCCAATTGATCATGGTGAATAATTCTTTTTATATACTGGTAAATTCAATTTGCTAGTATCTTGTTGAGAATTTTTGCATCCATATTCATCAGGGATATTGGCCTGTAGTTCTCTTTTTTTACTGGGTCTCTGTCTGGTTTGGGAATCAAAGTAATGCTGGCTTCATAGAAGAAGTATGGAAGTTTTCCTTCCCTTTCTATTTTTTGGAATGGCTTGAGAAGGATAGGTATTATCTCTGCTTTAAATGTCTAGGAGAGTTCCCCAGGGAAACCATCTGGTCCTGGACTCTTATTTGTTGGGAGATTTTTGATAACCGATTCAATTTCTTCGCTGGTTATGGGTCTGTTCAAGTTTTCTATTTCTTTCTATTTGAGTTTTAGAAGTGGCTGGGTACTTAGAAATTTGTCCATTTCTTCCAGGTTGTCCAGTTTGTTGGCATATAATCTTTCATAGTATTCCCTGATAATTGCTTGTATTTCTGAGGGATTGGTTGTAATAATTTCATTTTCATTCATGAATTTTTCTATTTGGGTCATCTCCCTTTCCTTTTTGAGAAGCCTGGCTAGAGGTTTATCAATTTTGTTTATTTTTTCAAAAAACCAACTCTTGGTTTCATTGATTTGCTCTACTGTTTTTTTAGATTCTATATTGTTTATTTCTGTTCTGATCTTTATTATTTCTCTTCTTCTGCTGGGTTTGGGGTGTCTTTGCTGTTCTGCTTCTAGTTCCTTTAGATGTGCTTTTAGATTTTGTATTTGGGATTTTTCTTGTTTCTTGAGCTAGGCCTGGATTGCAATGTATTTTCCTCTCAGGACTGCCTTCACTGCATCCCAAAGCGTTTGGATGTTGTATTTTCATTTTCATTTGTTTCCATATATTTTTTAATTTCTTCTCTAATTGCCTGGTTGACCCGTGCATTCTTAATAGGGTGTTCTTTAACCTTCATGCTTTTGGAGGTTTTCCAGACTTTCTCCTATGGTTGATTTCAAGTTTCATAGCATTGTCATCTGAAAGCGTGCATGGTATGATCTCAATTCTTTTATACTTATGAAGGGCTGTTTTGTGACCCAGTATGTGCTCTATCTTGGAGAATGTTCCATGTGCACTCGAGAATAAAGTATATTCTGTTGCTTTGGGATGCAGAGTTCTAAATATATCTGTGAAGTCCATCTGATCCAGTGTATCATTCGGGGCCCTTCTTTCTTTATTGATCCTGTGTCTAGGTGATCTATCCATTGTTGTAAGTGGAGTATTAAAGTCCCCTGCAATTACCACATTCTTATCAATAAGGTTGCTTATGTTTGTGATTGTTTTGTATATTTGGGGGCTCCTGTATTCGGTGCATAGACACTTATAATTGTTAGCTGTTCCTGATGGATAGGCCCTGTAATTATTATATAATGCCATTCTTCATCTCTTATTACAGCCTTTAATTTAAAATCTAGTTTGTCTGATATAAATATGGCTACTCCAGCTTTCTTTTGACTTCCAGTAGCATGATAGATGGTTCTCCATCCCCTCACTTTCAATCTGAAGGTGTCCTCAGGTCTAAAATGAGTCTCTTGTAGACAGCAAATAGATGGGTCTTGTTTTTTGATCCATTCTGATACCCTGTGTCTTTTGGTTGGAGCATTTAGTCCATTTACTTTCAGTGTTATTATAGAAAGATATGGTTTTAGAGTTAGTGTGATGTCTGTAGGTTTCATGCTTGTAGTGATGTCTCTGGTACTTTGTGGTCCTTGAACATTTCACTCACACAGTCCCCCTTAGGATCTCTTGTAGGGCTGGTTTAGTGGTGAGGAATTCCTTCAGTTTTTGTTTGTTTGGGAAGACCTTTATCTCTCCTTCTATTCTGAATGACAGACTTGCTGGATAAAGGATTCTCAACTGCATATTTTTTTCCGTTCATCACATTGAAGATTTCCTGCCATTCTTTTCTGGCCTGCCAAGTTTCAGTAGATAGGTAGCAGACCTACTATTCTTATATATCTACATTTGTAAGTTAGAGCCTGTTTATCCCTAGCTGCTTTCAGAATTTTCTCTTTATCCTTGTATTTTGCCAGTTTCACTATGATATGTCATGCAGAAGATGATTCCAGTTATGTCTGAAGGAAGTTCTCTGTGCCTCTTGGATTTCAATGCCTTTTTCCTTCCCCAGATCAGGGAAGTTCTTCGCTATGATTTGTTCAAGTACACCTTCAGCCCCTTTCTCTTCTTCTTGTTCTGGAATTTCTATGATACAGATATTGTTCTGTTTGAATGCATCACTTAGTTCTCTATTTCTGTCTCCCCTCATACTCCTGGATTTTTTTTTTATCTTTTTCTCAGCTTCCTCTTTTTCCATAATTTTATCTTCTAATTCCCCTATTCTCTCCTCTGCCTCTTCAATCCATGCTATGGCCACCTCCATTTTATGTTGCACCTCATTTATACATTTTTTTAGCTCCTCATGACTATTTCTTAGTACCTTGATCTCTGTAGCAATAGATTCTCTGCTGTCCTCTATGGTTTTTTCAAGCCCAGCAATTAATTTTATGACTATCATTCCAAATTCTTGTTCCGTTATATTGTTTAAATCGTTTTTGATCAATTCGTTAGCTGTTGCTACTTCCTGGAGTTTCTTTTGTGGAGAATTCTTCCATTTCGTCATTTTGGGTAGTCCCTGCAGTAGCTCCAAACTGCAGGGCACTTCCCCTGTGCTGTTTGGAGTAACTTGTGTTGGTGGGCGGGGCTACAGTCAGACCCCATGTCTGCCCCCAGCCCACCTCTGAGGCCACAGTCAGACTGGTGTGCACCTTTTCTTTCCCTCTCCCAAGGGCAGGACTCACCGTGGAGTGATGTGGCCCCTGTCTGGCTTGTGGTGCCAGGCTTGTGGTGCTGCTTCGATGGGATGTGGCCAAGGGCGTATTAGCCAGGGTGGATCCGCAAGGTGCACAGGGGCTGGAAGGGCAGGCTTAGCTAGCTTTGCCGTCAGTGGTCCCCCTGTGGGAGGGGCCCTGGCAGCACCGGAAGGGAAGAAGGCCTGTCAGAGGGATGGATCCACAGAAGCACAGCGTTAGGCGTTTGCATGGTGCAAGCAAGTTCGGTGACGGGAACCGGTTTCCTTTGGAATTTCGGCTGGGGGATGGGAGAGGGAAATGGCACTTGCCGGCGCCTTTGTTCCCCCACAGAGCTGAGCTCTGTCTTCCGGGGCTCAACAACTCTCCCTCCCGGTTTCCTCTTACCCTCCCTGCTCTCCTAGAGCAGAGCTGTTGACTTTTAACATTCCAGATGTTAAGTCCCGCTGGCTGTCAGAACTCACGCAGCGCAGCCCCTCTGCTTTTGTAAGCCAGACTCGGGGGCTCTGCCTTGCCGGGCGGGCTGCCCCTCCACCACCTCAGCTCCCTCCCGCCAGTGTGTGTAGCGCGCACCGCCTCTCTGCCCTTCCTACCCTCTTCCGTGGGCCTCTTGTCTACACTTGGCTCCAGAGAGTCCATTCTGCTAGTCTTCTGGCAGTTTTCTGGGTTATTTAGGTAGATGTGGGTGGAATCTAAGTGATCAGCAGGACGAGGTGAGTCCAGCGTCCTCCTATGCCGTCATCTTCCCAGGTTTCCTCTGCACTATTTTTAATAATCAATGGAAGTGGCAAACAGCAAAATACCTATAATAAAGTAATGTAATAATTAAAAAGTTACAAGATATAACAGACAATAAGATTGATATAGGCTTTTGAGGCAAAAGAAGGGAAAAAAGAAAAAAGATTTCTATGAAAAGCAAAATGAGCGTTTTCAAACAATTATAGTCATAGATGCTACAATGGACACTTTAAGGATAAGACAGATAATAATTTTGTGAGAGTAACAAAGACTAGCTATTGGTTCAGCATAATTCCTGAAACTCATTAGTTTTATTTTTAAATGCTTACCACGCTGAAGTCTGAGAAAAGATAAACTTTTCTGAAGCTCTGGCTGAGGAGGGAGATATTATCTCAAAGTAGAAACTTACGTTCCTGCTTACTTAAGATTCTCTTTTCTTAGAAATGGAAGCCAGTTAATCTGTCTGTAAATGCTTTCTCTGTTGGCATTGTGGGGAGTAGGGCACATCCCACAGGTGACTCCTTTTTTCCCTGTGTCAGCTGTGTTCTGTCTCCTCATCCCCTTGCCTCCTGCCCTCAATCATTCCGCAGCCTAGCTTGAGACCCACCTCCTTTTCAGCGCTTGGCAGCCACAGAGCTGTTTTCCTTCCCTGCTCCTTCAGTTCTTACTGTCTTTATAGAAATCTTAACACGTGTTGCTTCCATTGTTAGTTTTTCAAGTATATATTTGTAAACTTCTTGAAGACAGAACAATGTTTGAATGTATCCCTCTGTTAGAGATGCTCAATAAATACATGGTGCTTGACATCCAAGTTTATCCTCACAAGTATCCAGTTTATATTAGCCCTTCTGAATGATATTTTTCCAAAACATTTTCTACACTCCTCTTACAATAGGGAAACACAAAGTTAATCCCAATAACTCAGACAGTCACTATAAGAATTTTTATGCCAAGTTGTGACACAGTAATTTCTCTCCCTCCCTCCTTCCCTCTATCTCTGCAATCACTCCTGCAGTCAGTGGCCCCTGCCTCTATCAGCCTTCCAATTTTCTAAGTGTGGTTCTGTGATTTGGAAAACAAAACAAAATAAAAAGCAAAAAAAACTCAATTTTTCTTCACAAGGCTGTTAAAATTACCTACATTATATACTACAGAATCAGTGAAAGCCCAGAGTGATATGTATGAGGTTTAAAGCTTAACCTTGAGGACTACCTCGGTAGCTCAGTCAGTTAAGCCTATGATTTTGGATCAGGTCAAGATCTCACTGGTTCCTGAATTTGAGCCACACATTTGGGCTCTCTGATTTTAGTGCAGAGCCTGTTTGGGATCATCAATCCCCATCTCTTTCTCTCTCTCTCTCTCTCTCTCTCTCTCTCTCTCTCTGCACACCCTCCTGCTTACATGCCCACATGTGCAGCAAAGGCCTTTTTTCTCATCCATGCATCAAGCTGAAACTCTTAATAAATGTAATTACAGTATAATTCTTCAAAATGTACACCTAATGCCTAAGTTACCCAAACGTCTCTCTCTTAAAATGAGAAATGATGAATGATGGGGTACCTGGGTGACTCAGGCTGTGATCTCACGGTTCCTGAGATGGAGCTTTGCACCAGGCTCTGTGCAGGCAGGCAGCACGGATTCCCTCTCTCTCTGACCCTCGCCTGCTTGTGCACACATGCACTATCTCAAACTAAATAAACTTTAAAAATGAGAAATGAATGCTGAATCTATATGATACTCCAGGAACAACCAAAATCATGTACAAGTAATGCATTTGTCAATGTGCAGAAAACTTCCATTTAAAAACTGCACACTAGAAAGACATAAAAAAAACAAACCTCCCAACTACTGACAATTGTCTGTCTCTCCTGAGGGCTCTCACATTCATTCTTCAATTTTAAATGTTACTTTTTAAAATAATAGGGGCACCACACAGTATTTCTAGGGTGCCAAGTTACTGAAACAAAACTGGAATGGAACTTGACCATCCCAAAGGGGGAAAAATTATTTTAAAGGTTTGAATTCTCTAACATAGTAAGATATTCAGGTGTATTGTTTTAATGTTTTTGGGGGGCCTGAAATTATTACAAATCTTTAAGAATGCCTGTTAATAGAGTGAACAGTACTTGAATTTAAAAGGCAATACAATCACAGTCTGTTCTTCTGACAAGAAAAAAACACAGTTTTAAGATATATTCACTGTCTCTTCAAGCATCTTAGACTATTGTTTCCTAAATGCTACTATAGCGCCCTCTGGTGTTTTTTAAGCATTTTCCCCATCTACCAGATCCTATTTTCTTGGAGAAAAAGGATTCAGGGAGAGAGTAACAACTTTCACTTATATCATAGTTGACATTTTAAAAAGTACTTTCATGTGCATTATTCCATATGATTCTCCAGAATTTTCACTGTACCATAAATTCTTGAGGACAGGGACATTTTTCATATTCTTTGTGTGCCTTGCAGATAGCAGGCCCTCCAGCAATGTGCCATATGAGGTAGGCAGGGCAGAATTTACTAACCTCATTGAATAAATCCTGTGTTACAGGGAAAAGTAACACAGGATTATGAAAATGAAGATTATGAGAATCTTCATAAGCAAGTCAGAAAAAATCTTTAAGTTCAAGTTGAACATTTTTTTTTATTTTTTTAATGTTTATTTTGAGAGAGAGAGAGAGAGACCGATTGTGAGCAGGGGAGGGGCAGAGAGAGAGGGAGACACAGAATCAGAAGCAGGCTCCAGGCTCTGAGCCATCAGCCCAGAGCCTGACGCAGGGCTCGAACTCACGGACCGCGAGATAGTGACCTGAGCCAGTCGGATGCCTAACCGACTGAGCCACCCAGGCGCCCCTAGTTGAACATTATTTTAAGGATGTTGTAACAGGTAAAGGAGTAATCCCTATTAGGAGACACTTGCTGAAGAATTAAGAGGTAAAGTTCATGAGACTTGCATTTTTTTTTTTTCAAATAGTTCATCAAAAGGGCTCCTGGGTGGCTCAGTCAGTTAAGCATCCGACTTCTACTCAGGTCACGATCTCTCCCTTCCCAGCTTCAGCCCCGTGTTGGGCTCTGTGCTGACAGCTCAAAGCCTGGAGCCTGTTTCAGATTCTGTGTCTCCCACTCTCTCTGCCCCTTCCCCCACTCACACTGTCTTTCTGTCTCAAAAATAAACATTTAAAAAATTTGTTTTAATGGTTCATCAAAAAGTATGTGTGTGAAAAAGAAAGAGAAAGTAAATGTGACAGAAAATGTTAATTGGTACACCTAGGTGAGAAACAGAGGTGTCCATTGTCCTGTTTTTCAAATTCTGAAATTGTAAAACTTTTCATATTAAAAGTTAGGTCCAGTAGGATGGATATTTTCCAATTCCAAATTAAATAATTAAATCACTTTTTAAAATATGTCTTACAGGTGGTCAGTGAACCCTAGGTTGAACACCCTCATAAGCCAATTTTTTCCTTATGGTTAAAGCTAAGATCTGCCTCCCTAGTTTGCTCTCTGGAGAATCAAAAATATAGTCCCTCTGCCTGCCAACTGAAGACAGCTGGGATAATCCCTTTCTCCTCTACCACCATGTCCTCCTTCTTTCTAATTAAATAACTCTATACTTAAAGTCAATATTCCATACGCAGTATGAATAATATACCAGTAAATGCAAGCTGTATTCATATGTTCTTTATTAGTCTTCTCCATCATTGACAAATATTGAGCTGTATAAAATTCCTAAATATTTCCTCTCTGGAATTCTACTAAACCAGAATGCTATTATTCTATCACTTGAACCCGAAGATAGACCATTCACCTTCTCTGAAATTTCAAGGTCTTTTTAAAAGGAAATTATAAGTAAATAGGCATTTCATAATATAGAAGAAAAACTATACCCTCTATTTTATGGCTAATAACATTTTTTATCCTTTCTGCCAATAAACTTCTGTTTTATAAAACTACTTATAATGTAGCTAATAAAATTTGAGAACCTGACCTTAAAAATAAAAATGCTTTTTTTTTGTTCCTGCTGAACAGGGGTCTGAACAGCTGAATGTTCTTGCTGAACAGGCGTCTGATTGCAGATATGAAAAAAATATAATAAAATTATATATTATAAGCTACTTTTAAAAATCTGATTTCATAAGGCATTAAATTAAAAAGGTTTCCAAAAGAGACTAACCAAAAAACTGACTCTTAACTACAGAGAAGAAACAGGTGGTTACCAGAAGGGAGTTGGGGGGGGGGGGGCGAAGGGGGGGGGGGGAATGGGTGAAATAGGTGAAGGGGATTAAGAGTACACTTATCTTGAACACTGAGTAATATACGGAAGTGTTGAACCATTATACCGTACACTTGAAACTAATACAACACTGTATTACATTAACTACACTGGAATTAAGATTCTCAAGTCTATTTTCTCTGAAAAAATAATAATAAATTTTAAAAGTTGCCAAGAATATCTGTGGGTTCATCTCAGCAATATGGAGATATGTGTGAATATTCACAACTATTACTAGAATGTCTTCTGGTTTTTTTGTTAACAAGAAACCCATTCTTAGTTAATGTTATTTGAACTAAAATGTCTTAAGACTCCAAAGAATATAGGGGCGCCTGGGTGGCTCAGTTGGTTGAGTGTCCAACTTCGGCTCAGGTCATGATCTCACGGTTCATGAGGTCAAACCCCCATTGGGCTCTGTGCTGACAGCTCAGAGCCTGGAGCCTGTTTCAGATTCTGTGTCTCCCTCTCTCTCTGCCCTTCCCCTGCTCATGCTCTCTTTCTCTCAAAAAC
Source organism: Lynx canadensis (assembly GCF_007474595.2). Classification (NCBI taxonomy): domain Eukaryota; kingdom Metazoa; phylum Chordata; class Mammalia; order Carnivora; family Felidae; genus Lynx; species Lynx canadensis. The sequence continues at coordinate 123,133,483 of NC_044306.2, forward strand.
AAACAAACATTAAAATTTTTTTTTTTTTAATTTTTAAAATGTTGCCTTGTCCTGTGAAAATAACCTCAAAGAGGAATCTGCCATTCTGAGCATCTTACAGCCAAGATTTTGACCTGGTAATAATTTGTAAGTGATATCTCTATATTTCTAAGCAGTCTTTTCATTTTTCTGCCAAATTAAAAGAGAATCCTTAGTACATTCCTTTTCTCCCCCATGCACAATGTAGAATTATGAACTATTCCATAATAATGGAGTAATGGAGTAACTACACCTTTCTTATATTTACTTTTTTCTAAACCTGAGAATCTGAATCTATGTTTCATTTATATTAATAAATCCATGGATGATGGCACAAGTAGAAAAATAGTAGACAGGGAAAACAATGCTAGGTCCAGAATAAGGGTTGATCCCATGGAGAACAAATTCCTGCTCCCTGCTTGATGAAAGGAACCCAACGTAATCAACCTGTCACAGAATAGCTGTCTAATCCCCCTTAGGTATTATTATACCCTATTGGGGACCCAGGGTTGTTGGGCATTGCTATCAATCTGAACACTCAGCATGGCAGAGCCAGAACCCACTTGGTAAGGAATGTTTATGCTGTTGGGCCTATGCCCTCTATGGGCACTACATTTATAAGCCCACTGAGCAAGCACTTGGGGGACTTGCTGAATGGTATCACCAGGCTGTGTCACCTTGTTCACCTGGTAATTGATAATCTCTTCCAAAATCAGATCTTTTGGTGAGATTCACATGGACCATAAATTTTGTCACACACAGTACCCAATATAAAAGGTCCAGCCACATACCTCTTCTCCAGGCCTCCTTATTACCAATCTAACAATCTCATTCCTTCAAAGACCCTGACCATGTGACCAAATCATTAATTACCACCTATCAATCAATGTAGATCCATACCTCAGGCCATTTCATTCTTGACAAAGAGGACTTAAAGAGATATAATGTACTCCTGCAAGATTTACCAAATCTATCTCTACCAACTGCCAGAATATTGTGCAGAGTATTGTAAACCACGCTGAAATTCTCTTCCTCCTCTATAAACTGATTATATAGGGGTGGAAGTGCAAAAGGAGTGTGAGTCAGTTTCTCAGGATCTGCTTGGATCCAGTCCTATAGACACACATCTGCTTGATAATGCTATCCTCCTGGGTGTATCCAACCTTATAATTCTATACATCCAATAATAACCAGGTCATGGTGAGAAACTCAGCATAATCACCTAGCATCTCATAGTTAGGCATCTTCCATCACAAGCAGGACTGAAGAGAGCATGACTTTGCTCTAAAATACTCGGTTCTCCACCATAATTCTACTACTGGAGCTTGCACAGGTTCCATTCAACATCCTGACACAGAACCTTAAAAAACATACAGTACATAAAAGAAAAGCATCAAGCTTGCTTTCATAGCGGTCTAGACCAGCTGGAGTTCTCTTGCTCTAGGTTCTACTCAAAGCTGGCACATTTTAGGTCATTCCATAAATAGGTGAGAGCTGCCCAAAGATGGTGTTGCCAACACTGGTTTCCAAATCATTAGCCATTCCTCACTTCCTTACAAAAATAACCCCAATTTCATTCAAGAAACAGGCAATAATGAGCTCAGGGAAGGTGGGAGTCTCCCTCAGCCCCAGGAATTAAACTATGAATGGTCTAATCCCCTTCTCCTTTGCTAGTGACTGATTTGGGGAAGATATATGACTCTGTTCTAGTGAGACATAAGGGGAAGTCTGCTAGAGGGCTTTGGGGAGTGATTTCTCCTTTGATTTAAAAATAAAAAAAGAAAAGGAGGGTAAAATGAAGACATTTCCCTTCCTACCTTTGGATATTGTCATATAAGGACATGAGAGGCTGGAATGTAGCAGCCATCTTACAACCATGATGGGGAAAACAAGAGAACAGCAGAGCAGCTAAACTAAAGCCCTGACATCATTGAGCAACAGAATTTACCATTCTCTTTCATTAAACTGTCAGCACTTTTAGAAACAACCATCTACCTCCTCCAGCTTTCAATGACTTGTGCACTTTGATACACTTCTATGGCAAAATCTGTGTAGTCCCCAAGGCTTTGCCTCCAATACTTACTTCATTCCAGAAAATCAGAATTGATTTTTTTAATTAACTGTTCATCCCTGCATACCTAGAGACACTCTGCTCATTAGAGTCAACTGAATTTTCACTGCTTTAAGCCTCAACTAGGTCAGATAATTAATCCCAGATTAACCCACTGATGGTCTGTTTTTGTGCAAAATTCCTGGTACTGTTTTTGACTGATTTCATAGGCAAATCACAGAAATCAATTCTGACTAATTTAAGATGATAAAAAAAATTTATTTAAAAGATACTGGTTAGGGGGCGCCTGGGTGGCTCAGTTGGTTGGGCACCAGACTTTGGCTTGGGTCATGATCTCATGGTTCACAAGTTCTAGCCCCACACTGGGCTCTGTGCTCACAGCTCAGAGCCTGGAGCCTGCTTTAGATTCTGTGTCTTCCTCTCTCTCTACCCCCTCCCCCTCGTGAATTCTCTCTCTCTCTTTCTCTTTCAAAAATAAATAAATAATTTTTTTAAATGTTCCAGACAGAAACTCTGGAGGCTCTGGAAAACCTGACAGGCTGGAGAAATACTAGGTATAATTTCATGATTAAGTATAATAGAAAATTAAAAGGGCATTTTTCATATTATCTCAGTTTTGACTAAGAACTCCAAGGCTCAGGGCATGTGGGTGGTTCAGTCCATTAAGCAGTCAACTCTGGATTTTAGTTCAGGTCATGATCTCACAGTTCATGGGTTCAGCCCCATGTTGGCCTGGTTGGGATCCTTGCTCCCTCTCTCTGCCCCTCCCCCCTCAAAATAAACAAATAAACTCCCCTCTACCTGGTCAGGTTATTTCCAATCTAGTCTACATGAGCAAATTCCCTAATGAAACTGAGGGCCTCTGACTCCACTTTATATCAATTTTTCCTTTCCATAGAAAATAGTTACGGCTTACACATCTACTTGTAACTCTTTAGCATACTTTATTTTTAGAAGTTTTAGGGTTCACAGCAAACCTGAATGGAGTTCCAATGTACCTACTGCCCCCCCCCCACACACACACACAACCTGCCCCACCATCAACATGTCCCACCACACTGGTACATTTGGTACAACTGGTAACACTGACACAGCATCATCACCCAAAGTCCATACTTTATGTTAGGGTTCATTTTGGGTTTGTATATTCTATGGGTTTTGACAAATGTACAATGACATGTATCTACCATTATAGTATCATACACAGTAATTTCTTAATTACTTCTTATCTATTAAAAATCTTCTCTATTCTACCTATTCACCCTCCCTTCCCCAACCCCTAGCAACTACTGATTTTTTTTTACTGTACCCATAGTTTTGTCTGTTTCAGAATGTTATATTGTTTGAATCATACAGTATGCAGCCTTTTCAGATTGACTTCTTTCATTTAGTAATATGCATTTAAGATTCCTCTATGTCTTTTCAGCCCTCGACAATATTACACTGTCTAGATGAACCACAGTTTATTCAACCATTCACTTACTAAAGGATATTTGGTTGAATCTAAGTTTTGGAAATTATGAATAAAGCTCCCATACATAGCCATGTGAAAGTTTTGGCAATTATGAATAAAATTGCTATAAGATTTGTGCAAACATAAGGTTTCAACTCATTTGGGTAAATACCAAGGAACATGATTGCTGGATAGTACGGTAAGAATATGTTCACTTTTGTAAGAAACTGTCAAACTGTCTTCCAAAGTGACCATATCATTTTGAATTGCCACCAACAATGAATGAGAGTTCTTGTTGCGTTTGGTATTGTTTTGTATTTTGGCCATTTGAACAGGTATGCAGTAGTACCTTCTTGTCTTGATTTGCAATTCCCTAATGAGATGTTGAATACTTTTTCATACTTAATTGCCATACATACATCTGTGACAAGGAAATTGTTCAAATCTTTTGCCCATTTTTCAACTGGGTTGTTAGTTTTCTTATTGAGTTTTAAGAGTTCTTTGTATATTTTGGAAAACCATCCTTTACAAATATTCCTTGCAAATATTTTCTTCCAGTCTGTGGCCTGTCCTATTCTCTTGACAATATCTTTCACAGAATATAAGTTTATTTTCATGAAGTCCAGCTTATCAGCTATTCCTTTTATGGATCATACCTTTGGTATTATATTTAAATATCATTGCCATACACGGTCATCCAAATTTTCTGTTACCTTGTAGGACTTTTATAGTTTTACATTTACATTCACATCTATGATTTGTTTTGAGTTAATTTCTGTGAGGGATGAAGGTCTGTATCTAGAATCATTTTTTTGCATGTATATGTCCAGTTGTTCTGGAATCATTTTTGAAAAGACTATTTCCTGTATTGTGTATTATATATTATATATATATTTTTTTGCTATGTCATCAAAAACCATTCACTATATTTATGCAGGTCTATTTCTGGACCCTCTATTCTGTTTTATTGATCTATTTATCTATTTTTGCTGATAGCACACTGTCTCAATGATAGCTTTATAGTAAGTGTTGAAGTTGGGTAGTATGAGTCCTCCAACTTTGCTCTTCTTCAATACCGTGTTGACTTATTCTGGGTCTTTAGCCTCTCCATATAAACTTTAGAGTCAGTTTGTTGATATCTACAAAATAACTTGCTGGAATTTTGACTGGGATTGTGCTGAATCTATAGATCAAGTAGGAAAAAACAGACATATTGACAATATTGAGTCTTTCTATCCAATCTCTCACTTATTCAATTCTTGTTTGATTTCTTTCATCAATTTTATACATATTTTGTACACATTTTGTACATATTTTGTTAGGTTTACACCTCAGTATTTCATTTTTTCACAAGCTAATATAAATGGTATTGTTTTTAATTTAAAATTCCACTTGTTCATTGCTGGTATATAGGAAAGTAATTGACTTTTGCTTATTACCTTGTATCCTACAAACCTGCTATAATCACTTATCAGTTCTAGGAGCTTTATGTGGATTCTTTGAGATTTTCTACATAGGCAATCATGTCAATTGTAAAGAAAGACACTTTTACTTCTTCCTTGTCAATAACTATACCTTTTATTTTATTTTCTTGTCTTACTGCATCAGCTAGGACTTCCAGTAGATATTGAAAGGGAATGGTGAGAGAAGACATACTTGCCATGTGCCTGATCTTAGCAAGAAAGCTTCTAGTTTCTCTTCATTAAGTATATTGTTACTTGTATATTTGTTGTAGATGTTCTTTATCAAGCTGAGGACGTTACCTTCTATTCCAAGTTTCCTAAGAGTTTTTACCATGAATAGATGTTAGATTTTTTCAGATGCTTTTTCTACATCTATTGTTATGATCATGGTTTTTCTTCTTTAGCCTGTTGGTGACAGATCATGTTAACGGATTTTCAAATGTTGAGCCAGCCTTGTATACCTCCACCAAATCCCACATGGTCATGCCATATAACTCTTTGTATAAGTTGTTGGATTCAATTTGATATCCTTTTGTTGAGGATTTTGGCACCTAGGTTTATGATATTGGTCTGCAGTTTTTTCTTGTAATGGCTTTGTCTAAATTTGGTATCAGGGTAATGCTGGCCTCAAAGAAGTAATTAGTAAATATCCATCTTCTTCTACCTCTATCTTCTTGAAGAGATTGTAGATAACTGGCATATTTTCTTCCTTAAACAGTTGGCAGAATTCACCAGTGAACCCATCTGAGCCTGGTGCTGTTTTAGAAGGTTATTAATTACTGATTCAATGTCTTTAATAGATATAAGCCTATTCAAATGGCTTCATTTTCTTTTTGAGTTTTAAACAGATTGTGTCTTTCAAAGAATTGTCCATTTTACCCAGGTTATCAATTTTGTGGGCATATAGTTGTTCACAGTATTACTTTATTGCCCTTTGGATGCCCATGGGATCTGTAGTGATGTCCCTTTTTCACTTCTCATGTTAGTAATTTGTGCTCTTCTTTTATTCTTAATTAGCCTGGTGAGAGGCTTATCAGTTTCATCTATTCAAAGAATCAGCTTTTGGTTTAGTTGAGTTTCTCAACTGATTCCCGTTTTCAATTTCATCAATTTCTACTCTAAATTTTATTATTTTTCTCCTGCTTACTTTGGATTTTATATGTTCTTCTTTTCCTACTTTCCTAATGTTGAATGTTAGATGATTAATTTTAAATCTTTCTTTTCCAATATATACATTCAAAGCTATAAATTAGCACTGCTATGCCTATTAGCACTGCTTTCTCTATATGCCACAGATTTTTTGTGTTTTCATTTCCATTAGGTTCAAGAAAGGAGCCAAAAAAAAAAACTTCCTTCCCTTCCTTCCCAACTGAGCAGCTTGCCCAAGACCCTGTTTCAACTCTAGTAGCTAAAGCCTATTTATAGGCCAAGTCCTGCACACCCCCTGAAGTCAAAAATGTGTGAGGACCCCCCTATGAGTAGATCTCTGTAGCGTAACTCCCAGACTTAATCCACACTAAGCCACCAGCAATTCATCAATTACACTTCACATTTTCCAAAGCCAATACTGGTTCCCCCAAAGGTAAGTTTCTTCTCCAATAAGTTGTGATTCTCTGCACCCATTTGACTCTCCAATTCTGGGGTTATTAGCTTGCTCTGTGATCTCAATTCTCTGACAGATCTAAGAAGAGTTTTTGATTTCTCATTTGTTCAGCTTTTTACTTGTTAGGATGGAGTGACAACTTTCAACCTCCTTACATGCCAGAATAGAAACTAGCAAACTAGCAAGGCACTACAAAAATGCAAATGTTTCTTCCCAAAAGATAGACAACATATCAACAATTGGGAAAAGAACATGAACTCTCTGTTAAAAGCTTCCTTTCACTAAAAAAAAAAAAAAAAAAAAAAAAACCACACTTGCTACATTCCAAGCAGACATTCTATCACAACAAATGCCTGGAATCAAAAAAGAGAACAGTCCTCTTAAGAAAATTCAAGTGTTCCATAAGGTTGTTTTGAGATCTGTGTAGTGGAATAGCAAAAAATAAGGATGTAGAGATAAGCAGGAACCATGTTATGTATGAACCTGACTGGCCCAGCTAGCATCTGGATTTTATCCCTCTCTCAGCCCTTGAAGATTTTTAAATAGTCGAATGACATTTATTTCCTTATAATCCACAGCACTCAAAAACTATAAAAGGTGAAAGGAAATGGCATGAATTCATGTATGTTTCAGAAAGATCACTAAGGGGGCATTAGTTGGAAATGCATTACATTCAGGGGCCTAAAAACAAAAACATCAGATAGGAGGCTTTTTTCAGAAATCCTGTAAGACATAAGACCCTGAACTAAGGCAGCAGCAACAGTTGTGGGGAGCGGGGTACACAAAATGTGATTGGTATTTTGAGTTTGGTGCTAGATTGAATGCAGGTGCTAAGGAATGCAGGGACAGGGAGAAGTCGTGATTTCCAGGTTTCTGGCTGGGGCAAGTAGGTGGATGGTGGGGACACAGAAAGATAGAAGAGTTCCTTTAAGGAGAAAAGATGACAAATGAAGACATATCTAGTAAGCAGTTGTATGCCCAAGCCTGGAGTTCACCACAGCCATCCTTGTTCATAACCTAGAAGAAGTTAAAATTCAGGATGTAGGGGCGCCTGGGTGGCGCAGTCGGTTAAGCGTCCGACTTCAGCCAGGTCACGATCTCGCGGTCCGTGAGTTCGAGCCCCGCGTCGGGCTCTGGGCTGATGGCTCAGAGCATGGAGCCTGTTTCCGGTTCTGTGTCTCCCTCTCTGCCCCTCCCCCATTCATGCTCTGTCTCTCTCTGTCCCAAAAATAAATAAACGTTGAAAAAAAAAAAATTCAGGATGTAGATGAGAGGGTGGAGTGAAGGGAAAGATAACAGGCAGAATTTTTTTTAATGTTTACTTTTGAGAGAGAGAGACAGCCAGAGCATGAGCGGGGGAGGGGCAGAGGCGGGGGTTGGGTGGTTGGCACAGACTCCGAAGCAGATTCCAGGCTTTAAGCTGCATACACAGAGCCCAACGCGGGGCTAGAACTCACCAACCTGAAATCATGACCTGAGCGTAAGTCAGACACTTAGCCCACTGAGCCACCCCGGTGCCCCTGGACATAATTTTTTTAGATCACCAGCCCTTAGGACTGAGCAGAAAGAGCCAGGAAAAAGACCGAGAAGCAGAGAAAGAGTGGTCTGGTAGACCTATCTTAAAATAATTCAGCATCCACAATAATCAGAGTTTAAGAGTAAACTGACAAATATTCCCCTCTTCCCTCTCTCTCCACTCTGGCCCCTCCTAAACCACACCATATCAAACTTTCTGGAGGCTTTTCGTTCACTAGTACTCCTTGCAGGTTTCTTCCTGTGTTCTACCAACCGCTAAAAATCCTACTCACCCTTCAAAAGCAGCTGGAATAGTGCCTTTAGAAGTTTCCCGAATGGGTACCTCCTTCGTCTCCCCTTTATCATTCTTCTCCCAACTCAGTTTTCCCATCAATGGAGAGTCCTTTGAAGGGCTCGATCTTACTCGTGCCCTCAAGTCACAGCGCACACAGTGTAGAAGGCGCACAGAATGGTGCAGTCCTCTTTCTCACGTGCTTCCAGTTAAATTCCTGGTCCCTCACCTTCCACATGTGTGCTTCATAAGCCTTATCTACGCTGCCTGGGCTAACGTTACACGGGGAAAACCCCTTCCTGACACAGATGTTTTGCATCCAGCCGGCAGGTTTCTGCCACAAAGCCACCGCCCTCCAGCCTCGCGCAAACCCCTCCAGCTTTGGAGGCGACACCACGTGGGAGCGAGCTACAACGCCAGCGGCGTCACACTTCAGGCACCGCCCTTCGCGCCAGACTGGCCTAGCGAATGCTGTATTCACGCTCCGCCCCCCGGAGCAGGCGGCGGCGGGACCACGCTGGGAGCACGCCCCGCCCACGCCGCGCCCCCCTGCGCTGGGCGCACGTCCCGCCCATATCCCCAGCCCCATGCGCCCCACCCCGGATGTCCACCCCTCACTGACCGGAGTCTGAGGACATGGCGAACCAGGTAGGCTTGGCTGTGCAGCGCGACCGGGCCCAGGGAAGAGGAGAAAGGGAAAGCATGGGATGGAACCCGGTCGCTTGACTGCGCGGGGCCTAGGCCGGTAGGCTGATATCAGCTGCCGGATCTGAAACGGTGCCTCGGGCAAGCTGCTCTGCGGGAAGGAATGGAAAGAGTCTTTGGGCTCCTTACTTGAAAGGTTTCGAGGCTTTTGGTGCAGCCCGAGGGGGGGAGGGGCGGTGGAAAAGGTTTAAGAGCGTTCACGCTTTGCGTTTGCAAAAATAAGTAACTTGCCTGGAGTCATCTTGCTGGTAGCAGAACTACAGCCAGAGCCCGTGCTCCTAACCCTTAGGTTGTTGTGTTTCATGACTATAATTGTTAATTGAATAATTATGGTGCCACTAAAGAATGTATTTGGCGAAGGCTCCTGGGTCCCTTTCAGTAGTAACATTTTTGAGCACTTAAGGCACCAGAACTTTCCTCTTTTAATCCTACCGTGACGCTTCTGCGAGTATTGTCCCCATTTTGCACACCAAAAATTGAGATTTAAGAGGTTGGTCGACCTTAGTGGTTACATTAAGATAGTGAGCCAGGCCTGTCCCTTTGCAAGGAACTGTTCCACGTTCCTGAAATATACTTTAGACTACAGTAAAGAAAGGCAGAAATGCACGAGTAACGTGAATAATCAGGCTAAAGTTGCTTAGTGTTTTAATGTTTTGCAAACTTTAGAAAGATTTATGACATTAAATGTTGAGGTTGAAAAGAAATGGTAAACGCTAAACGATCTTTCATACTTAACAAACTGGCAAGTTGTTTTTCTTTATAACGAAGTGCCTTTATTTGGAGAAGGTGAAAAATTATCCTGTGATCATATTTGAAGTAGGGCAAAGTAGATTTAGGGTGGAGCTTTGCTTTAGAATTGTCATTAAAAGGAAAAAAATTTCTCAAGCATTCCTTAAAATAGGGGAAGGGGGTATAAAAACCTAGATTATTGGGGCACCTGGGTGGCTAGTTAAGCATCTGACTCAGGTCCTCATCTCACCGTTGGCGGGATTGAGCCCTACCTGTAGCTCCACGCTGCCAGGATGGAGCCTGCTTGGGATCCTGTCTCTCCCCTCTCTGTGCCCTTCTTCTCATGCGCTCTTTCCCAAAATAAATAAAATTTAAAACAAAATTTTTTTCTAATTTAAAAACTTAGATTATGGATGAATTAGGGGCACCTGGGTAGCTGAGTCAGTTGAACATCTGACTTGATTTCAGCTCAGGTCATGATCCCAGTGTCAAGGGATCAAGTCCCCATTGGGCTTCCTTACTGAACATGGAGCCTGCATAAGATTCTCTATCTCCCTCTTCCCCCTCACTAAAAAAAAAAAAAAAAAAGAAAATTATGGATGAATTATATTTATTCTTGTTGCCTAAATTCTCTAGAATATGTGACTATTTTGAATTTGACCTTTGTGATTTTGTTTTGAGATTTACGGTCAGTTGAGATGAAAACATTCTAATGCGATGTCTGCATATTTTTACCATAAGATTTAGTATCTACCCTTTAATGTTAAAAATAATAATTTCCAGCCTCACCAATTTACACAAGCCACTCAGCTCTCTATATAGTTCAACTCTGCTTTTCCTCCACTCTTTGTTCTAGTTCTAATAAATACTATTTGTTTCTGGAAAGCTACACTATGCCAAGCACTATATTAGGGAGTTTTTGTTCATTTTCATTTACTCCTCACAATAGCTTTTTATATTTGTAGGTGTTTAATTACTATGATTTGTAACTAACTTTTTCTCATCCTTGGGTATCCTAGTTAAAAGTGAAGTTTTTTCAAACCCACCAATGAAAGTTAACACTCTTTCTCCACTTTGTGCCTCTCCCTTTAACTTACCCTTTTTGTAAGTGTTGACTTTCAGGTCTGTCTCCTATAAACCCAGCAGTTTGCATCCTTTATTCTGTCAACACATTTCATAAGCATTTTGTGAACTGCTCAAAACTTTTGGGGGTGGGGGGAATGCAAAATAGGTGACAGGGATTAAGAGGTCAAACTCACAGATATAAAAGATGTCCTGGGGGTATAAAGTACAACATAGAGAATAAAGTCAATAATATAGTAATAACTGTATGGTGGACAGATGATAACTAGACCTATCATGGTGATCATTTCTTAATGTATATAAACATCAGATTGCTATGTTGTCCACCTGAAACTAATACAATATTGTATATTAACTATGCTTCAATAAAAAATTTTTTTTTTACCTTTCCTCATTACACCTGATGCTCTAGTAAAGGAGGCCTAGTACTAAATTCTGGTACTGACTAGAATTTCTAAGTCAATGCTATGCTTGAAGTTAGCATTTCTAGCTAATTAGCTTGGAATTTTTTTCTAGTAGCCACATTAAAATTGGGTTAAAAACTGAATAATAAAAAATAAAATTGATTAAAATTTAATCCATTATACAGTAATCCCCCCCTTATCCGCAGTTTCACTTTCCACAGGTTCTGTTACCTGCAGTCATTTGCAGTTCAGAAGCAGGTAATCTTCCTTCTGACCTATTATCAGAAGGTCATTAGTAGCCTAACACTACATCACAATGCCTGCCTCACTCACTTCACTTCATCTCACCAGGTAGGCATTTTATCATCTCACATCAGCACAAGAAGGAGTAGTACATACATATAGTCCAATAAGATTTTGAGAGAAAGACTATTCACATAACTTACTATAATATAATTCTGTTAATTTCTTACTGTTCCTGATTTATAAATTAAACTTTATCATAGATATGTTTGCATAGGAAAAACATAGTATATATAGTTTCAGACATCCACGGGAGTCTGAGAATGTATCCTTTACAGATAAAGAGGAATTACTGTGTTCAAATTACTGCCTTGACATGTAATTAATACTTTTTAAGCATTGAAATACTTTTACTTTTTTTTTTTTTTTTTACTGTGTCTTCCTAATCTGCATATCTTTTACATTTACAGTTTATATCAGTTCCGCTTGAAAGGCACACATGGCAAGTGGCAATTGTATTATATAGCACAGTTAAAAGGGGTAGATACAGTAATTTTTTAAGTTTATTTATTTTGAGAGAAAAAATGTGAGTAGGGAAGGGGACAGAGAGAGAGGGAGGGAGAGCGAGAATACCAAGCAGGCTCCACACTGTCAGCACAGAGCCTGACACGGGACTCAATCCCATGAACCATGGAATCGTGACCTGAGCAGACATCAGGGAGTCAGATGCTTAACCGACTGAACCACCCAGGTGCCCCTAAATATAGTGTTTTAAAATTCTCCCATTCTGATCCTCCTTATGCTCCTTCCCACCTTGCAGTTTTGCACTAAACCAGTGTTAACTTAAACCAGCTTTAGTAAAGGAATACCATAGGGTACGTGTTAAGCATTCAGATTCCTTGGATCCTATGGCAGACCTACTGAATCAGATTGTCTTAGAACCTGTATTTTTTTTTTAAAGTATTTATTTTGAGAGAGAGAGAGAGAGGGAGAGCAAGAATCCCAAGCAGGCTCCATGCTGTCTGCCTGACATGGGGCTCAAACTCAGGAACCATGAGATCATGACCTGAGCCAAAATCAAGTGTCTGACACTTATCCAACCGAGCCACCTAGATGCTCTGGAACCTGTATTGCTTTTAACTTTTTTAAATATTTATTTATTATTTAGAGACAGAGCACAAGTGGGGGAGGGGAACAGAGAGAGGGAGACACAGAATCCGAAGCAGGCTCCAGGCTCTGAGCTGTCAGCACAGAGCCAGACACAGGGCTCGAACCCACAAACCACGAGACCATGACCTGAGCTAAAGTTGTACACTCACCCAAATGAGCCACCCAGGTGCCCCCAGAACACGTATTTTTAACGTATTCCTAGAAGATCGTTAAATATTTGACTACTAAAACTTAACCAAAAGAGGCTTTTACAGCTGACCATGTAGTCATCTGAATTAAATTTTTTTAGTGAACATTACTTATATGAAATCTAAAAACATGCAAGGGGTGCCTGGGTGGCTCAGTTGGTTAAGCATCCGACTCTTGACTTTGGCTCAGGTCATGATCTAATGTTTGGTAGGTTCAAGCCCCACATCGGGCTCTGCACTGAGAGTGTGGAGCCTGCTTGAGATTCTCGCTCTCCCTCTCTCTCTGCCCCTCCCCTGCTCACGCACACTTTCTCTCCATGTCTCTCTCAAAAAAAAAAAAAAAAAAATGATTTTAAACAATAATCTTAAAAACATGCAAAATAATTCTCCATATCACTTAGAGGTTATGGTTTTTGTGATTCTGCGATATATTTTCTAAGATTAGTAGTCAGGATCTAAATAAGTAGTTGATTATTAGTGCAGGAGGATAAACAACTTGCTGTCTTTTTTCCCTGATCTCAGGTTATCAAGTGCAAGGCTGCAGTTGCCTGGGAAGCAGGAAAACCTCTCTCTATAGAGGAGGTAGAGGTGGCACCCCCAAAGGCTCATGAAGTGCGAATTAAGGTAATGATATATTGAGGGCACTGGAAAAGGAGACTTACGATGAGGTCTCTGGATAGATGAATCCTCTGTGGATAAATCCCCAAGGACAGCGTTAAAGAGAAAGTATTGAAAGTCCTCCAACCTGGGAATCAAAACATCCTCCTCTTACTTTACCTGCTTCACTTTTGCAGCACTCCTGTCCCTCTTTTTAGCTTGTGATGGTGAGCTAAGCAGCCTTCCCCATGGATCACTGGATAACCATTCTTTCTTCTGTAGCCTGTGTTTAAGATGACTTTATAGGATGCTCCCCCTTTCTGCCAAGCCCATAATTTAAAATGTATGATGACACATTAGAAACAAAAGAAGAAATGGTCTTCAGTTTTGTTAGCGGAGGTTTCGAATAAGATTTGGGAAGAGGTTCCTGATTTGATCGGAGCAACAAGCAAGTGAAGTCCACTTGCTTGGAGAGCTTTAAAATGTACTGACCCTTGCAGGCAAGAGCAGGGTTCAGGGGATTCATTAGTCTAGTGCTTCTCAGCCTCTGCTGTGTCAGAGAAATGAAGTTACTCTTGGAGAGAACAGCATTGCACAAGGCAGCCAACTGGATATTTATAGCATTCTACACTTGTTTTGATGTAAAATTAATACTTTAAAGTAGTAACCATTGAATGAAACTAACATCCTAGAAAAAAATAAGCTCTTTTTTGCTGTGAATTAGAGTATCCTTTCCCCATCCTACCTCCAAACAAATGCTCATGCTCCCAGGGATCAAATAGCAGGTTGCAGAGCCCAGGGCCAAATAATTTCTTAAGATCTTTTGCAACCCAGACTTATGACAGTTTATATGTTTTTCTTTAAGTTCAGAAATGAACCTGATTGTGATTTTGCTACTGAAAAAGAAAATGTGTCCTGGGATATACTAAGATGAGCTGTTTGGGGCGCACTGGCTTCCCTGGGAAACAAGACAAATGACAAAGAATGTTACCTTGTAAGCAGGTACATGGGTGAGAGACAAAGAAGCATAAATATAAACACTCCAAGACTTCCTTTCTGTGCATTAAATGGTTTGGAAAGATAACCTACTTAAAAGCCAGATAAGAATAAAAGGCTGTTTAAGTAGTAATTGCGTGTGGCTGCTAAAAAGGGAGTTGGTTTCACTAAAAGCTCTGAATTTTGGCCCTAATAAGCAGGCAGGCATATTTCCGCAGTAGTCCATACCTTCTTAGGAGTCACATTTGTCAACAGTCACAAGGATCCCAGCAGTGAAATGGACTCCCCCTGCTTTGTACACAGGTCATGTTCTCTCCACACCTGTAGGCACAGTGCCCATAAAATCACCTTGTTCACCTTCTTTTGCTAGCATGCACTGAAAAGGGATAGATGTACCATGTGTCTTTGCATATAAACACACCATTACTTTTATATATCACTTAAAAAAATGCTGCCAATTCCAATTGTTAAGATACCATAGATTGTAAACACTTGCTGATTTTAAAGATTAAAATATGAAACAAATGTATCTTAGAATCAATGAAATGTGGTATTGAAAATGCCTTTCCTTTGACCTGTACCTCTCTGGATTGCAAGCAAACACCCTTAAATGCTCTTGATCTGCTAGATTATCGCCACTGCAGTTTGCCACACCGATGCCTATACCCTGAGTGGGGCTGATCCTGAGGGGAGTTTTCCAGTGATCTTGGGACATGAAGGGGCTGGGATCGTGGAAAGTGTTGGCGAAGGAGTTACTACCCTGAAGGCAGGTAAGGAGGATATCTGAACCACTCTTAATTTTATAATTTCAATTTATTTCTACAAGGAAATTATTTTTATGCATTGTTTCTTTCACAAACAAGTTATCACCTGAGTCATTTTTCAGGAAGAATTTTATTCCTTATCTAGGAAGCACAAATATTTCAGAGTTTTTTTTCTTTCTGATTTTGCAAGCTACTGTCATCTGAAACTATTTAAGTATATTTCCAAAGCCAGTTTGGACCAATTAAACAAGAATTTTTAAAGATTCATCGGTGAGTCAGTATTTTAAAGCCCATGACCTTGTTCTCCAAGTGCAGTTTAAGAGCTTTTTCTCAATAAAAATTTTGAAACTTGTGTTTTTTGCATAGTCAGGCAGTGTCTGAATGATGTTGTATAGGTAAAGTTCTGAGTTGAAGTTAACCTTGCAAAGCCACATGAGGAGTGGGGATTTGCAGAGGCTGATGTATCCGTTTAGAGACAGATGTCACCTATTCAGAATAACGTCTTTGCATTTGTTTCCCAGGCGATACTGTCATCCCACTCTACATCCCACAGTGTGGAGAATGCAAATTTTGTCTAAACCCTAAGACAAACCTTTGCCAGAAGATAAGGTTAGTATCTTTGTTATTTGGTCCTTAAGATAATAAGTAATTGTGTGGCAGTCTATACAGAGCATTCTCCATGAATTATTTCATTCCAGCTTTATGGCAGCCTCACTATCATTGGTATCCCCGTTTTCATAGATGAGAAAATGAAGATTCAAATTAAGTGGTGTGCCCAATATCATCAGCTATTAGATAAAACAGAATTTTCTGAACCCATTCTTCTTCCATTAACATTCATCTAAACTTGCCAAAACGTATATTAAGGAGGGACATGCTTAGGAAATTAAATAGAAGCATTTTTATGAGCCATTTTATTGTCCATGAAATCAAAGTAGTGAAACCCATAAGGTTACTAGGAAGACTACAAGAGATAACATAACCCCTTGACACAGAAAATGTAGTTACTTTATTGTAATAAGGTAACAGCACTTAACTATTTCTTTGAGGCAATTTAAGATGTTGTATTCCCCTTTTTACTGAGGTAAAACATATGTAATAAAGTACTATAAACCTTCAGTGTACACCTCAACGAATTGTTATGTATATACACACCTAATGGTTATAACCACCCAGATCAACGTAGAGAACCATTCCAGCACCCTACAAAGTCATTCATATCCCTTGCGCTTCAGTACCTGCCTCTCTCAAAGGGAACCACTATTCTGATTTCTTTCACTACAGGACTTCATATAAATAGAATCACCTACTGTGTGCTCTTTGGTTTCCTCATAATGTCTGTGAAATGTGTTTAAGTTGCTCTGTGAATCACCTCTTTTCTATCATTCCAAATATACATCCATTTATCTCTATCCATTCCCCTGCTGATGGACATTTAAGTTGCTCAAATGTTTGGGGCTGTTGTGATTCATGCTGCTGTTTACATTCCTATTCATAGCTCTTAGTGAATATGTGACTACTTTCTCTTGGGTATTTTCCTAGGATTGGAATTGCTGGATGCAGTATTGTGATTTCATTCAAGATAACCAGATACATATTTCTCATATGTATTGGGGTCTTCTGCCATGGTTTCTGGCTCATAGCTATTAAAATTTAGTAGAATTTCCTGTGATGTGGGCTATAAAAGTGCCTTTGTTATGTTAATGAAGGGGACTTTTGGAAAGCCCTTAGGTAACCTAGGGGTGGCCTGACCTTTGGTAAGGAAAAGGAGGCGTGGAAGTTGAATCAGTCAATGGCCAGTGACTTAGTCGGTCATGGCTATAATGAAGCTTTCATAAAATCCCAAAAGGACTGGGTTCAGAGAGCTTTGGGGCTGGTGAACACGTGTAGATTGAGGAGAGTGACATACCTGGAGAGGGCATGGAAACTCCTCAGCCTTTCCCCATACTTTATCTTATGCATCTCTTCATCTAGCTGTTGATTCATATCCTTTATCATATCCTTCAATAACTTAAAGAGCACCTGGGTGACTCAGTTGAGCGTCCAACTCTTGATTTCAGCTCAGGTCATGATCCTGGGGTCATGGGATCAAGCCCTGCACTGGGGCTCTGTGCTGGGTGTGGAGCCTGCTTAAGATTCTCTCACCCTCCCTCTGTCCCTCGCTTGTGCTCGCTCTTTGTCTCTAAAATTAAATAAGTAAATAAAAACTGGCATCTGTGTGGCTCAGTCAGTTAAACCTCCAGCTCCTGATTTCGGCTCAGGTCATGATCTCACGTTTTGTGAGTTCAGACCCTGCATCAGGCTCTGCACTAACAGCATGGAGCCTGCTTGGGATTCTCTCTCTCTCTTTTTCCACCTCCCATGCTCTCACTCGCTCTCAAAATGAATAAATAAACTTAAAAATAATAACATAGGTGTTTCCATGAGTTCTGCGAGCGATTCTAGGACATTAAAAGAACCCGAGGAAGAAAATCTTTGGAACCTCCAATCTGTAGCCATTGGGGTCAGAAGCACTGGTAACAGTTTCGGCCTTACAGCTGTCATCTGAAGAGAAAGGTAGGGGGCAGTCTTCTAGGACTGAGTCCTTAACCTGTGGGATCTGATGCTGTCTCCAGGTGGCTAGTGTCAGAATTGAGTTGAATTGCCAGACACCTTGCTGGTGTCCAAGAATTGCTTTATGTTATGTATAAGGGAACACACCCCCGCACACATATTAGAGCTGGGTCCATGACTTAGAAGATTGGGTCATACATGAAAGATCGTGTGTTCTTGAATTTGTTTTCTAGTGCCATTGACAAAATTATATTTTTGGGAAACAAGATGTCATTCACTATATAACATAAGTCCAGTTAATTTTGGCAAAGCTAGAACCAAAATCTCATTTTGAAAGGTAATTTCAAATGCAGTCTAACAACTTGGGACATATCAAGTATAATAATGGTATTGGCCTTTTTGTGGCTGCCTGTAGCCTTTCAGAGGGACAAGTCCTTTCAGAGCATGAAATGTATCCCACATCACCTTTTGTTCAAGAAACTCCTCTGAGATAGAAGTGATTTCTTGCATTAAGGAAGGGTGAACAAACTCAAGTTGCTCTTAAAGATACAACAGTTATCTGTGGTAGAGCTTTGTCACAGATTTGTTTTTTGTTTCTGGTCATATTTTTTTCTCAAAGGAAATGTATTTACTCTTGAGTCTAGAGGCAATCTGTTTTCATGTGTGTATTTGTTTATTCCTGTTTATTCCAAAGGATTAGCCTAAGAACAAACATCAAATTATAGTGCATTATTTTGAAAAATAATAAAGATTTAATAAGCACTCTGTGCCAGGCACAATGTTAATGCCTTCCATAACACCTCATTTGATTTTATAGCAATCTTTGAGATATGATTGTTTCTCCATTTTTTAGTGAGGAAACTAAGCCAGAGGTTAATTAACTGGCCCACGCTCACACAGGATTTGACCCAAGTGTGTCTGACTTTAGGACCTGTACTCCTAAGCAAGACATTACATTACTTATTTAGAATATCAGAAACAATTTTTGATACTATTTATCATACCGGTTGCTTTTGTGAGCTTTTTTCTTTTCCTTTATCTTTTATGAGTGTCACCAACTACACAGGCAACAGACAAAGTTATAGAGAAAGAAGAGATAACCTGAATCCTTGAGGATTGTTAGCCTTTTAACAAAGCCTCCTGAAAGATCTAAATCAGCCAGTTTGGCTGTTTTCATCACCTAATCTGCATAATTGCTCATAATCTCTGTGTAGATTCTGGTTTGGGCTGTATGCTCTAAGAAGTTATATTTGCTCATAGTTTTTTCATGGAATTTTTTTTTTTTAATGTTTGTTTTGAGAGAGCACACAGAGAAGGTGCTGCAGAGAGCCTCACACGGGGCTTCAACTCACATATTGTGAGAGCATGACCTAAGCCAAAATCAAGAGTCCGACACTTAACTGACTGAGCCACCCAGGCGCGCCGGTGATGGAATTTTCAAATTATTTCATCTAATCCATAAGTTGTATCTGTTAAATTTTATCTCAATACCCTGACAACAAGATCCAGAAGGATATTGAATGTTGGAAAAGATATGTAGGATTATAAGTCTTTTGTAAGGTTTTCTAATAAGGCATTGCTGAAAGGTGGTAAATTATTAATAAATACAGTAGAAATCTGACTTTGGGGCTTAGCACACTTTCTTGTCTACCTGTCATATTTAAAACTTTTTTTTCCTATGGGTTTTGAAAAACCTGATTTTACCCTGCCTTTCTCCTTTTTTATTTTCTTTAGAGTTACTCAAGGGAAAGGATTAATGCCAGATGGTACTAGCAGATTTACTTGCAAAGGAAAGACAATTTTACATTACATGGGAACCAGCACATTTTCGGAATATACAGTTGTGGCTGATATCTCTGTTGCTAAAATTGATCCTTTAGCACCTTTGGATAAAGTCTGCCTTCTGGGTTGTGGAATTTCAACTGGTTATGGTGCTGCTGTGAACACTGCCAAGGTAAGAGATTGGCCCGGGTTTTAGCTTCCGCCTTCTAGTTTGATACAGTGGAGCTTTGCTGGAATAGTGAAATTGGCCCAGTGTGTTAGGAACCTAGTGATTTCCTTGACTCTCGTGCAATGAGTGCCTTACAAACTATGTTTACTATTAGGTGGAGCCTGGCTCTACTTGTGCCGTCTTTGGCCTAGGAGGAGTTGGATTGGCGGTTATCATGGGCTGTAAGGTGGCTGGTGCATCCCGGATCATTGGTGTGGACATCAATAAAGATAAATTCGCACGGGCCAAGGAGTTTGGAGCCTCTGAATGTATTAACCCCCAAGACTTCAGTAAACCCATCCAGGAAGTGCTCGTTGAAATGACTGACGGGGGAGTGGACTACTCCTTTGAGTGCATTGGTAACGTGAAAGTCATGGTAAGTTTTAGCTTCATTCCTTTTTTTTCTCTAGCTTACTTTATTGTAAGAATAGAGTATGAAATACATATACAGAATAGCTGGTAATCGACTGTTTATATTGCTGGTAAGTCTCCCAGTCAGCAGAAGGCTATTAGTTAAATTTGGGGGAGTCAAAAGTTAATGTGACTTTTCGACTGGGCAGGGGGTCAGCTTCCCAACCCTGTGTGTTTTTCAAGGGTCAACTGTATATCCGCTTCACTAACCTTGAGCAACAGCTTCTCTAACACCTCAGTTTCCTCAGGTGCAAAATGCGCCTACTTGACATAAAGTCAGTCCTCCGCAAAATAGTACTATTCTCCACCTTGCTTCCTTTATTAAAGTCTTTAGAATTTTTAACTAGGATTTACTTTTAAAACTAGACGGGAAATAAAAGCTTTAAATTCTTTCATTTTGTGTTAGTATTTAGCCAGATTAATACATTTGGTAATTATCTTATTAAAACTTGAATAAAATTACATTGACTAAATATTCAGTTTGATCTTTTTGTTGTCTTTTTTTTTTTTTTTTTTAAAAAAAAGCTCTGTGCCACCACCCTTCCCCCAAAAGTTACTTACTGGGGAAGCAGAGGTGGCCGGCACAACGCACTGACTCCTGTGATTTGGTCCGCTCTTTCCTGCAGAGAGCAGCGCTAGAGGCCTGCCACAAAGGCTGGGGAGTCAGCGTGGTGGTTGGAGTAGCTGCTTCGGGTGAAGAGATCGCCACTCGCCCGTTTCAGCTGGTAACAGGCCGCACGTGGAAAGGCACTGCCTTTGGAGGTAAGTTAATGGGTGAGCACATTTTCTCTTTTGTCATTTCCATCGGCAGAATTTTAATCCCAGGCTGATTTTTTGTTTTAAGAATTTTCATGGGCTACCTTCATCATTAAGTTGTTGCATAGCTATTTTAATAGGAGGGCTTCACATTCAGTCAGTATTTACCCCTGGGGCTGGGGAGATACTCAACTTCCTCTGAAGCAGGAGACCCACTTTTTACACACAAAAAATCAGTATCCTGTTAATGAGGAAATAGTTGGGGGTTAGGGCAGAAGTTAGAAGTAGGTTCCAGGGATACAAACAGCATTGTCAGCCACACTCATGTTATGGACTTAAAGAGGTTATCGGCATTTGTGCTCATTTTTCCAGAGTGTCTGGTTGTCGCTGGATGTAATAATACCTCTTGTCTAAATAGTACTGATTTCAGTAGTAACCAATACAAAGTCTTCAACTGAAAATACTGTATTAGACAAAACTTTATAACAGAAATGAAAAGCTGCCAGACTGATCATTTTTCCCCTTTTGTGCTCCTAAAAAACGCATGGTGGTTTGGGGTTGCCTAACTACTGATAGAATGCTGAGAAACAGTTTCCATCTGTTTTGGTAGTTGCTCAGCTAGGAGGCACAGATCATGCCTGTATATTCCAACAAGTGTGAATGAATGAAATCTAAAGTTTTTGTAGGTTTTTTAAAAAAGTATATTTCTCACCATCCTCTTAGGGAAAAAAATCACTTAGCGTGAATTTTCAATAATCTGAACTTAACAAGGTGTTTAAGATCCCCTATCATGCCAGCTTTTTTCAAGGCCAGAGGAAAAGACCAAGAAGGTATGAGGGGGTTTGGCCGAAGTTTCTGCCTTTATACTGTAGAATTCACCATAAAAATTGTCATGCAGACTAACCTCCCCTTTCCAATGAGCTGTACGCCTCACTTGAGTATATCAGAACAGACTTTTAAAGCCACACATCCTCTCAGGTCCTTAGCTGTATTTAAAAGGACATTTTAAGCCTGGGAGACTGAGCCAGGGGGTTGATCATAACCTCTCACTGAAGCCTCATCACCCCAGCACATGCTAGTTGGGAAAGAAGCTGGAGTATTGGGGTGTGATGGGTGTTGTTAAAATATGACCCACAGGTGTAAATAGAAGTTTTGGTCTAACAAATAGAGGTGGCTGTACTTGTCTCTGTTACCAGGGGATTTAAAGAAGGGGGCACCTGGCTAGTTCAGTTGGTAGCGTTGGTCTCGGGCTTGTGAGTTCAAGCCCCACATTGGTCATGGAGCATGCTTAAATAAATAATACTTTTTTTAAAAAAAGGAGAAAGGATGGGGCGCCTGGGTGGCGCAGTCGGTTAAGCGTCCGACTTCAGCCAGGTCACGATCTCGCGGTCCGTGAGTTCGAGCCCCGCGTCAGGCTCTGGGCTGATGGCTCGGACCCTGGAGCCTGTTTCAGATTCTGTGTCTCCCTCTCTCTCTGACCCTCCCCTGTTCATGCTCTGTCTCTCTCTGTCCCAAAAATAAATAAAAAACGTTGAAAAAAAAATTTAAAAAAAAAAAAAAAGGAGAAAGGAAAAGCCCTATGATTTGTAAGAGAAAAATAATAGAGGATATAAGGAGGCAGAGTTGGAAAAGGCTCAAAAGAGGTTTGAAATGAGCTACAAAGTGTCCCTGGTGTAAAAGGTGGGAAGGTGTCTTTGTTGATTTATTGCTTCTTTCAATACAAGTCAAAGATCGAAGCACCAATTTTGTTTAAAATCTTATATAGCTAAGAATTTCCCACTTTTGTTTTCAGTTTCATGGTTTCTGGTGTGAGATGCTATCCCTAATTTCATTGTTGAATTTAAAACCAAAGAAATAAGAGGTGCCTGGGTGGCTCGGTTGGTTAAGCATCCGGCTCTTGGTTTCTGCTCAGGTCGTGATCTCACGACTCGTGAGTTCAAGCCCTGCATCGGGCTCTGTGCTGACAGTGAGGAGCCTGCTTGGAATTCCCTCTCTCCCTCTGTCTCTGCCCCTTCCCCACTCAGGCTCACTCTTTCTCTCTCTCTGTCTCTCAAATGAATAAATAAACTTAAAAAAAAAAAAAAAAGGCTTTAAAACCAAAGAAATAAAAGTCCTGTATTACGTCAGGTTTGTTCTTCCTTAAATGTCATAATTATAGAATCTTTGCTGTCGTGGAGCCAAATAAGTTTGTTCTAAGACTTCAGAGTTCTATCCTGGTATCTTAGAAGTCTCACTTGGCTAAAACCTTAATGAGATTTTAGTAAATCTTAACACAGAAAAAGGAAAATACTCAAAAGGCATTTACTGTTTTTTTTAACTAAAGATGTACATTAAATTCTTCTTTCTCTGTATGCTAATTTTGAAGTTTTTCAGTCCTCTTTAATTGATGAGAAAAATCAGGTTTTTTTTTTCTTTTTAATTTAAATTTTAGTTAACATACAGTGCAGTATTGGTTTCAGGAATAGAATTTAGCGATTCATCACTTAGATACAACACCCAGCATTCATCACAAGTCCCTCCTCAGTATCCACTAACCATCTAGTCCATCTCCCACCCAGATCCCTCCACCTTCAGTTTGTTCTGTGTGGTTAAGAGTCTCTCGTGGTTTGTTCCCCTCTCTTTTTCCCTCCTTCTTCCCGAATGTTCATTTGTTTGGTTTCTTAAATTCCACATACAAGTGAAATCATATGATATTTGTCTTTCTCTGATTGACTTATTTCATTTAACGTAATACATTCTAGCTCCAAAAATTTATTCTCTTAAATGTCTGTCACCCACTAAGTAATAAGCATACTGCAAAGATTTGTTGGAAGAATTAATACATGTGTGATTTCTTTAAGGATGGAAGAGTGTGGAAAGTGTCCCAAAGTTAGTATCCGAATATATGTCCAAAAAGATAAAAGTTGATGAATTTGTGACTCACAATCTGCCTTTTGACCAAATTAATGAAGCCTTTGAACTGATGCATGCAGGAAAGAGGTAAGCTTCCTCGTTAGCTATATATTATAAAATGTAATGACTTGGGGTTTATGGAGAAGGGTAAAAAAAATACTTTTAGTGGTCTTAAAAGATATCATTTAGGGGCACCTGGGTGGCTCAGTCAAAGCGTCTTGACTTTGGCTCAGATCATGATCTCATGGTTTGGGAGTTTGAGCCCCACATTTGCTGTTACCATAGAGTCCACTTTGGATTCTCTCTCTCTCTCTCTCTCTCTCTCTCTCTCTCTCTCTTTCAAAAATAAACATTAAAAAAAAAGATATCACTGAAAACTGTTTATTGCTTCCTTCTCTTACAGCATTCGAACTGTTGTAAAACTTTAAATTCAACAGAGAAAATATGTCCATCCTTTCACGTAAATCTTGTGGTCCAACTGTAACAACCAGACAAGCAGGGAGAAGCTCTTCCAAGATCAGTCTCTTAGACCTTCTCTACTACTACTTCTAGAGTAACCTATTCTAGGGAGTGATATTTTGTGTATAATTCATACATCTCTAATCAAGGACAAAGCTGATACAGTCCTAAATTAGCTTTCTGAACTCTCCTTCACATGAATAATTGCTAGCTTATTAAGAAATAGTCTAACATAATAAAAGTAATTTCCGCATATGTGTGAAGTTGTGATCTCTGTTTTATGCTGAATTCATTCTCATGGTTCCTGTACTTGTTGTCTTCATTCTTTAAAAAAGCCAGAGGGGCGCCTGGGTGGCTCAGTCGGTTAAGCATCCGACTTCGGCTCAGGTCATGATCTCGCGGTCCGTGAGTTCGAGCCCCACGTCGGGCTCTGTGCTGACAGCTCAGAGCCTGGAGCCTGTTTCAAATTCTGTGTCTCCCTCTCTCTCTGACCCTCCCCCATTCATGCTCTGTCTCTCTCTGTCTCAAAAATAAATAAACATTAAAAAAATTTAAAAAAAAAAAAGCCAGAGAAAAAAATAAAATAAAATAAAAAAATAAATAAAGGAAAGCCAGAGGAAACAGGGCAGTGGTGAATATCTTAACCTTGCCTTCTTCCATCCTCGGTAACTTGTGTTTAACTTTTAACAGTCTCTGGCCCGTTTACTAAAGAACATTTCTCGGGGCACCTGGGTGGCTCAGTCGGTTAAGCATCCGACTTCAGCTGAGCTCATGATCTCACCGTTGGTGAGTTCAAGCCAGGCTCTGTGCTGACAGCTCAGAGCCTGGAGCCTGTTTCGGATTCTGTGTCTCCCTTTCTCTATGCCCCTCCCTCACTCTCCCTCTCTCAAAAATAAACATTTAAAAAATAAAAAATAACATTTCCCTCACCATCATTGGCAAAGTTCATGAGAACCCAGGGCTGTCTCTGTGAGATTACATTCTTGAGAACAGATAACCATGTCTTGTTCAAACTTAAGAGACCCACAATTCCTAGTATGGCAATTCCTAGTATGGCCTAACCCTAACCCCCCACAATTCCTAGTATGGCATCTGGCCCACAGTGGGCACTAAACATCATTGACGAAGCTACCCTCTGTGCTTAAGTAGGTGTATGTGTGTAGGTGGTGGCTCTATGAATTCTCTCAAGCATAGGAAAAATACATACTGAATTGCAAAGTTCCCAGCTGCTTTTTCAAGTCTTAACATTTTACCATTTCTAGACCACCACCTTGCCTTTCGTCTCCAGAAGTTTTTTGTGAAATACCTGTTTACCTCCTTTCCTCACCACCCGGAATTTGGTGTTTTTCACTCATACATGTTGTCACACTTACTATATGTATCCATTAACTGTCTCCAGTCTTCAGCATTGAAAACCTGATAACTGTCCTATTCTGCAGCTTTCATTTTTTACTCATTGTGATTAATCCATGTGATGCTCTCATTCACTAATTTTAATACTGTGCATTAGTATTCACTTATATGAACTACCATAATTTATCTGCTGCCCAAATGATGGCCTAACGCTATTTCCAAAGCTGTTTCTATATTGCTGACGACACTGGTGAAACATTCTTGTACATCCTTCTCATGCTCACTGTGTTAGTAATCCTCATTACTTAGGATGTGTAGTTGGCCCTTGAACAACATAGGTTTGAACTGCACAGATTTCACTTATATATGGTTTTTTTACAGTATGGTTCTGTAAATGTATTTTATGATTATCTTCACTTTTTTTTCTCTAGCTAATTTTGTTGTAAGAATACCATTTATAATATGTATGTGTTAATCAACTGTTATCAGTAAGGCTTCCGTCAACAGTAAGCCATTAGTAACGTTTTGGGGGAGTCAGAAGTAATATGTGAATTTTCAAATGCATGGAGGGTCGGCATACCTAGTCCCTGCATTGTTCAAGAGCCAACTGTATATCCTAGGATAAGCACATCTGTACTAGAAACTGCCAACATCGTTCCTCAAAATGGTTGGAAATCTTTGCAAATTCAGTGAGTGTGAAATGATACTTCATTACATCAGTTTGCATTTCCCTCAGTTACTAAAGTACTATCGTACATTTGTATTTCCTTTTTTGCGAAGTATTTATTTACATCCTTTGTTCATTTTTCTATTGGATTCTCTTCTGAGTAATTTTTAGGTGTTCTTATAGATGCCAGTCCTTCCATCAGTTTTATGTTTTAATATATTTTATATTTTTATTTTAATCAAATCTATCAGTCTTTTTGTGGTGCTGTTAAGTAACATTTAGGATTTTCTTTTATTCTGAGCAATATAAAGCAGCAAACAAAAAATGCTTTCTCTTCCATCCAGGTAATCCATTGACATTGAAAAAAAAACAAAAGCAACATATCCAAGAGTTAGAAAATTCAATTACAGAAAATTATATAAGAGCAACACAACATTCCCCTCCCAAAAAAAAAAAAAAAAAAAAAAAAAAAAAAAATGGTTGACTCCTAGAAAGTTCATGTATCTTCCCAGAAGTTTCAATTCACGGAATAGCACATACACATATCCTTTAAAACTACACAAAGGAATACTATTAACATTATTTTGCGCTCTTTTGGTTTTTCCACATGATAGTGTATTGCAGACTGCTGTTCTGTCAACACATCGGATATGCCACGCACATAGTTCTTTTGGTTGGATTGAAGCCATGTGTTTTTTTGTTATTTTAAAAATACTTTTGGGGCGCCTGGGTGGCTAGTTAAGCTTGACTTCAGCTCAGGTCATGATTTCATGGTTCATGAGTTCGAGCCCCACATTGGGGCTCTCTGCTGACATCTCAGAGCCTGGAGCCTGCTTCAGATTCCCTCCCCCTCCCCCTCCCCCTCTCCCTCTCCCTCTCTCTCTCTCTCCCCCCCTCCCCAACTCACACACTCTCTCAAAAATAACTAAACATTAAAAATAAAAATACTTTTGATTGATATGGCTTAATTGCTCCTGTAAGTGCTTGTGTTTCTGAGAGAGCACTATTTAGTTGATTTAAAAATAGAAAGGTAGCAATTATGGTCATGACCTCTCCTTTTTGGATAGCTAGTGCATTTGTAGAACCAGGTATTGCCACCTAGCTTCTCTCCCATTTTACCTTGGGGGCTGGAGATGCACTAGGGGTCCAAATGGCCCCAAATTATTGTTCTGAGAAAACTGGAAGAAAAAATTAAAACTAGCTTCTACCAAAGCTCTGGAAATAGGCTTTTAACTGTTTCAGTTTAGCCTTAGCCTTCCAGGAACAAAATCTATCACCTTGAGCAATCACACTAAGAAAATGGACAAGTAGTGTGATAATGTAGGAGAGCTAATAATTCTCTAAAAACTTTTTTCCATCATTAGTTTTCTTATATATGAGGTATATACACGAATGAGATGGCATTTTTATGCCCACCTACATGAAAAAGTAAAGCCGTTTTAACATAAAATAATGGGGGCACCTGGATGGCTCAGTCAGTTAAGCATCTGACTCTTGGTTTTGGCTCAGGTCATACCTCATAGCTTCATGAGTTCAAGCCTTGCTTCAGGCTCTGTGCTAGCAGCGTGAAGCCTGCTTTGGAGTCTCCCTCTGCCCCTCCCTGACTTACTCTGTCTCTGTCTCTCTCAAATTAACAACAAAACCTTAAAAATGATTGCTTTATTTTTAAAAAATAAAATATCAAAACAATGTAACTCCAACTTTTGTAGCTGGCCAATGAGGGAGTTAAGTTTATATGATCCTTACTATAAAGATTCTTGGATCATGGGACTATAAAGCCTTTTCAAGATCCTTTTAATATATCCTCTTGGATGGCATCTAGGATGTTGTGTATAATGCTTTTGTTTTTGGAAGAAATAGCATATACAGTTTTTGGAAGAAAGTATAGATAAAACAGGGGTAAAAGCTACTCACTATATGCACATCAGCAAGCCTATCCTGGTTGTCCAAAATTAGGAGGTCTACCACCTGAAAAGTATTGTTGGGAATTTTTTTTAAGTATCTTTAAACTGCTTTCTTGGACAGATACATAATTTTAACACACAATGGCTAACCCACTATATACTTCATCAAAGTTAGTAAAATGTATTTTTAACTTAAGTACCTAAAATTTTACAGTATTAGGAACTAATTTTAAGCAACTTTTTACTGAAAATTTTTCCTGTACCTAGTTAGCACTTTTCAAATCTTGCTTGCATATTGTGCTATTCTGTTTAACCTGACTGATGTTCACTGGAGTAAGACAGTCCATTTGCAGACATGTCTGGGAACAAGTTCTTTATTACATGCTGAGAACTAACATATAAAGTAGGAACCTAGGGAATGATGAGGTTTGGGGGGACGGAGACAGGGAAAAACTGCATTACATCCCAAACTGTCACAGTGAACCATTCATGTGTGTACAACTTACATCAAACAAAAAACACTCCAAAAAATATACATAATGCTATTTCTTTCCATTTATCCCATTTGAATGCAAACTTATAGTCAAAACGTGTTTTGATTTGGAAAAGAGGGAACATGTTTCCCATGCACAGAATGCTTCAGAACATTTTCTGCCTGGCTACCAATCTGCCAATTAGGCTGGTGATCAAAGTCCTGAAGTAACTGACAATTCTTTGGGCCTAGAGACACTGTGTGACCCAGGAAAAAAAAAAAAAATAACTGTAGATTGAGCCAATTTTGTTTCAATACACATGCCAGATTGGATTGTCAGCAAATACCCTTTAGAAAAAAGTATACCACAAACACATTTGGAGAACATTTTATTATATTTAAAGAGATATTTAGATAATAAATGCATAGAACTAAGGGAATCATGTCTTTAAAGAAACAACTACAAAGTGAACAGGGCCATACAAAGTCCTCCATTATACAAATTTCTTTTGGTGGAACTTTATGGGCACTAAGTAGGTGGGATGGTTTTTAAAATGTAACTGATTTTTATCAAAGTGGACATCATATCAGAATTCTTGTGATGAGATAAATTTGCACAAGCCCCTTTCAAGAAAGGAGTGCTAGTCAACTACCTCCAGTTTAAAAATGGACTGAAGCTGGATATATTAAACCAGGATATATTAAGCAACATAAACAGTGAAAATGTGCTTTAAAGTATCTATTGCTCTTTCTCTAACATAGATCTTCAGACTAAAAGTTCTTATCCTTGGCTATTTTGTTTCCTCAGAATCAGATTGACTAATAAAGTTGTAAAAATTCCAGCCTGAATTTTCTGTTGACCCCTGACCCAACTACTGAAATAAATTTGCTTTATAGTCACATTATATACAGAATAAAATAGTTGCTAATAGTATCATTCCACAAATAGGTCTCTCCACAGATAAGTATAGGGATTTGTCCTAGTCTTGCAACCAAATAAAAAACTGGAGAAATCAGAGCCCTGGGGTCCTGTTGGTCCTGAGCTCTTCTCATGACACGAAAATACAAATGTACCTACAAGTTTTGGAAAAGTATTAGCACGTTTGTTCTTGAGGGTGAGGTGAGGAGGCCGAGGTAACATGAAAAGGGCTAAGCACCCAGGAGATGTAAGCGATGCCTCTACTAAAAGTTTTACAATGGTAAAAACGTTCTAGACATCAGTAAAAAATAATTACCAGAAGACTTTGAGCCGTAACAAACGTATCACTGATACCTTTCCAGGAAGCCTTCTTCACTGCTCCACTGGACTTATTGGCACAGTTTGCTAAGACCCCAGCGTTGACACATTTTGTAATATAACCACAGAATCGCCATAGACCGACAGCTGTGTTTTTGCTCCTCCACAGTCCCCAAAATGATGAGAGGCAGCCAAGGCCACCTTATTTCCTGCTTTCTTTTTCTCAAAATAACCAAATACAAAGCACTATTTTTCTTTTTCATACTTAGCACCAAAAGGAAGAAGAGGTAAAGGAGAGGCTGCCACCAGAGGCTGCTTGCTCCTCAGGGTTCAAACGTGGGGGAGCCTGTGCTAAGCTAACCTTTCCTTGGGTGTTCATTTTTAAAATGAAACAACACATTAATAACTTTTAGGATATTAGCATAATGTAGCCTACATTGTGAAACAATCTGTTGCTAAGACAATAATGCCCAGATGTTTTTCTCTACTGGAAAATGGGCCACACATCTACATTACAAAGTGGTATCATGTGCTCCTCTTATAGCTCCAGAGTTTGGTAGAGGTCAAACACCAAATGTAGACAGAATCTTACCACACTATCTCAAACCTTTCCAATACTTCTAACTCCCAGATCACTATCCTTCCCATTCCTCTTACTGTACCTTTTGCCCCCAAGATGCACTGTATTGTCAAAAAGGAGCTCACAGTTTACGAAATTTAGGATACAGTAGGAATAAAATTACTTCAAGTAACAAACCAATAATCTGTACTCCCTTAGTGAGACAGGTTTCAAGAATCACAAATTTTGCACTTAAGTTCACTGTTGGTAGTGATTTTGATACAGTAATTCTAAATTTTACATGTCTTACAGAATCCAGCAAATAAATATTAATGCTGTTCAGAACCAAAGTTCTCACCATGGGATAAAGCAGATATAAATATGAAACAGAAAAAGATGAGAAAGATTAGTGTTAGATTTGAAAGTATCAGAACGAATTCATGATTTATAAAAAGTACATTTTCTGGCTCTGTTCCCTGAAAGTGCCTGGCAACAAGGACACCCAGTAGCACCCAGATCCTCATTTCCAAATACCATTCCCCATGAAAGGGAACGAGGGCTCCTTGGAGAAACAGCCTGTCCCAGTGTGAGACAGGAAAGTTGTACGATAAACTTACAACATCTTGCTACAGCAAAAAGAAAGCGCTCAAAGACTGATAGGCGCAGGTCAAAATGACACATGAATAAGCTTAAAGGTGCTTCTGCTGGCCAAATTTGGGACAATTACAGTAATTAAATAGAATTTTTAAGAATTGATGAGCCCACATTGACAACACTCAACGACCGTGGGTAAAAGGAGGGGGGAAAATGCTTCTTTGTAAAAGGGTGCCAGCTAATAAAATGTAAATGGAATGCTAGATTTCAGTCTCAATTTGCAGCCACCAATGTAATAAAATACTGGATTCTGGCAAGGATTATCAGTGCACATTAATTCCATTGAGTGAAAAGAATATCCAAATGGTCTTCAAGTATCTCCTCCCAGATTATTTGCTTCAGAAAAGAAAAATATTCTTAAAATGGAAAGATCTGACAAAGCAAGTGATCAAACTTATATTGGCAATAATGTGACAGTAACATTGTGTCTCCTGATGTGATGTGACACAATGAATGAGACATACCACATACCATCAGTAGAGTCTTCTGCCAAAATATTTATCTTGAAATTTCTCATGAGAAACTCCCAGAGAAATACAGAAATTTATAAGCTAACTGGCCTGCTTTATTAAGTGTCAATTTCATAAAGCACCAAAAAAGGTAGGATTGTTCTAGAGTAAAGAAGACTACAGATACAGGACAACCAAATGCATGGGTCTAGATCCTGGATTTAGAAAAGAGAGAAGCTTTAAAGAACATTTGGAAAAAAATTGAGACTCACATTTGAGTATATACTATACATTAGATAATTCTGTATCAATGTTAAATTCCTTGGGTGTGGTACTATGATCAGTAAGAAATGTCCTTACGTCTTAACAGAC
Organism: Lynx canadensis; assembly: GCF_007474595.2. NCBI lineage: Eukaryota > Metazoa > Chordata > Mammalia > Carnivora > Felidae > Lynx > Lynx canadensis. The sequence goes on from NC_044306.2 coordinate 123,165,505, forward strand.
AAGCTGCAATAATAATGTGAAGTATGATGCCATTTGTTTCAAAAGGAAGGTGCTTAAGAGAGATGTGGCAAAGTAATGATCACTGGATATAGATAAAGTGTATATGATCATTTCCTTGTACTATACTTTCAACTTTTTTGTAAATCTGAAAATTTTCAAAATGCAAAGTTGGAAGTAAAAAAAATTTTTTTTTTTTTTTTTTTTTTTTTTGAAAAAAACAGCTTACAGATACCATGAGGGTGCATTCTGGGGGCCTTAGCAAAAAGTAGTAAAGCACCATGCCTGCAATCTTAACCAAACACAAAGAAAAAAATAGTAGTTATAGGACAAAAGAATCAAGGTAAGATGACGAATTCCTCAACCTCCTATTAAATTTCGACCCGTGGCAAGTGGTATTAAAGTGTCAGTGAATGGGTCCTAATGTACCTTAATCCACTACATCAGCAAAAGACATAAAATTTAAAGGCAAATGTTTCCCTGCTTCTAAATTATAATTCCAAGGGGGCTGGAGGACTGGCAGGAAAAACTATATGTATTACTTTAAAAGCTCACACAAGGGGTGCCTGGGTGGCTCAATCGGTTTGGCATCTGACTTCGGCTCAGGTCATGATCTCACAGCTCAGGAGTTCGAGCCCCGCATCGGGTTCTGTGCTGACAGCTCAGAGCCTGGAGCCTGCTTTGGATTCTGTGTCTCCCTCTCTCTGCTCTTCCCCAGCTCATGCTCTCTCTCAAAAATAAACAAACATTAAAAAAATTAAGTTGACACAAAAAATAAAAAGTTAATACACTCTGAAAAGTTGGCAGAATAATGAAACGTGAAGCTTTCTCATCTAATAAACATTTTAAATTAGATATATACAATTAGACTAGAGCCCATACTGTTTTGAAATCTACCAAACCAAAAAAAGCATCATCACCAATGTTAACCTTTTTACAAAAAAATTATCCTATCAAGATATTTTTTCCTTGAGCTTATATTCTAATGATCAAAGAAGCCCACACTGTTAATTCCACCATCAGTACCTAAAATGATTCCCTAAATATTCAGCATTCTGTCTTGAAAGCTCTCAAAACTATGGTTGCATCTCAAATACTGCTGATAGGCTCTGGTGAACTAAACACAGTACTGGAATTATGTAGTCGTTAAACTCGAAAAACTCTTCACTCAAATGGTCATGAGTTTATTTCAGATTATGAAATCAGCCACCCTACTCCCTCCACTTCCCTCTGAAACCCCAAACAAATGCAGCAAAGTTAATAACTACACGGTGGGGGGGGGGGGGGGAGGGGATAATCGTTCAAACTTTTAATCTCCCTTTACACATTATATTAACATTCATATTGCAAGGCATTCCATTCACAAATATTACAGTTTGATAAAAAATTTCACACACATACCCCCAAAAGTCTATACCAGATTCAGTCACTTCACTAAATCATTAAAATAATAAAAGTAATGAAAACATTATCATAATTCTTTTAAAGCAATAAAGGTCTGAGGCACTCTGGGAAAGATGTTCTCATATAACATGTCAGTGGTATCAAATTATCTTACAAGAAAGTTACCAGATACCCAGTAATCAAGTATACTCCAATGACAACGACTTTGATCTGATACGTGTTCCCTGGATACACTTCCATTTGGACTGAACTACTGAAAGGAACAAAGATATTGGGCAGCTGGGGTCATTTCTAATGAGGTTCCCAACCATGTCAAGGTGAAGTGTGTTTTCAACACACCATGGACAGCTGCATCTCTACTGCAAGGGAACAGTACAATCTTCAAAGAAGTACCTTTCTCATCACTACCAGGTTTACTAAATGTCAGAAGCTAACAGCCCACCTGACTTACTCTGCTCACTGCCAAAGAGATTTCAGAACTGTCTCTTCCCATCAACCTCCACAGTGCAACCGTTCACCCTTCTCTGAATATCTCCAAGGTTTGCCCTTGAAATAAAATAGAGGGGAAGAAAGGGAGCTTTTTCCCTCCCATTTCGACCAGAAAGAGGTCTGAAAGAGCAATGTATCACAAAATGCTCATGCTCTGAAACAGCCAGCTATGATATGAAGCATGGCTATTTTTGCCAGAAACTAGATGTTTTTAAAATGTGACAACCCTTTTCCAAAGTGAATTTTGCCACAACCATTCACTGACAGAGTCCACACTGGAGAGGAAGTCTCACTGACCGAGTGCTTCCTTACACACAATTACAAGGGTAAATAAGTAGCATGGGGAAGGAGGGAGGCCAAATTCCCAACTGGGAAATAAATCACTGCAAACAATGGGTCCATTTATGACAGCATATAGCACTGTCAGGGCAGAATTAACACAAACCCAGGTCATATAGTGTTCAGGAATTACATACATGGAATTTAAAATGTATACATATATATTTCCATACATATATAATAAAAAAAATCTGGAACAACATATGTTGCTAAAGTTTCAAGGATTCTCATCTTCCACATTCACCTGAAGAGCAGCTGGCTCTTGCTGGCCCAGTTGTGGCAGTGATAAAAGCAACTAGAAGCAGGTTTACGTAAAAAGTGCTCAAAGGCCAAGTGAGAAAACAGGGGTGCAGAGATTTCTGGAGGGAGAGGGGAATACTAAAAAGAGTTGAGAATGTTTCTTTTATTCTTCTCAGCTTTTTCAGACCCAAGTCAAGTTCTTGAGGACACACATCCAATGCTGTAGTCTTCCTTATCTATAGTCAAAACAAAACACGTAATAAAAATCTCCTCTTCCATTCTGTACTCTCAATAAAATGCATGGTACAGCCAGAAGGTATTACTGAGATGTGCCATCTCGGGAGAAATTAAAATTGGGACATGAAGTGAGGCCGCGTGCTATCAAGTCGCCGGGTCAGGATTTCACAGCCAGTGTCCGTGACCAGCAGGGTGTGCTCAAACTGAGCAGACCGCTTTCCGTCTCTCGTCACGGCGGTCCAACCATCTGGCCAGGTTTCATCCTGCCATCCACCTTAAACAAACAAACAAAAAACAATTTCTTAATTCTATCGCTCAGTTTTCTAAACAAACTCTCTAGATAAGTGTATTTGCACGTACTCCTATATCCTTGGATATTACAGAAGCCAATTAGAAAATTCACTATTAAGACTCCAATTTACAAATGGTAGGCAGCTACATTCAAAAGAATGAAACTGGAAAAAAAAAGAACGAAACTGCACTACTTGCTTACATAGTAAGCAAAATACACAACACACAAAAATAAACTCAAAATTAAAGACTTGGAATTCCATGGATCTCCTTAAAGAAAATAGGCAGTAATCTCTTGGACATCAGCCTCACCAACATATTTATGAATCTGTCTCCCGAGGCAAGGAAAACAAAAGCGAAAATAAACTATCGGGATTACATCAAAAATAAAAAGCATTTGCACAGCAAAAGACACGATCAACAAAACAGAAGGCAACCTACCGAATGCAAAAAGATATCTGCAAATGATAGATCTGATAAGGGGTTAATATCCAAATACATAAAGCATTTATATATACCTCAACACCAAAAACAAAAACAAAAACAAAGAATCCAATTAAAAATGAGGAGAGGACCTGAACATTTTTCCAAAGCAGACATCAGACAGCTAACAGACACATGAAAAGATACTCAACATCACTAATAATCAGGGAGCTACAAATCAAAACTACAATGAGATTATCACCTCACAACAGGCAATAACATGTGTTGGTTGGTGAGGAAGTAGAGAAAAAGGGAACCCTTGTGGACTGCTAGTGTAAACTGGTACGGCCACTGTGAGAAAAATTAAAAATAGAATTACCACACAATCCAGTATTTCCATTACTAGGAACTTACCCAAAGAAAACAAAAACACTCCTTCAAAAAGATATATGCACCCCTATGTTTACTGCAGCATTATGCAGAGTAGCCAAGATATGGAAGCAACTCTCAAGCGTCGTCCACTGATAGATGAATGGATGAAGAAGATATGGCATGCACACACAACAAAGTATTACACAGCCATGAAAAAGGGTGAGATCATGCCATTTGCGACAACATGGATGGACCTAGAGGGTATTATGCTAAGTGAAATAAGTTAGACAGAAAAAGACAAATACTCTTATGATTTCACTTCCATGTAGAACTTAAAAAACAAAACCAATGAACAATCAAACAGACTCTTAAATTTTTTTTAACATTTATTTACTTTTGAGACAGAGACAGACAGCGAGCAGGGGAGGGGCAGAGAGAGAGGAAGACACATCTGAAACAGGCTCCCAGCTGCTCTGAGCTGTTAGCACAGAGCCTCATGCGGGGCTGGAACTCACGAACTGTGAGATCATGACTTGAGTCAAAGTCGGATGCTTAATTGACTGAGCCACCCAGGTACCCCTAAGAAAGACTCTTAAATAGAGAGAACAAACAAGTGGTTGCCAGAAGGGAGGTATATGGGGCGGGGTGGGGGGGCGTGAAATTAGGGAATTAAGAGGTACAAACTTCCAGTTATAAAACAAAGAAATCACGGAAATGAAAAGTAGAGCATAGAGAATATAGTCAATAAAATTGAGAGGTGGTGACTACAGTTATCACGATAAGCACCGGGTAATACATAGTACTGTCAAATCAGTATATTTAATCTATACCTAGAACTAATACAATATTGTACATCAATTATACCTCAGTAATAACAATAATAATACTCCTATTTATACTTCAACTGTTTTAGTTTTTCCTCCAACTTCATTTTGGTTTTTAGTTCAATGAAGTAATGATGATATTTTAAATTTCCTTGGGTGTGTTACAACTTCACATTTTTTATGCCTCCCAAATACCAAATCAAGATGGTACTTCCAAAATAAAGGCACTGGGTTTCATTTTAGAAAACATATTGATACAGCTCATTATAGAACTATGAGTTAAAAATTGAATTAATAAATTTAGCTCTTTCCTGGTACAACTTTGGCATAAACTACAGCCAATGTATATTGTAAAGGAAATCATCTTTTTACACTTTTATTACAGCATTTTTTTTAATGTTTATTTATTTTTAAGAGAGAGACAGAGAGAGAGAAAGAATGCAAGCAGGGAAGGGGCAGAGACAGAGAGGAAGAGAATCCCAAGCAGGCTCTTCTCTGTCAGGACAGAGCCTAACATGGGACTCGATGTCACGAACCATGACCTGAGCCAAAATCAAGAGTCAGACGCTTAACCGAGTGAGCCACCCGGGCGCCCCTATAGCATTTAATTTCTAATATGATTTTTATTTATTTATTTATTTATTTATTTATTTTTATATATGAAATTTATTGACAAATTGGTTTCCATACAACACCCAGTGCTCATCCCAAAAGGTGCCCTCCTCAATACCCATCACCCACCCTCCCCTCCCTCCCACCCCCATCAACCCTCAGTTTGTTCTCAGTTTTTAACAGTCTCTTATGCTTTGGCTCTCTCCCACTCTAACCTCTTTTTTTTTTTTTCCTTCCCCTCCCCCATGGGTTCCTGTTAAGTTTCTCAGGATCCACATAAGAGTGAAACCATATGGTATCTGTCTTTCTCTGTATGGCTCATTTCACTTAGCATCACACTCTCCAGTTCCATCCACGTTGCTACAAAAGGCCATATTTCATTTTTTCTCATTGCCACGTAGTATTCCATTGTGTATATAAACCACAATTTCTTTATCCATTCATCAGTTGATGGACATTTAGGCTCTTTCCATAATTTGGCTATTGTTGAGAGTGCTGCTATGAACATTGGGGTACAAGTGCCCCTATGCATCAGTACTCCTGTATCCCTTGGGTAAATTCCTAGCAGTGCTATTGCTGGGTCATAGGGTAGGTCTATTTTTAATTTTCTGAGGAACCTCCACACTGCTTTCCAGAGCAGCTGCACCAATTTGCATTCCCACCAACAGTGCAAGAGGGTTCCCGTTTCTCCACATCCTCTCCAGCATCTATAGTCTCCTGATGTGTTCATTTTGGCCACTCTGACTGGCGTGAGGTGATACCTGAGTGTGGTTTTGATTTGTATTTCCCTGATAAGGAGCGACGCTGAACATCTTTTCATGTGCCTGTTGGCCATCTGGATGTCTTCTTTAGAGAAGTGTCTATTCATGTTTTCTGCCCATTTCTTCACTGGGTTATTTGTTTTTCGGGTGTGGAGTTTGGTGAGCTCCTTATAGATTTTAGATACTAGCCCTTTGTCCGATATGTCATTTGCAAATATCTTTTCCCATTCCGTTGGTTGCCTTTTAGTTTTGTTGGTTGTTTCCTTTGCTGTGCAGAAGCTTTTTATCTTCATAAGGTCCCAGTAATTCACTTTTGCTTTTAATTCCCTTGCCTTTGGGGATGTGTCGAGTAAGAGATTGCTACGGCTGAGGTCAGAGAGGTCTTTTCCTGCTTTCTCCTCTAAGGTTTTGATGGTTTCCTGTCTCACATTTAGGTCCTTTATCCATTTTGAGTTTATTTTTGTAAATGGTGTGAGAAAGTGGTCTAGTTTCAACCTTCTGCATGTTGCTGTCCAGTTCTCCCAGCACCATTTGTTAAAGAGGCTGTCTTTTTTCCATTGGATGTTCTTTCCTGCTTTGTCAAAGATGAGTTGGCCATACGTTTGTGGGTCTAGTTCTGGGGTTTCTATTCTATTCCATTGGTCTGTGTGTCTGTTTTTGTGCCATCTAATATGATTTTTAAATGGCAGGCACACAGATGGTGACAAGAGATTCTACTCTGAAATTTTTGACCACACCCCTCTAGTAACCAGAAAAAAAAGGGGCTAAGAGAAAGAAATAGGATTGGTGAGAGAATTTTAAAAAATTAGAATGAGGCAAAATAGATAGGGAGGGGCTAAAAGAGAAAGGAAAGAAAGGGACAGTGAAAAAAGCCCCAGGACAATGAAAGAAACCACTCAAGAGAAAGAGAGGAGGGGAGGCAGAGGTAAAATGAGAAAGTTATGCAATTCTGGATACTACTATAGAAGTGTGTTTATAGAGACTTTCTTGTCTCCAAATTAGATGTCAAAAAAATCAATACAGCCTTCATTTTGAGTAATCTTTACCAAAGATTAGGTCTCAACGACTCACACAAATCCTAGAACACATATAAAATGCAGTGAAGTAACCTACTTTTACAATACTAAATCCCAGCCTAAAAAAGAAAATATGAGGTAGCTTAAAGAAAGTTAATTCATGCTTTGTCAAACATGTAAAGATGACTATAACTGGGTATTTTCTGATGTAATGAACAACCTTTTCACAACTGGATTAAAGACATAATACTTATCTAACTTTACTGCGAACTGCTTACAAAAAGGTTCTTTACCAATGTCAAGTCAAACATATCTGGATCCTATTCGGAGAAAATTCAAATTCTTCTTTGGATTTGAAACTTTCCACTCCAGAGCTAGGATTTAGCCTACCTGAGTTACACTAAAGTATGTATGCTATAATATGATGATTATCTGAACAGACTCTATGAAAAGTTATTTGCTTATTCTTGGAAATACCACACTGTGTCTTACCAACCAGGTGCCAGTTAATGAAAACAGGTATGTAACCAAAACTACTTTCTTCTCAGTGTCTTGCTTTTCTCTGCTAATATACCTCCCGCCCTCAGACTGGTTCCACAGGATCAGAACTTAATTCTTATTCCATGACAACGACAAAAACAGTACCTTGCATGTTTACAGCCCTTAAAAGGACACAAGGTATTTTGTGCTAATGTAAGTCGTCTCAATTCTTAATAGCTGCCCTGGGGAGCTGGCAGGTTAAAGACTGTAATTCCACTTTACAGAAAAGGCAACAAAGGATCAGGTTATAAGAAGGCAGCCTGTAGGCTGAATTTAGTGACTCACTTCTAAGGAAGGCAATCTGACAGAAGTAATGGGATGTCACTGCCAAGATCAGGTTATAAAAAAGACCGGAAGGATCCAGAGAGGAGGTATCCTTTAATGTAGGCCCCAGGACACACCAGCCCCACTACTACAGCCTCACTGCATCCCCTAATCCCAACAGAGGACTGGCTGAGAAGAAAGGTGAAGAGAACATCCAACCATCTGAGCGACAAGCTCTAATCATGACACTGGGTCTTTATCAATGCTATGAGCCTGCCACGGGGAACAGCGACAGTGAGGACATAAAACTGCCAGCGTTAAGTATGTCTGTGCTGTGCTTTGTCCACAAGAGCTAAATAATGCCACCTGATGACCTGAGCGCAGACCCTGAGCAGGCAGAACAGCTCATGAGTTTGGTCCAAGTCAGCTGCCACGTAACTAGCTAGATGACTTCAGAAGAGTTACTTACCTGCTTCAAGGATCAGTTTGCTCTTCTGTATGATGGGGATAGCACCTACCTCGTGAGTTGTGGAGAAGCAAATCATATACCCGTGTCTGCCTCAAAGTGAGTGGCTCTACTTTTTCCCTCCCCCTGGACACCCATCAAAAAGCTACACAGGCTTGATGGAGGCTCCTGTTATTACAACACACCCTTTGACAGAATCTTTTATGGAAAGGGACCGGGATTCAAGTACTTCAGCATCTACTGACAGCAGAATTACCAGACAGAAAGCACTGCTTTCTTGCCAGCCCTTACAGTTTTCAGTTCTCTACATGATACTGAATTGAGCTTGAGATGCGACTGGGAGTGGAAATGAACCAAAAAGAAAATAAACAGAGCAGACTACTGATCTGATCATGAGTGACCAAAAGTAAATTAAAATTCAAGAACATTATAGCATCCTTTTTTCTCACCTTCACAAATCATTGGCTCAATTGTAAATACATGGCCAGCCTTCATCACTCCAACTGCTTTATTTTCTGAAATTAAAGAAAAAAAAATTCTCAAAACCCAGCTAAAAACCAGCAGCATACTGTTGAACAGCTCCCTTGTCAGAGTACACAACTTGCATTCCTATCAGTGATTCTTAAATTCCTCTCTCCTTTCCCAATTCCCCCTTCTTAAAAGGGATCATTCAACAAACAGGTATTTTTGCAGATATCCACCTGCTGTGGGGCAGATACTATCCTAGGCATATTTTATTCTGCTTCTATCTTCTCTAGGAAAACACAGAGATGTCTGCAAAGTGATTTCAGATGAAGTTATCACTTCTATGAAATGAAAAGTACCACCACTTATGTTACACCAGGAGTAGAGTTGAAATCATGCAACCAAGCAAAGTTCCATTACTCACCCAGATATTTAAAGGAAAACAACAGATGTTCCAGATTACGCCGGAAGCCTCGCACCTTTTGGGTGGGTGTATGGCTGTGGGGTGAGGGGGGGAGCAGGCACACAGCCCACAGAAACAATGGCACGATTCTCATGAGGCTTTTATGTTGCCTTCTTTTTCTTATCTTCAAAAAGGAACAAAGCCTCTATGTATGAACCTACTTTTTTTTAATGATAAAACTATCCCTTTTTATCTGAAAACAGAAATTCCATTTTCTCCCCCAAATACTTTTTTAGCTTTTTGTTCACTAATACAAGAGTATTTTTCAGGACCATCATGAAAGACACAACGATGAGTTCAAGTATTCAAACTAGTCATCCTCCAAAAAAGGCCAAAAGGTAAAAACAGGAATGGACATTTTTAGATAATCTCAGACAAAAATGGAGAATCAGTTTAAAGTTCCAATTAAAAAAAAAAAAACAAAAAACTGATGTGAGCGTCAGTAAACAAATGACTGCATTTGCTCCGCTTAACCACCAGATGGCAACAGCACTGGCTTTCAGGGTTTCTTGGTAAGGCTGGTCTTGGAGATGGTGGCTTTGGTAATGAATGACACGTGTCCAGAGGCTGAATCCACTAAACGCCATCTAGATGTGATCTAATCTCACCTGCACATTTATATTCCTACACATCCTTCCTTGTGAAAAGCCATCATGCTGCTTTTCACTCTCTTACGTATTGCCAAAATACACGCACTGCAGATTCCAAATCTGAACTTTCTAAATCATCCTAAAATCTGAGAAGCAAAAAACAATGACTTACTATTTCTAAGAACTTTCTTTCCTAATGACCTGCAACTTACTACATATAAAGAATTGGTCATATTCCCCTGGGGATATGTATTTTTTTTTTACTGTCAAAAGGGTAGCAGTGTGATGTCACAGAAAGAAAAAGGATAAAGGAATCTGGAACTGAGCTGTCCCACTGCTGCAGCACTGGAAGCATGTAGCCTCCGAGAGCACTTGCCAAGTGGCTAGTCAGAATGATATCAACTGTTCAGTGTAAAATATATGCCGATTTCAAAGATGAAATATATATCTCAATCATTTTTACATTGATTAAATGCTGAAATGCTAACTTTGTGAATGCAATGCATTATTACATAAAATATATCATTCAAGTTAATTCCACCTATTTTTTTTTTACTGACCACTAGAAATTTTTAAATTACATAGGCACCTCGCAAGATATTACTATTGGACAGTGATGAAACAGAGACTCAAAGTTCCACTCCTTTCTTCTGTCACTGACTCATTATTCTAGAAGTTACCACTCCTACTCAACTTGACTCATGGTTTCAGTTTCTCCATGTACCTCACTCAGCAAACATACATTATCTGATTGACTACACGACTGCAGACAGTATGCTAAGTACTTTTGTAAAAAGCTGTACCTGCTCTACCATCTACCTCACAGATTATTTAACATACATTCCAAACGTAGGGTATTATTATCATTACCTCTCAGCCCTAATGACTTAAATAAAAGGAAATCAATTCTAACAAGGACTTCTCTAACATAGAAGGCATGGAGGAAGTTACACAACAGTTTCCTAGTTCCACCTTCAGCTGGTAAGGAATATGGAGTTACAAGCCAAAGCAGGGATCATTTACACATTTCAAAAGGTCTCAGCTGCACAAAGACTCAGCAGTTTCCTTTTACACTTCCCTAAAGTGATCACAACATATTTTAATATATATAAACCTGACTGAAACTGGACTTTCCATAAATGTATCAAACATATGAAATCAAGTATACCTGGCCCTTGCTTCTTTTTTCAGAACTGTTTTTTATTTCTAATTAAATGGTTTTATGTATTTTACGGACACGATCATCACTGACCCATGTCCCCTTCTCCCATAAATTCTAGCTTCTTCCATCTCTTTATATAATCCGTATCTAAACCTGAGTCTGTCATTTGTCAATTCAGTAAGTAAAGGGAATTTTTCACCCCCCCCCGCACACACTCTTTTTACACAAACATACACACACTCATGTATCCCTGTAATCAGAGTAGCCACTTCCATTCTGTTAATGGAATGCACATCAGATTACAGGGCTCACCAGGAAGGAATTAAGTTGGCTACTTATTTTCTGTTGCTAATTTTTATTTCAAGCACAATTCACAGCTTATATAAAGAAAACTTCGTGGTCTGCTAATAAATGTTTGCTGATAGGTACCAAATGCTGTGCTCCAAACTACTTCTCCAGCTTCTCCCATTGAGAGGTTTCTCACTCCTTTCCCTTTTCTTCACAACTACTGACATCTAGAATCTTACCACCTCACACCTCGACTACGGCAACAAGCGTGCATCAGGCTGGCTAGACTAGCTCACACCTGCAATACACTCTAGACAACACTGCCAAATTTGTCTTCCCAAAATAGCAACTTCACCTTGTCATTCTTCTGCACGAAAATGTTTCCGATAATCCCAGCAAATAAAGTCAAATATCCTTGGTCTGGCACTGCCTCCTGCTGTATTATTAATATATAGTACTCAGCCCTAGCTCATCATGTCTCTGTTCGCTCTCAACTTGAAACATCTATTCATGCTTCCTCTCCACCTGGAATTTCTTCCTCATCTCCACCAAGCCAAAATTTCAACCATTCTTTTTTTCTCCCACAGGAACTACACCAAACTGCTTCGGTCCTTACCAGGCAGCACAAAGTATGGGAATCAAGATTGCCTCTAGAAGGACAAAACCCAGGTACCACTCCTAGTCTTGGTATTTATTTACTAGTCTGTGTGAACCTGAGTAAATGAAGTACTTTTCTAAGCACAGAATCTGCATTTATTTTGTTTGTTTATTTATTTATTTATTTAGCAGAATCTGCTCTTTAAAATAGGGCTAAGAAATTATTCAGAGTTGTGATGATCAAATGAAATAATGTATATCCATCATTATCATCATCATCATCATCATCATCATCCTAAAAGTTAACACTAATTGTTTTCCATGTACTATCTCACTTAATCCTAGTAACAATTCTAGGGTAGGTGCCACTCCCTACTATTGTTCAAGATGAGAAAACTTAAGCACAAGAAATTATGTGAAAGTGCCTACACAGCAATAACTCACATATATTTGTTAAATTCCTTCTTAGGTCGCTTACTGTGGACAGCTTTCATTTCTAGCACTAAATAAACAGACTTATTCTTGCATGCCTTATCTCTCCAAGAGAAAAAAGTTTCTGGAAGACATTAATTGTCCCACACTTCCTTTCTTATTCTATCAGATAGCACTCAACTTAAAAAGGTACTTCATCTATCTCCTTTATTTATACCAACAAATAGTACAGTATCTGATATATACTACAAAATCAAACCAAGCCAAACCAATTTCATCTAAGGAATCAAAAAAGTGACAGCAGAGAATGCCTGATGACTCAGTCTGACTTCAGCTCAGGTCATGATCTCATGGTTCATGAGTTCAAGCCCCACATCGAACTCGCTGTGTCAGCACAGAGCCTGCTTCAGATTCTCTGTCTCCCTCTCTGTCTGCTCCTCACCCGCTCATGGGTGCACACTCTCTCCTTCTCAAAAATGAATACACATTAAAAAAAAAAAAAAAAAAAGAATAGTGATAGCTGGATCCATGGCAGAGGCTGTTGACCAAAATTAGGTTACTTCTCTGAGAGTCCTCAGCTAGATTACACTTCCCAATCTCCTTTTCAGTTAGTGTAGCCATGTGACTGAATTCCCACCAATGAAAAGTAAATGTAAGTGATCTATGCCAATTTCAGGCTGGTTCATTAAAACCTCCCAAAGATACCCCTCTCCATGCTTTTCCCCCTCCTCCCAGTATCTACAGATTAGAAGAATAACTCCCAAAGTGATCTTGAAAGGTATAGGTTGACGATGACAGAACCTGGGTCACAGAATAATTGCCGTATCACCACCACCCCAATAGTGACCAAACACATTTTGGACTGTTAGGTGAGCAAGATAACAAATGTGTATTGTGTATGAGCACATATACATTTTGAGGGTCCATTTATAACAGTTAATAGAAAAATAAATACAAAATAGTAGGTCCTGTTAAATGTTTGAATAAATATTTGTTAAATAAATGGTTAGCAAACAGCAAATCTTTGGGTAGTACTTACTGGCATAATGGGGTACATTAGGGGCTGTATGAAAAAGCTTGTGGATTCCATGCCCACAATAGCTTCGAACAACTGAAAACCCATTTGCTTGGGCATGCTTCTGAATAATGTTTCCCAATTCTCTGTATCGAACACCAGGTTTCACTGGAAGGAAAAAAGAGGACTCATGACAAAGTAATAGTAAGTGACACTTACTGCCAATTACTATCTATGTGCCTGGAACCTTTCCAAATGCTTTATATTTCTACATTACATGCCTATACATAAACATGTCCCTTAAAAAACTTTCAGATGAGGAAACCAAGGGTAACAGATACTACACTGCCAATAAATAGCAAAGTTGAGATTCAAACTAGTAGCACCTGTACTTCCTCCTTCGGTGCAGAAAGGGACACATGTGCAGTACTAAGGGGTTGAGAGACATACCTTTTGCTTTCTAAATAGACAAAAGAAAGGGGCGCCTAGGTGGCTCAGTTCGCTGGGCGTCCCAACTTCGGCTCACCACTGGTGGGTTCGAGCCCCACATTGCGCTCTGTGCTGACAGCTCAGAGCCTAGAGCCTGCTTTGGATTCTGTATCTCCCTCTCTGACCCTCCCCGGCTCATACTCTGTCTCTCTCTCTCCCAAAAATAAACATTAAAAAAAAATTTTAAATAGACAAAAGAATGGAAAACAGGCATCTCTTTCTCTCCTTCTCTAAGGTCAAGTGTGCTATCCTATTAAAGCGAGCAGAAGAAGTAAAGTAGGAAAGAGCACCAGGACAAAAAGCAATGTCCAGAAAGTAACTTGGACTTATCCTTAGTTTCAGAGTGATCAAGTTCTCAAAGGATTACTTCCCCTGGGCTTCTTTCCCCATGAAAGTGATCCTCAAATTACTCACAGTTGCCTCTGAAGACAGTCCTGAGGATAGGGTATAGAAAGATACTTCTCACTATATACTTCCTGCTCTGCTTAACTTTTATGACTTTTGCCACTATAAACCAAAACAAACAAAGTGGTTCTTGTTGTTGTTATGGCTGTCCCAGCACTGAGACCCCCAAGCTGGGCGCTGCCCAGACTCCCAGAGAACCTAGTCATGGTTCTGGTGCTCCAACTCCCTACAGTCTCCTAACTCTGCCTCCCTGATTTTCAACCTGTGGTTCCAGTACAACGTATTGCCTCCAGCCAATCAAATCTCTGGGCAAATAGCTCCAGGAATTATTTCAATTAATATGTACTTGTTCTTAACTCTATGTTCCAGCTTGACTGTTTTCAGGGGTGGGAAGTTAATAATGTTGAGGAACAAGGCTGACTTGCATAATGATTTGCTTGCATTCCCATCCAAGCCTTTTTATCAGCCCCAGTCACGGGGGAGCAAAGCAAAACTTTAACCCATTTTGCGCAATATACAACAACAACAAAAAATCCCTGTTCAAAAATAATGAGAATAAAAGAGAGGAGATTTCTCCCTAATTCTCAAACTAGAGGCAATTCTCATCCCAAGGATGCACTTCATAAGTACCTGGAGACGCTTTTAGTTTTCACCACTAGGAGGGCCGGTGCAAACTGGCATCTAGCGGGTAAAGACCAAGAATGTGGCTAAGCATCCTACAATGCACAGGACAGGCCCTACAATAAAGAATTACCAGACTCAAAACAATTTAATGTGTAGATTGAGAAGCCCAATTCTAAAAGGATAATTTTAACAACAGTCAAGCTCTACTGCTCTACACCATGTTGAGCAGCCAAGCCAGTAGAAAATAAGGGGCAAGAATGATACATACAAAGGTATTAACAGCACTTTCCAGAGTTCTATCCTGGCTACTGTGACAAAGACTTTGGTATCTGCTGGTTTCTTGGTAAGTTCTATTCCTGTGTCTTTGTAAAACAACATTTCAGCTCTCTGGTTATTTCCATCAACTCACAGAAGAGCAAAAAGGATATAAACATCAAAGATACTACCTGGCAGAAACCCTAAAAATTGTTTTAAACTACAACTTCCAAAAATGAGAAACTAAACACTAAAGAATATTAGCTTTTACATAATCAACACAGATACTTGAAAGTATCACATTTTCATTTTTCATTCCTCTAACTTTATTAGTAAAAATGTCATCATTTTCCATGCATGTTAAAATGGACTCAAAAAAATAAAAATAACAGATCTATGTTATCAGAGATAACTATGTGTTTGTCAAAGAATGTGGTCCTGTCCAATACTTTGTTGATGATATATCAGGTTTATTGTGGGGGAAAGGAAGGTGAATACAGATAATATACTGAACAATATAGCTAAAATGTCATGGGATTCAACCTAAAAAGTTGTTTGAACTCCAACTGTCCTTTTAGTAACAGTCTGCTAACATTCGCAACAAGCCATTCTTTCTCCTCCTAAGACATACTATAAACAACAACAACAAAATCTGTATGAGCTATCTGAGTGGACAAAGACAGCCTGAGAAAAATCCTACAGAAATATACCTGTACTCAAAGATATTATTCACTACAATAGCAAGACATCTAGAAAACACCAAATTCTAGTAGGGGAATACTTGTAGAAATTTTTATAGTATGAAATATAACATATAGCCATTAAAACAAGGGGGTAGATCTATGCATGCAAGTACATATATTAATTGGGAAAAATCACAAAGACCCTACTGAGAAAACATACAAATTACAGAATATTACAAATATTATAACTCCAATTAACCTAACTAAACACATACACATAAATATATGTGGTATGTGTATGTCCATCTGTTAATGTACAGGGGAGAAAAAAAAACCTAAATGTTAAACGCAGATACCTCTGGGAAAAAAAGATATAAAAAGGAAAGAAGTAAGTATAAAGGAAGATCGTTCATTTTTCTCTCATAATCTAGCATTAATTTTTTTTAAAATGAGAACATAATATGAAAGAATTAACATGTAGGGAAAAAAAACTGCACTTAAGAACTACACATTTCTATACACTTATCATGTTATACATATAACATACATTCCTCCTCATTTATCGGTCAAAGAAAAGAAAGATAAATCACAGAAGAGATAAAGGATGATAAGCAATCATCTGGTCCACCTCATCAAGGGATCCCCAAATCACCCGTATACCCATCACTGCTAAAACCCATGCTAACTCAGGCAGGGTAGAGGCAAAGCTGGTAAGGGCAAGGAAAGAACTGTGGAGGGACGAGCCATCTGAAGCCCATCAACACGTAACAGCTCTAGAGGGTGCCCAGCACTGCCACTGACCTGCGTCAATGGCTTGCATCAGGCACTCGTACGTGGTCTGAACCAGTTTCCGTGCTCCCTCGTCCACATCTCCGACAAAAAACGTCTCATTCAAGTCCCCGTGGTAGCCATTGCGATAAAGAGTGATGTCCACTGTAAAACAATGTACAAATATATAGACCATATTTTTGTTTCAAAATAGAAGACATTTCTCCAACATGACAGCATCAAGCAGCTTAATGAGAAAGACAATTTCTGCATTCTCAAACTAGACACTAATGGATATACAGTTATCGCCTGAAAGACATTCCTTGTCTGTCATGCAACTAAACTCACTGTGGCGGAAAAGGATGTGGTCACGCAGCACAAGCCAGATGGTGGTCTTTTATACTTACAGTACTAATTAGATCATTTATGTCAGAAGAAATGTATTGAGGATACATTCACACAAGATCAATAAGCAATTAATAACATTAAATGGAGGACTATGCTACGTTTCGACATTAAACAGAAAATACTGCTTTCACTTACTGTCTAACGCATTTTTTTCTCTTCCTAGTGAATCACTAAATAAAAAAACTTATGCTGTTCTACACTTATTTTTTTCAAAAACTCATTTGCTTTCACTTATTTGTGAATATTCACCCTTCCCTTTGTCAACATATTGAATACATACAGACTACTAACATACAACTGTAATACACTAAATGTATGTTAAATGAGTTTTTTTAAACCATGAATTTTGACCAACCTACAGTATCACGATATAGGTGTGTTGGCTAGCACGACACGTACATTCCTGAAAAACCTCACACATTATGTAATAAATGTGTAAAAATAAAATAACAGGTTTGTATGAAAAATAATAATTAAAAATAACAGGGTATGTATGAAAAACAGGGTTGGGCAAAAGCCATGGCCTTTGTAAACAGATACCCTAACTAAAAACTAACAACCGAACAAGAAGTGTTGGCTGTCTCCACTATCACTCCCAGTCAGCATCATAGGCAAAGCATCCCCTGCAGCCTTACCACTTGGGCTCATGCTTCCTCATCTGACAGGTAAGCGTTTGAAGGTTTCTGATTACTAATAAGACCAAGGTCATCAATATTAAAAATACCATCTAGGGATGTCTTCTTCATCGGTATTTCTTTTTATCGCAGCTCCTTCCTCTGCACTTGCAGCGTCCCCAGATAGTTTAACACAGTGGCCCCTGTAGCCACTTTCTGAATTTCTTACATCAAGGAAGGCATTTCTGTAGGATTTTACCTTTTTTTCTTAAGATCTTCACATATTACTAAAATTTTTTCATTCTCTGTAAGAAAGCCTGCCCTGATCTCTTCAACACCATTAGTGGACTAAAAGAAAAGGCGGGGGGGAGGAATGAATCCCACCTGAATCAACATTACTTACACATTTCACTGACATCTTCCACGATTTGTCAATCACAATCATGCTGGGCCAAACATATCATACTAGAAGTACTTAAAATCATAAAAAATGTTTCCACAGATTTAAGATTTCTTTAAAATTTTAAATACAAAAAAGGGATAAGTTAAAGACAGGAAGCAAGTAAAGAAAACACAAGTCACTATCAGACTCCCAAAACCTTGTTGTTGCTTTGCTCGTGGTGACAAAAGTCATGCTTACACATTTCTTACCGTTAACAATATCACCTTCTTGCAAGGGCCGTCTGTCTGGAATCCCGTGGCATATCACTTCATTCACTGAAGTACAACAAGACTTTGGGAAATTATAATAATTCAGGGGAGAGGGATAACAATTTCTTGCAATACATGCCTATAAGAAATTAAAATACAGAGAAAATAGTTTGGAATGTGCAAAAGAAAAAAATCTATATGCAATTAACCAGATTTTAAAATTTTTTAAATGTGAAAAAAACTGTTGTACAGATGCTCCTAATGAACTTATTTAATATATCATTTTAGAAAAAGTAATAAATATTATCTTAAACAATATACATCAGACTGTAGACAAACCAATATACTGGTAAGTGCAAAAGTAAAGCAATTTCACATATTATAACTATTTCCAAGTACACACAAATGTTACTATATGAAGATTCTAGTTTGGAATTAACTACTCTTTATTAAAAATATATTATTTAAAATAAAAAGATAATATCTAAAGCAAATATTAAATGTACTTTTAATGTTATTATATCTTATAACCAGCTTATATATATCCTTATAACCAAAAATGGAATACCAGCATAATTAAGAGATGACAAAGTACTTCCTGATACATTTTAATCACTACATTCACATGGAACAACAAGGGAACCTCTAAGAAAATGGTCTGGTTTTCCTTAACAAGTCTTATTTTACTTGGATGTTTTTACACAGTGGGAGTTACAACATATATAATTTCTGTTTCCATACTACCACACAGTCTTCAGACCAATAAATACTTGCATATAATATGATTTGTGAAATATAGCATAATTTTACTGGCAATTCCACTACTATTAGAAATTTAAATGAAGTTTCCTCAATTACAAAAAATATTACAACCAGTAACTATATGCCTGTCACTTTTCCCTTATTTGATGACATGCTTCTCACAGCCAGTATAAATAGTTTAGAGCACATAGCAAATTGTTTTGACTAAAAATGTCAACTCCATCATTTACAAGTTGTGTAACATTGGACAGTTAACCTCTGCCTCAGTTTCCCTATCTATACAACAGAGAGGACAGTGGTATCTAGCTCATGGAGTTGTTGCAGACATTAAATGAGTTAGTGAAAAAGCACCTGGCCTATAGCAAGTGTGCAATATGCTACTACTGCATACTACATATTTTATAACATAGGGAAGAACGCCCCAAAATCAGAATTTATAAATTTTGAATAAAAAATTTTATAAAAGTTTTTTACTGCTCAAGAAACCTCGTCAAATTCCGTTTCAAAAAGGTCGTCCAATTTACAGTAGCACAACCATGCAAAAAGAGTACCAGCTTGGGGTGCCTGAGTGACTCAGTTGGTTAATCGTCTGACTCTTGGTTTTTGGCTCACGTCATGATCTCCTAGTCCGTGAGTGAGTTCGAGTCCTGCATCAGGCTGTCTGCTATCAGCACAGAGCCCACTTTGGATCCTCTGTCCCCCCCTCCCCCCCGCCCCTTCCACTCAGCGCTCTCGCTCTTCTCAAAAATAAACATTTAAAAAAATTTTTACAGAGTACCAGCTTCATCTCCACAGAGACTGTGGAAATAAACGTCTTTAAAATACTTAACTAATTCAATAGGTCTTCATGATTTGCGTTTGATTACCAGAGCAGGTTTAATTCGTTTACCATATAATTTATTAACTAGTTTTGCTCTTGTCTTATGAACAAGATATTCATATAACGCGTGCACTCATGTATGCCAGGGTTTTAAGGTCTCTCCATGAAGGATAGGCAATCTACCCCTATATCATATTTAGTACAAACATTTACCTCTTTACTGCCTTTACAAATGGTAATAATGACTATTCAATATTTTCTTTTAAAAGATTTTTAATTTTTTTTTGTACATTTATTTTTGATAGAGACAGAGCACAAGTGGGGGAGGGGGAGAGAGGAGGAGACATAGAATCCGAAGCAGGCTCCAGGCTGTCAGCACAGAGCCCGGCACGGGGCTCCAACTCACAAACCGCGAGATCATGACCTGAGCCAAAGTCGGACGCTCAACCGACTGAGCCACCCAGGTACCCCTGTTCAATATTTTCTATATTGAAAGAAAGTAAAATTTTGCTTTCAAATTAGCCATTAGAACTTTCAGAATTTCTAATTTTTTAGAAGCCTAAAGCATCTAATAAGGTGGAAAACATTTTCAAAGCATAAAAGTCAAGTTCTTACTAAGTGTACAGCATGATCTATTTCTTCAGTAGTTACACCAGGTTTAATCATGCCAGCAGCAATGTCCAATACTTCCCTAGCAAGCTGTAAAAGAGAAACATTTAATACATTCAAGAAGAAATGAAATAGAAACAGAAATCTGTACCCTTTGTACTATCTCAGATTTTGTGAGAAATCTGTAAAATGAATTTCACCCTGAATACTATAATCTTGAATTTTCATTTTAAAGCTATTTGTATTTCTAATGTCCATCAATAAATATGTGTGTAAAAATATGTAAATAAAATCAGGCTAACCAGCTTAATAAGTAAGCATGACTGAGTTCCATGTGAAAATGCATATCCTAAGGAATCTAAACAATAATCAATCGATGGAAGTTAAGTCTTCTCACATTTCTATACTTCCTAGGTACAGCAGTCTCCTGTTATCTGCAGGGGATATGCTCCAAGACCTCCTGGATGCCTGAAACCACAGACAGTTCCGAAACCGACACATACTGTTTTTCCTATACATATAAACCGATGATAAAATTTAATTTATAAATTAAGGAGAGTAACAAATTGACAACAGTAATAATAAAACAGAACAATTATAACAACATATACTCTCATAAAAGTTCTGTGATTGTGATCTCTCTCTCTCTCTGAAAATATCTTACTGTACTGTACTCACCCTTCTTGTGATGTGAGATAAAATGCCTACATGAGGAGATGAAGTGAAATGAATGGTGTAGGCTCTGTAATGTGGCATTAGGCTACTACTGACCTTCTGACAATATGTCAGAAAGAAGATCACCTGGGTACAGACCGTGGCTGACTACAGGTAACTGAAACCGTGGAAAGCAAAACCACAGATAAGGGTGGGCCACTGAGTTTCACAATAGAGGCTTTTATTTAGCTTTATATAAAACCTCAAATTTGCCCTATGTTACGATGACTCGTGAAAATAAAATGACAAAATATGAACACTCGGTTCAATTAAAAAAAAAATACAAGGATCAAAAAATGGACTCCCAACTTGCCATAGTACTTTTCAAAAAGGCTAAGTAGAAAAGAACTGTTGCATAAAATTGTATGCTAACAATAGTTTAATGAAAAGTATGACTAGCCATAGTCTTACAATGGGACATTTGCTACCTTTGTAAATCAGCAAATCACTGACTTCATATCTAGAAACTTCAAGCCCATTTCCATCTATCTTATCTCATGAGGAAAAAATAACTCTTACCCTACATACAAGTCGCATCCCTTCTATGTCTTCAGATGAGAGTAATTTAATTTGAGAAGTACCTTTAAGAGCCTGTTCAGATTCAGACATTCCTGGAAAAGAAAATCAATAAGAAAGCCAAAATGAAGGTAAAAATGTAGTATTTATTAGCATAATGATCTTCCCAATGACATAATAATAGTCAAGTCTCATTGTTTCACACAAGAGTACCCCATAACTTAGGAGGGTCCAAGTCAGATATTTTAAAGAGATATTCTCAACATGAAAAGGAAATTTGCCCCTCACCACCCAAAATAAATAAATAAATAAACTTAAAAAAAAAAAAAAAAAGAGCACCTACAAGTCATTATAAAAAAACTCCTCCTCTAACTGGCAGGGAGCAACTTGTGCTACATATTACCTATCTTCCCCAGGCATCTCACTATTGGTATCTATAAACCAGAGAAGACCACGGAACCCACCTCAGGGGTGGTCAGGGTAGTAACGGGAGGAAGGAACACATGTAAACAGCTTAGCACAATGCCTGACATACAGTCATGAAAAAATACGTATCAGTTATAGAATCATCATCATCGTCATCACCACTATTTCTATTACTGCTACAGCCCAGAGTCTTTAGTTAGGCATTCATTCGAGGCCCCCACAATCTATTTTTTATCTAAATAGACACTACATAATTAAAGTAGAGGACACATTAAAATCAAAACAAGTGTTTGGGGCACCCGGGTGGCTCAGTCAATTGAGCGTCTGACTTCGGCTCAGGTCATAATCTCATGGCTCATGGGTTCAAGACCCATGTTGGGCTCTGTCCTGACAGTTCAAAGCCTAGAGCCTGCTTCAGATTTTGTGTCTCCCTCTCTCTCTGCCCCTCCCCTGCTCACACTCTGTCTCTCTGTCTCTGTCTCTCTCAAAAATAAACATTAAAAAGATTTTTAAAAAAATAAAAATAAAAAAACAAAAACTAAATAAAATCAAAACAAATTTTTAATCTAAAATTTGATGTAACAACACAAAATACATTATGTTGAATGTAGCCTTTAACAGCTATATCAACAGTGTTTTCAGAATTGGGCATATTTCTAAGAGGAGGAAAGAATCTTTAACTCTCATAAATGTTCTAGTGTGTCTTGGAAAAACATGTTTACATTTACTGAAAAGCCAGCAATAGAAAATTTCTACAAAAAAGCACTCCTTTCCTTTGCAGTAATTACCAAGCCCACAAATTGAAAAATGTAGAA
The DNA here is from genome assembly GCF_007474595.2 of Lynx canadensis. Lineage (NCBI taxonomy): Eukaryota > Metazoa > Chordata > Mammalia > Carnivora > Felidae > Lynx > Lynx canadensis. Next base: position 123,188,351 of record NC_044306.2, read on the forward strand.
TCGGCACAGCAGAATTTACCTAACGGGTGATCAGCATAATCTGGTCTTTGAATATAACTTGGCACTGGCCTTGTTGGCATCTAAAAACATCAGAGAGATTAGTTAAAACCAATTCAAATCTGAAAGTAACTTTCATTATTAAAATTTAATAACAAAGAAAATAAAAGTAGGGGAAAAACACTAAAGATATAAGTTCACTCATAGCATATAAATGGAAAACAAGTTTTAAATGACATCTTAAATATCGTATCTATTTCATGAAGACTAAGCTTTACTTTCCTAATGTTAATGCCACTCCCTTTCTTAGGATATTTAAGAAATATCCAGCAAGGATTTGAGACGACACACAGACAACATGGTGCCCAAGCAAAATGACAAACCAAAAACAATAATAAAATGTACTGAAGTAAACATATAGCAGTATGCTCCTGGTCATTATCCCTGAAGGCAGGACTAAAGAGACTTTCTTATGTTTTTGTTATTTGTCCAAATTTTAAAAATTAAAGGTACAGGGGCGCCTGGGTGGCGCAGTCGGTTAAGCGTCCGACTTCAGCCAGGTCACGATCTCGTGGTCCGTGAGTTCGAGCCCCGCGTCGGGCTCTGGGCTGATGGCTCAGAGCCTGGAGCCTGTTTCCGGTTCTGTGTCTCCCTCTCTCTCTCTGCCCCTCCCCCGTTCATGCTCTGTCTCTCTCTGTCCCAAAAATAAATAAATGTTGGAAAAAAAAAAAAAATTAAAAAAAAAAAAAAATTAAAGGTACATTCCTTTTATAAAAAGAAAAACATCAATAAAGAGAATTTAAATATTTGAGAATGGCAGACAGATTTCAACTTAATTCCTATGTTATTAAGATTCTTGAGGTCCACCTGCCAAGAACATAGGAAGGGGTAGGAGTGGCAGAAAAGCCATACGTAAATTAAGGTGGAAATATATTCCACTTTAAAACAAAAAAAGCAAAAAAAAAAAAAAAAATTGGAAAATAGAAATATACTACCACTGTGCTGGCCAGAAAATATCTACCCTACCTCATTCTTTTTTTAAGATTAAAGAATTTTTAATCCGTTCACCTAAGATGTTTTCTCCTTTGTCCAGGACTGTCAATTATCCTAAAATCCAAATAATATATCATAAAAGCTAATGAGCTAGAATGCAAATTTCATCCTGATTATGTGATTCATAATTAGAATGTAAAACACATGTACCATTTCTAGGAAACTGAAAATTCTTAAAATTGGTTTAAAAGAATGCAAAATTTTTATTACCTTATTTACTCACCAGTGGATAATGTGGTCTGAGTTTACCAGTATATCGATAGCCTGCCCACGGATCAGTGTTAATATCACCTTCTAGAGTCCAGGAAGACACTTCTCGCTTGGCCTTTTCATCTTCTGGGAGGTGGATGGATGAGAAAAAGAGAAAGAAATGCTTCAGTGGTCAAGCTACTGAGCACCAGCATACTTTAACCATCACTTGTTTGGAAACCAAGCCACAGAGACCAGGTATAAAAATCTAGCAAACTTCCACCCTAATCTAAATCACCAAAGCTTCTGCTTCCCTGCTATGTTCATAACCCTATGACTCTTCAAAGATCCAAACGTCTTGGGAGAAAAGGCCCAAGCTAAACATATTCTAAGTTTTTACACGAAATTGAATAGGAATAGCTCCCAGAGCTCCCTTTTCAAAAAAAAAAATGCTAAATGTATTCTCTCTACAATGTCAATTTATAGGAAGACCATTTATTGAAATGTAAAATCTAAACCTAGGCAAAACTTCCCAACTGAGAGCAGATATTATAAATGGATTCTGTGCTCTTACTAAAACAACAGAGTCTAAAAAATTCCACAGCAAATTTAAAATAAAAAAATTCCCACTTAGCTGATGAACAGCTTTCAGATCAATATTTCAAAATGCTTTGAAAATTTTATAGTCATCATTTGCCTTTTTTCAGGAGGGGGGTAATAGGATGTAGTGAGAAAGTCAAAGATAAGAGGGGGGAAATATCAATAGAAAATTACTGAAAACTCATTAGAAAAATTAAAAATCACACACACACACTCACTCATTCCTACCAGCTTAGTCATTAATACATAATGTTATATTTACTGAAATGCACCTAAGAATTCTTTTCACATGGAACAGACCCTCAATGGTGTCTTATGTCCGCACCCTGACTGCATCTCTTATCCATCAACTAAAATAAAACTAACCTAAGACTTTAAGGGCATCTGGATGGCTCAGTTGGTTAAGCATCCAACTTTGGCTCAGGTCATGATCTCACAGTTCATGAGTTCAAGCCCCACATCAGGCTCCATGCGGAAAACTCAGAGCCTGGAGCCTGCTTCAGATTCTGTGTCTCCCTCTCTCTCTGCCCCTCCCCTGCTTCTGCTCTGTCTCTCTCTCTCTCTCTCTCTCAAAAATAAATAAACATTAAAAAAAATTAAAAGAAAAACTAACCTAAGACTTTACACAGCAGGAATTCAAATCCCTCCTACACCAAGTATCAACCTATACACTTCCCAACTCACACTGATCTTCTCTTGATTACTGTTATCAATGACTTTAAAAATCAGACTTCAAATAATTTCTGCAGTGTACAAGAAAAATAAAACTGCCCCCCCCACACACACACACGCTATCTAAAATATGAGACTCACACAATGTTAAGTTAGAAAGGAACAGTGAAATGGGTAAGGGCGTCCAAAGGTACAGACTTCCAGCTATAAGGTAAGTAAGTGCTAGGGGTGTAAAGTATAGCATGGTGACTACAGCTAACAACAAAAAGACAACTGAGACTAATTTACTCATCAATTTACAGATGAGGAAACTGAGGTGATGTGGCTCACAGGAGCAGAGACGTGGGAATGCTGGTTCTCAGTCCAGTAGCCTCTGCAGAGAGCCCTTCGTCAACTTGGGATTGCAAGACTATTGAGGCACAACAGACTAGAATGCAAAAATATAGCCAGTCTTGGGGCACCTGGGTGGCTCAGTTGGTTAAGCGTCTGACGTTGGTTCAGGTCATGATCTTGTGGTTCATGGGTTAGAGTCCCACATCAGACTCTGTGCTGACAGCTCAGAGCCTGAAGCCCACTTTGGATTCTGTGTCCCCCTCTCTTTCTGCCCCTCCCCCACTTGTGCACTCTCTCGCTCTCTCTTTCCCTTGCTCTCCCAGAAATAAAAAAATGAATAACCTTAAAAATATATATATAGCCAGTCTGTTCACATTACTTTGGAAGAAAATTCAATGATAATATTACAAATAAAATAAAATAAAAGAATAAGACTAGAAAATAATAGCAAAGGACGATGCCTGGGTGGTTCAGTTGGTTGAGAGTCAGATTCTTGATTTTGGCTCAGGTAATAATCCCAGGACTGTGGGATCAAAGCCCTATGTTGACTGTATGCTAAGTGTGGAGCTTGCTTGACATTCTCTTTCTCTCTCTCTCTGTCTCTCTCTCTTTCTCTCTCTCTCCCCCTTCCTCCCTCTGCCCCTCTCCCCTGCTCGCAATCTCTCATTCTCCTTAAAAAAAAAAAAAAGGGGGCGCCTGGGTGGCGCAGTCGGTTAAGCGTCCGACTTCAGCCAGGTCACGATCTCGCGGTCCGTGGGTTCGAGCCCCGCATCGGGCTCTGGGCTGATGGCTCAGAGCCTGGAGCCTGTTTCCGATCCTGTGTCTCCCTCTCTCTCTGCCCCTCCCCCGTTCATGCTCTGTCTCTCTCTGTCCCAAAAATAAATAAAAACGTTAAAAAAAAAAAAAATTAAAAAAAAAAAAAAAATTAAAAAAAAAAAAAAAAAAAGAATAGCAAAGGAAAAGAAAAGCTCTATCATGCTACTGAATTTTAGATCTTTCTCCCCTCTGGAGTTCAAGAAAGCCACTGTGAATGTGAATGTCAACAGGAAAACTGTTTCCCAACCCAAGATAAAAATGGACTCCACTCATTGCCCCTAGGGTCAAATATTACAGAAAACAGTTCAAAATACAGGCCAATTGATGCCTGCTTCAGCTATGAATTGCTTCAAGTGCTTCGTCTGAAATATGAACTTCCAGAATCATTTTCACCTGAAACCCAGACAGAACAGCAATCAAGATGCAGGCTTTCTGGTCTGACACACTCCTGGGGAAGGAGGAGGGAGAAGGAAGGACATAAGATCTTTCAAAGCTTCCTGCTGATCTGCATTCAGACCCTTCCACAATCTATTGTCAAAAGAAAATTAAAAGCAGACCTCCAACAAATATAACTAAAAGCTATCTAAACAAGTAAAGATTGAAATATGGCAATTTCTTTTCTCTATGTAGAATTTACCTAGGGAAATTTACACTTCGAAAGTAAGTTAGTTTACATTTTAGGCCCTCAATTTGAGGACACGTGGGTGGGTCAGGTTATAATCTCACAGTTGGTGAGTTAAAGTCCCACACTGGGTGAGCACAAACCCTGCTTCAGGTGAGCTCCAGCCCTGCTTCAGGTAAAAAAAAAAAAAAAAAAAAAAAAAACACGAGCCCTGGGTGAGCCCTGCTTCTCTCTCTCTCTCTCTCCCTCTCTCTCTCTCTTTCTCTCATAATAAAGAAAGAAAGAGAGAGAGAGAGAAAGAAAGAAAGAATGAATCAATCAATTTGATCTCAGCCTTAAATCCTACAAACATTAACAGACACCCAGTAAGTATGAATCGCACGAGAGTTTTGTAACAAAATTACATACTAATTGGTCTCTGTCAAAAGAATGAAAGCACAGGACAGTGTAAATAAAGATCTGTAAATAAAGCTGTCTTTGAAACATCATAATGCAAAAGGGCCAGGTACACTGCAGGGAGTGTCGAAGAGTACCTGATATGTGCAAGGTCTGGCCCAAAGTACATCATACCCAGGCCTCATTCTTTAAAAAGTTCTGTGCAAGCTGTCTCTTCCAGCCAGCTGATAACAAAGAACTACATATATCTTACATATGCCTGGAACAGGACTTTCTAATCACAATCCTGACTCCGTTCTTCCAGAGATGATTATTAAATAATTGCTGAGCATTTACTAGGCATTGTACATATGCTAAGCACTTTATATGGATCTGATCATTTAATCCTCACAGCAAACCTATAATTTCAGCATTTTGGAGATAAGGCTTAAAAGTAATCCATGCTCGAGTGTGAAGGACTCCACAAATCCCGTTTGGAGGCATCTTTGAGCTCGCCAAGCAAGCATGATGGGCAAAGCTCACCCTCCCAAGTTGAAAAAATTTATGGACAAGAAATTATCATTGAAATTAAATGGTGATAGACATGTCCAAGGAATACTGCGGGGGTTCGATCCCTTTATGAATCTTGTGATAGATGAATGTGTGGAGACGGCAACTAGTGGGAACAGAACAATATTGGAATGGTGGTAATTCGAGGAAATAGTGTCATCATGTTAGAAGCTTTGGAACGAGTATAAACAATGGGTGTGTTCACCAGAAGAAACCAACTGCCCTCACATGTCCCCTCCATAGCACCTGTTTTACTACAATATGAAAATCAGGTCATGCATTTTCATATTGAACTTTTTTGTTAAATAAACTTCTTTAATAGTCAAAAAACAAAAAAAAACAAAAACAAAACAAAAAAAAGTAATCCGTGCTCACAAAGCTTGGTGGAAGTAGTTCTCTGAATTATCACATAACACCTTCTCTCTGCAATCCAAAAATCAAGCTTGCTAGTTTCGAGGAGTAGAGGAAGAGAATAAATAGTGTAAAGTTTTTTGTTTTTTAAATAGAGTTTTCATATCATATTTCTGGCTATTCAAGAGATACCTGTAAAACATTCCTACCTTTTACTCTAGGCAAAGGTGACAAACACACTGAATGTATCAGTAATAAAGTAAAAACAATGATAACCTAAAACATACTATATTATTATTAAGATGTAAAGTGCTACAACTTTTATAGGTCAGACTAAAAGCCAATGCTACTGCATACATTCTGACAGGAGATACACATTGGACACTGTGTACCCAAGCCAGCATGTCAGCATTACATGCCTTTTTTTTTTTAATGTTTATTTATTTTTGAGAGACAGAGAGCAAGTGGGGGAGGGGCAGAGAGAGAAGGAGACAGAATCTGAAGCAGACTCCAGGCTCTGAGCTGTCAGCACAGAGACTGTCGTGGGGCTGGAAACCATAAATTCTGAGCTGAAGTCACACGCTTCACCGAATGAGCCACCCAGGCACCCCCTTTAAGGGCTTTGCAATCTAAGTGATCGTCTTCACTAGGACACATAAAAAATAAATACTCCATTGACTCATTTCTTTAACTGACACTTGAAATTTTCCTAAGGTCTTATTAGCTTCTGCAATCAAAACAACTCCAGGTCCAGATGGCTTCACTGGTAAATTCTACCAAATATTTACAGAAGAAATAATACCAGTTCTACACAATCTCTTCTAGAAAAGAGGAGGGAACATCTCCCATTTTATGAGTCTGGGATTACTCTGATGCCAAAACTAGGCAAAAATATTAACAGCAAATGTCAGACCAATATCTGCACCAACATAAATATAAATCAGGCCTCCTTAATTAGAGATCAGTACACATTACAGTTAAAAAAAAGAAAAGAAAAGAAGGGCACCTGGTGGCTCAGTCGGTTAAGCATCTGACTTGGACTCAGGTCATGATCTCACAGTTTATGAGTTTGAGCCTCGCGTCGAGCTCTGTGCTGACAGCTCAGAGCTTGGAGCCTGCGTCAGATGCTGTGTCTCCCTCTCTGCCCTTTCCCCAGTCATTCTCCCCCACCCTCAAAAATAAAATAAACATGAAAAAAAAATTTTTTTGAAGAAAAGAAAAGTTACTGCTTCCTATGTTAGCTCACTATTGTTTCTTTGAACACGGTGTGATCTGTAATATGCTTGGCTCCTTGCCAGTCCAACATTCTTTTCCCCCGATCCCTTTTCCAGCTATTCCTCTTCGCCCTGGATGTTCACCTTCCCCTACACCATTCCCTCCTCCAGAATAGTCATCCTCAATGGTATAGTCAGGGTCAATTTAATAGGGTGTAAAAGATACAGGGCTGGCCAGCTGAGAGCTGTCTCCATCCAACAGCATAACATAGCCCAAAGGGATCAAGAATAGTGCTCACCCCTAAGAAAATCATCTCCAAAAAATCCAGGAGGGCACCATTTAAAAGAAGGCACCATGTGTAAACACCAGAGCTATAAGTAAAACGCAAACGGTCTCAGTCCAAGGCAGTAATAATTATGTTCTTTTTACTTAGGGAACATGAGCTATTTAATTCTCTTGGAGTGTAGGTCATAATAGCCCTTATTTCCTGTAGGAATCCAAAATTAACGAAACACACACACTTCAACAAGTTAACATATGCATGGGGTAGAGACCCATTCTCAGCTTTTTTACTAACATACTGTTTCACCTCAACCTTTCCCTTCCCTGTGCTTTAACTTCCTGGATATAAAATGTTAATAACTGGCTCAAAAGAGCTCTAACAATATCTAACACATCAGACATACAATACTTAATGTGTGACTTAAGTTACATATTAAATAAAAGTAAATGGCATTTTTAAACCAACCTCTATACTGTACTTTGATCTGAAGTAACAAACCCTGTCATTTATGCTTTCTTAAACTCTTATGTATTCATAATCGTATTTCCTCATTTCTAACCACAATTCCTCCCACAATAACCTAACATTTCCATTAAATGTAGACTTCACTTATAGAACCACAGAAAATAAGTCTTTTTAAATTTTAATTTCCCTTTCCTTCAAATGGTGGTTGAACTGACCTCAATGAGGTTTTAAGATATAAATATATACATATGTATATACATACATATATGAAATAATCTATCTACTTTATTAAACCAGCAAATTCCTAAAAAATATACAGTTAGATGAATAAAAAATACCAAGAGCATTAAGACGAAACTTAAGATGGATGAAGACTGTCTGCCAAGCCTTCATCCATTAGGATGGCAATGCTTTAAGACCAGAAAGCCCTTGTCAATTTTCAGGTAACTGTTACAAATTGTCTTAAGCCCTTAAGCCAGCCCACTAATGAAATGAATTTACAGGATGAGTAAGTAAGCCAAAGCAAGAAAGGGCATGTGAGTTGGCAATAGATCCATGCTGCTGACAGCAATAGCTAAGAAGCAGCTAATCGTTTCACTTTGTTGTGTCTCACAAAGTAACTTTAAAAAGGAAAATTGAGTATCTAGTTGCAAGTAATAAAACATCAAAAAACAAAGTAATAAAACTTTGAAACAGCAATCAAATTGAAACTAAACAAAAACAAGAGGTCTGGCTAAATTTAGAACCCAGACAGCTCATGTGCACCTGCCTACAACACGCAAACACTTCTAGCGATGGAAAGAGGGTGCCAAAAAATTAGGACATTCTCAGGTACTGCTCAAGAAAAAGCCATCTATCCTAGCAACCATCTCATGTTTTCATGTTACATACAAGATTAACAAAGACAGTACTCAGCCACATTTTATTTGCATGTTTATGCACCACAAAGAATAAAAAATTTTAAAATATGTGCTAATTCTAGAACATATAGGGATTACACTTTCAGAACATTCACATATACACTTTCAGAACTGGAAGACTTCTAGTCTTCTGCAAAAAGCCACTTCTAAAACGATTAACACAGAGATGTGTAATTTTACTTACTTGCTTTCTTATGCAGTAACTTGTGAGTTGCCCAACTTCCTTTAAAACATTCCTAAAAGAGCAAACATGAAAATTAGTGTCAGACCTTCCTTAATCAGAAACATTTTAAGGAATACTGTATGTAAGATACAGTTACTGGAAACTCTGCAAAAATCTAAATCAGTTGAGTTTACTATATTCAGTATTTAGGAAAGCTTAAGAAATGATGATATCTATTTAAAAGTTCACTTCAAAAACCATCCTAAACTTGAGAGTACTTCAAATAAGCAAGAAACATCAGCCTATATTATAAATAGTAGTCATAGTCAGGGCGCCTGGGTGGCTCAGTTGGATGAGAGTCCGACTTTGGCTCAGGTCATGATCTCACGGTTTGTGAGTTCGAGCCCCACGTCAGGCTCTGTGCTGACAGCTCAGCCTGGAGCCTGCTCCGGATTCTGTGTCTCCCTCTCTCTCTGCCTCTCTCCCACTCATAACCTGTCTCTCTCTCTCTCTCAAAAATAAATAAACATTAAAAAAAATAGTCATAGTTATATTTCAATTTTATGTCACCAAATTATTTTTAAGCATTTGAAAAGAACCATGACCGGGGCGCCTGGGTGGCGCAGTCGGTTAAGCGTCCGACTTCAGCCAGGTCACGATCTCGCGGTCCGTGAGTTCGAGCCCCGCGTCAGGCCCTGGGCTGATGGCTCAGAGCCTGGAGCCTGTTTCCGATTCTGTGTCTCCCTCTCTCTCTGCCCCTCCCCTGTTCATGCTCTGTCTCTCTCTCTGTCCCAAAATAAATAATAAAAAACGTTGAAAAAAAAAATTTAAAAAAAAAAAAAAAAAAGAAAAGAACCATGACCCATGTCATACACTGGAGGGATGGGGGGGGACACACAAGGAAAATTTTGCAGGTTTTTCCATTATTTATAGTTTGATTCCTAGTTAGTTGTATCCTCATTGTTTTCTACACACTGACAATCCTACACTGTAAGTTCAGTAAGGGAAGGGACACTGTCAAGTTTACCATCACATGCCCAGAGGCAACCGTAGTGGCTGCTACACAGTGGAGATTCAGTGCGTACTTGCTGATTGATCAGAATGGATGAATGATGTGAAAGATTGGACTTTTCACTTAGGAAAAAAGTTCATATGACATATTTCAGACACCAATAGGAAATACTATATTGGGAAAATGAACTCAAGTAATAAATTGAATTCAAATAATGAACTCAAGTAATAAATTAGAAAAATGAATTCAACCATAGATCTTATGTATGCTTTGATTTTTATAGTATTTCCCTCAAAGAGTTTAAAATCACTCAAACAAATCAGCACAAATACTAAGAGAATTCACGAACTCCTACAAATGTTTTGACTTTGCAAACATTAAAGAGTAAGTAATGGATAAGAAAAAGCAAAGACAAAAGTAGAAAGCCTCCCTAGGACTATGTAGTAATTAAAGTACATGACACCAGTGTCGCTAAAGCTACTCTCCCTAAAGGTTGTCCACGGGCTCTGAGGGGTTAGTTTCTCCCTCCAGGGCCAGGATGTTCACTACTTCTCCTTTCCTCTCCTTGTACCCTACACAGCCTGTAACTGTTTGCATTCAGAAAACCCAGGTCAGAGGCACCTGGGTGGCTCAGTCAGTTAAGCATCTAACTTCAGCTCAGGTCATGATCTCAGGGTTTGTGAGTTCAAGCCTCACATCAGGCCCTGTGCTTATGATAGGGAGACTATCCTGGATTACACAAGTAGGCCCTAAATACCATCATCATGAGTATCCTTATAAAAGAGAGGCAAAGAGAGGTTCACCCACACAGGAAAAAAGGTAATATGGCCAGAAGGGTAGAGATTGGAGAAATGTCGTAGAGCCTCTGCAGGGAGCATGGCCCCACCATCACCTTGATTTAGACTCAGTGAAACTGATTTTGGACTTCCACCTCCAGAACTATGAAAGAATACTCTGCTGTTGTTTTATGCCACTATGTGGCAATTTGTTAACAGCAGCCACAGGAAACTAAGACAGTAAATAACAAGACACCAGGGCACAGCAAAAGAATGAATCCAATTACTACAATGAGGGTGAAGGATCAATTACAGTCTTCTTGAAGCTTTTTTTGCTTACATGTACTTATTCATGGGGTCAACTCCCAATTATGCATGGTGATTTTTATTTATGTCTTAAAATGTGTTTATACTTATTTATTTGAGAGAGAGAGAGAGAGAGAGAGAGAGAGAGAGAGAGAGAGAGAAGGAATGAGCCAGGGAGGGGAAGAGAGACAGAGAGACACAGAACCCAAAGCAGGCTCCAAGCTCTGAGCTGCCAGCACAGTTCGACATGGGGCTCGAACTCACGAACCATGAGATCATGACCTGAGCCGAAGTTGGACACTAACCAACTGAGCCACCCAGGCGCCCCTTTGCATGGTAATTTTTAAATGGGATGAGGAAAGGCACATGACTTATTTTAAGAAACTTAATTTCATTCAGCAATTTCAACCTCTTCTTTTCCTCCCCTTTCCAAATTATTCATCATCATGGATAAGACTGACAAGAGGGAGGAGACAGATTGGAGTTTCACTTGTTTTTCCCTTCTCCCACCCTAGCTGGTAACAAAGATGTTTATGGCAGTAAGACATTCAGCAAGGAAAAGTTCAGGGACGAGGAAAGAAAGGAGTGAGGTATTCAGGGTGGGTCCTAGAATACCAGTCTAAAAGTCGGCCAGGCCTAGAAGCAAAATCCCACCATGGCTGCATGCTAGGTGCACCAATGTTTTTCTTCAGTTCAAGACCATGACTCCAATGTTTCCTTAAACCAGACAAACCATCTGCATGCTAAATATGCTTGGTACAATTTTCAATTCATTTTCATTATGCCAGCTTAGAATAAATCAACTGAATGTCTGCTCAATGAGAACAATATATTGCTAAAGTGGCTTACACATCTCCTAGGAACAAATAGAACCACTATTGCAGCACTGCTATAAATAGACTTCCCTGAAAAAAATTAAGGACAGATTCTTGTCCCATCACATACACCCCCTTCTCCAAAATCCTAAGGTACTCCAATTGTTACGTAAGCACAAGCACAGTTTGTGCCCTCAGCCTAGCTATCCCTCTTCCTGCCATCACTGAAATTAGGACATAAGAAGGCAGAAAACCATCAAAAAATGAGAAGAAAATGTCAAGAACAATACAGAAGAGACTTCTGGACAGAGCAGGGTTATCAAAGGTGACCCTGTAGATACTCTTCAGCTCTACAAGCCTAGGATTCCATCTTACAAGTAATTATGGAAGACATTACAAGTTCTCAAAAACTTAAAAATGTGACAGTAGAAATGATGATCTCAAAGTTAACCTCTCCCAAAAGCAGACTGAAATGACAAAAAGTTGAAAATAACGAGATGGTATTTGTGAAACAAAGGACTTGCAACCAACAAGTCTGGGGCACCTGGCTGATTCAGTCAGTAGAGCATGCGACTCTACCTCAGGGTTGTAAGTCCGAGCCCCATAATGGTGTAGAAAATTACTTACAAATAAAAAAATTTTTAAAAATCTTAAAAAAAAAAAAAAAAAAACAACAAGTCTAACATCTGAATAATAAAATTTCAGGAAGAAAAGGGCGAGGAGAAATCAAAGAAATAAAAGTTTTCCATAACTGAAAGACAGGAGTTTCCAGACTGAAAAGACCCCCAAAGAATAAAACGCAACTTGCCCAAGGATACAATATGAAATTTCTCAACACTGAGATAAGAGAAGATCCAATAAGCTTCCAGAGAAGGGGGGAGAGGGGGGCATAAATATGCAAAAGATTATGAATCCCATGGCAACAGACTTTTCAACACTGGAAGCTAAATGAAAATGGAGAATATAAAAATTCTGAGAAAACAATTTCCAAACTAGAATTCCAAACCCAGCCAAACTGAAAATCAAGTGTCAGGGTATATAACAAGACATTTTCAGAATCTCAAAAATCTACCTCCTGTGCCATCTTTCTCAGGAAGCTATTGGAGGAGACAGTGCATAAAACATGAGGACTAACCAAGAAAGAGGATGATGTGATACAGACAAAAGAGAAGTGAAGGGCGATGCTTGAAGAGGGATATAAGGAGGACTGCTCCAAAGCAAGCCCAGGGAACAAGTTATGGCTGGAGGTCAGAGAGTTCCCAGATAAAACCGATTACATGCCAAATGTATTTAACAGTACTGAGAGGAATTCTATGAAATTGTAGAAGAGTCTGGGAATGAATCAGTAAACGACCAAAGGATAGTGTTAAAAGAACGGGAAAGAGGGAGGCCTGGCTGGCTCAGTCGGTGGAGCTATGACTCTTCATATCTCAAGAGTTGTGAGTTCCAGCCCCAAGTTGGGGTAGAGCTTCCTTAGAAAGAAAAAAAAAAAAAAAATGGATAATAGGGGGCACTGGACTGGCTCAGTCAGAAGAAGAACATGTGACTCTTGACCTCAGGGCCATGAGTTTGAGCCCCATGTTGAGTGTAGAGATTATAAATAGATAGATAGATAGATAGATAGATAGAATGGGATATAGAGGAAAGCAGGAAGGGGATTTGTAAGTTAGAAACATTTGTCTAGGTATGTGAAATAATTTGAATAACCAACTAAAAAGTTACAAAAAGTCGGGGCGCCTGGGTGGCTCAGTCGGTTAAGCGTCCGACTTCAGCTCAGGTCACAATCTCGCGGTCCGTGAGTTCGAGCCCCGCGTCGGGCTCTGGGCTGATGGCTCAGAGCCTGGAGCCTGCTTCAGATTCTGTGTCTCCCTCTCTCTCTGCCCCTCCCCCATTCATGCTCTGTCTCTCTCTGTCCCAAAAATAAATAAAAACGTTGAAAAAAAATTTTTTTTTAAAAGTTACAAAAAGTTATTTTAATTAATTATGGACATTTTGCCTCCATGATGTTGAGACAGTAAACATAAACCCAATCAAGAAACATCTAAATTACTTTATTGTGAGTTAAGCTTCTATACAAAATATTTTAAAACATATATAGTGCTAAAAAAAAACTCTAAGTTTAAAGTATGAATAAAATCAATATCAATATTTTATCAATAAAATCAAAATCAATATGAAAAAATCAATAGGTAACTTTAGAAAGAAAACACAGACTTTTAAAACTAGGAGAAATTTACAATTTTACAGAAGATGAATTCAAGGGGCATATGGGTGGCTCTCTCAGTTAAGTGTCCAACTCTTAATTTTGGTTCAAGTCATGATCTTGCAGTCATGAGATCGAACCCCGCATCAGGCTCTGTGCTGGTAATGGAGCCTGCTTAAAATTCCCTCTCTCCCTCTGCCCTTCCTCTGCTCACGCTCTCTCCTAAAAAAAGAGAGAGACAGAGAGAGAGAGAGAGATGAAACCAAGTAATCTCCCACTCAACAGGACTTCTATCACACTGTAATATATGTTACATAAAACTATGAGAGAGATTTTTTAAATGCTATTATATAGATAACCATTTTTCAAATGAATTTTATGTTCTACAATGTAATAATTTAAAATGCTTGCTCACTGCCATATATATATATGTCTAGATATTCAAATGCAGTTTAAAATTAAAAAGTAAACATCTTCTATGTCTAATGATACCATCTAGGTTGAATACCCACTGTATCAATTCCTTTAGTGTGATACTTAACTTTTTTTTAGATCACTGAATCTTTTGAGAATCTTGGGAAAGCAATCATTCCCCTCCACAGAAAAAAAAAATCCATGCACATATAAACTCATGCACCCAATTCTACTCATTTATTCATATAAATACAGAATGCACATTATGACCAAAGCACTTGCAAGGTGCTAGGCATTCAGCAGTGAACAATATAGGCCTGTTCTAGACAAATATTACACGGCTAATTACACAATTACACAGTTTAAGTCATAAGGGCTAAAAAGAAAAAATACATGGTGCCGTTAAAAGAGGAAGAAGACAAAAGCTAAAGATATAGTCAGGGATCAGATTAGGTTAAGGATTCTGGTCTACTCTAATAACAGAAAGCCACTAAAGAGTTTTAAACCAAGGAATAACCTGAAAAAGACTGAATTCCTGGCATCCCTGATCTCCACCAAACCCAAAATCAAAACCCCTTTTTCTAAATAATAGCCTAAAGAATGGTCTTAAGAATTGGTTTTTAATATAGGCAGTCCTTGCTTTGCATAGTAGTACAGAGCCATAAAAATGACCAGGGCAAGCTATAACCATACAAAGAATCTTGTAAGAAATTGTAAGAAATTACAATTGTTCCATGACCTTTAAAATTTTTTGATAAAACATTAAAAAAAACTCTGTCAGTTATAAATATATAGAGAACTGGGGGGTGAAGGAATAAAAGTAACACTTATGTACACTGTAATACTGAGAATTAGAGTGTTTTGTTTCTTTATTTAAAAACTTAGCAAGGGGGGCCTGGCTATCTCAGTTGATCTCAGGTCATGAGTTCGAGCCCTATGCTGAGTGTGCAGAGATTGCTTAAAAAAAAAAATAAAATTTTAAAAAATTAAAAAATAAAAACTCATCAAGACTAGTTTGAACAACGTTTAGCCTTCTTCCCACTGGTAACTTATGAAACGGAGTGAGCATCTTTTTGTGTTTGGCAAATTATCCCTCTCCTTTCTAGATGTGGAGCAGCTTCCAAATTTTATCCTTTGCACTTTCAAAACCTCTGAGACTTCCTTTAAAGTTTTTGTTGGTTATCGTTTCCCCTGAGACACTGTCATTCTTTTCAGCACAACCAGTTTCCTCATTGTGTCAACAAGCTGGCCTCACAGAGGTGCTCTGACTACTCGTCTCGAGTTTCTAGAATGGTGAGCTATGCCAACATTCCCATGGTCAGCTACTTTTTCTACAACCCCATTTATGTTCTATTTAGATTTCACTTCCAGCATTATCATTTACCATTTCTTTGCTGCACTTTCATCTTTGTTGACAGATTCCTTCTTTCAATTACATTTGTAAAATATCACAGAAGTTCTCACTGAAAAACAAGAAAGCACCACAACTACAGGCTTTGCTGTCTGTCTGGATGAGAACTGAATGACGGATGCACAGTGACCAATCACTGACAGGTTTTGAAAGAAGGGAGTGACTGGTCACCAATCAAGATGCACACCTGTGATTTACATAGTGCTCCTAGGACTGAAGAATTAGCCCTCAAGTGTGTACTTTATGAAATTACTCTGTGATGTTAGGAGACTTGGTTTTGTTTAACTAAACTATGGTAACAAAACTCATGCGTATCAAAACTGCAAAGTAAGATCTGCCTTTAGGGGGCACCTGGCTGGCTCAGTTGGCAGAGCGTGTGACTTGAGTTCAAGCCCCTCATTGTGCAAATAGCTTACTTAAAAAAACAAAAAAACAAAAAAAATCTGCCTTTATATAGTTGGCACTCTCATACAACCTATTTATAAAACCTTTCTAAATGGGTTAAGTGAACAAAAACGCTTCTGCATCACTCAACATCTTTTTTTACCCTCACAGAAGCTGACACACATTTCCGTAAGTTAAAAAAAATCTCTATCCCAACTGATTCATTTAGAGAACACAGAAGTTTACATACCAATTTGAATGGGGGCAGGAGGGAGGGGTACGTACCAATCTGAACAAGAAAGGGTAGGGGAAGAACTATCAGAGAGGAGAGGTAAAAGAAGCATTTAAAATGTTGCCAAAAATTTAGTATATTCACCTAATTTTTTAATACTAAAAAAAATACTGCCTACTTATTACTAAGGATAATTCATAATTCATAAAGGGTTTCTAAGTAGGGACAATTCAAAACCCACAAGGCTTTGTAAAACATTCCTTTTCAAAACTAACGTTAGGGCAGTGGCTAAAATCATGGACTTTGAAATCAGACTTGTATCCTAGCTTGGTCACTTATTAAGCTGTGATACTGGAGAAAAAAAAAATCTTAGTATCTCTTCAGTTCCACTTTCCTCAACTGTTATGTTGGGAAAACAATTAGGTTAAATGTGTGGCCAATAAGTGCTCAATTCTAATTGTCATCCATTTTACTTTTTCAAGCAATTTAAATTTTAACTTTGAAAAGATGATGCACCTACATATCTATCTTTAACATGTTGTCAACCCTGGCCCAAATTCCTGGCTTGTGAAAACTGATGGCAATTAGGCAGCTATTGCTTACTGTGAGCTTTGTATCTGACTGGCATCATTACTGCCCACAGAAGCTGCACAGTGGGGAAGGGGATGCAACCCAAAGTTCAAACTTGCTCCTAACACGTAGACCATCAGAGAACCCAGTCTACTGGCTCAAGGTGTCTGAGTACAACCTGGGACCAATCTCTGGCAGAATACTAAGCTATGCAACCCTTAGAAAGCCAGGCCACGAAGACAGTGCTCCAGGAGAAATCCTCCAATTTTGGTTCAAGAATCAGAGTTCGTGAGTTTGAGCCCCGCGTCAGGCTCTGTGCTGATGGCTCAGAGCCTGGAGCCTGCTTCAGATTCTGTGTCTCCCTCTCTCTCTGCTCCTCCCCTGATCATACGCTGTCTCTCTCTCTCTCAAAAATAAATAAAGATTTAAAAAAAAAAAAAAATCAGGACAGGGAACTCCTAATGCTCAAAGAGCATGGGTATCCACCTTCTCTCTCTTCTATCCTCTCACACCCCAGACCCCAAAGTGATCCTGAGGTGGCCATCTACTACATGAGTTTGTAGGAGCCAAAGTTCTGAGGAAGGGGCATTTTCCTTCCCTGATCAGTGCAGAGAGGGTGGGATTAAACCCTACTGCTTTTTTTTTTTTTTTTTTGCCTCTGCCCTCTCGCCATTTGGCCACAGATACAGGCACAGTCATGAAGTGTGCAGCAAAGCAGGTAACTAAACCGCAGCTTACTGGCCAGAAGACCAAAAAAGAGAATTCCCAAAGAACCAGAAAGTACCTGCAAGTTGTTCCAGAAAGGGAACTTACGGAAAGTTGTCCATAATACAATAAACTGATGCTTGTGAGAAAAGAACTAATCGAAAATCCATCATCCATGTCTCAGACCAAGCACTGGGTCAGAAGGCAGGTAAAAACTCATAGCCTGAATCTAACCAGATTAATAGCCTGCTAAAACAAAAATATCAACATTCTCCATAGGATCTAAACAAGACTCAAGATCTCATAATATTCAAAATCTCCAGGATACAATCTAAAATTATTTGACATATATATTGGGGTGCTTGGGTGGTTCAGTCACTTAAGCATCTGACTCTTGATTTCAGCTCAGGTCATGACCTCATGGTTCATGGGTTCGAGCTCCACATCAGGCTCTGTGCTGACAGTACAGAGTCTGCTTGAGATTCTCTCTCTACCCCCATTCATTCACTTTGTCTTTCTCTCAAAATAAATTTTGAAAACTTTTTTTAAAAACTATTTGACATAGGGGCACCTGGGTGGCTCAGTGGGTTGAGCGTCTGACTTCAGCTCAGGTCATGATCTCAAGGTCTGTGGGCTCGAGCCCCGCGTCCGGCTCTGTGCTGACAGCTCAGAGCCTGGAGCCTCGTTCCGATCCTGTGTCTCCCTCTCTCTCTCTCTGCCCCTCCCCACTCACACTCTGTCTCTCTATCCTTCAAAAATAAACATTAAAAAAAATTTTTTTTAAATTCAACAAGGCATGAAAAATAAATATAAAAGGCATACAGACAGGGAAGGCAGGAAGAGGGAGAGGGAGAGAGAGGAGAGAGGGAGAGAGAGGAGAGAGAGAGAGAGGGAGAAAGAGGGAGAAAGAGGGAGAGAGAGGGAGGGAGAGAGAGAGGAAGGAAGGAGGGAAGGAAGGATCCTCTTTCAAAGATGACATAATTATCTATATAAAAATACAGCAGCACCTGGGTGGCTCAGTTGGTTGAGCGTCCAGCTCTTGATTCTAGCTCAACACTAAGCATGAAGCCTGCTTAAGATTTTCTTTCTCTCTCTCTCTCTCTCTCTCTCTCTCTCTCTCTCTCTCTCCCCCCCTCCCTCTGCTCCTCTCCTCTCTCCTTCTGCCCCTCTCCCCCCCGCTCAGGCTCTTTCTCTCTCAAATAAAAAAAAATACAAATAAATTTTAAAAAATTAGAAATACAAAGGAAAAAACTCCCAGAACTAAAATATCAGGGTTACAAATACAGAGTCAACACACAAAAACCCACTGTATTTCTATATACTGGCAGTATGTAACTGGAAAATGACACAAGAGCAATACCATTAAAAACCACTCCTCCCAAAATTAAATAATATAAAAGTAACAAAACGTGAACAGCAGCTATAGGCTGAAAACTAGTTAATAATAAGAGATCAAATATACCTAAATAAGTAGAGAGGTATCTTGTATGCACAGAGTGGAAAACTCAACATCTGAAAGATGTCAATTCTCCCCAAATTCATTTATAAGTTTTAAGCAATTCCAATCAGGATTTTTCTTTTAGATATAAAAAAGTACAATTCTAAAATTTATACAAAAATGCAAACAAACTAGAATTGCTCAAACAATTTTGAAAAAGAATTGGAGGACTCTTACACTTTTTCTCACATTCAGGAAATAATTTTTCTATTTCTACTCTAAAAATATTAGAGACTCATGCTGAAACCTATGAAATTCATTTTCGGCATCCATAGAAGCAATTTTTTGTATTTGATGTAATGATTTGATGTATTACTATATTAATAGCTTTTCCTATTATTTCATGATTTCTAACTCCCTGAAATAAACTAGCTGACTATGGTAGATTATTCCTTTTTATACTGCACAATACAACTTCACAGTATTTGTTTTGCAAAGTTGTGGGCATTTTAAGTCTCTCAGTATGTATTGTTGGTATTTCTTAATTCAGGGTTTTCTTGCTGCCCTGTCTTCCCTTTCCTGTCTAACTACCATTTCAATATTAATACCAACCCTTATTATTACTGGTCAACAGGTAATAGGGAAGCTGTCATAACTTCTCTGCTTCAGAGTCTTGTCTCAAAAATACAAATTCCTGCCATCTTAATGAATAGAAAGGACCAGGTGGCAAAAATCTATAGAGGAAGGTTTCTGTCAAGCTGAGTTAGGAGGATCACTGTCCATTAGAGATAAAGGCCTGTCTAGCCTCCAGTCAACATTTGTCGATTGGAACTACCATTTGTTGAGAGCCTTTTTTGTGTGTGTGGCAGGCACCTTACACGCATTATCTCACTCAGACCTCACACTTATCCTAGGAATCGGATATTAAGATTCCCATTTTACAGATGGGGAAACTAAAACAGGAAAGGGTTAAATAACTTGAACCAGCTCAAACAGCTGTTGGGCTTTCAGGTTCCAAGGTCCACTCTTTTTATGCAGCTACAAAGTTCACAGGGCAGGGCTCTGAAGAAGCGACAGCTCAGTAAAGGGGAAATAAGATGGGGCACCTGAATGGCTCAGTTGGTTAAGCAACCGACTCTTAATTTCCACTCAGGTCATGATCTCGAGGTTCATGAGTTCGAGACCCTCGTCGGACCTGGCACTGACCTCACAAAGCCTGCTTGGGATCCTCTCTCTGCCCCTCCCACCACTCGCACATGCGCACGCACTCTCTCTCTCTCTCTCTCTCTCTCTCTCTCTCAAAATAAACATTAAAAAAAAAAAAAGAGCTCTCTGAGACAGGAGCAGGGAGCTGGTGCCACTCCCACCTGTGCCCAACTCTAAATGTATCTTTCAAAGCAATTAAGCTTAAATAATCAGATGCCCTCCTCTGCTCCATTCAAACCTTACCTTTCTTCAAGAGTACAGAAGATAATAATAACTGATTTTAAATACCATCTGTCCCTCAGTGGGAACTGACATTTCTAACTGCCTCTACAATTCACTTAATAATCTATTCCACTGTGATCTGTACCACTGATTTGATTCTGAGGTAAACTTTGAATAAACTAAAAGCAGCATAAATTTTTTAAAGGGATCATATTTCAAAATCCTTCTCCATCCTCACTTCATGGTGGGCAAAGTAAAACAACCCAAAATAATATATAAAGATCAACATTTAAAATAGCCCTTGAGCATTCATGGAAAATTATTTTTTCATATCTGTTTTAAAAAGTCACAAGCTATGCAGTAATTACCAAGATTTAAAAATAATCATGCTTGACTCTGCTTCAGCAAAGAACACTTACAACAAGAACATACTCCTGGAAAAACACAACACGTTTTACATTTTTCAGACTACTTGGTATTCTAAAGAAGCTTATGATGCACTGGAGATCAACTCTGTCCCACATCAATTTTTCTCCCAACTGTATTTTCAATGTAGCCATCATCAACTAACATTTTGAAATTTCACACATTCACTGAAAAGTAGCTCTCCACCAAATAGCCTTCTACTTTCCTCAAAGGATTTCAGAGTGCTTTATATTTAGTTCATGAAACTTACATCAAATCCCAATTTTTTAATAAGAGGACTAATAGGATTATTCTCATTAAATAAACTGGGGAACTGTCTCATGAAACAGCTTAATTAGCTAAAGGCTTGTATTTCAAGATACCTGAAGATTCAAGAAAATATTCCTAAGAAACGCCTCTCACCTGTATAAGTGCACCCACCTTCCCCTTACTTGCTGAGGCCATGAAGCAACCTGGTCACGACCTTCAAAAATCACTGAGGACGTCAAGAACATTCTCACATCTCCTAGTAACTCTTGATGACTGAACAGTGTTCCTTCCCTAAACCACAATCTCCCTCTTTCTCTTCTCCCATTCATTATCAGCCAAGGACCACCCAAAGCCCCGGGTGACTGCCCTTTCCTAAAAAATCAACCTCTGAATGCTTAAGTTGGCAATCTTTCCCTGCTCATCTCTGAGAAATGTACCAATGACCTAACTAAAACTAGACTTAAAGTTCCCCAAACACACTTCCCTTTCCTTTGCACAACCTGGTCTATGTGCTCCTGACACTCACCTTTACATCTGAGTTCTCAGAAGCCTTACCTATCCCTTCAGGTCTATTTCAAATGCTACCTTCCCTATATAAATGTCCACCACACCCCACCCCACCGCCAAGCCTAACAGGTCACCTGTACTTATTTGGTGCTTGTTTGAGAGCACTGTCTCACTGCTTTAGTCTCCACCTATTTAACAGCACCAAAGCACTGTGTATTGATTACCTCTTATAACTAGTTGTGTAAACCTTTAGTTTTCACCCCAAGAGAACGTATTTTTTCTTTAGCACCAGCAAAGGTCTACCAGTTTTAGGAGCTGCTATGAGAGAGTATGGTTCTTAATCCTGGCTACATAAAAGAAACACCTGGAAAGCTTTTCTTTTCTGAGGACAGGCTACATAGGGGATTCTTATTTATTTCCAGGATTGTGAATCACTGGAGAGCAATAAAGTACCAACAGAATTAAGAGACCTGTGTTTTCATTTCACTGCTACAACAAGTCTTTTCCTATTTTATTCTTCTTATCTAGTTAATCCCAATATCCCCACCCTATTTTAGGCTCTACTGACATGTCAAATTACCAAAACAGCTTCCCAACTGGTATCCTTACCAGAACCCTCTCCTCTCTCCAATCTTTTCTTATTCCAAACCACAAACCATCCTACAAGTAGTTGCTAGAATTAACATTAAATGGTTTTCCTAATGTGAACACCTACCTACTCCTGCCTCCTTAAGAACCTATATTATCTTGTTCTTTTCTGCTCTCTCAAAACTAAAATCAATTCATGTTGATAAGGGTCTGAGTAAACAGACACACCATTCAGTGTTAATGAGTCTTGAATGATCAACTGATACCAAGAAGGCTCCATGTATCAAATATAACATGTATATAAATATACAACACATATAAATATATATTCCCACACAGAAAAATACCATTTGAGCCAGTAATTCCACTTCCCTCCAAAAAATTTATATATTTAAGTATAATTGATATACAGTTATATTAGTTTCAGGTGAACAACATACTGATGCAACAATTCTATACATTACTCAGTGCTCATCATAATATCCACTTCCAAAAATTTAGCCAAGGAAAATAACCTGACAAGCAAACATGCAATTTAAGGCTCACTGCAGTATTGTTTATAATTGTGAAAAGCTAAAGAGAGTTTAGATATCCATCAATATAATATGGTTTAAATTCTGATTCAACCATGCAAATAAATCCTACATCATTATTAAAAGTAATGGAAATAACCTTACTTACAAGCATACAAATAATTCTACAATGTTTTAGTGTTAAAAAAAAAAAAAGTAAATTAGAAGGAAAACTGGAAAAATCCACAAATGTGTGGAAATTAAACAATGTACTCTCCTTTTTTAATGTTTTTAATTTTGAGAGACAGAGCATGAGTGGGGGAGGGGCAGAAAGAGAGGGAGGCAGAGCATCCAAAGCAGACTCCACGCTGAGAGCAGCTAGCCCAATGTGGGCGGAACCCTCAAACTGCAGGATCATGACCTGAGCCAAAGTTGGACACTCAACCAACTGAACCATCCAGGCACCCCTAAACAATGTGCTCTTAAACAATCAATGGGTCAAAGAGAATGACACAAAGAAAATTACCAAATACCTTGAGACAAATGAGAACAAAACACAACATACCAAAATTTATGGGATGCAGGATAAGTGAAGTTTATAGCTATAAATTCATACATTAAAAAGGAAAAAAGATCTCAAATTAATAACACTAACTTTACACCTCAGGGAACTTTAAAAAAGAACATACCTAATCTAAAGCTAGCAGAAGAAAGGAAATGATAAAGATTACAACAGATTAATAAAAGATAAAAAACAATGGTGGGGGGTAAGAATGAACACAACTAAGAGTGGAATATTTTTTAAAAGATCAACAAAATTGACAAACCCTTAGCTACTTAGAAAAAAAGAGAGAAAACTCAACTAACAATAAAGAGGGTAAATTCTCAGTGCATTCATTCTACAAAGCCAGTGATATCCTGATACCAAAGCCAGACAAAAGACACCACAACAAATCTACAAACCAATATCCCTGATTAATATTGATGCAGGGGCGCCTGGGTGGCTCAGTTGGTTGAGCGTCCGACTTCGGCTCAGGTCACGATCTCACGACTCCTGAGTTCAAGCCCCACGTCGGGCTCTGCGCTGACAGCTCAGAGCCTAGAGCCTGCTTCCGATTCTGTGTCTCCCTCTCTCTCTGCCCCCAACCTACTCACATTCTGTCTCTGTCTCTCTCAAAAATAAATAAAAAACATTAAAAAAATAAAAATAAAAAATATATTGATGCAAAAATCCTCAACAAAACATTAGCAAACCAAATCCAACAACACATTTAAAAAATTATACACCATAATGACATGGGTTCCTGGAATGCAAGGATGGTTCAACACACACAAAGTCAACTGATCAGTATATGAAATTCAACACTACATTAACAGAATGAAGGACAAAAATCAAAGTAATTATCAACTGATGCAGGAAAAACATTTGACAAGAGTCAACACGCTTTCAATGATAAAAACACTTAAGTTAGGAACAGAAGAAACTACCTCAACATAATAAAAGCCAACAGCTAACATCACAGTCAATGGAAAAAGAGTGAAAGCTTTTCCTCTAAGACCAGAAATAACTCAAGGATGCCCACTCTCACCACTGCTATTCAACACAGTATTGGAATTCTTAGCCAGAGCAATTAAGCAAGAAAGAGAAATAAAGGGCTTCCAACTAGAAAGGAAAAGCAAAATTATCTTAGTTCACAGATGACATAATCTTATATGTAGAAAACTTCTTAAAGATTCTAAAGTGAAAAACTATTAGAACTAATATGCAAAATCAGTAAAGTTGAAGGATACAAAATCAACATGCAACAATGTTTCTATATACTAACAGTGAATAATCTGAAAAGGAAATTAACAATTCCATTTATAACATCAAAAAGAATAAAATACCTAGAAATAAATCTAACAAGGCAAGGGACTTATACACAGAAAATTACAAAACAGTGCTGAAATTAAAGGCACATACAAATGGAAAGCAGTCCTGTTTATGGATTGAAAGACTTAATACTGTTAAGATGTCAGTACTACCCAAAGCAATCTACAGATTCAACAAAATCACTATTAAAATCTCAAAAACTTATTTTGCAGAAATGAAGAGTCGTCCTAACATTCATATGGAATCTAAAGGGACCCCAAACAACCAAAACAATTAGTTTTAAAAAGAACCAACTCAGAAGACTGACACTTCTACAAAGTGTCATACTACATACATACAGCATACAACAAAGCTACAATAATCAAAACAGTATGATACTGCCATTAAGACAAATATAGAGACAACTGGAATAGAATGGAGTCCAGAAATAAACCCCCAGATATATAGTTAAATGACCTTATTAGAGTACCAACACCACTCAATACGGAAAGGACAGTCCCTTCAATAAATGGTGTTAGGAAAACTAGAGATCCACATGCAAAAGATGAAGTTGGACCCTTATCTTACACCATATATAAAAATTAACTCAAAATTGGTTAAAGAAGTAAACATAAGGCCCAAAACCATAAAACTCAGGGGGAAAGCTTCATGACATTAGATACAATGATTTCTTGCATGTGACACCAAAAAGAAAAGGCAACACAAGCAAAAATAAAGTGGGACTACATCAAACATTAAGACTTTTGCTCATCAAAGGACACAATCAAAGGTGAAGAGGCAACCTATGGAATGGTAAAAAAGATATGCAAATCATGTATCTGATAAGGGGTGAATATCCAGAATATACAAAGACTCCTACAACCCAACTAGAAAAAAATCACATAACCTGATTTAAAAAATGGGCAAAGGACTTCAACAGACATTTCTCCAACAATGATTTTAAAAAAATAAATAAAAAGGCCAATAAGCATCTGAAAAGATGCTCAATATCACTAGTCATCAGAGAAATATAAATCAAAACCCAATGACATATCATCTCACACCCACTAGGATAAGCTACTATCAAAAAAACCTGAAAATACTGGCAGGGATTTGGAGAAGCTGGGATGTTTGTGTACTGTTGGTGGAACTGTAAACTACTATGTAAACCATACTGGGATAATGTAGCTGCTATAGAAAACAGTATGATGGTTCCTCAAAAAATGAACATATAACTAGTTAAAGATCCAGCAATCCCTCTTCGGAATATATATCCAAAAGAATTGAAAGCAGGGTCAAAGAGACATTTGGACAACACATTCATCAGCAGCACTGTTCTCAATAGCCAAGAGATGGGAGCAACCCAAATGTCTACCAAAGGATGAACAGACAAACAAAATGTGGTACATACACACAATGGAACACTCTGCAGCCATAAAAAGGAAGTAAATCCTGTCACTTGCTACACCATGGATGAACCTTAAGGACACTATGTTAAGTGAAATAAGCCAGTCACAAAAGGACAAATACTATGTGATTCCACTTGTATGAAGTATCTAAAATATGCAAATTCAGTATAAAGAAAGCACAATGGTGGTTAGCTAGGCTAGAAGAAGGGAGTAAAGGAGAGTTGTTATTTAATGGGTTTCAGTTCTGCAAAATGAAACATTTCTGGAGATCTGCGCAACAACAATGTAGTAGATATACTTAACACTACCAAAATTGTACACTTAAAAATGGTGACAGTGGTCGTTTGTGGGTTTTTTTACAGTAAGAAAAAAAAGACATAACTTTTAAAAAAGTTAAGGGGCACCTGGGTGGCTCAGTCAGTTAAGACCGACTCTTGATTTCAGCTCAGGTCATTATCTCATGGTTCACAGCATCAAGCCCCATGTCAGAATCCCTGTTTGGGATTCTCTCTCCCTCTCTCTCTGTCCCTCCCCCTGACTCATGCACGCTCTCTTTCAGAATAAATTTACGGGAAAAAAAAAAAAAAAAGGTTAAGTTCTAAAACTGAATAGCTCTATGTGAGAGCAATGACCTCATTTTTGTTTTGAAAAAATAAAAACAGCTAACATTTGAGCATGTACTATATGCCAAGCACAGATTTAGACACTTACCATGTATCAATGCTGTTAATCCTACAACTCTAAGAGGTAGGTAATATTATCATCCCATTTTACAGATGAGAAAACTGAGACACAGACAGATTAATTAACATGTCCAAAAAACATAAAGCCAGGTTTTAAATGCAGGCCCTCTTGAGGTACTATCTATGCTCTTAACTTCTATGCAATACAAATATAAAAGTCTGGAAAGATAATTAACCAGAGTGTTAACATTCTTCTAGTATCATCATGATGGACTTTTTACTTTACATGCTTCTATTAAATTTATGCAAAGATCATGTACTGCTTTTTACAATGAAAACCAAAAGGAGATATTTACATTTTCAAAAAATATACTTAAGGGAACAGCAAGGTCTCTGTCCCTACTAACTACTCCTACTCTTCACTACAGTAAAACTACTCTATTTGCTATGACACAACACCTTCTCAGCTTGCGTCTCTACTTCCATAAGTTCATCCTTCCCCTGGAAAGAATGTCCTCTCCTACACCCTAATGCACACCTTCTGATTCACTTTTTCACTTTCACTTATTTTTGTAATTTATCAAAATCCAGTTCTTAACTCACCTCCTTCAGGAGGTCTTCTAGGACCTGTCCTTACCTATAGCATTTTTTCACCTATTTAGTGTACTCCTTTAGAAAAACTGCCCTGTAGAGGTTTTATTTATGTCCCTCATATGGTCATCAGCAAAATTTCCCAAAGATCTTACTACTCCTTTTCCTAGAGACAAGGACACTCCAGGAGCATGAAACATACTTAAAGCACCCAGATCTGGATTTCTAAAGACATTCCTACCAAAAACAAGAGCTCCTTAGAGACAGGACTGATTCTATGTCTGGGATAGGGAAATCACAAGGTAAATCTGATTTGTCTTGTAGCAGAAAGCCAGGAAGCAATCAGAGACTAATGAAGGAAGGTCAAAAAGATACAGAAGTCACTTTGAAAGTGGTACCACTGACTGAATCTGAGACAATTTGAACATCAAAAAGAGTAAGGACTGTAACTTGTTTTAATGCTTAATGAAGGGGAAAAAAATTCAAAGGTCCCTATACTGAAAAATGTGAAAACTCCAACAAACATTTGTGACCGTTTAAAGTGAGCGATGCATTACCGTTACATGTCTTTTTAGTAGGAATATTATAGTACGTTTTTAGGTGGAACATAATTTATCAGCCAGTTGATAAAGATAAACTCTTCCTTACAAGAAAAAAAAGCAGCTATTAAATGCCAGAATGCAGTGGGGAGGGGAATCACCATTTGCAACCCCTATTGGAATAATTATCAGACAAGCATCATTAATGGGTACTAAAACCACTAGGAGAAAGCATGTTGAAAAAAAGCATATTCTCATAGTGCCAGAGGATCACCCCACAGATTACACAGTCATTGCTAAGTGAAAAATGTGTTTACAGTGGTAATCTGGTAGCACTTTAACAAAGAGATCAAGTTTAGTGGTGGGACAACCAGGTGTTCTGTGCCTCCTGATGTGATACAATACAAGGCACACAGCATCACCCAGGAGTCTTTTCAAGGGAATCTTGACATATTCCAATTAGGCCTCTGGACCTAATATCTGGCTTAAGGAAAATACAGGGGATGAAAGAACAACTTAAAGACACTATAAGGAAATAATCAAAAAATCAAGAATGTGTGACACTCTATAAGACAACTGACTAGTCTCTATAAAAGTCAGCATCATGAAATAAAGATGAGAGAACTCTTCCAAATTAAAAGAGGCTGAGACGACAATCAAATGCTATCTGTGAGCTTTGATAGGATTTTGATTCCAAAAATAACAAAAAGCAAAACATACAACTATTAAAGACGTGCTTAGCGAATAACTGAGAAATATGAACAGGCTTGACTATTAGACGACATTAAGGAATCCTTGTCAATTTTCTTAAATGTAATCATGGCACTGTAGTTAAGAAAGAAAAACGTCCTTGTCGTTAGAGAACGCATGCTGAATATTTAATGGCTGTGGTGTCATGTTGTCTGTGACTTATTCTCAAATGTTTCAACAAATACATACAAAAATGCAATATACACACAAGCAGACACAAAGCAAGCAAGGCACAACATTAATTTAGGTGATGAGTATACTGCAATTAGTTATAATATTCATCTTTAAATTTTTCTATGGTTTGAAACTGTTCAAAATAAAAAACTAGGGAACTTAATAAAATTGTAAAATAAAGGAAAAAATAATTATTTGTCTCTAACTTTCACTTAGCACCTCCTTGTTATTTTTCTTTCTTTAAAAAAAAAAAAAAACTTTTTTTTAATGTTTATTTATTTATTTTTGAGAGTGACAGAGAGTGAGCAGGGGAGGGGCAGAGAAAGAGGGAGACAGAATCCCAAGCAGGCTCCGTGCTGTCAGCACAGAGCTCAATGTGGGGCTTGAACCCATGAACCATGAGATCATGACCTGAGCCAAAACAAAGAGATGGATGCTTAACCAACTGAGCCACCCAGGCGCCCCTCCTTGTTATTTTTCTTAAGAGAAGTATACTTGCACATAATATTAGTTTCATGTGCACAACACAATGATTCAATCACTTGTCTTTTTTAAAGTACTTCCTGTTTGTACAAGTAACTATTAAGTCCCTGAGGAGAGTTAAATTTTTTCAGGTTTACAAACATACAAATAACCCAATGAATGTTGTTATTCAGAAGTAACACAAAAGACCAGATTGACAAAAATCAAAATGTCTGTTAATTTCAAGTCCTAGCTAGGATATAGAACAATATAAAGTTTTGGATGATGGGAGTAGAAGTACAAGCGCACTGAAAAACAATTTGGCACCATCAAAATAAAGCTAAACACATACGTATCCTATGACTCAAGAATTTTTCTCCTGGGTATATACCCAGGAGAAACTCTTGCACACAGGCACCAAGAGCTAGGTACAAGACTATTTAAAGCAGCACTGTTTACAATAACAAAAACTTAGAACAACCCAAATTTCCATTAACAAAGAAATGAATAAACTATGATATATGAATTCATGGGAATACCATAGAGAATGAAAATGAATGAGCTAGAGCTACACACAACATGAATGAATCTTAAGAACTTAATGTTAAACGAAGAAAGCAAGTTGCACAACAATACTAGCAGTGATGTCATTTACAAAATTTTCAAAAACATCAAAAGTAAACAATGCATTATCTAAGGAATCAAACATATGGGAAAGCAAATGAATGATAAACACAAAATTCAGGATATGTAGTACCTCTTGTGTGAGGAAAGCATCAGAGCCTTCTGGTTTTACTTGTTTTACTAGTAATGTTCTTTTTAATAACTTAAGTGCTTAGGCATTTACCATGTCTTTTTTTTTTTCTTTTTAGATTCTATGGATGATTTACCAGTAGTTTTTAATTCTACTCAAAATCTAACGAAAACAATTTAGCAAAGAAAAAAAAAAGATAATACTTATATATAGATCCTGACTTTAAGGTACATAAAACCTCAATTCAAAAACAATACTAAATTATTCACACAATGACTGCATTTATATTTTTCTCTGCATTTGCTTAGTAGTGAACAATGCAAAGTTATCAGTATTCAAATAATCAAACCTATCAGTAGTACCAATTAGCAAAACAACCAGGAATAAAATAAATCCCTTCACCCAAAAAGTCACGTCCCATTTGAGGGAGGGAGGGGGAAGCCAAGGCAGGTCTAATGGAACTTACATTTACCTATTTTACTGAGTGATTTAAAGTCATAGCTTGATGGATAAGACAAAGTAGCCTTCGGAACGTGATATAAAAGGTTGCCCTTTTGTACCTTTCATCAAGGGAAAATCATTAAAGACAGGTTTACAATATGGAGAAGTCTCTGTCTCCTCTTACTTTATTAAGGAAATTGCTACAGTCACAATTTATCTTTTTTACCCTAACCACTAGAGGCCTGAGCTATGACCCAGATAAATGGGACACTAGCAGACCCCAGCTAACAGCATTTTTAAGAATGCTTTCCAACAGACATGGCACAGCTCTAGTGTATCAGGAAGAAGTCCCTACTGAATTTTATGGTAAAACAGGTAAGTTACTGGAGACAAAAATAGGAGAGAATTTTTTTTTAAGTGTCAATATAATTGTCCTTGTTGTAGGTAAAATGTTGAATAGCGGACCTCTAGAGCTTATTCTAGAGGGGTGTGTGTGTGTGACTGAAACTTAATGCCTGATTAGCACCTTCCACTTCTCCCTCCTCCCAGCCCCTGGCAGCTACCATTATATTCTTTGATTCTATGAATTTGACTATTTTAGATACCTCATGTAAGTGGAATCATGTAGTGTCTGTTAACTGGCTTGTATCAGTTAATATAATGTCATGGCACACTGCAGAATCTCATTTTTTAAGGCTGTATAGTATTCCACTATGTGTATATGCCACGTTTTATTTATCCATTCACCCACCCATGGACACTCTGGTTGTTTCCACAACTTAGCTATTGCGAGTAGCGAGTGCTACAAGAGATATATTGCAATATATAACTCGGGGGAAGAATTACAGGGTCCCTCTCCCAGGTTTAACTATAGCTGCCAAACATGTTGAGACAAGACACAGCTTACAGAGTGTGTTGAATTGCTCTTTATTCAAAGCCACACACAAGACTGATACTAATCAAAGAAATCAAAAGAAAAAGGTGTAATTGTTGAGCTAGGAGTACTACCTGCCCAAGCATGAATAAGCAAATGCTTCATGTTGAAACTGTGAGGTCAGGAGAGGTTCATGATCAAGCACGAAAGGGTAGTAATTATATTTATACTCCATTACATTAAATCTTTGATATGCAGAGATTCACAATAGTTGCTTTACAGAGTATGCCTGCCTATATTGTATCTACTAAATGGGTTTGCTATTAATACCAAGGACAATTCCTCAGTAATTAATACAGGAGTTACCATGCCATTGCTTTTCCCTCCTAACATCTAAAGCTAAGCATGCACTTAGCTATGTGCTTATGTGTCTGTCACGCCACCCCTGCCAATTTTACTAAGACCAAACTAACAATTTTGTATGCCAAATAATTTTTTGTATGTCAAAAAGACTCACCAAAAAAAAGAAAGAAAAAAGAAAAAAAGTGACTAAAACATTTATCCACAAACTGTATGAACAATGTAAGATCACACCTACTACCAACAGCCCTTCAATCTCTAAAAACTTCATTAAAGACTTGTTCCACTTTTGATTACCTACCAAATGCTGCTTAAAAAAAAAAAAAAAAGTTTATTTTTTGAGAGAGAGACAGAGTGTGTGTGAGTTGAGGGACAGAGAGAGAGGGAGACACAGACTCCAAAGCAGGCTCCAGGCTCTGAGCTGTCAGCACAGAGGCCGACATGGGGCTCGAACCCACGAGCTGCGAGATCATGACAGGAGCCAAAGTCAGACACTTAACCGACTGAGCCACCCAGGTGCCCCAGAGGCTTGCTTTTTATAAGTTCTACTGGAATATAAGTATAACTCATGCCAAAATGCCAACACGTTTGTTTATAATATAAGCATGCCAATAAAAAGATCTCCACTGGGGCATCTGGGTGGTTCAGTCGATTAAGCATCTTGACTTTGACTCAAGTCATGATCTTATGGTTCATGAGTTCGAGCCCGACGCTGGTGGGTCCTATCAGCGCAGAGCGTGCCTGGGCTTCTTTGTCTCTCTGTCCCTCTCAAAATAAATAAATAAATAAGCTTTAAAAAAAAAAAAAAAAAGATCCCCACTGACCACCACAAAGTCTGCAAACCAACAATGATCTTTATAAGATCGATGAGCTTCATAAGAAGCTCTGATAGTTATACCCAATCACCTAACTTACAGTAGTTATCTAGGGGTGGTATGACATAATGTGAGGAATGTAAAGATAATCCCTATAAAATACAATATGGTAATATCTCCATCAATGATGAAGATAAGTTCCAGAAATACGCTGCATTATCAGGAACTTTGATACAAAAGGAGAAAGAGGGGCGCCTAGGTGGCGCAGTCGGTTAAGCGTCCGACTTCAGCCAGGTCACGATCTCGTGGTCCGTGAGTTCGAGCCCCGCGTCGGGCTCTGGGCTGACGGCTCAGAGCCCGGAGCCTGTTTCCGATTCTGTGTCTCCCTCTCTCTCTGCCCCTCGCCCGTTCATGCTCTGTCTCTCTCTGTCCCAAAAATAAATAAACGTTGAAAAAAAAATTAAAAAAAAAAAAAAAAACAAACAAAAGGAGAAAGAATTTCAGAGGACAGGGTTGCATTTCAAAGATGCTGTATGTTGGAAGGGCAATTCCTTCCTTCCTTTCCAACTCCAACCCACAAGATGCTCAGCTACTCAACTTTCTTCCTGGAGACCCAGTTCATCACCTGACTTTGCCACTGCTTCTTTGAAAGAACCTACTGCAAGACTTTGTTCAAAATGTTCATAAACAGACAGGAGCACATGTGTGGGGGGTAGGCAAAATGGATGAAGGGGAGTGGGAGATACAGGCTCCCAGTCATGGAATGAATAAGGCATGGGAATAAAAGGCACAGCACAGGAAACGTAGTCAGTGATATTGTAATAGTGCCGTATAGTGACAGATGGTAGCTATATTTGTGGTAAGCACAGCCTAAAGGTACAGAGATGTTGAATCACTGTTATACACCTGAAACTAATGTAACATTGTGTGTCAACTATACTCAAACTAAAAAATTTAAAATAAAATAATAATGATGATAAGGTTCTAAATATTCTGAGAATTACTAAAATGTGACAGAGACACTAAGTAAGCTAAATGGGGCCAAGAAACTTGCTTGACACAGGGTTGCCACAAACGTTCAATTTAAACAAAAAACACAGTATCTGTAAAGCACAATAAAGCAAGCACAATACAATTAGGTATACCTATATATACCTCCATTTCTAGCTTTTCTTTAATTTCTCTCAGCACTGGTACATACTTTTTTTAGTGTAGAGATCTTTCATTGCTTTTATTAGATTTTCCCTAGTTATTTGATTTCTTTGGGTGCTACTGTAAATAACATTATTTTATAATTTTACTTTTTGATAGCTATTATGGAGAATAAAAATTGTTTTACGGCACCTGGGTGTCTCAGTCGGTTAAATGTCCAACTCTTCATTTCGGCTCAAGTCATGATCTCATGGCTCATGAGATCAAGCCCTGTGTCAGGCTTTACGCTGGCATTGCAGAGCCTGATTGAGATTTTCTCTCTCTCTCTCTCTTTCTCTCTCCTCCCCCACTTATGCACACACTTTCTCTCTCAAATAAACGTTTTTTTAAAAATTGTTTTCATAATTAAAAAAATATTTTTCATAAACAAATGATACTTCTTCCTAAACATTTTTAAACCTTCCTCATAACTAAGTGTAAGGGTATTAGATGTGAGGCAATATGCATAACAACACCACTCACTAAACATTGTGCTAAGCACTTTGCACGCTCTCTTATTCACCTTCCCCTCAGCTCCATGAAGAGGATACACCATTAGCCCTCTACTACAAATTTAAGAGAGAACTTAGCCAAGAACATAGCAGCAAAGATTTAACCCTAGGTCAGACTATATACCCAGTCTCTTTCCACTCACACTATACTATCTTTTAGTTATTGTATCTTATAAATGATTGGAAATCACTCATGTCTTCTCAGCTGATCCTTTAACTACACACAAGGTAGCATCTGCCCTGGGCTGATATTCACTAAGGGCAAGAATGCTCTTTGCTTTCCTTCTCAGGCCCATCAGCCTCTCTTCTTTCAGTTAATAAACTAAGTGCCTACAGTGTACAAGGTAGAGAAAATGAAAATAAGTAAAGCACAGCCTCCATCTTCAAAATATTCTTACAGACTCCTAGGAAGTCGAAGTAAACTCCTATACTACTATTGAAACTACTAAACTACTGGGGCGCCTCAGTGGCTCAGTTGATTAGGCATCCAACTCTGGATTTCGGCACATTTCATGATTTCAGAGGGTTGTGGGTTTAAGCCCAGCATCGGGCTCTGTGGTGACACTGTGCAGCCTGCTTGGGATTCCCTCCCTCTCCCTCTCTCTCTGTTCCTTCCCCACTTGTGCTCTCTCTCTCCCCCTCAAAATAAAGAAACATAAAAAAAATTAAAATAAAAAATGAACTATTAAATAAAAATGGACATGCATCTATAAGGAAATACCATCAAACATCAGAAACTCCTGAAAAGCTTGATTTTCAAGTAAAACAGATTTTACTCATTTAAAGGACCAAAACTTTTCTTAAAATTAAGCATCTTAGAGGTGCCTGGGTGGCTCAGTCACTTAAGCATCCAACTTCAGCTCAGGTCATGATCTCACAGTTCATCGGGCTCTGTGCTGACAGCTTGGATTCTGGAGCCTGCTTCAGATTCTGTGTTTCCCTCTCTCTCTGCCCCTCCTCTGCTCTTGCTCTGTCTCTCTCTATATATCTCTGTCTCTATCTAAAAATAAATAATAAACATTAAAAAAAAATTTTAAGACAAAAAAAATTATGAGTGCCTGGCAGGCTCAGTTAGAGGAGCACGTGACTCTTGTTATCAGGGTTGTAAGTTTGAGCCCCACATTAGGTGTAGAGATTACTAAAAATAAATAAACTTAAAAAAAATTTAAGCATCTCAGATAAAAATATTTCTACCTTAAGCATAAAACACAGTATAACACTAAGACCTAACATCGGAAAAAAAAAAAAAAAAGTTAGGGAGGGAGCCAAACCACAAGAGACTCTTAAAAACTGAAAATAGGGGTGCCTGGATGGCTCAGTTGGTTGAGCAACCGACTTCGGCTCAGGTCATGATCTCACACTCTGTAAGTTCGAGCCCCGCGTCAGGCTCTGTGTTGACAGCTCAGAGCCTGGAGCCTGCTTTGGATTCTGTGTCTCCCTCTCTCTCTGCCCCTCCCCCACTCATGCTCTGTTTGTCTCTCAGAAATAAACATTAAAAAAAAAAAAAAAAAACCTGAGAATAAACTGAGGGTTGATGGGGGGTGGGAGGGAGGGGAAAGTGGGTGATGGGCATTGAGGAGGGCACCTTTTGGGATGAGCACTGAGTGTTGTATGGAAACCAATTGGACAATAAATTTCATATTAAAAAAAACCTAACATCGATTAAATTTACCAATGTGCAAAATGTTTTACATACTCTTAGTATCTACTGAAGACTGAACCCTATACTATTAATGGCCCCATTTTAAAAGGATGTAACAGAAAATAAAGAAGCTATATTATTTGCCCAAAGTCACATGGCTAGTAAATGATTAAGTCATGATTCAAATGCAGCCTCTCTATGCAGCCCTGTGATACACTTATGATTGATTCAAACACTCACTGCCCACCTACTGCATACAGAGCATCATGTTGAGAAATAAGAGGGCAGTGAACGAGACAGCTTATTCATGAAACTCACCTTCCAATTAAAAAACAGATAAATAAGAAAATAAATGAGAAAATTACAGATTGTATAAAGTATTATAAAGGAAATAAAGAAGGGGATGTGAGGAAGTAACTGGAAAAGAAAGGCTTACTTCTGTTATGGCCTCTTGTAGTCTTGCTCTCAGCTTGTTTCCACACAAGCTGGCCAGACAGCCAGGCTGGCGACCAGAGAAGCAGACAGAAGACAGACCACTCCTAGTGAAGATGATCAGAGAAGTGGCAAGGAGAAGCCCTAGTCTCATGTTTTCATAACTGTGTTGGCATTTTTCCACAAACCCTAATGAGCCAATGTTCTTTCTACTGAATAATTCCGTGCCTAAGAGAACATCACCTATGCTGGATGAATACAGTTTCACAGTACCTTTCTAAAATCTCAACAGGTAAGTGTATGTACACATTAACTCATTTGGCATTACAAAATGCCACCTAATCTTAAACGCAATAAAAACCACATTATTCCACACAAAGATGGTACATAATTTCCAAAAGCAAATTATTGGGTTTTTGTTTTGTTTTGTTTTAAATCCAGGTCCCACATAGGCTTCAACAAATGAGAATTTGAAAATTATTTCTAAGAAACAAAAGGACTCATACCAGGTTTAGCATGCTGAGTAGTCCTAATGCTATTTTTAGAAAGAGCAACTCTTCTCATGTGCAACTTTTTCCAAATGATATTAACAAGGTCAAGGATCGTATCCTATCTAAAAACATGACCTATACAATATAGCTAGGATCTCTCATAATGGCTTATGCACAAGTGTTGTGACCTGAAGGATTTGTTTATTTTACATACATCTTTAGGTTTACATAGTTTATATTGAAGATATTCATATTCTTGTATTTACTGTTCTTATATATTTGTTTCTATTCCATTCATTGATATTTTTTATATGGCAGTGTTGCACTGCACTGACAGCCTCTAAAACCAAAAAAAGTGCTTCACGTTTTACCAACATTTCCATTTACTGGATAATTTGAGCTCCAGAACAACCTTGTGAAATATGTAAGTGAAAGTATCACCTTTCCCTCTACACAGTGGGAGCTCAGAAAGGTTAGGTAACTTGACTAGTTCAAGACTGCACTGTAATTGGCAAGGACAGGGCCCTGCCCAGGCCTTCAGACTCTTTGTTCATGCTCTTCTCCCCACAGGACGCTACTAATTTAAACCTGAACTTTCACGTGTCTCTCTTCAACAAATCTGGACTGTAACTACGAGCCTTACCACTGCTACCCTGCCAATACTCTGTTCCAATGCAACCGGAACACTAGTACTCTTCAGTAAACATAAACACCGGCACACGTTTCTGTCAAGACCCCATTCAGTGCTGGGTTTGCTCCACTGCACAAAACTTACTAAAATACACCACGGCCTTAAAGCATAACCCTTAATGGAACTGACTTTTTCCCTTAGTGGGGAATTCAGTAAATGAGAACGGTGACTCATAACGCTAACTTACGGTTTTCTAAATTAATAATTTTGTGTGCCAAAGCAAAAGAATGAATTACAGACCCCTCTCTATCCCCACGTCCAAAGTTGCTTAAGTGTCAAAGCGCGGTAGTAAAACACAAGGACACAGGTGGGGCTGGAGCTAACATTCCTCCTGTCTGCGACCCCCACCACCCCCAGGCAACCCAGTCCTCAAAACCCAGTGGGTGTCTTCCGACCTCCAATCCCGCCGGGACCAGAGTGACTACCCAGCTCCGCAGCCCCCTGTGACCACGATCAGAGTCCTGCCGGGAGCTGTGGAGACACGCCAGAGGGGCGTGCCCCCTCCCCGGGGCGTCCCCACCTGTCTCGGGCAGCCCGCACACCTGGTAGCCCCAGCACCGGCAGGAGATGCGCGGCGGGAACCCGCCCCTAAACGCGGCGCCTTAGGACCTCCGAGCTACCCGAGACAAGTCCGCTTCCGCCCCCAGCCCACATGGCCGCTGCAGACCGCGCCCGCGTCGAAGGGGCCCAAGCTCTCCGGAGGCGGGAGGGGGCGGCGGCGCTGCGGCTGGGGGTAGGAGGAAGCGCGGCAGGCGCGCCCGGGGGGTGGAAGAGGAGGAGCGCGTCCCGACCGGCCGCGAGGGCAGGCACAGAGGGAAGGAAGTCCGCCAGCGGCGGCGGCGCCGTGGGAGAGCAGGCGTCTACCTGGGAGCAGAAGTACGAGCCTTGGATGCCCAGCTTGATGCAGGTGGGACACTGGAGCTTGGCCTCGCTGCTGCAGCCGTCCGTCTCGCACACCCGTGTCTCCACAGCCGCCATGCTGCCTGGCTGCTGGAGGAGCGCCTCACTGAGGAAGAGGAGGAGGAGGAGGAGGAGAGAGGGCAGGGGAGGGGACAGAGGCCGAGCCGGGGGAGGAGCTCGGCCTGCGGGGCCTGGGCGCGGAAGCAGAAGGAGCGCCGGGCCGGCCCAGACCACGCTGCGCGCCCCGCCCCCGCCCCGCGCGCGCAACTGGCGCCCCGCCCCGTGGCCTTCGCCCCGCCCCCGCCCGTGGCCCCCGCCTCCCGGCGCCAGTCGTGCACGTGGGGGCTGTGAGGGAGTCTGTCGGAGACCTTCTGCTCCGCGGGGTCCCACGTCTGTTCCCGGGTAGTGCGACCTCCTGGCGCCCGGCGGCGAAGGGCGCAAAGGGAGAGGCCCTCACGTCTTGCGCTGTCTGTACCTAGGGAGACAGCGCCCCGGCCGTGCCTTACTGAATGTCCCCCACACTCACAGGCGGTGGGAAAGAGCGCCGCGCTCCTCTGCGTTGGTTCACCCGGCAGCTCCTTGGAAAAGGAAAGTAATTCTCTCTTTTAAAGTACTGTTTCTCACCGATAGTGTCTGCTCTGAGGCCTAAAGACCGCCACTCAGTCATTCACAAAAAGAGGAGCCAGGGAGCTGTCAGAAGATGGGCTGAGATTTGCATCAGGCCTCCCTCGTGCCTGATTTTTTTTCACACTCCCCCCCCCCCATTCGCAGTGTACAATGTTAGTAATAGTGACACAACTACTAGATATTCAATAAAACAATGATTTTTTTTGTATTATCCCAGTTGATTGTTTGAAAGGTGAGTAGGGAAGAATTGTTCTAATGTTGAAGCACCGGAGTTGAAAGGAGCTTTAGAGGTCATCTGATGTAAACTTGTTGCCTAAATTTCTTCAACTACATCCCAGGTCTGCCATTTTCTAACTTGTGCTTAAATACCTCCTGTCACTGGAAAGGGAGAGGAACTAATATTTATTGATCATCAGCTAAGCGCTGTGAACTTCGTGTTATCTAATCCATATTTTTTTAAACTTACATACTTAATAGATGAAAAAACTCATGTTACTTTTATTTTTATTAAGTGTTGCTGTATAAGCAATACAAATAAATAATGTAATAAGATCAAATAATACATTTTACAATGTTACCTAGGATATGTTGTTAAAAGTGGAATTGTCTCATCAAAGGATTGTCACTTTATTTTTTATGATACAGTTTGTCAAATTTTCCCTTAAAAGTGTATACAAATTTACACTCTAGTCAGAACTATACTGACACTTATTTCCTGAGACTTTGCTAGTGCTGATTATTATCTTATTTTTAATGCCTGTCATTTTGATAAATGGAAAATGGTATCTTATTTTTTTTTATTTTATTTTATAATGAGGCTGGACATTTTTTCTCTGATTATCACCATTTGCATGTCTTCCTGTATGTGTTTGCTTTTATTTGTTAAATTTTCCTTTTGCAGAACAATACTTAAAAACTAAAAAAAACAACACACAAATTGGCCATAATACTATCACCTGAACACCTCAATGTTTCATTTGTCCTTGTTCCCTCAATCTTTATCCACATGCATCTTCAGCATTTACATATTTGCAATTATTGATAGAATTTTTTATTCTACATTTTCACATAATACTATGCCATGGATTAATCTCAGATTTAGGAAAAACACTAAGTTCTATTCCTTTTCAACATGACAGCTCTTTTATGTGTTTGAGACTGTCAGGTCTTATGGTTTGTCAGTCTTACAGCATCCCCTTCCATCTGTGGTAAGTTTAGATCCCTTGCAATCTTTCTCCATCTAATCTGGAGGAATTCCAGTTTGTTCCCTAATGGGTTGTGTCCAGATGAAGCTAATCAAATAGAGGAAGAGGAATTATTGAAAACTCTAGTCCAAAAGACCCTCAGCGTTCTTCTCAGGCATGGGGAGACCGGAAACTCTTCTGCTTTTGCTAGCTGTCTGCTCTGGAGTCGGCTGTGTCCTTGCACCTTTAGGAAAGCAATGCTGTGGGGCAATTAAGAGCACAGATGTTGATTAAGATAGGCAGACCTGGGTTGAAACCTCTGCCTCCCAACTCTCCTCCCTTAGTCATGTTCCCATGAGCAACTTATTTAACCTCATTTCCCATATCTGAAAAATACAAGCTGGAGTACCTACCCATGGAGTTTTATGATAGTTAAATCAAATAGATTTTGTGAAGTGCTTTGGAGCTCCATTAGCAATACTTAGTTAGCTTTGCCATCAAGTCCTCCTTCCTTGGTCCTACTCACCCCACCACCACACCAGCCTCAAACAGGCTGTTGAGTGAGATAAACTTCCTAAGATCACCTTATCTTATTCTCAAGATAATCATCCATATTCCTTTTACTTAAACATAAAAAAGTGACAATATATGAGAGGTTTTACAAAATTATGTCTGTCAGAGTCCCTGTTTTATTCTTCTCTTCCTTTTGAGATTTTAACTGTTTCTGTTTTAATTCCTATGTGCAAAGTTCAGCCAACCCACATCCAGGAGGAAGAATGCGCTTCAGAATCGCAGCTGAAAATTTGGCATTTATCAAGAGTCCTTTGGGGGCACCTGAGTGGCTCAGTCAGTTAAGTGCCCAACTCTTGATTTCAGCTCAGGTCATGATCTCAGGCAAAGCCTGCTTGGGATTCTCTCTTTCCTCTCTCCCTCTGCCTCTATCTCTCTAAATAAATAAATAAACAAACAAACAAACAAACTTAAAAAAAACCAAAAAACAAAAAAAAACCGAGTCCTTTGGCCTTGGAAAGCACTTGTTTCCCAGGACTTCTGAATAGAGAGAAGCATTTTTGATATCATGTTTAAGCACATGTTCAAACTATCTGCCCAACTAGCTACAATATTTCCAGTGTCCATGGACATTTCAAATCAACATAGCCAAAAAGAAACAATTATCTTCTATTTACCCACTTTTGCCCTTCAAATCTGCTTTTTCTCCTGAATTCCCTGTCTTGCTTTGTGACATCCTCTATCTAGTCTTTTCTCCCAAGTTAAAAATTAGGCCCCTTCTCTTTAAACCCCCACATCAAATGAATCACTCAGTTTCATAGACTTTATCCTCTAAATATTTTTTTAGGGGTGTCTGGGTGGCCCAGTCAGTTAAGCGTCAAAGTTCAGCTCATGACCTGAGCTTGAGATTTGTGAGTTCGAGCCCCACATCAGGCTCTGTGCTGACAGCTTGGAACCTGGAGCCTGCTTCAGATTCTGTTTCCCCCTCTGTCTCTGTTCCTCCCCTGTCACGCTCTGTCTCTCTCTCAAAACAATAGTAATAAAAACATTTATAAATAAATAATTTTTTTTAATATGTTCTCTCTTCTTATGGCTACAGCTTTAGTTTAGGCCATTTTAAGCCTTTGCTTAGACTGTTACAGTAGCTTCTTAACTGCCTTTAATCCATTGAATCTACCCTGCCATCAAGCTGATTGTTCTCAGAGATAAATCTGATCATGCCTTTCCCCTGTTTAAAATCCTTTGCTAATATGGGGCTTGTAGAGCTGGAGCCAGGGTCAAAAGGTGGCCAGACCCTGCAGAGTTGGTGGTAAGGAAACAGGACTAAGGAGATCTGTGGACCACCAAAGTCAAAGCTAAGGACACAGCCAAGGAGATAAGGAGCTTGGTACATAAAAATGAAATGAGCAAATACATAACTAAATTAAGGGTAATGAGAGACAACTTTATCACTGTCTGGGGGAGGTACAAATATGAAAAGGATGAAGGCTAGGATGAATCATGTGGTATTATATTGGATTTGGAAATATTGATGTGATGGGCTCCTGGGTGACTCAGTCAGTTAAGCGTCTGTCTCTTGATATCCACTCAGGTTGTGATGTTATGGTTGTGAGATCAAGCCCCACATTGGGGTGGGGGTCAGGGGGAGGTCAGCATGGAGCCTGCTTGGAATTCTCTTTCCCTCTCTGCCCCTCTCCCTCTCTCACATACATGCCCTCTCTCTGTGTCTCTCTCTTTCTCAAAATAAATAAACACTAAGGGGCATCTGTGTGGTTCAGTCAGTTAAGTGTCTGACTTCTGCTCAGGTGAGGTCACGATCTCACACTTCATGAGTTTGAGCCCTGTATGGGGTTATGTGCTGACAGCTCAGATCCTGAAGCCTGCTTTGAATTCTATGTCTCCCTCTCTCTCTGTTCCTCCCCTACTCACACTCTCTCTCTCTCTCTGTCTCAAAAATAAAGATCACACTGTCTCTCAAAAATAAATAAAAATCAAAAAATTTTTAATAATTAAACATTTTTAAAAATATATTGATGTGAACTCAAGGTTTTGCATAATAGATAGATAATATGGACATGCATATATGTGTGTGTGTGTGTGTGTGTGTGTGTGTGTGTGTGTGTGTGTGTGTAGTTCTGACCACTAAATGGAACTATAGGCAATGAGCACACCTAATTTTCAGATCTTTGTTTCTAAATACTTTTCTCCAATAAAAGGGATCAGATGTCCTTGGGGAGCTGGCTCATTCCAAAACTAGAGCAGGGAGAGTACAAGTCTGGAAAGTCAAGTTGTACCAGAACATAAGGTAGAACACAAAAATTATGGTGACTATAGAAAGGACATGGTAGCCAAGTTGAAGCAGCTCCCACTGGCCAAATTGAATACAATGTGAACCAGAATAAATAGTGATAGTATCCGATTATAACCCACTGAAAAAAGATAATATTCCATGAGCCTATATTGCTAAAAAGACATAAACAAATGAGGGACAAAAGTAAGCTCTTATTTACAATAGAATATCAACTAAGAAATCGCAAGAAAACTGAGAGCTTTTATTCTAAGATCAAGAACAAGACAAGAATGTCCATGGTCACCACTTTTATTCAGCTTAGTACTAGAAATCCTTGCTATAGCAATCAGACTAGAAAAAGAAATAAAAGGCACCTAAATTGGTAAGGAAGAAGTAAAACTTTACAATTTGCAGATAACATGATATTGTATATGGGAAACCCTAAAGGCTCTACCAAAAAACTATTAGAATTGATAAATGAATTCAGTAAAGTTGCAGGATACAAAATTAATATACAGAAATTTGCTGCATTTCTATACACTAATAACAAAGTAGCAGAAAGAGAAATTAAGAAAACAGTCCCATTACAGTTGTACCAAAAAGAATAAAATAACTAGGAATAAACTTATCCAATGAGGTGACTGACCTATACTCTGAAAACTCTAAGACACTGGTGACAGAAATTGAACATGACACAAACAAATGGAAATCTATTCCATGCTCATGGACTGGAAGAATTAACATCACTAAAATGCCCATTCTACCTAAAGCAATCTACACATTCAATGCAATCACTATCAAAATACCAGTGTAGTATTCACAGAACTAGAACAAATCCCAAAATTTGCATAGAACAACAAAAGACATCAAATTGTCAAAGCAATCTTGAGAAACTGATGGTATCACAATCCCAGACTTCAAGATACACTACAAAGCTATAGTAATCAAAACAGTATGATACTGGCACAAAAATAGACACACAGATCAATGGAACAGGATAGAAAGCCCAGAAATAAACCCACACCTATATGGTCAATTAATCTATAGTGAAGGAGGCAAGAATATACAATGGGGCAAAGACAGTCTCTTCAACAAATGGTGTTGGAAAAACTGTATAGCTATATGCAAAATAATGAAACTGGACCACTTTCTTACACCAGACACAAAACACGATATGGATTAAAGACCAAAATGTGAGACCTGAAACTGTAAAACTAAAAGAAAACATAGTAATCTCTTGGACATCAGCCTCATGAACATATTTATGGATATATCTCCTCACGCAAGGGAAACAAAAGCAAAAATAAATTATTGGGACTACACCAAAATAAAAAGCTTTTGCACACCAAAAGAAACTATCAACAAAATAGGCAATTTACTGAATGAGAGAAGATACTTGCATGTACCTGATAAGGGGTTAATACCCAAAATATATAAAGAATGTATACAACTCAACACACACATTGAAACACACACATTCACACACACACACACAAACCTAACTAAAAAATGGGTAGGGGCATCCAGGTGGCTCAGTCAGTTGAGCATCCGACTTCAGCTCAGGTCATGATCTCACAGTTCATGGGTTCAAGCCTGATGTTGGGCTCTGTGCTAACAGCTCAGAGCCTGGAGCCTGCTTTGGATTCGCTGTCTCCCTCTGTCTCCATCCTTCCCCCACTCATTCTCTCTCTTCTTCTTCTTCTTCTTCTTCTTCTTCTTCTTCTTCTTCTCTCTCTCTCTCTCTCTCTCAAAAATAAACATTAAAATAATTTTAATGGGCAG
The DNA here is from genome assembly GCF_007474595.2 of Lynx canadensis. NCBI lineage: Eukaryota > Metazoa > Chordata > Mammalia > Carnivora > Felidae > Lynx > Lynx canadensis. The sequence goes on from NC_044306.2 coordinate 123,232,907, forward strand.
AGAATCTGAATAGACATTTTTGCAAAGAGAAGTACAGATGGCTAACAGGCACAATAAAAGATGGTCAACATCACTAATCAGGGAATGCAAATCAAAACCACAATGAGATATCACCTCATACCTGTCAGAATGGCTAAAATGAAAAAGACAAGAAATAACAAGTGTTGGCAAGGATGTGGAAAAAAAGAAAACCTCATACACTATTGGTGGGGATGCAAATTGGTGCAGCCACTGTATGGAGAAAACTGTATGGCGGTTCCTCAAAAAATTAAAAAGAGAAGTACTACACACACCAGTAATTCCACTACTGTGTATTTACCCAAAGAAAACAAAAACACTAATTCAAAAATATATGCACTCCTATGTTTATTGCAGCACTACTTAACAATAGCCAAAATATGGAAACAACCCAAGTGTCCATTAATAGATGAATGGATAAAGAAGGTGGTATGTATATACACTGGAATATTGCTCAGCCATAAAAAAGAATGAAATCTTGGAGCACCTGGCTGGCTCAGTCAGTCAGGCGTCCAACTTCGACTCAGGTCATGATCTCGCGGTTTGTGAGTTCGAGCCCTGTTTCATGTTCTGTGCTGACAGCTCAAAGCCTGGAGCCTGCTTCGTATTCTGTGTCTCCTCCTCTCTCTGCCCCACCCATGCTCATGCTCTGTCTCTCTCTGTCTCTCAATAATAAAATAAACATTAAAAAAAAATTTTTTTAAAGAATGAAATCTTGCCATTTATAACATAGATGGACCTAGAAGATATTACGGTAAGTGAAATAAGCCAGAGAAAGACAAATACTGTTAGTTATATGTGGAATCTAGAAAACAAAATAAATGAATAAACAAACAAACAGCAGGAATACAGAGAACAAACCGATGGTTGCCAGACAGGAGATTGGTAGGGGAATGGGTAAGATAGGTGAAGGGGAATGGGAAGTACAGGCTTCCAGTTATAGAATGAATAAGTCATGGGGATGAAAGGTATAGCATAAGGAATATAGTCAAAAGTATTGACTATACCTATTTGGTATTCAATGATAGCTACATGGGTAGCTACACTTGTGATAAGCGTAACAGGATGTATAGAGCTGTCAAATCACTAAGTTTTACATGTGAAACTAATGTAACATTGTGTGTCAACTATACTTCAATTAAAAAAATAAAACTAGGAAAAAACTAATTTGGAAAGAATGATGGAGTTAGAAAATCACCATTTGGCAATCATTATAGCAATAATTTATTCAGGCAATAGTCATCAAAAAATGCTAAAAAAAAATGTATGCTTTCACTGGGTGAAAGTTTCTTAAGTAACAGGGTATTTACATAGTCTCAGTGTAACTCCCTACAAAATATTTATCATTTAAAAAGGCAAAATAGGGGCGTCTGGGTGGCTCAGTCAGTTGAGTGTCCAACTCTTGATTTCCGCACAGGTCATGATCTCATGGTTGTGGGATTCAGCCCTTCATCAGGCTCCACACTGAGCATTGAGCCTACTTGGATTCTCTGTCTTCCTCTCTCTCAAAATAAATAAGTACATATGTTAAAAAATTAAAAATTAAATAAACATAAAAAGCAAAATAATAACTTCACAGTGAGAACCTTGTAGATACTGTCTTAACAGTGTTTTCTAAGTTAAAATCACCAGTAATGAGACAAATTGACTTTGTGCACCTCCTGATATGAAACACTGAGAACACAATTTGTCTTCTGTGGTGTTCAGAAATGCATAATTGATTCTAACCATGAAGAAACAGTCAACCCCAAATGGAAAACAATCTACAATATAAATGACCTGTAATCTGCAAAATGTCAATATCCCAAAGACAGAGAAAGATTTGAGGAACTCTTCCATATCAAAAGAGACTAAAGAGACATGACAACTTGAATCTGGGTTAGATTTTGGATGAAAAGAAAAAAATGATTTTGCTAAAAGGAAAATATAAAGATTGTATTGTATCCTTAAGAATTCCCTGGTTTTATGGTAATCCTGCTCAGTACGAGAGGAACCGCAGGTTCAGACATTTGGTGTATGTGCTTGGCTGAGGAGCCAATGGGGCGAAGCTACCATCTGTGGGATTATGACTGAACGCCTCTAAGTCAGAATCCCACCCATCGCAGCACCACAGCTCTTCTGTTGGCCTCAGATAGTTGGTTCCCTGCCTTCCCCACTGGCAAGCCCCCACCTGTGCGCCAAGTGTCTTGGTGTGCCCCACCACACATTGGGATCAGGTTCTGTGCAGAGAGCCCCTCGTCCTGGGAAATAGGGCATGGCTAGAAAGGGGAAAATAAAAAAGGAATTCCCTCGTTTTCCTTTCTTGATAAAAGCCCTCAAGAAAGTAGGGATAAAAGGAACATACCTCAAGATCATGAAGCCCGTATATGAAAGACCCACAGCTAATATTATCTTCAATGAAGAAAAACTGAGAGCTTCCCCCCCAAAGTCAGAAACACAACAGGGGTGTCCACTCTCACCACTATTATTCAACATAGTGTTGGAAGTCCTAGCCTCAGCAATCAGACAACAAAAAGAAAACAAGGCATCCAAGTCAGCAAGGAAGAAATCAAACTTTCCCTCTTTGCAGACAAAATGATACTCCACATGGAAAACCCAAAAGTCTCCACCCCAAAAAATGCTAGAACTGATACATTAATTCAGCAAAGTCGCAGGATACAAAATCAATGTACTCAAATTGGTTGCATTTCATTGGGATTCTCTTTTCATCCTACTTAAGCTCTAACAGTAGATATAAAGAGGGTCTCCCCCTAAATGGGATGGCCAGGAACGGGGTGTCAGAGCCCCAGCAAGATGACAACAACATCTCTGCACAGTGACAGTCCCACCTGGGGTGTCATGGCCAGAGCTGGGCGAGAAGGACATACCCATAGAGGGATGGGCTGGCAAGGAGAGTTAACCCTAGAGTATGTTAAGGAGGATGCCTGTACAGGACAGCAGCTTAGCATGACAAGTCAGAGTCTAATGGAGGTGAGGTAGGCATCACTCCAGAGAGGCAGCCCGACATGGGTAGTCAGAGCCTGAATGCTGGAGGAGATCCATAGGGAAAGGGGGGAAGTGTGTGGTGTCTGAGCCTGAGTTGGGTGAGGAAGTCATACAAGTGAAGGGGAAGACTGATGTGGGGTGTTGGAGCCCATGTGTGATAAGAAGAAAATGTGTACACAGGAGGGCAGCAGCAACAATGGGATTGGTCGGGGCGCCTGGGTTGCTCAGTCGGTTAAGCGTCCGACTTCAGCTCAGGTCATGATCTCATAGTTTGTGGTTTTGAGCCCTGCATGGGGCTCTGTGCTGATAGCTCAGAGCCTGTAGCCTGCTTTGGATTCTGTGTGTCCCTCTCTCTCTGCCCCTCCCCTGCTCATGCTCTGTCTCTCTCTGTGTCTCTCTGTCTCTCTGTCAAAAATAAATAAAACATTTATAATAATAATAATAATAATAATAATAATAATAATAAAACAGTGAAGATTGGTTGTGTACGCAGGATCCAACAAATAAATATGTTAAAGATAATTGAAGCCAGTTTTCTCTCTGTCATAGAAGACAGTTTCAAATATGGAAAGGTGGAAAACTAAAAGAAATGCCGTGGTGTTGAATGAAATTGAAGGAAATGTTGTGAGCTATGGTTTTCAATATATATTGATGGATATAGACATAAATATACATTTAAATGTAAGTATATTTGTGCATGTAAATATACACATTCCCCAGCTCTATCCACTGAGTGAAGCTGAGACCTGCATCATCCCAATAGCAAGGATCATACTGGTGCCAGATCCTGGCTTCTAAATATCAGCCTGCTAAAGAGAAACCAAAATAATAAGAATTATAGATTATAGCCCATTAAATAAGTAGGAGATAATGAATCATACTTCTAAAAAATGATAAATGAATAAATTGAGTTTGTTAATAGAATATTTACATGGTTTCAAATATTTCACCAAATTAATATTTCAATAATAATAAAGGAGGAAAAGTAACTTCAGAGTTGACAAGCCCAGCAGATGCCTTCTTAATCAAGTAATCATATCAAATATCACCAGCAAAGGAACAAATCAAAATAGTGTTCCACCTGAGAGGATGCAATGAGAATGTATGTCTCTTCTAAAGATGCGTAACCTGCATCTGATCATGAAGAAACATCAAACCAAAACTGAGGAATATTATATAGACAACTGCCTTGATATGATCAAAAATTAAAGTTATAAAAATAAAGGAAAGACTAAAGAACTGTTTTAAACAAAAGGAGACTAAAGATACATGACAGTTAAAAACAGCTCACGGTTCTGAAATGGATCCTTTTGCTCTAAAGGACATTATTTGCACATCTGGTGAAATTTGAATGGGTTTGCTGATTGGATGGTAGTAATGTATCAATGGTAACTTTCTGATCTTTATGGTAGTGTGTGGTTATGTAGAAGAATGTCCTCATTGTAGGAAATGCACTCTGAAGTATTGGGAGGTGATGGGACATCAGGTAGGCAATTTTCTCTGGAATGGTTAAAGAAAAATAACGTTTGCATCATAATTACGGCTTTTCTCTGGGATTGTTTCAAGAAAGGCAGCCTCATCATATGCAAAGTTTTATAAAATATTTTAGGTATGCTACTTAAATTTTCTAATGCATAGTACAATAAACTCTGCCTATAATTAAAAACAAAGTAAGTATTGTGAAAACTGACTTACTTTCAGGTGATAGTTTGGCCCTGATTCAAATGCTTTAATTTTTGCATGTACATATTTTAATTCTGCTAGAAAGTGTTTTTTACTATTAATATTAGCAATGTACATACTTGTGTGTTTTTTACGTGTATATGTGCACAGAGTAACCAAAACAAGCACAATGGGATCACACAAATGCACATTTCAGATAAAACATATCTCTGTGCTTGTGGCGCCTGGGTGGCTCAGTTGGTTAAGTGTCTGACTCTTAGTTTCAGCTCAGGTCATGATCTCACGGTCTGTGAGATCGAACTCCATGTCAGGCTCTGCACTGACAGTGCGGAGCCTGCTTGGGTTTCTCTCTCTCCCTCTCTCTGCCCCTCCCCTGCACACTCTCTTTCTCTCTCTCTAGATAAATAAATAAATAAATAAATAAGCATTAAAAAAGCCATATCCCTGTGCTTATCTACACTATCCATGTATTCATTAGATAATGGATGTGGTAAATTCTATCTCCAATAATAGTTTTTACTCAAGAAATACAATAGAATTAGCATGTTATATTGTGACCTACCATACCCTAAGCACTATTCTACATTATCGGGATACAACAGACAACGTAGACTTTGTATTCTTGAAGATTCTGACAAGAATCAGATAAATAAATGTCAGGGGCACATAACTGCTTTCATGGAAAACACAGAACTGTGTGTTACTGGCTTATAGGCAGACATATCAATTAATTGAATAGAATTGAGAGTCCAAAATAAATCCATATATTTGTTTTCCAAAAAATGGAAGCCACACAAATATCCATTAACTGATGAATGAATTTTTTAAAATGTGTTATAACCATGTGACAGAATATTACTCAGTCATAAAAAAGGAATGGCAGGGGCACCTAGGTGGTTCAGTCAGTTGAACGCTTGACTCTTGATTTCCCCTGGGGTTGTGATCTCACGATTCATGGGATCGAGCTCCACATGGGACTCTCTCCTCTCTCTCTCAAAATAAATAAATATAAATGGATACTAGTGATGGCTGTTCAACCTTGTAAATATACCAAAAACCACTCAACTGTATAATGGAAATTATGAATTTTATGATATATGAATTATATCTCAGTTTTTTTTAAGTTAATTTGAAACAAAAAAGGAAAAGAGAAGAAAGATGTAAAGACTGATACATGGAGGTACTTCTGAAAAGACTTTAAAGTTATCATTCTAATTGCTCTTGATTTTTAGGGTTTCTTTTTAAAAACCAGCGGATAGCCTTGTTTTTGTTCCTTTGAAAGTGATTTCCCTCCTTCAGAATACTTTTAAAATTTCCTTCTTTGCCTTTGATATTCAATAGCTTTGCTGTGATGTGCCTAGACATGATTTTCTTTGTATTTATCCTGCCTGTAGTCTATTGCTTACTGGTTCTGTGGCTTGATATCTCTTGTTAGATTTTGAAAATTCTTAGTATCTCTCATTACACATACGTTAAAAGTAAACTTCAATTACACATATATTCAATATATCTTCCATGTCTAGTGTGACTCTTAGGTTCTTTTTTACATTTTCTGCCCTTTTTCCTCTCCAAGTTTCTGTCTGAATATTTTAGACAACAAGCCAACCCTTGTGTTAGGAGACCAAAATGATATTTGGTGGTCTTTTCTGCTGATCTTAAGTTACACAAGAAATAATTCTCTTATCTCCTGCCAAGAAGTTGTATATATTTGACTGCCTCAATCCCCAGAAAAGAGTCTTTCACTTTATTCTCATCAGCTCCCGGAGTCACTACTTCCTGTGGTCCAGATTTCATATTTTCATTCCCATTTTATTTAATATTCTGAGTTAGAATATGTATTTTATTTTTTACTGTTTCTTTGTTGAAGCTTTGAGGAAAAGAGAAAATAAATGTATTTGGTCATAGTCCCATGTTTAACAGGAAGTCATGTATATAATACTATTCATTGCTGCCAGTATGCCATTGAACAGCATTCTCAGAAATTTCTTTTGTTTTTAAATTTTTTTTTTTGTTTTTTTTTTGTTTTTTTTTTTCAACGTTTATTTATTTTTGGGACAGAGAGAGACAGAGCATGAACGGGGGAGGGGCAGAGAGAGAGGGAGACACAGAATTGGAAACAGGCTCCAGGCTCTGAGCCATCAGCCCAGAGCCCGACGCGGGGCTCGAACTCACGGACCGCGAGATCGTGACCTGGCTGAAGTCGGATGCTTAACCGACTGCGCCACCCAGGCGCCCCCTTTAATATTTATTTTTAAGAGACAGAGAGAGAAATCATGGAAGCATGAGAGCAGGAGAGGGGCAGAGAAAGAGGGGGGACAGAGGATCTGAAGCGGGTTCTGCCAGAGAGTCTGATGTGGGGCTTGAACTCATGAACCATGAGATCATGACCAGAGCCCAACTCAGACACTTAACTGACTAAGCCACCCAGGCGTCCCCAGAACTTTTTTTTTTAATGTTTATTTGTTTATTTATTTTGAGAGAGAGAGAGAGAGAGAGAATATGAACGGAGGGGGGCAGAAAAACAGAGAGAGAGAGAGAGAGAGAGAGAGAGAGAGAGAATCCCAAGCAGGCTCCATGCTCGGTGCAGAGCCTGATGTGGGGCTCATACCCACAAACCGTGAGATCATGATCTGGGATGAAATCAAGAGTCAGACACCTGGGGAGCCTGGGTGGCTCAGTCGGTTAAGTGTCCAACTTTGGCTTAGGTCATGATCTCGCCGTTCATGGGTTCCAGCCCTGTGTCGGGCTCTGTGGTGATAGCTCAGAGCCTGGAGCCGGCTTTGAATTCTGTGTCTCCCTCTCTCTCTGCCCCTCCCCTGCTCATGTTCTGTCTTTCTTTCTCTCTCTCTCAAAAATAAAAACAAACATTAGAAAAAAAAGAGAGAGAGACAGTTAACCAACTGAGATATCAAGGTGCCCCTTCCCCAGAACTTTGTGATGGTACCTGATGGTGGTGTCCTGTTTTTAAAGGTCTTTAAATATGATTTCCCTTCTGAGAAGAAAGCCTACATAAATAATCTAAAATTAAAAAGGAAAACTATGTTCTATGCACAAAGATATTCACAGTAGTATATTTTATGAAAGTTAAAACTTACATCAACCTAAATATCTAATGATTTGGGACTAGATAAATAATTTACAGACCCTACATTTAACAGAAAATTGTATGGCTTTTTAAAATTTGTTGTAAATTTATGTATTAAATTAGAGAAATGGTATTATTAGAGAAAAGGGCAGGATAAAAAAATAATTGTATACATACAGAAACTCAAAACAGAAGCAGAAAAAAGTGTAGAGGAAACATACTGAAATATTGAAAATACCTATCTTTACACCATTGAACAATGGCAAATAGGTTTTTTTTTTCTCTATACATTTCTGTATTTTCCAGTATCCTTAATGAATCTGTTCCCTTGGAGGGGAAAAGCTATTTTAAAAAGAAGAAACATTTCTTTAATTTACACAATATGCTATTTATAACGTGCTGTTTATAATAATATGCTATTTATAATAATATGACAGACACACCATTTGTCCAAACTTTCCTATTTCTTTTTAATTCATTGCAAGTTCTAGATTTCAGTTCAGTTATAAAGGCGGGGATTTTTCAACATGCATTTCTAAAAAATAATATCTGAGAAAACATGCTGAACTCACAAGCCTAGCAAACTCCTAGGATCATCTTCTCTACGTTTCATAGAAAACACAGGTTTCACATATATAAGTCAGCCAGAATTAATTGACTCAAATTCTGTGCTAATATAACTCTGCAATGCAATGCCTCAGATAAATATCAACCAAGCACCACAAAGTTTAATTTGAAATATGTGTTCCACGTTACAGTCTGGTTTCCCTCAATACTGTTTAACAAATTAAAATGTCAAGTGGCATCATCTGCTAACCCTTTGAGGCAGCAAGAGATACTGAAGAGTTGCTTAAATTTATTTCTGCTGACATATTCTTCAATGTATTACAAGACTGTTCTAAGATTGATTACACATACAAGTTGAACTAAAAGTGATTTTTTTTAAAAGTGGGTTTGGAGATATGTAAAATCAGCACCATTCTGGTTTTCTGTCTTGAGTGCCTGTGATAAATTTAAAAGAAGTGAAATCTTTGAGTGATTAGAGACAGACAAAAATCCATAAATTGTGGAAAATGTGACATATACATTAACACCAAAGCCACGTTCAGATTCTGAACTTTCTCATTTGAACTGTGGGTGGAAGTAACATGTCATCTATCAGGCTAGCAGGATCCAAATGATGGAGATTCGATTACCCATGTAACATTTATATACAAGGCAATAGCCTTTTATACTCTGCTTATGTTTGTGGCAATCCTTGTAGCAAAGAGAGACTCCAGGAAAGAAGCAAGGGGAAGTACAATTCTTTTACATCTTTCATTTGGGCTCAAATTACACAGAATGGTTTGTTCCACCTTCCAGGTAAATGGTAGGAAAGACAACTAACTACATTTCACCAAACCAGTTTGGAAATGAAGGACCAGCATCTGTTTGTTTTATAAATTTATCAGCTTCTTTTCTGATAGCTTAGCCAAGTTTCTTCCAAGGCCCTCTACAGCTGCCCTTTGGCACTGCTTGGTGGTACACTCACTCAACGTGAAACAAGCTTACTGATTACTATTGCTTCCTTTCTTAGAAAGCAAATGGTCCTTCTCTATTGTGCTTTCTAGTTACTCTATTTGCATAGCTTTATGTCTCTCAAAGGAACACACAGCACGTAGCGTATAAATCAGGAATTTTATAGTATCCATTCATGGACCTTGATTTATGGCAGGACTCCATTTCAGCCCCATTCTGGGCATGAATGAAAGTAGTGCAAGAGGTGAGATCTACAGAAGCTCACAGAGAAGTCTCAAAGGAGAGGTCAGACATGCTACCAAGGTCAGAATGCCTTTGTGAGAATGCCACTTCATCCAGCTGTGAGTACAGCTGCTGTGTGAGAATGGCCAGTGCGACAGTGTGATGCTACTTAATCAAGTGTCTTGATAATTCAAAAAATGTCAATGTGCAACCTGGGATTGCATAAGCTATCTACTTTGCTTTAGTCCAATCTCATAACTATCAAAATGAAGAATGTAACTGAATAATGCAATTCGGTTCTCTTTCCTTGTCTTATGATTAAACCATATTTCTTCTCAAACACTTGGTGCAGTTAGGCAAGTTTTTTCAATAACAGTCTTTATGGGGACACTTGGCTGGCTCAGTTGGAAGAGCAAGCGACTCTTGATCTTGGGGTTATGAGTTCAAGCCCCACGTTGGGTGTAGAGATTATTAAAAAAATAAACTTAAAAAAATAATAGTCTTAACAATGAGAATATAAGGATTCCTAAATAATTTTATATTTATTACTGTTTTCTCCATGTATTCTGATATTTTTTACATAGATGAACAGCATAGGGGCGCCTGGGTGGCTCAATCAGTTAAGCATCTGACTTCGGCTCAGGTCCTGATCTCACCGTCTGTGAATTCTAGTCCCGCATCGAGCTCTGTGCTGACAGCTTGGATTCTGGAGCCTACTTCTGATTCTGTGTCTCCCTCTCTCCCTGCCCCTCCCCTACTCGTGCTCTGTCTCTCTCTTTCTCAAAAATAAATAAACATTAGGGGCGCCTGGGTGGCGCAGTCGGTTAAGCGTCTGACTTCAGCCAGGTCACGATCTTGCAGTCCGTGAGTTCGAGCCCCGCGTCAGGCTCTGGGCTGATGGCTCAGAGCCTGGAGCCTGTTTCCGATTCTGTGTCTCCCTCTCTCTGCCCCTCCCCCGTTCATGCTCTGTCTCTCTCTGTCCCAAAAATAAATAAACGTTGAAAAAAAAATTAAAAAAATAAATAAATAAATAAATAAATAAATAAACATTAAAAAAAAAGAGAGAGAGAGAAAAAAAGATGAACAGCATAGGCTTCCAATTCTGTATGTCATTTCATCATATTGAAAGTATTATCTATAATACTTAGTTTTATAATTTATAAAAGCTGAATCGGACATGACCATAAAACACTTTTAGAGGGCTCACTGAAAAGTCTGATATTAGTGAACCTGCTCTTCTAACGCTTCCTTAAAATAAACAAAAATAGAGGTCGCCAACAGAACCAGGCATGCTTCTCACAGTTTTGAATATGGAAGGAAAATATTTACCATAATCAGACTCTATCTTCTTTTTCACTTAGGAAAAAAAAGCAAACGTTTGATGAATTTGTGAGACTGTTGAATCTCTCTGTTGTGATATTCGAATATTGAACTGCAATCAGCAGCTTAACGGGGATATTCCTGACTTAACTGAGGAGCTGGATTATCTATCTCAGCTCAGGAAATAAAGGAACAGCTTCTAATAAACAGGGATTTCATAGGATGCTAGCAGAGAGCTCTTAGCCATGGAATTAGTAAAAATAAAAAAAAAAGTTTGTGTTCACAATATCTAGAGATTGACTCAAACATAAAAATCCTACCCACACTGTGCAAGACTATACCTGTGATGATTTAGGAGGTTCGAAGAAGCAGAATGTTAATTCCAAAAGGCAAAGGGCCCTTTGGAGTGTATGAGTTTGCTAGGGCTGCCTAGCAAGCCCTACAAGATAACATGGACTAGGGGGCTTAAACAACAAGAGTTTTTCACAGTTCTGGAAGTTAGAAGTCCAAGATTCAGATGTTGTCAGGTTTGGTTTCTTCTGAGGCCACTCCCCTTGGCTTGCAGGTGGTCACCTTCTTGTTGTGTCTTCACATAGTCATCCCTTGGTCTGTGCTGTCTGTGTCCTAATCTCTTATAAGGACACCAGTCTTGTTGGATTAGGGTCCATCCACATAATCTCATTTTACCTTAATTACCTCTTTAAAGACCCTATCTCCACATACAATCATATTCTGAGGTATTGGGGATTAGGACCTCAATACATGAATTTGGGGGGGGGGAGGCGGCTGCAGCTCAGCCCATAATATTGAGAAATATGATCTCAGTCAGATCTATCAGACTCTAGATTCAGGAAATGTGGAAGCAGTTCACACTATTTCCAATGATCATCTTGATTATGCACATAATAATTCTAGGAAGTCTGGGGAAAGATGTCTCAGCACATATAAATATTTGCATATATAGCCACACATGCAGAAGAGAAGAGTCCATTACTGCTGGAAGGTATTAATCTTTGGTAAAGATCACTAAAGAGTTTTCCTTTTCTTCCCAGAGCCTTTGTCAAAACTGTTAGGTCACTTAACAGTGTCGGTGTCTGAAACATTTATGTGGTTACAACATCTCAACCACACATTTATCAACAAATTTGCCAATCTTATTCAAGAAACTGGTGCTTACGTGGTTTATGTGTCAGAATAGGCTAACTGCCATAACAACCCCAAATCTAAACCCACTGAAGTTTATTTCTCCCACATGCAAAGTCAAGTAGATGTTCCTGACTGGGCAGCTTTCCCAGGCGATTCTCCAAGTGAGAACCAGGCACCTCCCATCTTATGGCACTACCATCCGAAATAGGTGGATTCCAGGGTTTCCACGGAAGGGGAATAGAGCATGAGGAAGGCACATCAGATACTACTTTCCTTGAGCTGAATGTGAAGCACATCACTGGTGTTCACGTTGGCTAGAACCAGTCATATGTTCTTACTTAGATTCAAAGGGACTAGAAAAACATAGCCCTTGGCTGGGCAACCACTTCCCATTACAACTCTCCACCAGGAACACAGAATTTGGATCGTTAGTAGTCAGCTAGCCCCTCTGCTGCGCATGGCAGATCCAGTGTAGGTTTCTTTAAAAAATTCAGTCGAGTTGGAAATGTAGCGGGCAAAAGCCAGACTGCCTGGATAGAATCCTGGCTCTGCTGCTTACTGGCTGTGTGACCTCAGAAACATTGCTCACCTCTAACCACATTAGCTTGCTTTTTTATCTGTAAAATGGGAATTTTATTCAGAGGTTTGAATAGACTATAAAGTACTTGGAACAATGTCTAGTTCACAGTTAGCACTCCATAAGTGTTAGATATTATTATCATTATATTATTATTATTTTCACAGAGTCTGTCCATAAAACTGTCCTTGTACAGTGGGCTATGAAAGTTTCAGGAACTCACAGTGCTGGCTGTAGCAGAGAGGATACAGGTGTGAGCACTCCATTCAACAGAAGTGGCTGTAACTGAATGAATGGACTCTTTCGCAAAGGCTGAGGGTATAACACAGAGAGTAAGTCAGCAGTTTATTATAGGGGTAGAATTCAAAAAATGAAAAGAACAAAACCAAACAAACACCCAGAGAAAAAGCAATCATCAGAAGCCGTGAGACAATAAAACCCAACAGTCGTCAGAAACTATGAATGGCAAAAGCTAAGAAAGACAATGGACAGAATGGAATAGCAGGAATAGCAGCTACAAAGAGTAGCTGAGTCACCAGAATGGTATAGGACTGCAACAGGGATCCATGGCGGCATGAGAACACAATGGCATAAACTGCTAATATCCCGAATGACCTTCCAGATTCACTCCAGTGGGGGAAGAGGGTCTGACTGCAGAAGCTATTTGTCTGGCTTACTTTAAAGCCCTATCACTTAAGCTTCCCTAGCTTGTCATTTTATTTTGTGATTTAAAGAGCCATCATCATAGCCACTATGATTAATCTGAAACTTAGAAGTGATCTTGGTACATTTTTTCTGATAACGCGAGTATAGCGCCTTGTGAATCTCTGTCCACAGATACAGATGTACAAAAATGTTCTGTATCAAGGTACTTCCTGATGCTGAGTCCTACCATCATCTTTCCATCAGGTGTGTGGAAATTTAACATTGTCCATTCTTGGAGCTGACCCCAACCTACCCAGGGTTGTTCATGGTTCTGGAATCTTATGCAGTGCCAAGACATCACTCAGATGGAAGAAAGGCCCAGTGGTTGTTGGTCATCTCTTCACAGCCCTGACTTTGCTCTGTCTGCATTATCCCTTCAGGTCCAGCAGCTCTCAGCTGCTTCTGCACCAGGTCTGCAGGATGGATATTTTTACCAAGAATTCCAAGCTTGGGCTCTCATGTACCCTGCAGCCATCACTTTCTGAGGTCCATCTTGCTGCCTCCCTAACAATACTACCCGAGAGCATTATCTAGGTTCCTTCATCCAAGTCCTCTGGCCCCCATTGGCATGTAGAGTCTTTTTTTTTCTAAACTGAGGGAAGTTCTAACTTCAGCTTTCTCCTGGTAATTTTGTCTCCACCTGCAATTTCTCTCTTCTACTGAGGCTTAGCCTTTTGAAATAAAAGCCTATTACTAACTCTATGAGGTATATCATGTAAGCAAGTACACTTCCCCACTTATTCAAATGACTGTTGATTTTTTTTAACCGACAAAATTCATTGCAGTAGTGTAGGAGGTAGCTAGGGCCTGCTAGGTTACAGGAATAGAGACATACTTGAGTTACCAGGTCAAGGAGACAGAATATGGCTTGGGAACTGCAAGGTCCATCATGATGTTCAGCAGTTCTTGTGGCTCAGTAATCTTCCAATGACCTTCATTCGATGCTCAACCATAACAGAGACTCCGTTACTCTGTGTCTGATTGTCCTGCTTCACATGCCACCAATAAACTGACCATCTCCTTTCAACATAATGGCATCTGCTTACTTCAGCTTTTTTATTTGTGGCTTCTGCTTATAGACTTCTATTAATTACCTTTTCTCCATCTTTGTTTTTCAGTTTTTGTGTTTGCTACCACTTTCTCAAGGAAAGGTGCTATTCATCAGCCTAACTACAATTATTCCCAATTGAGTTTCTATGAAATATCAACTCATATGTTATTAACTAAATGTGCTATTGGCTTTCCCTGGATCAGATAGTTATCTGATCCTTTGTTCGTATCAGTTGTGGCTAAGATGACAGGGTGATTTTATACAAGAAGAGAATTCTATGTAGAAGTAAAACTCTAGAAGAGTATTATAGACAAGAACCTCTTAGAAGGGGCTGTTGGCAGACATATCCTGAGGCTTAGCTTGTTCAGTGTTACTGTCAAAGGTAGAGTAAATAGAGGAAATATTGCTTTCAGAATATAAACATATCCTTTCCCTTGGGGGATGAAACCTCATCCTGATCCATGTTAAACATGGTTTAGTTCCATGACCTTTATGAGGCAATGACCAGAGTCCAAATTGGTTCATTTCCCAAAGTTTGGGTTATTTAGTCTTAAATAAGACCTTATATAACAAGGTAGCCTGTGACTATAAAATGAGATTACACATTCTATTTGTCTCAAAATTATTATGAACAGTTCCCTTCAAATATCCTCAATAGTCTGATGATGACTTCCGATCTCTAGATTATTTTATATATCCATTTGTCCAGCTTCCACCAGCTTGTAGATGCAAATAAGGTCATTTTAAGAGGAATGACCCACTAGTCATTGGCTTATGTCATCACCTGCATAATGCAGGACTTCAGTCCTTTTTTGAAATCTCACTTCCTTGAGGTGTTTTAGGCATCTTCAGTGGGTGTCTCCCATATGCTCACAAACTCACCCTGATTCAGCAACCACCCACCAGGTATCACATTTGCTCACAAGAACCTGGAACTCTTCCCCCAGCACTGTTTCCTTACCAGGCTCTGCGCATGGCAATTTCTGCTGGGTTCCACTGATGTTCAGGGAGGCTTCCGGATCACTTGATGGGCACTGCAGGCACCAACTTACCTGCAGACGCTGCTGCTGTTCCATGAGGCATCTCAGCTTCTGTTCTACTCCACCTAGGCATGGCAATTCTTACTGGTCTTAGCCACGATTCTGCCTGCCAGTGTCTCTCACCAAACACTGCCACAAAGGCACTAAAGGAAGATGCTTCTCCCCTATCAATTCTGATAAGAGGAATCCGAACCAGCAGTTTCAATGTTTTATGGCACGTTCAGTTTTTACGTAGAGCCCTGTCCCTTGCTAGGTCCCAGACATCTTGCTTGAAAATGAGAATGAGCTAAATAATAGCCACCAGGCAGCCCACAGAGCCCTATTCTCTTCCTAATAAGGCTCTGTTACAAACTCATGTTCATTGTTTCTTACTTGGTCTTTCTTCAAGGTGATTTCTCCCATGAGGCAACTTTGTCTTCATACAAACAGTTCCTAGGGACCCTACCCTACCAGTTTGGCAGACATCCCTGCTCATGCCTGCAGCCTATCCTAATTTCAAATTGAGACTCCATGCTATACTTCAATACTATTTGGTATATTGTTCTTTCCCAGTTTTATCTTTCAGATTAAAAGGAGATCTTCAAGTAATGCGCACAAATACATATGCTCTCTGCACCACTAAAACAGAAACAAGGCATTCTTGTAGATAGGGAAGTGATAACATAGTGACAGAAAATACTGTAGAGATGAGAAAAACAAAACCCACTTTATGTCAGAGCCAAATGCTTAGTCTAATATATGTAATTAGTTATAGACTTGCCAGGTTTCAGCAGCTTTGCAGAAATTATTGCACAAGTAATAAATCATTGCACTCCAGAATCTTAGAATAATTTAGAAAGCTGTCAGTAATTCATAGAACTGAAGAACAAATAGACTGAATCTATTATGATATCTCATAGAGAGTGACTAAATTAGGTTTGCTTAAAGCAAAATTTTTATCCAAATTAAACAGAATTAAATAGACAAAATAAAATGAAGTTTTGAGTTAGTTTTGAAGAAATGTCAAAAGCATTTGTTAGGGATTCAAGAACAATTTGCCATGAACTAGATTAAAGTTCATTGCAAATCTGATTATAGTAAATCACTAACGTAATTGATTAACCTGTTTTACTTCCTACTGAGTTTACATATTTCTTCAGTTTCTGTAGCACTTGCTAGCTATTTGGTTTTTGTGTTTTATTGTTTGTACCGTTCCTGGAAGAGCATTTTTTTTTCATAGTATGCATTCCAAATAGTATGATAAATGAGGGAAGAAATGAATGGTTGGCGTGTGTGAAAGGAGTGTTTCCCTTCGGTACTTTGGCCTGCGGTCTTGCAGCAGGATGGCGCAATGGCTGCGGGAGAGCCATGTACTAGAGCCAGACATTGTGAAGCTGCCCTTGTTAGTGGTGCGAACCTGTACGCTGCACTTCACATTTCCATGCCTCAGTTTCCTCATCTGAAAATGAGGATAATAATAGCACCAATCTCATAGGGTTGTGGGAAGGATTAGATGAGATTTCACATGTTAAGCCCTTAGAACATTGCCTGACACGTGGTAAAGCATAAGTAATTTCTACTATTATTCCTTTAATTTATGTATGAATACTCTTCAGGTTAAGTAAAAAAAAAATGTTTAAAAAATTTTGAACTTTCAAAATTATCTGACATTAATTTGTTTCACATAAACTGAAGACTAAACTTTCTCAGGATAGAAAATGTTATGTGTGCCGAAGAGAAAAAATATCTAGGAGGAGTGATGATGAATTAGAAAATTCTGAGGCTAGAGGCACCTGGGTGGCTCAGTGGGTTAAGCATCTGACTTCGGCTCATGTCATGATCTCACAACTCATGAGTTCAGGCCCCACATCAGGCTCACTGCTGTCAGCACAGAGCCTGCTTTGGATCCTCCTCTCCCTCTCTCTCTGCCCCTTCCCCACTAGTGCGTGCTCTATGTCTCTCTCAAAAATAAATAAACATTAGGAAGAAAGAAAGGAAGAAAGGAAGAAAGGAAGAAAGGAAGAAAGAAAGAAAGAAAGAAAGAAAGAAAGAGAAAATTCTGAGGCTTGAGGGATATCCTGGTGGCAGGAGATAGTACCGGTGGGCAAGGCAAAAAGCAGTGGTAAGAGATCCCAAATTACCAAGGGACGAAGGAAAACCAAAGCCAAATATTACCAAAAGACACACCAGAGATCCGGACACCATATGAACTTTGTCTTAATAAAAGATTTCAACACAATCTCTTGGGGAGTTTTTATCCTATGGAAGGATTTCTCTCATTTCATAAACAGCCAGTGTAAACAGACACTTACAACACCCGTGTCACATCCTTCAGGCCCACCTCTGATTTGTACCACAGATATGGTTCACAATTACATGTAAGTTAAGAGTCAGACTAGTAGAGTCCCACCTCAATCTCTCCGTGTGCGTGTGTTTCTCTGCTTCCGCTTCAGCGTCCCGCCGGAATATGTAGGTGCTCGCACATAGTAGCTATTACCACTCTGTAGAGCTCCCCCGCATTAATGCTGTTGTCAGTTTACATTTATCACCATACTTGCGTTGCTGGGTTTCTTGTAGTAAAGTTCAGAGGACAGGAAACCTTTCTTATACCCATGTGTTACCTGTTTCTTCAAAAAAGAAAATAGCACGCTTTGCAGCAAAATACTTTATTCTATCCCGGCTGTGTCATGCATTTATGCAATCTGCCCAGTCTTGTAGGTATTTAAGTTTCTGGGCTATATTCAGAAACTTTGCTTAAGTCAAAACATAGAGAAAGCCTTAACAACTATAATCTTGGTAAAGATTTCAAAAAGATTGAAAATGCCCCGGAGTGGCTTCAGATGAGTGCCTGTAGGATTTCATTGTGAAGAATGACACTGGCTGTTTGCTTCAGGTAAGTAATTATTACGATAATGAAGAAGTAGATTACAATTTCTAGTTTGAACCTGAAGTGGGCGCATAATTCTTATTAAACATATTTTTAGTATTTACGTAGATGACTTTGTGAACTTTTTCCTTTAACTCTTTAATGCCATTAATTTTATATATAATACATACATGCATATAAGAGGCTTTTAACAAATACATTAGGTTGCATTGCTGGAATAAATCACTGCCATGATTCATTTTTTTAAGTTTATTCATTTTTGAGAGAGAGAGCAAGAGAAGGGCAGAGAGAGAGGGAGAGAGCAAGAGAGGGGCAGAGACGGAGGGAGAGGGAGTGAATCCCAGGCAGGATCCTCACTGTCAGCAAGGAGCCTGACACTGGGCTCAAACTCATGAACCATGAGATCATGACCTGAGCCAAAACCAAGAGTCAGACATTTAACTGACTGAGCCACCCTGGTGCCCTTGCCATGATTCATTTTAAAACACAAATGGTGGGGGCGCCTGGGTGGCTCAGTCAGTTAAGCATCCGACTTCAGCTCAGGTCATGATCTCACAGTCTGTGTGAGTTTAAGCCCCGGGTCGGGCTCTGTGCTGACAGCTCAGAGCCTGGAGCCTGCTTCAGACTCTGTCTCCCTCTCTCTCTGCCCCTCCCCTGCTCATGCTCTGTCTCTCTCTGTCTCAAAAATAAATAAAAACTTTAAAAACAACCCACAAATGGTGTATTTGTCTAATATTTGACTTGGGACTATTTTTACTTTTTAAATTTTATTTAGGTATAATTGACATATGACATATTAGTTTCAAGTATACGACATAATGATTCCATAATTGTATATATTGAAAAAATATCACTGCAATAAGTCTAGTTAACATCCATTACCATACATAGTTACATATTTTTTCTTGTGATAAGAACTTTTAAGATATACTCTCTTAGCAACTTCCAAATATGCAATATAGTATATTAACTGTAGTCCCCATGCCGTTCATTATATCCTCATGACTTATTTATTTTATAACTGAAAGTTTGTATTTTTTACCCCCTTTACCCATTTTAATCAGCTCCTACCCCCCTTTTCCCTCCACTTTTTAAAAAAATTTAAAAACATTTTTAAGTTTATTTATTTATTTTGAAAGAGACAGAGATAGCATGAATGGGAGAGGAGGAGAGAGGAGACAGAGAGTCCCAAGCAAGCTCCGCACGGTCAGTGCAGAGCCCAACGTGGGACTCGAACTCACAAAACCGTGAGACCACGACCTGAGCAGAAACCAAGAGCTGGAAATTTAACCAACTGAGCCACCCAGGTGCCCCCCAAAATTAAAATAATGTGTTTTTTTCCAAACTTTGGGAAACATCTTCCAAATACAGAAGCATTTGGACTAAACTGAAGAAATATTAAAGGAGAGGTATAAATATTAGAGATTAAGAGCAAATCTCTGAGCAAGACTGCCTGAGTTCATTTCTAAATCAGAAGCCCAAGATCTGCAAAGTCTTGAAGCTACCCATGGCCTCAGCCCACTTCTTCCCTCTCCCAAGCCACAGGAGGGTAATGTTCATAATAACCCAACACTTAACACAGCCTCGCCTATGCACCAGGTATCATTTTAAATGTGTTGCAATCATAAACTCATTTAATCCTCATAATAGTTTCATTTTACAGTAAGGTAACTGAGCCACAGAGATAGCAAGAAGCTCAGGGGCACACAGCTAGTAAGCAAAGAATACAACACTCTGGCTCCAGAAGCTGGGAACTCAGTTTTTGTGTATTACATACCACAGTAAGGGATAGTGGTTGTTATAACAAAGAGAATGTATCCATCCTTAATATCATAAGACAGTTTAACAGTTCCCAGGTCAAGGGAGAGTGAGCAATCAAGGATAATTCATCAATAATATTTTTTGGACAAAAAAACAGACTTGGATAGAATTGCTCATATTATAGCAGCACTATCAACAATAACCAAAGTATGGAAAGACCCCAAGTGTCCATTAACTGATGAACAGATAAAGAAGAAGTGGCATATGTATACAATGGAATATTACTCAGTAATCAAAAAGAATGAAATCTTCCATTTGCAACAACATTGATAGAACTAGAGGGTATTGTGCTAAGTGAGATAAGTCAATCAGAGAAAGACAAATATATGATTTCACTCATACGTGGAATTTAAGAAACAAACAGATGAACGTAGGGGAAGGGAAGCAAAAATAAAATAAAAACAGAGAGGGAGACAAACCATAAGAGACTCTTAGATACAGAGAATGAACTGAGGGTTGCTGGTGGGGGTGTTGAGTGGGGGGGACGGGCTAAATGGGCAATGGTCATTAAGAAAGACACTTGCTGGGATGAGCACTGGGTATTATATGTAAGTGATGAATCACTAAATTCTGTTTCTGAAATCATTATTACATTATATGTTAAATAATGTAACTTGGACTTAAATTTTTTAAAAAAATGAAAAAATTAAATAAATAAAATATAGATGTAACTATAGGGAAAAAAACCTACAATAATAAATAATGGCACAAACTAAAAGAAAGAAAAGAACATATGGTACAGCTGGATGATAATTCAGAAAAATAGAGTTGGATTCTTACGTAATACATTCCACTAAAAAAAATAAATAATTCAAAGACTTAAACTTAAGATATAAAAATATATAACTACATAAAAGAGGGATAATTTTAAAACACATACTCTTAGAGGGGCCCCTGGCTGTCTCAGTCGGTGGGGCATGTGACTCTTGATCTCATGGTCATGAGTTCTAGTCCCATGTTGAGTATAGAGCCTACTTACAAAAACAACAACATACAAACAAAACCATACTCTTAGAATAAGACAGAGCATTCTAAATATGAGATAAACCCAGAAGCCATAAAGCATAAGACTGATAAAATGAATCACATAAAAAATCTTTTAAAATTCTCGAATAGGAAAACTCATCAACAGTTAAGTGACAAACTATAAACTGGAAAAAAATATTTGCAATTCATATCACAAAGAGAAAACTTCCTCAATACATAAAGGATTCCTTAAAGTCAGTAATAAAATGACCTAACAACCCAATAGAAAAATGGACAAAGATATGAAGGGACATTTTGTAAAACTAGAAAATACACAAATAATTCTTAAATATATGAAGAAATACTCAATTTCACTCATTAGAAGAGGCATACAGACTAAAACAACATTATAATACCATATTTTATGAAATTACTAAAGCAAAAAAATTTTGATAACTTAATGTTATTCATGAGGGTATGAGTCAGTAGGCACTGTCACATGTTGCTAATGAGTATTAATAATTTGTTATCTTTCCTGGACATTTTATAATATTATCAGAATCACATATACACATATATTTTTACCTAACAATCCCTTCTTTGAATTCTATTCCATACACTACTCACATGTGAAATGACTTACATATATGGAAATTTACTGAACCATTCTTTGCATTAAAAAAATGTTTTAAAAAATGCATAAAAGCTTCTAGAATACTAGTTAAATACATTATCCTTTATCTAAAAAATGGAATCATTTACAGTCAATGAAAAGAGGGAAGTGTTTCTATATATACTTATATGGAAGCATCACTTACAAATATTATGTGAAAATATATATATGAACAAATTTTGAATATACTAAAAAATATACACGCACCGAAATGGGAGTACAATATATACTGCTATTTATCATATATATGTACACATATGCACCAAATGAGTAAATTAGTGTATACATAGTAAAGAATAAGTGGTATTCCAGAAATAAGATTGTGTGTAGAAACATTGAAGGAAATCATCAGCTTGATACTTGAGGATGCAAATTCCTTGCATTTCTATACATTTCTACATTTCTCCCTCCATATTGGCTTCATCTTAGAGCTTGTTCTTCTATGGTTATGAGATGGCTACAACAGTTTATGTACTTACGTGCAGATACAACTTTTAGCAAGAAAAAGATTGTCTCTTTCCAGGTTCACTTTCCTAGGAGTGAGGAAGTCTTCCTAGAAGCCCTCTAGTGGAAAATTCCTTAATAACACATTGGCCAGGTTTAGGATACCTACCCAGTTCTAAGAAAAAAGTAGTAAAATTACTATAAATAGCTTACCCAGTAGTTCTCAATCCCAGAGTGATTTTGTCTTCCTGCTGGCATTTGCAATATCTTGAGTTTTTTTGGCACAACTTGGGGGGGGGGGAGGGTGCTACTGGCATCTAATGGGTAGAAATCAGGAATACTGCCAAACATCCTACAAGGCACTGAACAGCCCCCTACAAACAAGAATTATCTGATCCCAAATGTCAGTAGTATGGGGACTTACTGATTTAGGCTAATCATCAGTGGGGGAGGGAACCAGTGCTGGGGAGTCATCTACCAAGACCACTATAATAACTTTGACTTGCAGAAGGTTAAGTTTCTGAGCATGTCCTTTCAAGTTATGCCTCCCCTTTTAACTTCATACCCTAGGTCCTGTGCCTCCATTTGTGGCTGGAGTAAGATCTCTGAGAGAGACCCCAGTAGGACAACATGATTGGAGTGGGAGTGATTAGAGTGGGAGTAGGTCATCAAAAGAAAAAAATCATTGTTACCAGAGGAAGGAGAAAGCTGATCTATAGATCTAAAGATGCCCACTACACTAAGGTAGTGAGAATGAAGAGAAGAGGGAATATTTGAAAATATTAAAAGAATTGTTTATTCCTGATGATTTTCTAGATTTGGAGGATGAGAGAAGGATAGTCTTTGGAGGGCTGATGACAAGATTTGTTGAAAAAGAGTGACTGGAGGATGATTTTTATCATTAACCAGGACAAAAAGAATCCAGGAAAAGAAATGTGTAGTTATGTAGAAGAGAGATTAGTAGTGTTTTGGATTCCACTTACTTTCATTAGTGTTCATCTGTAAGCAATTTTTAGTATTAATTTTATAGGGCTACCTCTAAGTTTTATATCCTACTTAATAATGACAAGTGTCACCAACTTTGTTAGTCTGGTATAGGCTGAATATTGCAATCCAGTGCACCAGGGTAGCTCAGTCAGTTAAGCGTCCAACTTTGATTTTGGCTCAGGCCACGATCTCATGGTCGTGGAATCAAGCCCACATGGGACTCTGCACTGACAGTATGGAACCTGCTTGGGATTCTCTCTCTCCCTCTCTCTCTCTGCCCCTCCCTTGCTCATGCACGCATGTGTGCATTCTCTGTCTCTCAAAATAAACAAATAAACTTAAAAATAATGAATAAAACACAATCCAAATGTGCTTCTCTAACTTTATACCTAGGACATCTTTACTGAATTTTGTTATTTTCTACTCATTATTGGAGGAGTATGCTCTGTTTTGGCATTACCCCCCTGAATTATTAAAAAGCCTAGGAACTTACTCAGTCCAAGGAGACCTGTTCCAATTCTACAGAAAAAAGAATTGGAGAAGCATGCAAGTTCACTAACAGCTCTAGTTTGGGTTTATGGTTCTGTCTACTAATACAATAATTAATATCTTGCTGGTCTAAATGGGGCACAAGTCACTCTAGGTTTGGGCCCCCAAAGCCATAGCATTGTAACATATTTAAGAACACACTCTCCAAGACAAGTAAGATGAGAGACAGAAAAGAGAAAAAATCCTCCTTGTGAGCCACTTGCTATGCTACATAGGGGTATGTCTCTGTCCCCAGATGCCCCCTTTCTTCATGGCTTATTCCTGGTAACTTTGGTGTTCTTTACTGCCAGATGGGACCATCATCATTTGGGACCATCTCAATCCATTAAATAGATTGTAATAAATTGGAATATTAGAAGAAATGAGGTCAAGATCTTGGTTCCTTTCCACTCAGGAGGCTCCTATTTTTCTAGGAAAATTTGCATATGAAGAAGCGTTGGGAAGGGCAGCTTTTGTCAAGCCACAAAATAAAGGATAAGGGGTGCCTGTGTTCTTATATTTACATAACTAAAAACAGCTACTGGGGTGATTCTTCTCAAAAAAAATCTATTCTAAAGTGAAATATTGTCTCTGCTTAGAGTAGCCTCTGGCAATTTTTAAATTTGTTAAAATAAATGTCAATTTCTACCTAAACAGGCAACATATCACACTTCTTTGTTCCATTCTCGGTGGTGAAGTGTATTCATTACTTTGTATCATACCTTGCTTTTAGTTTCTTGAACCAACTAAATTTACCCCCTACCCCATTTGGGGGGATTGGTTATAGGTTTATCTCAACAACCTAGGCTTAGAAATCTTTAAACCACCCCTAACTTTCTTTTGCCTCAGAATCCTCTAATCACTTATTTTTCTTTCTTATCTATCTAGACTTTGACGCACTTTGTGACCTCATGTAAGTATCATACCAATTTCATCAGCTTGGATGTTATTTATTTTGCAGATGTGTTAGAAATAAACCCATTGACCCAAACAAAGGAGGGACACGGAGACTCGGAGCATAGGGAAGCGAAGCTTTAATTCACGTTCTTGCAAGAGTGGGTGTCTGATGGACAAGCACACTGGGGCAGTTACAGCAGACAATTTATCTCTGAGCATGCAAGTCTCTTCCCTGATTCCTCATTGGCTGAGTACTACAGAGGTTACAGCCTTACCCAGAAGTCACCTATGCCCATGTAAGGCAAAAAGTAGTCTGACTGAAACACGTGTATGTTCCCTGAAGTGACGCAGAGACTTTTAGTAGTTCCTCCCTTTATTCTTTGGCACATGCTCATTGCAAAGCCCCTGAAAATAAGCCCATGATGAAAATAAGCCCTCGAAAGGGAGAGGGGAAGAAGAACCAGGAAGTGGAAGTGAACTGTCTATGAGTTTGGGACTCCATTGGTGTGTGTGTGTGGGGGGGGGGGATTAATACATATTTCCAATAGGTTGTAAACCTATTGTTAATTAGACAGTACAGCTTTTATTTGTTATTTCTGAAAATGCATCATCTCACTTACTTCTTAGATAGTCTTCTCCCGGAGAGCAGAAGAGCTATTCTCTCTCTTTATTTCAAATCTACAGAATTGATGACTATTAACATTTTATTGGTGTGTTTTTCATTACACATGACACCTCTGTTAGTTCCCAGCATATAATATTTTTCTATTCCTGTTGCTTAAAAGACTTTTAAGGAATCTTGGGTCTTCTGTCTTTGCTATTTCTTCACAACCTTTGGTATACTACAGTATACACATAATCATAACAATTTCAAACACTATAGATGTGTAAAACATGGAAGTCTCTGCATGACCCCCCCCACACACACACATTTCCCAGAAATAACTATTGTTAATACATTGATATGTATCCCTCTGTATATTTTCATATCATTGTTCTTTCAAAATATGCTCAGTTTTTATTCTGTTGTTAGAGTTTATTCATCTTATAATATCTAGGTTGATTAACCTGGTTAATTATGCATCTGTGTATGATCTTAATTAAGCTTTTGTTTGGGTTTTTCTTTTATACTAAATACTCCTTTCTCAGCAGCACATCACTCCTTTCACTTTTCTGTAACCTACTCTTCCCTCTCCTCCAACTCTCTGACTCACACAGAAGTTACTACGTTGTTACAGATGCTATTCCTTCCCCAGGCAGAGTTGACCATCCAAAAGGAGTATATAACTTAAGTCAGGCCAGATATAACATCCCACCCTTGCTGGACTTCATTGATTGGTCTAGATGTAGGTATCTGACGTAAAACTAACTCTTCCTTCCCTGGGATTACTTTAGCATAGGACCATGGGAGTCAGTACCATTCTGGTGGCAAGTCCTATAGTATGACAGTGAGGTGTAGAGTTTTCGGCAGCCATGTTTCCTACAATTTGGAGACACTTTGCAGTGAGAAGAGAAGGCAGACATGCAGAGCACAAATAAGACACAGAGGAAGTTTTGAAGTCATTCAAATTCCCTGTTCCTGAGACTTAGTTTCATTCTAGTCTTTTCTAAGTTCTTCCAACTAAAAGAGATTCTCAAGTAATTTCCCTCTTTTTGCTTATGCTAGGTCCCTAAAAAACATAAGGATACTCCCATTTCATCCCTACCATCTCTGAAACATTGTTTCAACAAAACAAAACATTTTGAAGTATGTCATTAAGGTTACACAGGGTGTTCTGAACCTTATTTTCACTAATGGGATCCTCAAAAGTTGTAAATATGGGATGTTATTTCTTCAGGTAACACTCATGAAGTATCCACTGCATCAGACTATCAGTACTTTCTCCTTGTTACCAGTGCATGGATGAAAACATGCAGTGAGCAGAAACACAATCAGGATCACACCATGTTCCTTGAGTTATAAATCACCAAGACTGGAGGCACCTGGGTGGCTCAGTTGGTTGAGCTTCTGATTTCAGCTCGGGTCATGATCTCACGGTTTGTGAGTTTGAGCCCCACACTGGGCTTGCTGCTGTTAGTGCAGAGCCTGCTTCTGATCCTCTACCCCTCCCTCTGGCCCCCCCCACTTCCCACCCCCCAACTTGTGCTCTCTCAAAAACAGGTAAACATTTTTTTAAAAAAGGAAATCACCAAGACTGGCTGGCTTAGTTGGTGGAGCATGCAACTCTTGATCTTGGGGTTGTGAGTACAAGCCCCACGTTGAGTGTAGAGACTGCTTAAAAATAAAATCTTTAGGGCGCCTGGGTGGCGCAGTCGGTTAAGCGTCCGACTTCAGCCAGGTCACGATCTCGCGGTCCGTGAGTTCGAGCCCCGCGTCGGGCTCTGGGCTGATGGCTCAGAGCCTGGAGTCTGTTTCCGATTCTGTGTCTCCCTCTCTCTCTGCCCCTCCCCCGTTCATGCTCTGTCTCTCTCTGTCCCAAAAATAAATAAACGTTGAAAAAAAAAATAAAAAAAAAAAAATAAAATAAAATCTTTAAAAAAGAAAAAAGAAGGGCACCTGAGTGGCTCGGTTAAGTGTCTGACTCGATTTCGGCTCAGGTTGTGATCTCACAGTTTTTCAGTTCAAGTCCCGCATGGGGCTCTGCACTGACAGTGTGGAGCCTGCTTGGGATCCTCTCTCTCTCTCTCTCTCTCTCTCTCTGTCTCTTCCCCTCTCCTCTCTTTCTCTCCCTTTCAAAATAAATAAAATAAGCATTAAAAAAATTTTTTTAAAAAGTAAAAAAATCACCAAGACTGATTTAAGTAAGAGCCATGCAAAGATAGTCCCTCATCTTATACAACTGTAACATTCATAGTTTAAAGCACATTTTTTGTCAATATTATTCACAATCTCTTGATAAATTACTCATCTATTAATTACTAGTATTCAAGCTAGTAATTCCATTTGGCGGGTTCTGAGAAAGTTCCTTAACATTAATTTCTTGAAAATTTTCTTGAAGCTGGCAAACAGCCATCATTTTAAATCAGAAAAGATTACTAACCGTTATTACTTACATATGACCAACAATATATAAAAGGATTTTTAGAGGTTCAGTCTTTAGGAATGATGCTCAAGGACTGTGGGGGAGGATTGGAGAGAAGTGTGATCTAGGAGGAATACAAAAGGGGTTGTAACAATATCTACAACACTTAAAAGTTTTTTTATTAAGCAATCTCTATGCCCAATGTAGGGCTTGAACTCACGACCTCAAGACCAAGAGTCACACGCTCTACTAACTAAGCCACCAGGTGCCCCTATGACACTTTATTTTAAAAATAAAACATCTGGTTAATGTTGGAAGATGCTGGTTATTAAGAACCCAACTCGAAGTTGGTGAGTCCCAGATATTATTTTTAGCTATTCAAATGTCACAGTGCTTGTTAATTTTATGTGTCAACTTGACTGGGCTGAGGGATGCCCCAATAACTGGTAAGTCATTTTTTTCTGTGTGTATCTGTGAGGCTGTTTCTGGAAGAGACTAGTGGTTGACTAGTAGACTGAGTAAGATTGCCCTCGCCAATGTGGTTGGGCATCATCCAATCCACTGAGGATCTGAATAGA
Source organism: Lynx canadensis (assembly GCF_007474595.2). NCBI lineage: Eukaryota > Metazoa > Chordata > Mammalia > Carnivora > Felidae > Lynx > Lynx canadensis. Next base: position 123,261,040 of record NC_044306.2, read on the forward strand.
ACAAAAAGATGGAGGAAGGGTGATTTTTTTCTCTACTTTCTCTATCTTCTGTCCTTGGACCTCAGTGTTCCTGGCTCTCCAGCCTTTGTACTTGCACTAGGGCTTACACCGCTGGCTCTCTTGGTTCTCAGACCTTAAGACTCAGAGTAATCGTACCACTGGCTTTCCTGATTCTCCAGCCTGCAGACAATAGATTGTGAGTCTTCCTGGCCTCCATAGTTGCATAAGCCAATTTCTTTCCCTATAAGTCATGTATATAGGATATGTATACATACACATATACATATCCCATAGTAGGATATTATTCTGTTTTGTTTTGTTTCTCTGGAGAACCCTAATATAGTCATGTAAGGTCACTTAGTAGGAAGGTCTTGTCCTAGCAGCCAGAGCTAGAATTGAGTCATGGGGTTTGGAGACTATGGGGTCAGTTTGTTTAAATGCTGAATTTTTATCTATTCTCAATCCAAAAAAATAGCAGCAACATTATAAGTAATATAAAGTATAATTTCAGGATTTTAGCATTTCCAAATATAGAAATGAGTAAGCCACCTGTATAAGTATAATAAGAAGACACATTATTATCCTAAAAAGCAATAATAATCCTGTGGTTCAGGATATATGAATTCTTTATATAGCAATTTAGAAAAAAAATGTGGTCACAGTTTAAGTTGCTAGACATATCACATGGTAATTTAATATTTTTCACCCTTTGATTTCCATATTTAGCTTAATACATTTCCTCAGGGTTTTATGACAAATTATGCCATTATATATTTTCCAATTTATTCATTAATTATGATTCAATCATGAACTTCTCCAGGCCTGTTCAAATGCTGGTACATATTTGAAAAAAAAAATTTCATTTAAAATGTACTAAATATAGGTGTTCTACTTATATGTCAAGTTACACCTGCTCAAAATTTTAAATTATTATCTATGTATATAGATTGTTGCTTGTTGTACATTCTGGTCAGTACATTCTGACACAGAGCTGGGGGCAATGAGCCGTTCATTAAAGGCAAATCTTGGTGGGTCAGCATTGTATTGACAGTAGTTTATCCCCTGTGCTGCTCAGATCCACTACTTTTTCTTTTAAGCAACTTTTTTTCTAATTGAAATGTAGTTGACATACAACATTACATTCGTTTCAGGTGTACAGACCCACTTCTTCACATATGTTTTGGAACACCTTCTCCCAGATCCCAGTGGTCCTGTTTTCCAAGGGAAATTTGGAAGTAGAAGGTGAGTGGAAGGAATCACAGATACCACCACAGCAGCTGACGTCAGGGCTGTAGCTGAGCCTCACTGTCTCCCTTCCTCACTATCCACTTAAGATTCTCCTCACCCTCAGAGAGCACCTGTGGTGGTCTCAGTAGTTTGCCCCATGGCTTGGCCCAGGTCCTTATCCAAGGGGTCTGATTCCCAAGTTACCATGCCCTTCTTTGTCCACGTGCCTTCAAACTTAGTCAAGACAGCACTAGGAGGCACCCATGTGGATCTCCTGGGCACCAAGCATCTCCTCCCTGCCTCCACTGCTTAATAGCAGTTCTGCCTCTTCCTGATTGGCAGGGTCAATGACTTCTGACAGAATGATGAGTCCTCTTTTTGTCTGCCAAGTTGCAGCTTGATGGTGGCAGGAGCTAGAGCAGCCTTGGTGAGTAAATTCATCTTTTGGTGGCCATGTACAGCCTGCATTCACTGTCACCTGGGTATTCTGTTCATGCACCCATTGTGCAAGCACTGAGGTGCTGATGACGGAGGCTGGCTAACATCAAGTGGCCAAGCCATTTTGTTTTCTTGGTTGTTTAGAGTCTCTTCCATGGTGGATGATCTTTGGGGGACATTAACATGTGACACAGGGACCCTAATACTTGTATTCACAAATGCTTATGTACATGTTCCCCAGATCTACTTGGCTCTAATCTTCTAATATTTCTTTTTTCAGGCCCCTATCTATCAGGCTGAGCCATTGACCACTGACATGGGTTTTTAGACATTCTGACCCTGGGCCACTTATCTTTCCATGCAAAGTGGAGGATCCAGTACCAGTGTGCTCATTGGAGGAATTTCTTTCACCAGGGACTTTTATTTTTAAATTTTTATTTTATAGTTCTTTTAATATTTATTTTTGAGAGAGGGAGGGAATGCTCGAGTAGGGGAGGGGCTTAGAGAGAGCGAGACAGAGGATCCGAAGCTGGCTCTGTGCTAACAGCAGAGAGTCTGATGTGAGGCTCAAACTCAGAAACAGTGAGATCATGACCTGAGCTGAAGTGGAATGCTTCATCGATGGACACTTGGGCTGCTTCCATATCTTAGCTATCGTAAATAATCCTGCTATAAACATGGGGATGCATGTATCACTTTAAACTGGTGTTTTTGTATTCTTTCTTTTCTTTTTTCTTTTTTTAAGTGGGCTCCACGCCCAACATGGTGCTTGAACTCACAACCCTGAGATCAAGAGTTATATGCTCTACCAACTGAACCGGTGTTTTTGTACTCTTTAGGTAAATATCCCAGGAGTGTGATTGCTGGATCATAGGATAATTCTATTTTTAACTTTTTTAGTAACCTACATACTGTCTTCCACAGTGGCTGCACCAGTTTGCATTCCCACCAACAGTGCAAGAGGGTTCCTCTTTTTCCACATCCTCACCAACATCTGTTGTTTCCTGTGTTTTCTATTTTAGCCATTCCAACAGGTGTGAGGTAATATCTCACTGTAATTTTGATGTGCATTTACCTGGTGATAGGTAATGATGAGCATCTTTTCATGTGTCTATTGGCCATCTGTATGTCTTTGGAGAAATGTTTATTCATGTCTTCTTCCCATTGTTTAATTGTATTATTTGTTTTTTAGGTGTTGAATTGTACCAGTTTTTTATATATTTTGGATATTAACCCTTTATCGAATATGTCATTTGCAAATATCTTCTCCCATTCCATAGGTTGCCTTTTAGTTTTGTGGATGGTTTTCCCTGCTGTGCAGAAGCTTTTTATTCTGATGTAGTCCCAAAAGTTTATTTTTGCTTTTGTTCCCCTTGCTTTTGGGGGACCTATTTGGAAAAAAAGTTGCTACAGCTGATGTCAGAGAAATTACTGCCTGTGCTCTCTTCTAGAATTTTTATGGATTCAGGTCTCACATTTAGGCCTTTAATCCATTTTGAATTTATTTTTGTGTTTGGTGTAAGGAAGTAGTCCAGTTTCATTCTTTTGCCTGTTGCTGTCCAGTTTTCCCAACACCATTTGTTGAAGAAACTGTCTTTTGCCCATTAGATATTCTCCCCAGCTTTGTTGAAGATTACTTGACCATATAATTGTGGGTTCATTTCTAGATTTTCTATTCTGTTCTATTGACCTATGTGTGTCTATTCTTGTGCCAGTACCCTACTGTTTTGATTACTATAGTTTTGTAATACAAACTCAGGAATTGTGATACCTCCAGTTTTGTTTTTTTTCTCAAGATTGCTTTGTCTATTTAGTTCTTTTGTGGTTCCATACAAATTATAGCATCGTTTATTCTAGTTCTGTGAAAAATGCTGTCAGTATTTTTATTGCATTAAATGTGTAGATTGTTTTGGGTAGGATAGACATTTTAACAGTATTTGTTCTTCCAATCTATGAGCATGGAATGTCTTTTCATTTCTTTGTGTCATCTTCAATTTCTTCCATCAGTGTTTTATAGTTTCCAGAGTGCAGGTCTTTCACCTGTTTGGTTAGGTTTATTCCTAGGTATCTCACTATTTTTGGCATTCACCAGTGTTTTCTAAGACCACACCCATGTGGGGCTGCAGTGAACTTCTATTTTCAGCTTGCACCCACTTACTGAGTGGACCCAGCCATGACTCAAATTTGAGCTTTCCTCCTCCATCAGGTGATCTCGAGTAATTCTCCATATAGCCACAGTGTAAGGTGAAGGAGATGTGCTAATGCAAACTACTTGGGCCCTCTGGTTCTATGTATGCTAGATTCCAGGTGTACAACTTTCATCTCATTATGAATCATTGCTAGGCTACCTAACCTTGTGACTTGGTGGAATAGATCTGACAGAACTCAGCTCATCATGGGTAGTTGCAACCAGATGGTCACTTGATGTCCCATGGGCAAGTACTCCCCTTGTATCAGGGATTAATCATGCCAGAAATTGTTTTTCTTTTTTTTTTTTTTTTTTTTTTGTCAATGTTTATTTATTTTTGGGACAGAGAGAGACAGAGCATGAATGGGGGAGGGGCAGAGAGAGAGGGAGACACAGAATCGGAAACAGGCTCCAGGCTCCGAGCCATCAGCCCAGAGCCCGACGCGGGGCTCGAACTCACGGACCGCGAGATCGTGACCTGGCTGAAGTCGGACGCTTAACCGACTGCGCCACCCAGGCGCCCCCAGAAATTGTTTTTCAAAAGGAGTAAAATTCTCTGCTTCAAAAGTCGTGGCCTTTCTCTGAAACCCCAGAAGCTTACATTGTGATTATCCTACTGCAGCTTGCCAAAAATTCCACATGGCATCTTTTACCACCATTGATACCTCTAACATCATAGTTCTTCTGGTTCAGTGGCCCAAAGGGTGGGACTGTTCGCACCATAATCTGGTCCTGCTCTAGAACTCTTTCTCCTCTGGGCGCTACTTAAAGCTAGCAGCCTTTATCGCTTCATCCCAGGAGTAGAGTATGTTGCTTTCAGAATCTGAAGAAGCATGTATCTGATGTTATGCTTCCTTTTTCATTGGAGGTAGTATGAGATGCAATAATTAGTCCTTTAGTTTGGATGAGATATCCTGGCGTGCCACTGACCATTAGACCCCTAAAAATTATATTGATGTGTCAGGCTCCTGAATCTTAGTAGAGTTTATCTTCTACTATCTGGTGCATATATGTCCTATCAAAATCTCCAATGTGCTAACCCATTTGCTCATGCAGTTTGATTAGAATGATGTCACTGATACAGCAGGTAAATGTGAGGTTCTGCAGGATGTCCATTCAAGCTTCATGGAACTACATTATGTCAGAGGTATATAATATACTGTATAATAACATAGCCTGAGGGCAAAATTATAAACATATATGTTCTGTCCATGTAAATGCAGTCTTTCTAATCCACATTTTGGATAAGGATGGAAAAGGAATTTTACCAAATTAATGGATATATATGATGTGCCGTGGCCATATTAATCTGCTATAGCAAAGATATTATGTTTGCTACAGCAGCAGCAATTGGGGCTTCCACTTAGTTGAGTTTCAAAGGTCTAATGTGATTTTGGGGGGAACCATCTAGCTTTTATATGAGCAAGACTTGCAGATTTAATCAAGATATAGTGGGGGGGTCACCATCCGTGCATCTTTTTGAGTTTTAGGAGTGGTATTATCATTGTTCCCAGAAATATACTGCTTTTGGTTTATTATCTTAACTGGAGTCAGTGGGGAAAGAGGAGCAGTTTCAGAGGTCTTCACTTGGCCTTTACCATTATGAAATCTTTTCTCCCAAGGGCCAAAATTCCAACTACCAAGTATGACTATTCCAGTTACACATTCAGGGAATGGTAAAATAACCACCAGGTGGCTTTCTTGATACAGTGGATTTACTGCGAGCTAGACCCTAACCAGGATTCCATTTATTACTTGAATTCCATATGCTCTGATTCTAAGAAAGGAGCCAACATGATTTTTCAGGGCTCTGGATATCAATGTAAAGTCAGACATGAGTCTAACAATGTTAGAAATATTTAGGTATTACCTTTTCCAAGGTGTACAGTTACCCAAGTGGCCATAGATCCATTTGAGGAAGGACTGGGAAAATCATTTCCCCATTACTGGCCATGGTTCCTTTCTCTTGGGCATCCACCTTCTTCAGTCAATGGATTTGGGGTCTGGAAACTGGCACAGGCCCAGGTATTGGGCAAAAGATTGAGATGAGTATATTTATCTTGGTAAGCACTGAGAAATGTACAGAATTGTTAAATCATATTGTACAACTGAAACTAATATAATACTGTATGTTAATCATAATTGGATTAAAAAATTGTGATGTTTTATCGATACAACTGCCTTCGGCTTTCGTTTTATCCATCATAATTTTTTGACTGTACAAATCAAATAGTGCCCTTGTTGCCTGCCCATCAGTTTTACACCTAGACACTTCATGTCTTATTAACGGTTTCCATAATTCTGAGGGACAGGCCCCATTGGCTGCTATACACTTTTTTTTTAAGAAATTAGGTCTTTTTTTTTTTTTTTTTGGTTTATTTATTTTGACAGAGACAGAGAGAGAGACAGAGAGACAGAGAGAGCACAAGCAGAGGAGGGGCAGAGAGAAGGGGAGTCAGAATCTCAAGCAGGGTCCACACCATCAGTGTACAGCCCAATGTGGGGCTTGAACTCACAAACCACCAGACCATGACCTGAGTTGAGATCAAGAGTCAGACGCTTAACCGACTGTGCCACCCAGGCACCTCCACACACTCTTCAATTATCACAAATATTCTTGTCAATCCTATTGATTCAAAGATCATCTAGATGAAGAACTTACAGTTGTTTATTACACTGTTTCAACATTTTGTAGATTTAAAGATTTTCTCCCTCTCTGTACCCCTCCCCCACTCATACTCTCTATCTCTCAAAAAATAAAATAAACATTAAAAAAAATTTAAAGAGTTTCTAAAATAAAAGGTAGGGTAGAAACCAGTGATAAAAATTATTAACAATATATTCTCTTAATTCTTTTTAGCACTCATTGCTGATGAGTTTGTGTGACCTGTCATGTCAACCTAACACTTTTGGAGAGCAATGTGAATTCCAATATGTATAAAGAGTGAACATTTTGTTTATCTTATATAAATTAATTCCATTGCTGAAAATTCATCCTGAAAGAATCATCTAAAATATAAAAAAAATTCTCATGAATGTATGTATTATTCATAATAGTATTATTCATAATAGGAGGAAAGTGGAAATAACCTGAAATATAACTGTGGGGAATTGGGCAAGAGAATTGTAATATACCTACTCAGTGGAATATTCTGAAGCCACTAATGTTACCAGTGTTGTGATTCACTAGGGATGACACAGTATTACTTATGCAGTATTTCTGCCAGAAATGCACAAACCCAAAAATGTTGAATCCACATAACAATAACCTTATCAGCACTGAGTGTCAAACTGTGGTAAGAAAACAATCCAATAAACCAAGGTAAGGGATATTGTTCAAAACTACTGTCCTTTATTCCTCAGAGTGTCAATATCTCAAAAGGCAAAGAAAAACTGAGACATTGTTCCAAATTAAAGAAAACTGAAAGGACATCACAACTCATGTGATGCATGATCCTGGACTGGGAAAAAAAAACAAAAACAAAAACAAAACCCAGTTCTATGAAAGTAATTATTGGAACAACTGGCAAAATTCAATATTGATTATATGTTTTAGATAAAAGTATTGAATCAATATTATATATCTTGATTACATTAATTATATGGCTCTGTAAGAACATGTCTTTATACTTCGGAGGGGTATGCTGAACTATTTAGAGGTCATTATGTCTGCAACTTGCTCTTGAATGGCTCAGGAATAATGAAAGATTGAGAAACAGAGCAACATATTAATTACTGGTGAAGTTAGAAAGATTTGTGGGAGTTTACTGTTGCAACGATTCTGTAAATTTGATAATTTTTCAAAATAAAATGTTTAAAAATGTTCTCCAGTCTGTAACCAATGTTCAATTTGCAATGTTTGCAATAAAATATCATGTGAAAAAATGCCCAGTTCAAAATTGTATGTGCCCTGTAATTATCAAAGCATAAAATGTTGGCATGTTGGATATACTGGAGTAGTAGAAGAGATTTTCTTAAATTTTTTTTCTTTTATATTGTTTGTTATATTGTACTTAAAATGAAAGCACTATGTAAGATTAAATGCATTTCAAAAATCACCAAGGGGAAAAACAATAATAAATAATAAGAATAACAAAATAATTTTTAAAAAGTTCCACTTCTGCTCCAGGGTTCCTTAACTATTTTGAAAAACAGAAGTTTAGTTTATAGATTCAAAGTAATTTAAGCTGTTGTTCCAATCCCAAAGTGAATTTAAAGTCCAGTTCTAAATTAAAAAACAAACAAATAATAATAAAACAAATTCAGCTTTGGTGTGGGTGTGATTTTTTTTTTTAAATGAGCTAAGCACCAGCCTTTTATTTATTTATTTATTTATTTATTTATTTATTTATTTTTTAACGTTTATTTATTTTTGAGACAGAGAGAGACACAGCATGAACGGGGGAGGGCCAGAGAGAGAGGGAGACACAGAACTGGAAGCAGGCTCCAGGCTCTGAGCCATCAGCCCAGAGCCCGACGAGGGGCTTGAACTCACGGACAGTGAGATCGTGACCTGAGCCGAAGTCGGAAGCTCAACCGACTGAGCCACCCAGGCGCCCCAGCACCAGACTTTTAAATAATGTTATCTTCTATCAGGTATCTGATTTAATCTCCCAAAACAGCAGCATAATTCCAAGTTTCTTTGTCAACACTTTAAATACTTTTAGCCCCTAGGCAGGTTCAGAAAATAGCATGAATTTCCTATATTAAACATTCTCTTTTGAGCTTAAAAAACAAAACAAAGAGCTTTATTGTGGTATAGTTGACTTAGAATGTAACATTGCTTCTTAAGATAAAAAAATAAACAAAAGTAATAAGCTAAAATATTTTAAAACTTTCACTCAAATATTTTCAGTCAAGTACTGTTGATTGCTCTGCCTTTCAAGTATTACATTTAGCCATTTCTTTTTGTAATTAACAAAACACAATAATTTCCCCTTGACTTTTTATTTATTTACATTTTTTATTTATTTTTGAGAGAGACAAAGCACAAGTGGGGGAGGGGCAGAGAGAGAGAGAGAGAGAGACAGACAGAATCCAAAGCAGGCTCCAGGCTCTGAACTGCTAGCAGAGCCCGATTCGGGGCTTAAACTCACAAACCGTGAGATCATGACCTGAGCCAACGTCGGATGCTCAACCGACTAAGCCACCCAGGTGCACCCCGCCCCCCTTGGCTTTTTAATTTTAATAATGGCTATTGACATTTTCCTATATATTTCCAAAAATCTCTTTCAGAATGTAAAAATTAAGCTCTGTTAGGATATTAAGACGGTGTTTACCCATCTTGCCATCTTACTTTATTATAAAATGAAATAGTTACCACATTTGACTTTCATCTGAATAAATTCTCTCTACTTATCAGGGGTGGGTAGGAGGAAGCATATAAGCATATAAAGACATAAGAAAGAATTTTTAAACAAAGTCAGATTATTTTTTAAGGTGCCATTTCCATAAACTGTCTGGCAATTAAATTAACAGTTTATTTCATAAGTCTGCTCAGAAATGGTATTTTGTCATTTCCCAGAAGTCAGTTTTTACAAGGTAAATATATCCAGTCTGCTAACATGCATATCTGGATTAAATCCTTCCCCCCTTCTTAAAACCTGATAATCTCAGGTACTGATATGATAAAGTACAGACTCTTGTTTCCTAATTTTCCATTTAAGAGCTCTGAATGCTGTTGGTTAATTTGTACTAAATGCATCCATAGAACTGGTAAAAGTTCTTCCCAAATAGCATGTCCTTAATAGTAATTTCTCATTTTTTCCAGAGACTAATGGCTCCCTGAGTATTATTAGCATTATATTATAATTTATATTAATAAAACAATAATCATGGTTTTCCATTAGCTACTTGAAACACACAGGATCATATCAGAATTTTTAGTACATCTCATGTTTTTAAGCAACATCCTAACTGAGGACTGGTATCTCTCAAACTTTGAAATTAAAGAGTTTAGATGTAGGTAAATCAAAAATTCCTAATTCGTAGCTGTCTAAAGATGCAGTTGGAATAGAAAGGCACATGGCAAGTCCTGAAGAAGGGTAATTAGCCATCCATACAATTCCTACAGATTGACATTTCCTCAGAGAATCATTACAGTCCAAAGACACAGAAAATCCAGCCCACAGGGGTAGTTTTCCACTTGCCAAGCTCAGAGAGCATAAGTATAAAAAACTAAAAAACTAAGTACTGTTTAAAAAAAAAAAAAAAGGACTGTGGGATGCCTGGCTGGCCCCGTTGGTACAGCAAGTGATTCTTGATCTAGGGGTCATGAGTTCAAGTACCATGTTGGATTTAGAGCTTACTTTAAAAATATTTTTTTTTAAATTTTTTTTCAACGTTTTTATTTATTTTTGGGACAGAGAGAGACAGAGCATGAACGGGGGAGGGGCAGAGAGAGAGGGAGACACAGAATCGGAAACAGGCTCCAGGCTCCGAGCCATCCGCCCAGAGCCTGACGCGGGGCTCGAACTCACGGACCGCGAGATCGTGACCTGGCTGAAGTCGGACGCTTAACCGACTGCGCCACCCAAGAGCCCCTAAAAATATTTTTTAAAATCTGGACTCTGAGCTGGAGCACCCGGGTGGCTCAGTCAGTTAAGATTCCAACTCTTATTTCAGCTCAGGTCACGATCTCACAGTTCATGAGTTTGGTTCAGAAGTTCAAGCCCTGAGTTGGGCTCTGCGCTGACAGCATTGAGCCTACTTGGGATTCTCTCTCTCTCTCTCTCTCTCTCTGTCTCTCTCTCTCTCTCTCTCTGTCTCTCTCTCTCTCTCTGTCTCTCTCTCTCTTTCTCTTCCCCCCTTCCCTGACTCTCTCTCTCTCTCTCTCTCAAAAATAAACATTTTTTTTAAATGGACTCTGAGTGATACAGCTATTATGGATCATGTTTCCGTATCAGTCCTGCATACATACAAATCAATATGGGAACTTATGTTTCATATGACTGTGAACCTGGAATCAAAGCAAGGTGAATTTGTTGTATGGTTGGTGTCCTCAAGAAACCATTTCCAGGGGCGCCTGGGTGGCACAGTCGGTTAAGCGTCCGACTTCAGCCAGGTCACGATCTCGCGGTCCGTGAGTTCGAGCCCCGCGTCAGGCTCTGGGCTGATGGCTCAGAGCCTGGAGCCTGTTTCCGATTCTGTGTCTCCCTCTCTCTCTGCCCCTCCCCCGTTCATGCTCTGTCTCTCTCTGTCCCAAAAATAAATAAACGTTGAAAAAAAAAATTTTTTTTTAAAAAAAGAAACCATTTCCAATGAGGAACAATGGACCAGAGATCCATGTTTTTGCACCAGAGCACCAGTCCACAGAACAATGCTAGGGACAGATCACCAAATATAGTCATTTTAGATTTCTCTTTTACAGATGGCAAGCAGGCCATCTGCCACCCATTAATACATTTCTGTCTTTAGACAAATTCAGTGCAGGCATTTATTCACAATGAAAATTCAGTCATGCCTCCCTGGGAGTTCCACTTAAATCTCTGAATTTTGAGTGTTTACAATCCTGTAGGTTATTTCTAAATACTATGGATCTTATCCCATATGTTTAATTTTTTTCCCAATTTGTTTTAAAAGGTAAAGTAGTTCATTTGGGAACTACCTTATTTTTGTCCAACATACTGCTTACATGAATTTTTCACATACTCTTTGCAGATGATTTCTTTCTCATTGTTTCAGAAAATGATTTTACTTACTAGGTGGTCCAATCACAATCTAGTCAATATTACACAGTGCTAAGAGTCCTGGAGACCAAACTGTGTTCTTGGAAAAGTTATTTAACCTTAGTTTATCTATCTCAGAACATTGTTTTGAAGATAATATGAGGTTATTATCATGGCAAGTAAACTGCATAACGTGGTGCTTGGCATATCATAATTTTCTATTACATTATTAGTTTTCAGGCTAGAATTGTATGTAGTTTTAAAAATTAGATTTGAATTTTCCCAAATATTTGTTAGCAATCTACCTACAAATCACAAGAAGCTACTCTTTTACCAGTGGAGACAACCTGCAATTAATTAAATAACGTTTAATATGATACTGGGTTTAGAGCTAGGGTAATGACGTAGTCTGAAGAAAAAGAAAGAAAGGTAAGGAGATAAAGAGTAATGAGTATGCTAACTTAGGGTGGTCAAGGAAGTGTTTTGTCAGGAAATGGCTTTAAAACATAGACCTGAGTGAAATGAGGGAAGGAACTAGGTGATGGGCTCAATTTATTAGATGAATGAGTGCTTGTTATGATGCTTGTTAGCTGCATCCTTTTGGTTCTTAGTCACACTTCTTTATACGGGTACTGAACTATTTATATTTCTATGACTTAGCAGGCCACGCAGATTTTACAGTCCAGGAAGGAAGTGCCTGGGCTTCCCATGTGCTTTAAATATCTGCCAGTGATTACACATTTCCCATGACTGACTTAGTACTTCTTGAGTGGTTTGTCAGTTCTGTAAACGAACTTAGTATCAGAAGTCCTTTGAAGAGGAGCAAGCATTTGGAAGAACCTACCAGAGGAGAGCAGCTATGGTATGGAGGAAAGAATCTTGAATCCAGAGAATTGGGTTTGAATGCCGGCTCACCACTGACTGTGTGGACTTGTATATGTCCCCTAACTTTACTGCATTTGTTTCTTTATCTCTAAAATGGGGTTGATAATGTTTAATTCACCTAATTGTTGTAAAGGTCAAATGAAATAATTGATATGAAAAATACTTGGTATGCAATAGGAAATCAGTAAATGTTACTTGATTTTGAAAACTCAGAGTATCCTTAAAGATAATGGGCTGTGGTTGTTTTTCTGCATAAAATAATTCTTAAGCATACTACACTAAACTAAAAAGTAGAAATAAGAAATTTATGTAACTATAAAATTGTAGTTAACATTGAATTCTTACCATGTTCTAAGAACTATTCTAAGCATGTTACATGGGTTAATTTGATTATTTCTCACACTGATCAAACAAGATAAGTACTATTATTCTGCACATTTAACTCATGACAAAAATAAGGCACAAAGATGGGGATCCTGGCTAATTCAGTTGGTAGAGCATGCAACTCTCAATCTCAGGTCATGAGTTCAAGCCCCACATTGGGCGTGGAGCCCACTTAAAAAATGAGGCACAAAGAGACTAAATAATCTACATACTGTCATACAGTAAGTGGTGGAATTGGGATAATAAACTAATAAATGCGATAATTAAAAGATTACTTATCCTGTCCCAAGCCATCACCTAGGTCTTTCCTTTTTATAAAAAATAAACTTTTTTTATTTTTTAAAGTTTATTTATCTTGAGAGACAGAGAGAGGGAGGGAGAGAGACAGGGGGCGTGCAGAAGGGAGAGAGAGAATCCCCATGCTAATGGTGCAGAGCCTAAACCCAGGAACTGGGAGATCATGCCCTGAGCCCAAATACAGGAATTGCGAGATCGTGACCTGAGTTGAAATCAAGAGTCAGACGCTTAACCAACTGAACCACCCAGGCATCCCACCTAGGTCTTTCCTAAAGGAACATACCTGTAGAAAGTGACAGTAACAAAAAAAATAGAACTTAAGGCACGATCAAGTTTAAAGAGGGTGAATAAGGTTAAAAAAAAAAAAACAAAAACCTCACTGTTAATGTTAATTAAAGGTTGCTTTAGATTATATCTAAAGCTAATAAATAGCCAACCCTGTAATATTAAGGATCATTTATTATGCAATTTCATATCTTCTTTCATCTTCTGAAGGTCTACTCATTTTAAGAAAAACGGTTGCTTAATATTGATCAGAGACTAAGAAAGACTAAAAAAGGCACCTAATAAGAACAGATTACCTAAAATTCCAAGGCTTTTAGAAAAAAATCCTAGAGAGTGCAGCAATAATATTTTTGAGGGATTGATTGTAACAAACGTGATGGGTTTGAACCATAGTTGAACAATGCCCAGCAAAACAATAACTCTGGTTATCTAGAAACTGAAAATTACAATGACAAAGAGGTAAATAAATGATAAAAACAACCTATGTGTTCTATCAAATTATTTAAAATCTTTTACCATGAGTTAAATCTATAAAGGCTAGTAGTAATATGCCAGCTTGAGAAATATATTATGTAGGGAAAAGATCATGACTATACATGCTAAATGATAACCAATCATCCCAGGCTTACAAATAATAATTACCATGATACTATACTGAACCATTAGTTATATATTAACTAACTAAATGAAGTAGAATATATTTCAATACCATATCCCATTTCATATATCTTTTTATTGCCCTTTTCCTTAAGAATAAGCATGAATATGGCAGTAAGATGACAAATGGAATTTTCTGTAGATTAACAGAAAAATAAAGTATAACATTTCTTCTCCGCATATTTCAAGCTGGAAAAAACAAAACCACATAAACACATGGATAAACACTTAACCACCAAATCAGAATCTAATGGAGATGTATTAGGTGGAGACCCATCAATGTGCCATAAAAACACATGCAACAAAGTGTATACAAAAAGGAGAGAAATTAAGCTACAAAGAATAGAAGCATATACAAGTATTATAGAAGTATTAGGCTGACTGACAAAAGTGGGTAGTTTTTTAATCAAGAGAAAAGTTAATAAAACAGAAGCTATCATTAAAAAAAGTTTTAAGAACATCACTGGATTTCAGTCCCATATGGGGACTGAAATTTCCTTAATTCTTTGCTGTTTTCTAGCAACACTGTGAAAATACATCTATGTTATCTCCTCAAAGAAGATAACCAGACACTACAAGAAGATACACTGAGATCAACTGTAATTACTTTGGATAGTTTAACAGTAGATCGTCTTTGTAAGTAGAAACAGAAATTTACCCTGTTTTTGTTTTGTTTTGTTTGTTTTAGAATTCCATCTACTTTTAAGCCTACTAGAACTAAGCTGACTGGAAAAAAGCTTTCATTAATCACCTCTGACATCCAGGGAAACCAAAACATATGAACAGGCAATGGTTTTGAGTTCTTATACAGTCTCAATTATGTGTTAGTCAACTCAAGCAACCATTATGTACTCAATAATAGGTATGACACAGGTCTGGACATCAGCAACACAATAAGCGGGCAGGCACAGGCAGCCTACTTATACTGATATTTTAGTATTAACATTCTTAAGAAGTATGGAAGATAGTAATGATATGTCTTCCTAACTAGAACTTTATAGTAGTGCTCTACTAGATTTATCTCTATTTTATTAACATCAAGACTGCAGAATAACACTGTCTTAAGAAATAACAGCGTAGTGTCACAGAGGGAAAGGAAATGTAGGATGCCAATGTGGGGATAAATTTCTAATTGCCAATGATTGTTGTGAATATAGTGATATTTTCCTGAACATTAAAGCTTCTGTTGTAGGTAGCTACAGTAATAAAGAAAAAAGTTGTCTTGAAACTTTAAAATGTCATTGTTGTGTACACGATAATACGACAAAGTAAACAAAAGAAAAATTTTAAATATTGTTTCAAAAAACATTAGGGGAGAGGCACGAGGTTGCTTATTATGAAGTGCTTACAGAGTCGGATGCATTTTCAAAGCTGGTTACAATCATCACCACAGCACACCCTTGTGAGGTAAGTGTATTATCATCTGTGGTTCATAAATGAAAATGCCAGGCACTGAATCACTTGCCTAAGGAGAATGAGTCAACGTCAAGAGTCATAGTTGACCGACCTAACTTCTGACGGTCAGTCCAGGGCTTAGTCAGCGGGGCCCGGAGTGGCTTCCCTGGCTGGCACCTGGACTTAGGCTATTTCCGTTCACGTTAAAGCAGAACAGTGGAACTGAGAAGACAGAACTTTCAAATAATTTTTACTTCTACTCAAGATTTAGCCCTGTGCTCTTAATCTCAGGATTTAGGACAGGAAAAGCTGTCGGGTGCACTCCCCCTCCCCCAACCTGTGGCAACTGGGAACTGTGGACGGTTCTGCCACCCCCTTTCGCAGTGATGGCAATGAGTGACCACCAGCGTTAGCAGAGCCGGGGGACGGGGGAGGGTGGATTGCTTTAAACAACGACTCTCCATCGCCGCCTCTTTCGGAAAGCAAGAGAAAATGGTGGGAAGTTAAACAAAATTTAAATAAACAGACAACTTGTCCTAGGACCTCAACTAAGCAGATGAAACCTCATTGTGCGCGCTGAGCCTGCAGTTCCCAACTTTCCGGGGAAAATGGGAGGACAGGGCAACAAAGGGCACGGCAGCAATGTCTGGCAGTAAACGCTACAGCACCTATCCAGGCGGAAGAGCACAGGACTAAAAACCACGCACCGACTCGCTAGGGTCCGCAGCCGAGAACCGCGCACCCAGCTCACCAACCACGTGACAAGTCCTTTTTTTTTTTTTTTTTTTTTTTTTGAACTTCTTTTCCCTTAAAAAAAAGAGAGGGAGAGTGAGTGAGCGAGAGAGACTCCACTTCCCAGAAGCCTCTTGTTACCCACGCAGCCGCAGTCTTGCGCAGGCGCCGCCAGGGCCAAACGGACACGTCGGTCACGTGAACAGTAGCCGGCCAATCCGGTTTGAATCTCATTTTTTTCTTCTCACCCCCCCTTCAGGAGCGGTTGTGCGATCAGATCGATCTAAGATGGCGACTGTGGAACCGGTGAGTATTGCCTTTGGCCCCCACCCCCACCGGTCCCCGCGCTCCGTCTCCCTTCGGACTAGGGGACCCCGCGGGACGGCGTTCCCGGCGCGCACGCTGCCTCTTGCTGCCCCCTCCCCCTCTTCTTGGGTCTGACCTCTCCGCGGGCAACTGGGGGCGCCCCGGCGGCTGGCCGCGGCGGCGTGTAGCGCACACGTTCTGGTGGGGGCCCAAGGGCTGGGGGAGAGAGGTGGGGGAGGGGCGGCACGGCGCCTCCTGGTGAAGCTGCGAGGTGGTCTACAAGGGTGGAGGGTGATCGGTGTTCTGGGCTAGGTGTGTGGGGCTTGTGTCTTCGGGATAGAAGGGTGCAGGACTGGCTCCGAGCGGGCGCCGGGATCCGCAGGGAGGGTGGGCGGCAAGACGGCCTGGAATGAGATGGAGGAGGGAGCCCCTGAGTAGAATTTCCCTCCCTCTTTCCCTCCCGAGCTCCAGCCTGGGGGTTCGGGTGCCAGACGCGCGCGGGTCTTCCTTAGACCGGTGGGCCAGGGAGCCGGTGGGCGCGCGTTGCCAAAGGGTGGGTTGGGCGGGAGTGGTGCCGCCGCACGCGCGGAGAAGCTTCGACCTCGCCGAGGGGAGCCGAGAGGGGCAAGCGCATGTTACTCCAGCGCGCTCAAGAGTTGCCGGGGTTGGCGGCTGGGGAGGCGAGAAAGGTTTGGGGCGGGAAGGAGAACCTCGTGTAGCGCGGTAAAGCTCTCAGAGTAGGATGAAGGGTGGTGGTGGTGAGAAACGGGGATCACATTGTCCTCTCCCCTCCATGCTTGATACTGGGCTGTCATGGAGGAGGGAAGGGGGAGGAGCGAGGCCTACTGATCGCTGCTGCTGGTCTAGTTGCCGGCCGGACCTGCTGCGTTTCACACGCGCCTGTCTTCCATTCATTCATCCTTTTCGCTCTGCGCACGTCTCCAAGAATGCGGATGGGTCTTGATCCGTCTGTCCTTACGAGCCTTTGTCGTCTGAAAGATTTCTAAGGCACAGTTTATTGGAAATAGGAACTTAACTTTAAAAATTGGTTTTCCATACATTTTTTTTTTTTTTTTACCCGTTCTACTGGCTTTCCTTTCAGTTTAGGCACCATCTTAAACTTAGTTGAAGCAAGCCGATCCCAGTACTTGGTAGTTACCGCCCAAAGGAGAGAGGATATCTTTGTCGTAGTTTGGTTTGCCGGCACTGGCTCATTTACAGGCCTGGGTTGCTGTTTTAGGAATGTCACATCTAAGTGAAATTGTTTTAGAGGCATAATATGGAGTATTTTAACAACTAGAAGACCTGTGACACTCGAACCAGTTCTAGACCTTGGTTGCCAGATATTTGTGTGTATCTTTAATGGTAGTTTGTGATTTTTGATAATGACTTACCAGTTTGCTTTGACTTTTTAGACTTTCATAGCTAGGTCAAAAATTAGCCATGGAAAGGCTTATAGAATACAAAAAGACTTATTTTTCATTACATTGATGTAAACTATCCTTAGCTTGTTGCCAGAATTTAAGGCAGTTCTTCTGTTTGGTTACTTGTTTTTTATTGGTACCAGTTTTCATTTATGTTTCTGAAAATTAGGTTGGCTGCAAAACTGTCTCTTAATTTTCTGATACAGTTAACTGACTTTGGAACATTCATGTTCCAAATAAAGGTATAGGATGAATATGAAAATACTCCCTTTTAACAAGTTTCCATATTCGCTTTTTACTGGATCTGCTTTCCTACCCATGGTAGTGGCATCATTAAAAAACATTACAGCTGATAATAGGAACAAGGCTAACATATCTGAGCTGTTAAATAATGTATTCTATGAAGTTTATCAGTAACATTTCAGTCTTTTGGATTTTGCAGAGCTATGCAGTTTTGTTTCAACAGCACAGAACTACAGAGTGTTGAAGGACTATTTTGAGTCAGTAAATATTTATAGCCTCTGTTATGTTTAGGAGGTTATACCAAATGTTCTTTAGGATACAGAGTTATACAAAATATGATTCTATACCTTGTTCAGTGTAAACTCTTAAGGAACTTAATTCCCAGTGATGTGGTCAATGATAACAGTATAGTATTCATTCTGGTGCTGACCCAGGGAAATTTAGATACTGCATTTAAATTTGGGGAGTAGGGAACCTAAAAACCTAAAGTGTGTGAAAAGTGGAGAAAGCCAGTAGTAGTTTGAGGATGTTTGTAAAGTAGACTGATATATTCATTTTTAGTGAGAATGGCAAATTTTTAGTACTTTATTTTTTGTTAAAAAATTTTTTTAATGTTTATTTTTGAGAAAGAGACCATGGTGGGGGGGGGGAGGGGCAGAGAGAGGGAGACACAGAATCTGAAGTAGGCTCCAGGCTCTGAGCTGTCAGAACAGAGACCAACGCAGAGCTTGAACCCACAAACTGCGAGATCATGACCTGAGTTGAAGTCAGTTGCTTAACCGACTGAGCTACCCAGGCACCCCAAATTTTAGTACTTCTAATGCACCCTTTTCACAGGTTAGTCTCTTAGAATTCTTTGACAATTTTGAATAGTGGGTGTTTGTTTTTTTTTTTTTTAAAGCAGCCTGTTAGTATCGATTACGATTGAGGTATTCCTGCTGAAGCCTCCAGAAACCGTATTTGTTCACTGCTACTTTAACTAGCTTGTGAGTTTCCTTATTGGTTTTCATTTGGGCATAATCATAAGCACTTAAAGAGCTATGGGCTTTTCTTGGTTGTCCCACCTTTCATAGGCATTTGGGGAATTTTTATCTGTGGAAATTAACACAAAATATCAGTCATTTTTCAGTTTGCTATTACTTGATTTTACTCAAGTGTGTGTAAGAGATCTTTTACATTAAGATGTAGCTTACAAATATTAAATTTGTTGAGAAGCTTGATAGGGCAAATTAATGGAAGCATTTTACCTCTTTACAGGTAATATGGCAAAATTTTGAACGTTGGGATCAATAGTGCATTCCTGTTATTCTGTTGGCACTTGAATTGTGACTAGGTCAAAATTAGACTCAATATTACTCATGAACATGGCAAGCAATTTCCCCGGGCCATTTTGCTTCCAGTGGGTCATGTTTCTTTGTAGCTTTATCTTCATTCCGCATTTTTAATTATTGGGCTGTTTTTTGACTTGTAGTTCTTTTTAAGGTAAGAGGTTGTTTTGTTTTGTTTTTGTTTTAGTTGAAAGGGTATATAGTTTTACATGGTTTTTATATTTTTTAGATTTTTAAAACTACATTAATTTCATTAGTGGAATTAACTTGAACAGCTAATCCAATGTTTCCATTTTTATCCTTCAGAAACATGTATTGTACTGCGAAGAGTTTATTAAAAGTAAATAAGGCTTACACATGTATTGACAAATATGTTGTATATAATTCAGTGTTTTTGGTTAATCAGAGACTGATTGACAAGCAGACCTTGCAAATTAATATGCTTTTTAAAAATGTTCATTTTTGAGAGAGTGCTTGATTGTGAGGGAGGGGCCGAGAGAAGAGACAGAAGCAGGTTCCAGGCCCTCAGTGCAGACAGAGCCCCGTGTGGGGCTTGAGCTCATGAATTATGACCTGAGCCAAAGTTGGTCACTTAACCACCTGAGCTGCCCAGGTTCCCCCCCCCCCAATACATATTTTTGCCTTAATCAAAAAACCCACTACATGTATCAAAGTTCATTCATGAACCAAATAAATTTGGTTCTGTTTATATTTCAAATTTCACTTTATTTTATACTTTGAATTAATACTGTGCATAATTATTTGACTTAGAGAAATCCAATTTAGAAGGCAGACATAGTCTATACACTGAAGTTGCAGAGAATACAATGTTAAATGAATTAGGTAAGCCTAATCCAATTTGGACAGCAAATTCTAGGCAAGATTTAAAAATATGTAGTTTAACTAAGGTAAAGAATGTACAAGTACCTGGATGTAACAAGGACCTTGTGAAGTGGTTATTCTAGCAATGGTAATTTCTACTTTTCGTTCTCTGCTACTACTACTGGAAATTTCCTAGCCCTTCTGGTACCTGTGAGTTTTTCCATCTTTGTAATAGAGGCTTTCTGGAGAAATGGAAATGAGCATGGGTTGTAGTCTAATTTTAATATCTGTGTGACCTTGACTGGGATTTCTAAGTCTAGTTGAAAGAATGGGAATACGAAGATATCTTCCAATGATTTTGATTTTCAAATGCAGTATTCAGAGGTTATGAAGTTATGTCAATTTCATAATGTCAGTTATGAAGAACTGGATAAAGTTAATATTCCATGAATGTGTTGCATGCAAGTGTATCCATGCATAATGTATATACTCACCTTTTTCTTTCTGTGCTAAGAAATTCACATAGCTCCCTTTTGATTAGCAATCCTTGGCCAATAGCAAGAAATGCAAAGCTTATGATCTACAACCCTCAGATACTCTTCCTACTCCTATCTCTATCGTAAAAATCACTAGTGTTCCTTCAAAAGTTCTATTTGTCTGGAGAAAAAAGAAAGGATCACTTTTGACTTTCAGGTACGTGGGAATGTGGTTGGAAAATAAGTTTTTTTTTCCCAGTTGGAATGTTTGATACATTATTCCATAGAAACAGTGGGAAGCTGTAATTTAGTCACATTGTTCAGTAAATTTCTGTGGAATTAGGACAGATGTGACTAACGTTGAATTTCCAGGGATACGGATTTAGAGTTCTAAGCAACTGACCATAAAAATGACCTATAAACACAACCTATTTGTGTGATTTTTAATGTAGGCAGATTTTTATTTCTTAATAATAGCTAACATACAGCACTAATATATATCAGGCACCACACTATGTGCTTTGCATATATTAATTCATTTAATCCTACAGCAACCCTATGAGGTAGATATTATTCTTAATTCAGATGAGGAAACCAAGGCACAAAGAGATTAGGTAACTTTGTGTGACTAACTTGGTGAAGATCACACAGCTAATAAATGGTGGGGTGGAGTTCAAACTAAAGCAGCCGGATTCCAGAGTATGCATTCTTAACCATGACACTGTCTCTCCGTGTTATGTGTTTTCCTTATTTGACCTGGGAAAATTAATTTGAGAAACTTACTAGATATTTTGCTGCAGCTGTAAAAGAAGATGTGCGGATATTTTAGGCCCTTTTGTGCAGTGTTTGGTAACTGATGACCGAAGTACAGAGTCATAAGGAAATAGCACTGTGGTTTCTGAATGCAAGGACTAAACAAGTAGTTATACATAAGGTTATATTTTAGTAACTGGTCCAGAACATTTTGGATAGATTTCTGAAGAAAGCAAATGGACATTTCCCTCCTCCCCCTTTTCATTTGATTTCTGGACCTTGTCAATTCAAATGATTTGCCAGTTAAAATATTTTGCTAGTGAAAACAGTATTAGTAAGTTTTTAAAAATTTGTGAATATGGAATTTACTCTTAACTACTTTTGTACTGTTAGTAATTTTGGTGAATGGTCTGGCCAAGAGTTAAGCGGTTGTTTTGAAAAACTTTGAGTGTATGTTGCTAGTCTTAAAAGCTAAATTGTTTGAGGAAGGTAGTAGGAAGACCATAAGATTTCTCTGAAACTCATGGCTTTGCAGTAATTGTTAAAGACTTCATTTTATTAAAAAGTTTATTTTTTATTTTTATTTTTTTAACGTTTATTTATTTTTGAGACAGAGACAGAGCATGAACGGGGGAGGGTCAGAGAGAGGGAGACACAGAATCTGAAACAGGCTCCAGGCTCTGAGCTGTCAGCACAGAGCCCAGCGCAGGGCTCGAACTCACGGACTGCAAGATCATGACCTGAGCCGAAGTCGGCCGCTTGCCGACTGAGCCACCCAGGCGCCCCAAAAAAGTTTTTTTTTTAAATGTTTATTCATTTTTGAATGGGGGGAGGGACAAAGAGAGAGAGACAGAATCCGAAGCAGGCTCCAGGCTCTGAGCTATCAGCGCAGAGCCCGATGTGGGGCTCAAACTCACGGACTGAGAGATCATGACCCAAACCCAAGTCCGATGCTTAATCTACTGAGCCACCCAGGTGCCCCTATTAAAATTTTTTTTTTTAAAGAGAGCAGGGGAGGTATGGGGTGGGGGAAGAGAATCTCAAACAGGCTCCACACTGAATGTGGATTGGGGACTTTATCTCACAACCTTGAGATCAGGACCTGAGCCAAAATCCAGAGTCGGACAGACGGACACTCCATCAATTGAGCCACCCAGGTGCCCCTGCAGTAATTGTTAGAGTTAAAACATGTATTTGCATGTTTTTAGCTATTTTAAACTGGTTACTGTAAAGTGCTATACAGAAATTAAGTATAATCTTTCTGTGCTCTTATTATAGTGACAGTCAATAAGATTTTTATATTTATGTGAATTAATGTTAGTATTGCTATGAAGAATTTTTGTGAGGTTTTACATGGTCATCTTAGGGCAGCACCTTATGCAGCCACAAAGTCCGATAACTTCCAACTATTAACTAAGGGAAGAAAATTTGATATTTTAATGGAAAGATGAAATGTACATCTTTTTCTTGTAGTTTTTTTCCTAATGCTCTCAATATTTTAGGATAAATAATAGGTGGGAAATTCATATTTCAAGTAATATTTGTTTGTTTTTCTGCCAAGGTCACATAGTTCCTAAGTGAGGGAACTTGAACTCAAACCCAGGTCCTGGCCCCAAGCTGTATTACTTTCCTGTTCAAAAAAAGAAACAAATTCAACCAAGACTAGAAAGTCCCAACTCTTTACCTTCAGTAAAACTCCTACCTTAAGCATAAAATAGCTGCATAGATCATCCTTATGCACAAATAAATATAAAATCCTGTTTTTGAAACGATGTACCGGATGATTCATGGGTTATGGCATGGAGTAATGTGGTTTTGTTTTGTTTTTCATTTGAATTGGTACATTGTATTTTTAAATAACATTTAGGATTGTAAAATTTCTTTTGGGTGTTGGTTTATAGATAATTGCATTTAGTTTTATTTTTTTATAACTTTTTTCTTGAATTAGTAATACATGCTCATGGTCCAAAATTCAGATGGGTCCCTTTAGCAGTGAAGCCTGTGACCTCATTGTCAGAGTGTTTTTAAATGCCTTAAAGAAAATATGTAGAATTATAGGGGAAACTGATTATATTGAATTACAGTAAGGATTAAGTGAGTTAAAATGAAACATTAAGGATGATGCCTGGCACAGGCTAAGTCCTGTCTTTTTTATTGCAGAAAACCTATGTTCTACCTATATTCTCCAGCCACCTAGTTTCCCTTCCCAAAGCATTCACACTGTTGGTCGGTTTTTATTTTATTTTTTTAACTTAATTTTTTTTTTTTTTTTTACATTTTATTTATTTTTGAGAGAGAGAGAAAGAGACTGAGCACAAGTGGGGGAGGGGCAGAGAAAGAGAGACACGCACATACACGGAATCCGAAGCAGGCTCCAGGCTCTGAGCTATCAGCACAGAGCCCGACGTAGGGCTCAAACTCACAAACCATGAGATCAAGACCTGAGCTGAAGTCGGACACTTACCGACTGAGCCCCCCACGGGCCCCAATCAGTTTTTATTTTTTGAGGATTCTTCTAGATATGGGCTGTCCAAGAGAACTTTCCATGATGGTGGAAATGTTCTCTCTCTCTGAGCTGATCAGTACGGTAGCCACTAGCCCCACATGCCTATTGAGCACTTGAAATGTGACTAATTCAACCAAGGAAGTGAATTTTATGTTATTTTTTAAATGTTTATTGAGAGAGAGAGAGAGAGAGAGAGAGAGATAGCATGAGCCAGGGGAGGTGCAGAGAGAGGGTGGGGAAGAGCATCCCAAGCAGGCTATGCACTGTCAGCATAGAGCCCGATGTGGGCTAGATTCCATGAACTGTGAGATCATGACCTGAGCCAAAAGCAAGAGTTAGACGCTTGACCTACTGAGCCACCCAGACACCCCTAAACCAAGGAAGTGAATTTTAAACTTCATTCAACTTTAAATGTAATTTTAATTACTTGAAATTTAATTTCATATATAGCTAGTGGCTACCAAATTGGACAGTATAGCTCTAGTCTAGATACACCTGATGTATACATACACATATGCATATTGTAATTGGCTTAACTTTGTAAGGTTCAACTGGATATGACTAGTTTGGTTAAAGAAATTATTTAATTTTATCCTAGGGAAACCTCTGTCTGTATTTAAACTTTCAAAGGCAATTATTTGCTCTTGTATAGATAATTAAAATTGTCCCGTAGCCTTTTTTTGCTGTTTAAAAAAATGTGTGAGTAGACAGTACTTTATGTTCAAAATTCACATTTTGTACAAAAGAGTATATGATGAAGTCTGTTTTCTCTAGTTGATCCCATCCAGGTGAATCACCTCTAGAGGCCGCCAGCATTGTCATTTCCTGACTTTCCATAGAGATTTGTGTGTGTGTGTGTGTGTTTGTGTGTGTGTGTGTGTGTGTGTGTGTGTATATGTAAGTAAACAGGATGTATATATATTTTTTTTAAATAACAGTAGTCAACTATATACGCTATTCTGGCACATTATGTTTTTCACTTAATAACTGGTGTTTTAGAGTGTTGTATATCAGCACATAAAGCTTTCACTTTTTTTTTCTGATGGTGTGTATTGCATAATTTGGTCTTAAACATAGTTATTTCTTTATTGATCAATATTTGGGTTGTTTCCAGCAATTTGTGAAATTTCCAACAGTCCGTGGTGAATAGCCTTTTATCTGTATCATTTCCATGCATGAGGTAGTATAGTTGCAAGGTAAATGTTTTGGCAATAAATTGAAATTTTAAAAACTCTACTGGTTAGGGGTGCCTGGATGGCTCAATCAGTAGAGTGTTTGACTTCTGCTCAGGTCATGATCTCAACTGTTTGTGGGTTCAAGCCCTGTGTCTGTGCTGACAGCTCAGAGCTTGGAGCCTGCTTCGGATTCTGTGTCTCCCTCCCTCTCTGCCCCTCCCCGCCGCTCTTGCTTTGCCTTTCTGTCTCAAAAATAAATGAACATTAAAAAAAAACTGGTTAGATAAAACAGTTTGTGACTATAGTTGGGCTATATATATATATATTTTTAGAGCTACCCTCCCTTTCTATTTGTGAACGGTTTATTTGTAGAAAACAAAAGATACACATCCGTATAAGTTTTAGAGTAATAAACTGAAGACCTGTATACTCATCACCTAAGGCATCATCATGTCTTTATGATGGCTTCAGCTTCCTGGAATCTCTACAAAAGCCTCTCTTGGGGAAACCAGTGGGCCAGGCAGAGAACTCTCAGTTAGGAGAGTGGTTGTATGTTGTTTTAAAAGTAGATTAAAGGTGAACTCCTGGTGTGAAATTTGTAGCTGTTCTAAGGAGCAGTGCACAAAGGAGGGAAAAGGAGCTTTGTTAACACATGGTTAAGGTGAGTTAAGTATAGATAAAAGTCTGGGCCAGACAAACCATGGCAATCAGTGTTTTGTTTGTTGTTTTTTTTTTAAGGGTAGAATAATAAGCATTTTTATTATTATAGCCATCAAATGAAGAATGTAGCCTGAATTGCATTGCTCCAATCTGGATGTTGCTCTCTATATCTGGTGCACACCTGTCTTTGACTATGCTCGTGACTCCTCTCATCTGACTTCCTTGGTGTGCCTCTCCATTTGCCATGTTCCTTGTTGTCTTATTTGGATTCTTATTTCATTTTGGTAGATCAAATCTCCACTAATTTTTTGAGAAAAGATACATGAGAAAGATTTTTGAGACCTTGCATACTAAGCAATATCGTGTCTGTAGTTTGGGTGTATGTAGAATTCTTTTCTTCGGAATTTTAGTCATTCCAGGTCATCTGTTGTGACCGTTAAGTCAGAAATTATTCTGATGACTACTTTTTTTTCTTTTTTCTTTTGTTTTGTACGTGTGTGTGTGCGTGTGTGTGACCATTTCCCCTACTTTTTTTTTTTTTGTCCCCATTTCACAATGACATGCTTTATTAGTATGAGTGTTTTCATCCATTGTGCTAGGTACGCATTGTACTTTTTTAATGTGGCAACTCCTGTCCATCACTTCACATTTATTTGTGATTCTCCTCTTCCCAGTTTCTCTTTGAAACAGTTATTCATTTAGATATTGGATCTCCTAGCCTGGTTCTCTGACTTTTTTTTTTTTTTTTCCAGTTTAAATCCTGCTTTCATTTTCTCTTTGTATTTTCTGGGAAGTTTATTTTCCAACATTTTCTGTGTCATAATTTTAATTTCTAGATGTTCTTTCTGGTTTTCTGAATGTTCACTTTTATAGCTTTCTGTAATTGTGATGCAACATTTTAACCTTTTGAGGATATAATAGGTATGTATTTTTAAAGACATTTTCTTTTCTCTGCCTGCTTCCTCCAAGTTGCTTAATTTTCTTTTTTGTTTTTGAACTCATGGCAGCAGTCCTAGTAAGGTAGAGGGAGGGAATTGAGGGATCTAGTTATTTTTCAAATAGCTTTCACCAAATTCTCCTTAATTTACTTCATCTCCTACTTAACTCCTAGTTCTAAAGGTGCTGCCAGCTTTTGAGACTTAAGGATCTAGCTGTGTACGTTGCTAAGTAATCACTTGTCCATTCTGTGTTCCAGTTCTTTTCTTTTTTTCCTTGCACTTTCTATAGTTGTGGACTTAGAAAAAAATGTCATCATTTTAGTGAGATTTTGAGAAGGAACAAAATTCAAATCCTATAGATGGATTACTGAATAGTGACAGATCACTGGAATAGACTGAACAGTCCAGAAGTAGACTTAAGTATATATTTTGTTGTAGTAAATTTGGAACATTTAGATCTGGGGGCGGGGGGAATAAAAGTCATCTGTAATGGCAACTAGGGTTTCTTTGGTATTATTTTGGTTTACTTGTTTGTGGATTCTTTTCTTCTCACTACATCTCTTTGTACCTCTTTCTTCCTTTTTTTAAAAAAAATTGTTGATTTACTTTTGAGAGAGTGCATACATGAGAGGGGCAGAGAGAGGGGTAGCCTGAGGATTCCAAGAGGGCTTTGCACAGACAGCAGCAACCCCAATGCTGGGCTTGAACCCACAAACTGCGAGATCATGACCTGAGCTGACGTTGGACACTCAACCGAGCCACCCAGGAGCCCCTTTTCTTTTCCTTTTAAATAGAGTATTTTTAGAGAAGTTTTTAGGTTCACCACAAAATTGAGAAGAAGGTACAGAGAGTTCTGGTGTATCTCCTGCTTCCATATGCACAGCCTCCCCCACTATCAACATCCCACACCAGAGCAGCACATTTGTTACACCAGATGACCTGTGTGGATACATCATTGTCCCCTCAAGTCTTTAGTTTACATTAGGGTTCATTCTTGGTGTTATACAATTGTTGGGTTTAGAAAAATACGTAATGACATGTATTTATCATTATAGTGTCACACAGAAGTAGTTTCACTGACTAAAATACTGTGTTCTTTGCTTTTTCAACCCTCCCTCCTAATACCTGGCAACCACTAATCTTTTTACTGCCTCCATAGTTTTTTTGCCTTTTCCAGAATGTCCTATAGTTGGAATCATAGCTTTTCAGACTGGCTTCTTTCACTTAGTAATGTACATTTATGGTTCCTCCATGTCTTTTCACAGTTTTTGATAGCCCAATTTTTGTGTGTGCAGAACAAATATTGCATTGTCTGGATGTACCACAGTTTATTTAGGACTTCTTAAATTAAAAAGTGTGTCCCCTCCACCAATAAAGTAAAGTGCTCCTTGTTTATACACTTCTGTAATCTACCTTTTCCCACATTTACGTTAGCATTTTAAAATCATTTTCTCAGCATCACTTTTAGTGCCTACGTCGTAAACACCATGATGTATCTGTTACCTTTTGGTTGTATCTTTTGTTTTATGTTGTCTCTACTTTTTATTTGCTAACATAAGAATATATAAAACTGTTAGTGTTCTGATACTTTGAAGAAATCTTTTAGACGTATAAAGAATATAGCTCTTTTTATATTTGAAAGCTTGATAGTTCACAAGCTCAGTAAATGGAAGGATATACTCTATAAACCTGGGGACATTTGAAAACTGTCCCTATGGTTTTCTAATTTTTTGAAAGAAATATAAGTTGATTTCTTTTGGAAGATAATTTAAATATTAAGTCTAGTTTTCTTACTAAAATTATAGTTGGTGTGCCTGGATGGCTCAGTTGGTAGAGCATGTGCGTGTTGATCTCAGGGTTATGAGTTCGAGCTCCCTATTGGCAGTAGAGCTTACCTTAAAAAAAAAAAAAAGCTATAATTATATTATATTACATAGATACGTATCTATGTAATATAATCTATACGTATAGATACGTATCTATGTAATATAATATTAATCTTTAACTTTTAACATTATAGAATTTTTTTTTAAGTTTATTTATTCATTTTGACCAACTGAGCCACCCAGGCGCCCCTAACATTAATAGAACTTTTAAAAAACATGTAGAATTTAGAAAGAATTCAGCTGCTGGTTTAACTGTGCCATGTAAAGATTGATTTTTTTAAGTGTATTTATTGTTATTTTTTTAATGTTTATTTTTGAGGGCGGGGGGCGGGATAGAGGTTCCAAGCGGACTCTGTGC
Source organism: Lynx canadensis (assembly GCF_007474595.2). Classification (NCBI taxonomy): domain Eukaryota; kingdom Metazoa; phylum Chordata; class Mammalia; order Carnivora; family Felidae; genus Lynx; species Lynx canadensis. The sequence continues at coordinate 123,290,070 of NC_044306.2, forward strand.
TGATAGCTGATAGCTGATAGGTGAGGCTCAGACTTATGAACCATGAGATCATGACCTGAGCCAAAATCAGTGCTCAACTGACTGAGCCACCCAGGCACCCCAAAGTTTATTTATTTATTTTGAGAGAGAGAGGAAATCCCAAGCAGGCTTCGTGCTGTCAGTGTGGAGCCTGACATGGGGCTTGAACCCAAGAACCATGAGATCATGACCTGAACTAAAACCAAGAGTTGTGCACTTAACTGATGAGACACAGGTGCCCCAAGATTGATTTTTAAACTAACATTCAGTGTCATTACGTTTTGTTATAGTTTTTTTTTTAAATTTTTTTTTTTTCGTTTATTTATTTTTGGGACAGAGAGAGAGCATGAACGGGGGAGGGCCAGAGAGAGAGGGAGACACAGAATCGGAAACAGGCTCCAGGCTCTGAGCCATCAGCCCAGAGCCTGACGCGGGGCTCGAACTCACGGACCGCGAGATCGTGACCTGGCTGAAGTCGGATGCTTAACCGACTGTGCCACCCAGGCGCCCCACGTTTTGTTATAGTTTTAAAAGCAATAAACTTAAAAAGAAGCAGCAGTTAAATTCTTTAAAACGTTTGCCTTTCAGATTGTAATTTTAAGCTTTAAAGAATAATTGAAATAGAAATTATCATGCTACTGGAACCAGTGTAATTTTGTGCAGTGAAAATGCTTGTCCTAACATCATTTTAATGTTATTTGAAGTACTTTTTAATTTTGTGTAATGTTTAACTTCTATAAATTTCCTTAGTTATTGTAAAGTAGGAGTCTCTGGTAGCCTTTGGTTTAACCAGCACTGACATTTAAATTTTATCGTTAGCCTGTTGTCATTCTAGATCACACATGTTTATTTATGTCTCTATCATCCCGCTTTCGTTTCTGAATTTGAGATCTTGTCCTAAGCAACATAAGATGTGCAGAGTAATTTGGGTGTCAGGTGATCTTAAATGAAACAAGGTGCCTACAACTCTTTCTAGTGAAGAGTTAAAGACATATGCATCCCGGGCGCCTGGGTGGCTCAGTCGGTTAAGCGTCTGACTTCGGCTCAGGTCATGATCTCGCGGTTTGTGAGTTTGAGCCCCGCGTCGGGCTCTGTGCTGACAGCTCAGAGCCTGGAGCCTGTTTCCGATTCTGTGTCTCCCTCTCTCTCTGACCCTCCCCCGTTCATGCTCTGTCTCTCTCTGTCTCAAAAATAAAAGTTAAAAAAAAAAAAAAAGACATATGCATCCAAGTTTTGAAATTCTATTCCAGAAGATCAGAAATTCAAGTGTGGCCTGTAGGGATTTTTTTTTTTTTTAATAGGTGTAAAATGTGGTTAAGTATACCTTGCTGTCTATTCAGAGATAGGCTTTTTTTTTTTTTTAAGCTGTAGAGCAGCAAACTTAATCAACTCTGTTCACTGAAAAGTTTAGTGCTAGTCATTAATTTTAATGAGGTAACTAGGTTATTGTTACTCAAATAGATTGAACACCTATTAAATTTTGCAGCACTTTAGATACGACACGATTTGTACAAATCATTACAGCTCTTCCCGTCTATACCTCTGCTTCAAGTATTTTTTGTTGTGTAGATGTCATTTTACATCAATTGAGAAGAATATTAAAATAAGTAATGTCTTTTGAATTGGAATTGATATATGGGCTTTCACAGTCCTTTACATGGAAAAATTTTCTCCCATTTGAGCAGTGCTTTAAACTTAAAAGGTTTGTATTTTGCTAAATCTGCATATGTTGTTTTTCTGCTTCAGCTTTTTATTTTAGAGCACAAAGATCACTATTTTGATCCTTTATTATGACAAGGAAGAAGATCTGCAAAATCCACAGCCTCCATTTTTGTGATGTGGGATGCTGGATTAGCTGGTATCACTTTAACAACCAAAACAATTGATTTAAACTATTTGTGATGCTTTTCAGTGTTTACACCAAGTTATATACCTTACAAGGCAAGTGGTAAAACCACTTGTTCTTGTGTATTTGTTAATTAATTATAGTAATTTACTTATGGGAGAGTGCTCGGGGAGTTGTATTGTTTGCAAGAGACCTAGGAACTGAATGTTTGGAGACGAGAAGGAAGAGTAGAGTATCTTGAAGTCTGTTTACATATCATACTTGTAGGAAATGATTTTCTCCTTCCAGTTATTTATATCCATAAAGAGAGGATTTTATTTATACTTGCCTGTATTTCTGAGGTATTTGACCACATAGGCAATTCGTATGCTGTCTTGTATAACAATATAAACCACTGTGATTAATCATTGGCATTTTCTTGCTTTTTATCCTAGTGGGATTTTGTGTGTGTTGGGAGTGTGAGGTGCACCATTTATGCCTTTTTTTTTTTTTTTTTTCTAGCTTATTGGCAGTGGCATGTGCTTGCAAGATAGTGAAGGTGTTGAGCCTGAGGCTGTGGCACTAAGTATAGTGTGTGTGTGTGTGTGTGTGTGTGTGTGTGTGTGTGTAGTATATAGTGTATAGTATATATATAGTATATACTATATATAGTATAGTATATACAGCACAGGGGTATGCTGCCTGGAAGGAGTACCTTAGTACCATGTACCTTAGTACCATATGTAATTTATTCTCCAACTCTGGGGCACTTTTGAGAGTGAACAAAGGTTCTAATAGCTGAAGCAACAAACAGGTAAAACCAGGACATGCAGTATTCCTATCCATGAACCCTGACAGTCTTGAATTCAGTGTAGAGTACAACTAGGCCATAGTAACTTCTCAGCACTTAAATTTGAAAAGCAGAGAGAACAGTAGTTTCACAGTATTGTGAAGATTAAATATATTGACTGAGTTTATATAAATGTTGAAATAACGTATATAAAAGTATGTAGCACATTATTTGATAGTAACTGCTTTGTAAGTGTTACCTATGATGAAGTGTGAGGATGGGTGTAACCACTTTAAAAGTCATAAAACACCATCCTTTTCTGTTCTTATTTGCTTACTCTTCTCATTATTTCATACCTTTCATGTATGTAGTGCCTTCAGTTTACTGAAATGTGGAGTAATTTGTAGAGATAATTGCAGTTATCTTTGCCATAATAGCATTTATATTTCTGTTAATTCTGCAACTGGTCTTTTCTAATTCTGCTAAGAAAAGTAGTGAAGCAAGGAAGGGAGAATATGAGAAAGTGCTACTGAAAATGGGTTACCAATAATATCATTATCCATTATTTGTTGTTCTGTTGAATTTGCCTGCAATTATACAACTGTGAATGGCAGAGCTGGGATTCTAATCTGGGTAACATGGCTCAAGAGTATGTGACCTAAACCAGTGCTTCTCATACTCTAGCAGAACATGAATTTGTTTTCTATTTTGTTTTTAAACAGTTTTAATGTAATGTTTTTGTAAATCATGGAAATAGGATAAAAGTGAAAAAAATGCACAAAAATGTAAGCCTGAATTTGCTATTTTTAGTGTGACCAGGTACAAAAATACTGTCAGATTTCTATGAAGTATTCTAAGTGTTTATGTTCCATATTATTTATTTATTTTGAGAGAGCACACACATGCACGTGCTGGAGGCGGTAGGAGGGGCAGAAAGAAAATTCCAAGCAGGCTCCACACTGTCAGCACAGAGCCCCATGTGGGCCTGGATCTCACAAGCTGTGAGATCATACCTGAGCCAAAACCAAGAGTCTGATACTTAACCGACTGAGCCACCCAGGCGCCCCTACTTTCTATTTCTATACCTAACCTCGTTGTAGACTATAACCAGCAGAAGTCTGTGGACCACACTTTGTTTTAAAACCTAACTTATTAGTGCCAAGTGATTTTTGCTTACTTCAAGTTAAGGTTTAGGGGATGCCCCAAAGGTGTGGGGGTTGGGAGACTCTGGAAGTTCTTAGTAGTAATATTTGTTCATTGAAGTAATATTTGTTCATTTGTTCATGGAAGACACTAATTGGGTGTCCTGAGGGTAAGGCTTATTGTTATTTCTAAGGAGAGATAGTTTGTGTGTTTGGGTTGAGTTAATGAAAAATCTTGAATGTTCATAACCATGAAAAAGCACACCATGGTTTTGGAATTAAAGCAGTGTAGAATTGAACATGGCTAGAAGGAAGAATCTAAACTTTAGTCAGATTAGAGAGACAATACTATATCTACGGAGTATCTAGCTTTATAATATTAGGATTGACCCACAAAGTTAATATTGTGTTTGATACATGTGCTGGTTTTTGCAGAATGTTACTACATTCTACCATGCTGTAGCAACATTCAAAAGTTGCTGGAGATTTCTTTGCGGCTAATTGTTAGACTTGTCCCACCCTTGCTCTACTCCCCCCCCCCCCCCCCCCCCGACTTTCTTCTCTTGCTATGACACCTATTGAGCCTGGGACCACTGAATTATAAGACAGCTTGTTTATTTGAATCTCATTAACTCAGCAAATCCAAAACCAGTTTTAATATTTTGCACTTAAACTCGTTGTCTTTTCTATTCCCTTACTTGTCATCAGTATTTAATCATTTTGATCTGTCAGTGAATGGCTTCCATTGCTCACAAGATGAAAGGTAACACTTTTAGCCTGACCTTTGAGGCCTTTCACAATCTCCCTTCAGCCCACTGTTCTAGTGTGTCTTTGGTTTCATGAACTCTTTAAGTCTCATTGGTTCTTTACCATCTTCTAGTTAAGCACTGCACTCTCATGGCTTTGTGGCTCTCATTGCTTTGAGAATGGCTCTCCGTTCTCACCACCTGAAATGTCTTATACAATAGTTTTTCAAGTATAGTTTGTCTTTTAAGCTAAAAATGTATTTGATTACTTGGAACAAAATTAACAACACAGGAAGCAACAGGTGTTGGCGAGGATGTGGAGTAAGGGGAACCCTCTTACACTGTTGATGGGAATACAAACTGGTGCAGCCGCTCTGGAAAACTGTATGGAAGTTCCTCAGAAAGTTAAAAATAGAACTACTTTGGGGCTCCTGGGTGTCTCAGTCAGCTCAGGTCATGATCTCACAGTTGATGAGTTCGAGCCCTGCAATGGGCTGTGCTGACAGCTCAGAGCCTGGAGCCTGCTTTGGATTCTGTGCCTCCCTCTCTCTCTGCCCCTCCCCAGCTCATACTCTCTCTCTCAATAATAAATAAAACATTAAAAAAATTTCTTTAAAAAAAAATAGAACTACCCTACAATCCAGCAATTGTAGTACTAGGTATTTACCCAAAGGATACAGAAATACTAATTTGAAGGGATACATGCACCCCAATGTTAATAGCAGCAATATCAACAATAGCCAAATTATGGAAACAACCAGGCGTCCATTGGTGAATGGATGAAGATGTGGTGTGTGTGTGTGTGTGTGTGTGTGTATACACACTGGATAATTAGCCATAAAAAATGAAAGAAATCTTGCCGTTTGCAATGGCATGGATGGAGCTAGAGAGTATTATGCTAAGCTGAGTAAGTCAAGTCAGAGAAAAACATGATTTACTCATATGTGGAATTTAAGAAACCAAATAGGGGTTTAAAAAAAGAGGCAGGCCAAGAAACAGGCTCTAAACTATAGAGAACAAACTGATCATTACTGGAGGGGAGGTCTGTGGAGGGAAGGGTTTAAGGAGGGCATTGGGCTGTGATGAGCACCCAGTGTTGTATGTTAAGTGTTGAATCACTAAATTCTATACCTGAAACTACTGCTACACTGTATGTTAATTGGAATTTAAATAACAACTTGGAAAGAATGTATTTGATTACTTTGAGAGTAGCTATAATCTGTTAAATTAGCCTTTTGTGTTTTTGCATAATTTTAAAATTTAGAAATACTGGTAAAGCATGGGTATTTTAGATGTAATTTCTAATGAAATTTGCTTACAGAGGAGACTGTCAAGCTGAGAGAGTAGATACAGGAATGTTGTGGAACTTTGTGGTGAAGAATTTTGTTTTTAAATTGAATGTAAATTTGAAACTATTTTATTATTTGCTCTATATGTGAAGCAACAATAAAAATGACAGGTTATAAAATGTTTTTTAGTTCTTCTACAATCATACAATAATTTTGGTTCCTTGCTGATTTGATGATCTTCCACATTTAAAAATAACTGATTGAATCAGTTGTTAAACATACCATGAAAACCCCTGCTATGGAGTTTTCAGAGAGAATTTTGTGAAATTGCTGTTGACAAATACCACATAGCCCTCCTGTACCTATTTCATGGTAATCTTAAGTCTCAGAAACCTTCGTAGTTAATAACTTTACAAATAGTTTTAAGAGGAGATAAAATTTTAAGATAATTTTATTTTCAAATTCAGTTTATATTAGAAGTACTTAGCAAATTAGGACAAATAATGGATAATTTGGAGATTTGTTACAGGCTTATGCTTAAGAGTGGAACTGAAAGTGTGGTTTTTTTGTTTCAGTCCCTTAGAAAAATAAATTGTATTTCTTTGTTCTGGTTTGGCATATGGTGGTAATTATAAATCATTTTTTGATCAAAGAGTTTAATATATTATGGCCATCATTCTGGACATCGTTTCTCATTGTATATGTTGCCATAGATTCAAGAGGTTGTTTAGAAATTGGAATTTCCCCGTAGAATGGACTACCCCCACTGAATTAGCCTGAAAGTTTTAAATAGCCTACATTGATATTATTTTTCTAATGTTTTATCTCAGTTAAAAAAAAATTCCGATTATGTGAATCAAACTTAAGAGGTTTTATAACAACAAAATAATAAGTTGAAAGAAATTAGCAGGAAATGATTTTAATGAGGCATGCCTCAATAGTCCCAAGTTTTGTTTTGTTTTTTTTTTTCCTTTGCAATAATTTACAACATAACTGCAAGAAACTTAGAAGGTGACTGTTTGATAGTAAGCTTTTTGGTTTAAATTTCTGCTGATTAAGAATGGATTGGTGAGGGGCTCCTGGGTGGCTCAGTCAGTTAAGCCTCTAACTCTTGAATTTGGTTCAGGTCATGATCTCACAGTTCCTGAGACTGAGCCCCGTGTCTGGCTGTGTGCTGGCATCACGGAGCCCTCTGGGATTCTCTCTTTCCTGCTCTCTCAGCCCCTCTCCTGCTTGTGTGTGCCTGTTCCTCTCTTTCTCTCAAAATAAACATTAAAAAAAAAAAGAATGGACTGCTAAGAAAAGTAGATGGTCATAACAAAATATGACCTAAATGAGAAAATGTATGCCAAGAAAATATGCATTTTTTTCTTTTTTTTTGAAAATGTGCCCTGTATAATGTTAATGTTTTCATAGGTAATTTCTATCATGAAGTGGTTTCTAAATCTTATTAGATTTGGTTTGTGCCATATGGATATTTTCATAGAGTATTTTGTATTCCATCTTGAAAATAATTGGCTATTAAAACCATTTTTGCTTTATTAGAAGAGTTTGAGAAATCCTTAAGTTAAAATTTTAAACAGAAGACTATTAAACTGCACATAGTAACTTAAAAGGCTAAATAAAAGAAACATCAATATTGCTTACGTTATGAAAAAGAGGTTTTAACTACTGAAAAGATGAATGTCTATGGTTAAGATATTTTTTTTTTTTAAATTTTTCTTTTTTCAACGTTTATTTATTTTTGGGACAGAGAGAGACATAGCATGAACGGGGGAGGGACAGAGAGAGAGGGAGACACAGAATCGGAAACAGGCTCCAGGCTCTGAGCCAACAGCCCAGAGCCCGACGCGGGGCTCGAACTCACGGACCGCGAGATCGTGACCTGGCTGAAGTTGGACACTTAACCGACTGCGCCACCCAGGCGCCCCTATGGTTAAGATATTTTTTAGAGTATTTGTCTTAACACCTAGCATATTTCTATATTAAAAGTGAATACTGAAAGATTTTAAATTATACTTATTCATATATCCACAGACACATTTTTTAAAGTTGAGTATTTTGGTTATAAGAAAAATCTAAAATTATATATTCTTAGTATAAAGACTAAAACATCAAGTAAGGTAGGACTTTTAAATTTTAAAAGAAACTTTTTTTAAATTCTAGGAACTGAATATACTTTTTCCTGTTATTAACTGCTTTCAATTCCTATGTGTCCAGAGACTTTTTATACCATCTGAGTCTTTCATCATTCCCCTAATTGTGAGAAGAGTTGAGAAACCAAAAAGAAAGGAAAATACTGAGTTAGGTGACATTTTGGACCTCATGAAACTTGTAATTACTCATACTATAATTAATTATTTTTTAGTGTGCTGCTGACATAAACTGTTTAAATAAATGTTCTGAAAGTATGGTTTGTATTGAGGATTTGGAACTTACGAGTAAATTTTACTTGTCTTTTAGATAAGAGAATTTACTGAACTTTTGGAGGAAGAATATACTTCATACCCAACCTCACAAATCCATATATATACTCTGTCCTTTGCTAGGACCAATCACTAATATTTTAAACTCCCTAAGACATCATTATTATTGTTCCTTTAAACTATTTGTAGTTTCTTACATATTTACCCACTGATTTACCTTTTGCAGGGCTTTTCATTCCTTTTTTGCATTTTCATGTTCCTAGTGGGATCTTATTCTTCCTCTAGCCTGAAGACTTTTCCTTTGGTGTTCCCCTTACGTTGGACCTGTGTGTATGTGGGGTGGTGGTGGTGTGGGGTGGGTTGTGAAGGATATTTTTCCTAGGCATTGAATTCTAGGTTGACAGTTTTTCTTTCAGCATGGAGATATTCTGTTGTCTTATGGCTTCCATAGTTGCTGTTGGAAAGTTAGGGGTGTGTGTGTGTGTGTGTGTGTGTGTGTGTGTGTGTGTGTGTTTCCCTCCTAACTGCTTTTATTTTTATTAAAAAAAATTTTTTTAGTATTTATTTTTGAGAGAGAAGGAGCATGCGTAGGGGAGGGGCAGACACACACACACACACACACACACACACACAATTCGAAGCAGGCTCCAGGCTCTGAGCTGTCAACACAGAGCCTAATGTAGGACTTTCGAACTCACGAACTGTGAGATCATGACCTGAGCCGGAGTCAGATGCTTAACCAACTGAACCACCCATCTGCCCCCGCCCCCAACACCGATTTCCTAACTGCTTTTAATATGGCTTCTTTATATTTAGTTTTCAGTAGTTTGAATCTGATGTGCCCAGATACAATTTTGTTTGTGTTTTACTGCTTGAAATTCCTTCAGGTTTTTGAGTCTGTGACTTGAGTTTCGGATGAGATACTATATATTTTGGTCATTATTTATGTATTGCTTCTGTCCCATTTTCTCATCTTGTCTTTGAACTTTTTAAACCTCTTCGACAGTGTTTTTTTTTCTTCAAATTTTTATTTAAATTTTAGTTAACGTACAGTGTAATATTGGTTTCAGCAGTAGTATTCAGGGATTCATCACTTACATACAACTCCCAGTGCTCATCATAACAAATGCCCTCCTTAGCACCCATCCCCCATCTAGCCCATCCTCCATCTACCTCCTTCCAACTCCTCAGTTCTCTATCGTCAAGAGTCTCTTATGGTTTGTTTCCCTCTCTTTTTTCTCCCTCCTCCCATATGTTCACCTGTTTTGTTTCTTAAATTTCACATATGAATGAAATCTTATGGTGTTTGTCTTTCTTTCACTTATTTCTCTTGGTATAATACACTAGCTCCATCCACGTTGTTGCAAATGGCAAGATTTCATTTTTTTTTAACAGCTGAGTAATATTCCGTGTGTGTGTGTGTGTGTGTGTGTGTGTGTGTGTATTTACCACATCATCTTTATCCATCGGTTGATGGGCATTTGGGCTCTCTTCATAGTTAGGCTGTCATTGATACCAGTGTTTCTTAGCATCTATTTTCCCCCTCTCTCTATTTGAATATCTTCTGTTGACTTATCTTTGATTTCACCAGTCTTACATTCTGCTGAGTTGAATTTCTTGTTAATCAAATTCAGAGAGCTCTTAATTTCAGACATTGTACTTGGCAGTTCCATAATTTCCATTTGGTTCCTTTAAAATAGATTTGTTCCCTTTTTTTAAGTTTATTTATTTTGAGAGAGAGAGAGCACACAAGGCTGGGAGGAACAGAGAGAGAGGGAAAGAGAATTCTAAGCAGGTTCCACACTGACAGCACAGAGCCCAGTGTAGAACTCAAAATCAGGAACCATGAGATCATGACCTGAGCCTAAACCGAGTCAGATGCTTAACTGACTAAGCCACCTAGGCACTCTCAGTTTCATTTTCAAATACTCTGTTTTTTTCATCTCTCTCCTTATCTTTTCTTCTATTTTACTGTAACAATCTTGATTATTAAGACTTTGCTATTTTCCCATAGTAATCATAGTTATTAATTTCATTATTTGGATCATGCTTGGATGTCTTTCTGTGGACAGGTTAATCTCTTGATGATTAGTGACTTAAGAAATTCTTTACATGTCTAGTAATGTTTGATTGGTAGGGTATTGTAAATAACATTCAGAGACACAGGATTATGTTCTCTCCTGAAGAGTGTAGAGTTTGGTTCTTGGAGGCACTTAATTTATAGGTAGATTACCTTGATATTGTCAAAGGTTGGTTTTAGGTTTTGTTAGATGTGTTTCACCTGATTCCTAGGGCATGGCCTTTCTAGGATTTCATCAGAAAGCTGAGGATTTCACCCACCCACTCTGGCTTGGTCTGAACCCAGTCTTATGTTATTGGCCTCTGAAGTCTTGGCTCAGCTGTTGCTGTACTCTGAATGTCACAGTTTAAACTAGCCAAGGACCTGCGAGGGCTTTTAACCTAGATTTTTTGAGGCTCACACCTCTGCAGCCCATTTTTCTCTAGTACTTTGTCTCCCAAAGCCCACCTGCCTTGTTAGTCCCTAACCGTTCCCTGTTTATTCATGGAGACTGCCTGTCTGGAGACTGTCATTAATTTTAAGCTAGTGGGGTAAGGAATAGTTTTTGGTAATTATACGAAGATGTAAATTGACTGTGATGGAAAAATGCAGTAAAAAATGGTGATTTTTAAAGCATTGACTGTAAATTTTAGGGTCTTAATTGCTTTGTAAACATTTAAATTTATTACTTAAGTGATCACGCCAATAAATTCCTATTGAGTATAGCACTTTGCTCATTGGCATTATAATTATGAGCAAAATCAAGACCTAGCTCCTGCTGTGAGCAATTTCTTAGGCCAGTAGAAATTAATTCCTGGACATGTCATGTTATTAAGAAAAATGTGTTTTGTCAGTTGAATATTTACCACCTACCTGCTAGATCTTTTAGATCCTACATAACTGATTTACATAATCTTGTTAATGTGAACATAATATCTCGAGGGTTTTGCTGGTTTAAATTTGACCCCTAGACTCTTGTTGTGGTGCCCTTTTTGAACAAAATCAGCTTTTCTTTTAGCTTCTGGTGCCTTTCCTTGGCATTCTGTTTTGTTGACCATAATTTATAACAGGGTGAAGAGCTACATGAGCTGTGAACACAGATCATCCACAAGCTCCTTTTTTCCCTGACATTTTTAGATGGCAATATTAATTATGTCTAACCAAGAAGAAGATTTAGTTCAAGCCAGTGTTGAGCTTTTTTGCCTAGGGCTAGTTGAAAATGACAGAAGTTGCAGAACTTTTAGGTTACTATATAACAGTATGACATGAAGGAAAGACCTATATAGTATTGACTTGGTCACTTTATAAAGCTGTTATACTCTCCAACATTAGTTGTATTCCCCCCATTCTCCAAATCGTACATAGTACTTTAATGGTATGTTAAGAAAGACAGCTGATTTCCTTAATTTTGTTGCATGGTGTCTAACAATCTTTCTGATACTAAAATGCGTAAGTGAAAGATAACTGTATATAATATTGTTACTGTATTTTTAAACTTGAGAAACCCTTTGCTCTTAGTGCAGAGATGGCTAGAATGGGAGAGTCGGGTGCTTTTCTTAGAGCTTGGTCTGTGGTCTATTTTATGAAATGCTTCTGCTGTAATTTTTTCTCCTTAGAAAGGGAATATTGGCAATATTAGTTCAAGTTGATTTAGAGTATTGTTATCATAGTTAAGACATTTAAAATAATGTTTTATTATTTTCCATTAGGAAACCACCCCTACTCCTAATCCCCCGCCTTCAGAAGAAGAGAAAACAGAATCTAATCAGGAGGTTGCTAACCCAGAACACTATATTAAACATCCTTTACAGAACAGGTAAGCCTTCTGACATACAGGTTTTTCTGACTTAGGCAGTAAGGTAAATGGTGAATGACTGGGTGAGACTAGTTTTAAATATATTAGGTTGAGGATTCCATTTTCATTTGGGTAACCTGTTTCTAGTAAGCAGTTTTATGTGTGAGTCTTGAGCTCAGAAAGAACTGGTTGAGACATTGGGTTTGAAGTTCACCAGTAATTGGTGGTGAGTGAAACTAGTAGTACATGAATTCTCTTTAAAGTGAACTTGACTCAAGACAGAGGCTTGGGATACCAGCATGTAAGGGATTTTTTGGAGGGAGAATGCCTATGAAGGGTTTAGACATATAAACTGTATAAACTAGAATAGAGTGGTGGTCAGAGAAGCAAAGAAAATGGTTTGTTTTAAGGACAGGTATGTGGTCAATAGCGTATGTGCCACAAAAAGGTCACATACCCATTGGATTGAGTAATAAACATTTCAGAATGGCCATTGGATTGAATGGCAAATTCTTTGCTAATGTAGGAGAAAATTTAGTAGAATGTAGATGATGGAAAAAGATTGGAGTAGTTTGCATAGTGAATAGAAAGTATACAAATGTGTTATAGAGAAGATAAGCAACTTAAAGTTGGGGTGTGAAGGAGAAAAAGCTCTAAGGGATGTGGAGTCTGGTGGGTGGTTTTTTTTTGTTTTTTTTTAAAGTAGGCTCCACAACCATTGTGGAGCCCAATGTGGAGTTTGAACTCACAACCCTGAGATCAAGACCTGAGCTGAGATCAAGGGTCGGACACTTAACTGAGCTACCCAGGCACTCCGGTTAGTTTGTATTTAAGCCAAGTTAGAAGAAAAGAGGAGAGGTTAAGATGAGTTAAGCTTTGGGGCACCTGGGTGGCTCAGTTGGTAGAGCATGTGATTCTTGATCTCAGGGGTTGTGAGTTTAAGCCCCATGTTGGGTGCAGAGCCTACTTAAAAAAAAAAAAAAAGATGAATTGAGTTTCATAGTTACAGTTGACTATAGCTCATTAACACCACCCCACCACTTCCCAGTATGTTTGTATTTTTATGGTTTATATGATGAAAATTAAAATGAATGTACTGAGAGCTGATGGTGAAAAGAAAAAGGCAATGCAGAAACATTGTAAGAATCTGGAGGAAAGTAAATTGGAATTAATTTCTGGGGATATATAAGTGTTCAAGTTCCTTTCATTCTCCTACCCCAAGACTTTTAAAGATCCTATAAGCCTATGTATGTTTCACAGCATACTGTGTTTTATCGGATTTTGCAGATACTGCATTTTTTTTTCAAATTGAAGGTTTGTGGCAACCCTGCATTGAACAAGTCTGTTGGTGCTATTTTTCCAACAGCATTTGCTCATTTTGTGTCTCTCACATTTTGGCAATTCTCACAATATCTCAAACTTTTTCACTGTGTTTGTTATGGTGATCTGTAATCAGTGATCTTTGATTTGTTACTATTATAGTTGTGTTGGGGCACCATGAACTGTGCCCATATAAAATGGCAAACTTAATAAATGTTGTCTGTGTTCTGACTGCTTTCCTGACCAGTTGTTCCCCCATCTCTCTCCCTCTCCTCTGTTCTCCCTATTCCCTGAGGCACAATATTGAAATTAGGTCAATAAGTAACCCTACAGTGGCCTCTAAGTGCTCAGGTGAAAGGAAGAGTCCCACACATCTCACTTCAATTCAAGAGCTAGAAATGATTAAGCTGAGTGAGGAAGGCATGTTGAAAGCCAAGAGAGGCCAAAAACTAAACCTGTTGTTCAACAGCCAAGTTGTGAATGCAAAGGAAAAGTTCTTGAAGGAAATTAGTGCTACTCCAGCAAGCACATGAATGATAAGAAAGTGAAACAGACTTACTGTTGAAATGGAGAAAGTTTGAGTGATCTGGATAGAAGATCAAACCAACCTTAACATTCCCCTAAGCCAAAACCTGATCCAGAGCAAGGGCCTAATTCTCTTCAATTCTGTGATGGCTGAAAAAGGTGAGGCAGCTGCAGAAGAAAAGGTTAAAGCTAACACAGGTTTGGTTTGTGAGGCTTAAGGAAAGAAGCCATTTCCATGATATAAAAGGGCAAGATGAAGCAACAAGTGCTGATGTAGATGCTGCAGCAAGTATCCAGAAGATTTAGCTAAGATCATTATGAAGCTGGCTTCGCTAAACAATAGATTTTCAGTGAAGATGAAACAGCCTTTTAGTGGAAGAAGATTTAGTCCATCTAGATGGACTTCCATAGCTAGAGAGGAGAAGTCAGTGCCTGGCTTTAAAGCTTCAAAAGACAGGCTGACTTTCCTGTTAGAGTCTAATACAACTGGTGGCTTTAGGTTGAAGCCAGTGCTCATTTACCATCCTGAAAATCCTAGGGCCCTAAAGAATAATGCTATATCTACTCTCCTGTGCTTTATAAATGGAGCAATAAAGTGGATAACAGCACTTCTGTTTACAACATGGTTTACTGAATATTTTAAGCCCAGTGTTGAAACTTGCTCAGAGCAAAAAGATTCCTTTCAAAATACTACTCATTGAAAATGATTCTGGTCACCCAAGGGTTCTGGTTGGGATGTACAAGGTTCATGTTATTTTCATGCCTGCTAATACAACATCCATTTTGCAGCTTAAGAGTAATTTTGACTTCCAAGTCTTACTATTTAAGAAATACATTTTGTAAGACTATAGCTGCCATAGATAGTCATTCCTCTGGATGATCTGGGCAAAGTACATTGAAAACCTTCTGGAAAGGATTCACTGTTGTTTGTTTGTTTGTTTTTTTTTTTAATGTTTATTTTTGAGAGAGGGAGAGAGTGCGTGGGTGGAGGAAAGGCAGGGAGAGAGGGGGACAGAGGATCTAAAGCAGGCTCTGCAGAGAGCCAGATGAGGGGCTCCAACTCAGACTGTGAGATCATGACCTGAACCCAAATCAAAGTCAGATGCTTAATCAACTGGGCCACTCAGGTGCCCCTGGAAAGGATTCACCATTCTGAGATGCCATTAAGAACATGGTGATTCATGGGTAGAGCTCAAAATGTCAACATGAACAAGCATTTGGAAGAAGTTGATTCCAGTCCTCCTGGATGACTTTGAAGGGTTCAAGACTTTGGTGGAAGAAGTAACTACAAATGTGGTAGAAATAGCAAGAGAACTAGAATTAGAATTGGAGCCTGAAGGTGTGACTGAATTGCTATAATCTCATCATAAAACTGAATGGGTAAGGAGTTGCTTATTATGGATAAGCACAGAAAATAGTTTCTTGAGATGGTACCTACTCCTGGTGAAGATGCTGTGCAGATTGTTGAAATGACAACAGAAGATTTAGAATATTACATAAACTTAGTTGGATAAAGCAGCAGCAGAGTTTGAGAGGATTGACTCCAATTTTGAAAGAAGCTCTGTGGGTAAAATACCAAACAGCATTGCATGCAATGGAGAAATCGTTTGTCCAAGGAAGAATCAATCAGTGTTGACAGCAAATTTTCATTGTTGTCTTACTTTAAGAAATTACCGCAGCCACCCCATCCTTCAGTAACCACCCACTGGTCAGGCAGCAGCCAGCAACACCAAGGCAAGACCTTCCATGAGCAAAAAGGTGACTCACTAAAAGCTTGGATAATGGTTAGCATTTTAAGTTTATTTATTTTGAGAGAGAAGTCCTCAAGCAGGGCTCAGACTCATGAACTGTGAGACCATGACCTGAGCCAAAATCAAGAGTCGGATGCTTAACTGACTGAGCCATCCAGGCACCCCCAGCAATAAAATATTTTTAAATTGAAACATACACATTTTTAAATACATAATCCTATTGTATCCTTACTATACTACAGTATAGTATAAACATAACTTTTATGTGCAGTGGGAAACCAGAAACTTCAATTGACATTATTGCAATATTTGCTTTATTATGGTGGTCTGTAACTGAATCTGCAGTATCTCTTATCGTTTCTCATTATCTTGGTAGACTCACTGAAATAAAAGTCCAAATGTGTTTTGTGTAGTTTTTCATAGGAGACCTGTAGTTCAGCATATCCTGTAGCGAGGAAGAAATTAATGCTCTGGACAGTGAAGATTGTCAGCTAGTGAGTGAGTTATCGAAGATCAGATAGTCCATAGAGGTATAATCTATCCTCAAGAAAGCATTATACCAAAGTTGAACTATTGATTAGCAGCAATTTCATATAATTCAGCCTAACAGCACCAAACCCCTTAAGGTATTTTTTCATCTTTTTAGTATTATCTTATAAAAAGCCACTCTTTATGCCTTCTGTCTGTGCTAAGCCCAGTTTTTAGTGTTGTTGTTGGGAAAGTAATCAAGACATAATCCCTCACAGTTTGAATAAAATCTGAGGAGCCCCTGGGTGGCTCAGTTGGTTAAGCAACTGACTTCAGCTCAGGTCATGCTTTCATGGTTTTGGTTTTGGGGTTCCAGCCCCACATCGGGTTCAGAGCCTGGAATCTGCTTCAGATTCTCTGCCTCCCTCTCTCTCTGTCCCCCCCCCCCCCCACACACACTCTCTCAAAAAGTAAGTAAA
Source organism: Lynx canadensis (assembly GCF_007474595.2). Taxonomy (NCBI): domain Eukaryota; kingdom Metazoa; phylum Chordata; class Mammalia; order Carnivora; family Felidae; genus Lynx; species Lynx canadensis. The sequence continues at coordinate 123,306,703 of NC_044306.2, forward strand.
CATAAAAAAAAATTTTTTTTTTTAAAGTGTCATCAGTAGGGGTGCCTGGGTGGCTCAGTCAGTTGAGCGTCCAGCTTCGGCTCAGGTCCTGATATCATGGTTTGCGAGTTTGAGCCCTACGTCGGGCTGTGTGCTGACAGCTCAGAGCCTGGAGCCTGCTTTGGATTCTGTGTCTCCCTTTCTTTCTGCCCCTCCCCCACTCATGCTTGCTCGCTCGCTCTCTCTCTCTCTCTCAAAAATAAATAAACATTAAAAAAAATTTTTTTTTAAAGTGTCATCAGTAGACAAATGGCCTGTGAGGATTTCAGTTTCTCTATGATTGCACTTCCTGTGTAAAATAGCATCATTTAGAAAAATATTCCAGGATGCTTTATGTTCACATTTTGGTAGTTTCCTCATTATTTACTTAATCTATAATAATTATAAGAAAGCAAATCATCAGAGTACAAGTATATAAAGTAAATGTTCTCTGATTTTCCTCAGATATTCTCTTCTCCATTTTACTTTTCTTCACTCTGTGGAGTAGTCAGTGCTAAATTTGGTTTGTAGTTTTCCAGAGCTTTTCTTTTTTCTTCTTTTAAAATTTTTAATGTTTATTTACTTTTTTTTTTTTTATATTTTTTTATTAAATTTTTTTTTTCAACGTTTATTTATTTTTGGGACAGAGAGAGACAGAGCATGAACGGGGGAGGGGCAGAGAGAGAGGGAGACACAGAATCGGAAACAGGCTCCAGGCTCTGAGCCATCAGCCCAGAGCCCGACACGGGGCTCGAACTCACGGACCGCGAGATCGTGACCTGGCTGAAGTCGGACGCTTAACCGACTGCGCCACCCAGGCGCCCCAATGTTTATTTACTTTTGAGAGACAGGGAGACAGAGCACAAGCAGGGGAGGGACAGGGACAGAGAGAGAGGGAGACACAGAATCGGAAGCAGACTCCAGGCTCTGAGCTGTCAACACAGAGCCTGATGCGGGGCTTGACCTCATGGAGCGTGAGATCATGACCTGAGCCCAAAGTCAGACGCTCAACCAACTGAGCCACCCAGGCGCCCCTCCAGAGCTTTTCAATGTACATATCTTTTTTTTTTTTTTTTTTTTTTTTATACAGGTGACCTTTTTTGTTTGTGCAGATTTGGGCTCATTATTTTAAACTACTGCCTTATAGTAAATGAATATATAGTCATATTAAGCTTATATTAATGAGTATATAGATTTTGTTTTCTATTTACAGTGTTGTAGTGTACACATTCCTATATGTTTTTGTGCACTTGTGTGAATATATTTATAGAAGTTTCAGATTTCTTAGGTTAAAGACTAACTTTTGTAGATAATTGCCAAATTATCCTCCTTTTATCAGTTTAGGCTCTTAGCAGTTTGAGAGTTCCTGGTTTCTACATCTTTGCCAATTGGTGCCATCAGTCTTTTCAGGACCAGATGAACTGGTCCTATTCTGATTTATAAAACCAATGTCTTGTCATTTTGTTTGCATTTCTTTTATTGAAGTTCCAAAGCAGTTTCATATTTATTGATCATTTTTGTTTTTATCTGTGGACAGACTGCTCATTTCTTTTGTCTGTTGAGGTGGAAGGGTGGTATCTTTTAAAGTTTAATTCCAAGCACTATAATTAGGGATGCTAACTCATCCAGGTGGGGCATTAGGTTGAAAATGAATTACCAAATCATTTGTCTTAGAGCATTGTCTGTGGAATTATGTTTTTTACAGGTCTTTTTTTTTTTGGTGGGGGAGGGAGGGGCAGAGGGAGAGAAAATCTCAAACAGGCCTCCATGCCCAGTGCTGGGGGGAGCGTTGGCAGGTGGGAGACTTGATCTCATGATTTCATGACTGTGAGCCAAAATCAAGAGTTGGATGATTCTTAACTCAGGCGCCCCACAGGTTTTTGATATTTATGTAGTCCAGTATCACCTTTCCTCCATGGCTCTGGGTTTCATGTCCGACGTCTTAGGGATAACTTTACCCACATAATTATCCCCCCCTTTTTTTGAAAGTTTATTTATTTGTTTTGAGAGAGAATGTGCATGCGAGTGGGGGAGGGGTAGAGGGAGAGAGGGAGAGGGAGAGAGAGAGAGAGAGAGAGAGAGAGAGAGAATATCCCAAGCAGGCTCCATGCTGAACACGCAGGGCTCTTCTCACAGCCAAGAAAGATCATGACCTGCACTGAAACCAAGAGTCAGTCAACCAACTGAGCCACCCAGGCACCCCTACCCACATAATTATTCTATTAAGTAACTGCATGGTAGTCTCTTTTATGTATGTATATGTTATTTAAGTCAGCAGTTCTCAAACTTTTTGGTCTCATGACCTTTTTATACTCTTAAAAGTTATTGAAAGGGCTCCTGGGTGGGCTCAGTAGGTTAAGCGCCAGACTTCGGCTCAGGTGATGATCTCACGGTTCGCGGGTTTGAGCCCCTTGTCGGGCTCTGTGCCAACAGCTCAGAGCTTGGAGCCTGCTTTGGTTTTGTCTCTCCCTCTCTCTCTCTCTGCCCCTCCCCTGCTTGCTCTCTGTCTCTCTGTCTCTCTTTCAAAAATAAACATTAAAAAAATTTTTTTTAAGTTATTGAAGACTTCACAGAGCTTTGGTTATATAGATTTTTATCTATTTCCATTTATTGTTAGAAAAAGCCGAGAATATGTAAAATTAAATAGTCATTTAGAAAATCCATTGTATGTTAATATAAGTGTTTATATTTTATTTATTTTGAGAGAGAGAGGGAGAAAGGGGCAGAGACAGAGGAAGAGAGAAAATCTCAAGCAGTCTCCACACTGTCATTGCAGAGCCCTGTGCTGGGCTCAAACTCATGAACTGTGAGATCGTGATCTGAGCTGAAGTCGGATGCTTAACCGACTGAGCTACTCAGGCACCCCAACATAAATATTTTATATGAAAAAATATTTAAAAAATATAATGGGAAGTATAGCATCTTTGCATTTTTATAAATCTCTTCAAGTGCCTGACTTAATAGAAGTTAGTTGTATTTTTATAGCTGCTTCTGCATTCAGTCTATGGAGGAGATAACTTGTTTTATATTAAGTATGAGAAAATGTGAAGTCACACAAATTCATGGTTGGAAAATGGAAGAGGGTATTTAATAGCCTTTTAAGCTAATGATAGCCATTCTTCTTTGATACTAGGTTTCTTATAGGTCACCTGCAATGTAAAATCTGAAACCATATCCAAGAACCTTTCTTTCTTTCTTTTCTTTTTTTTTTTTTCCAGTATTTTATTTGTTTTTGAGAGAGAGACAGAGCATGAGTCAGGGAGGTGCAGAGAGAGAGGGAGACAATCTGAAGCAGGCTCTAGGGTCTGAGCTGTCCGCACAGAGCCCAACACGGGCTTGAACTCTTGAGCGGTTAAGATCATGACCTGAGCCAAAGTTGGACGCTTAACTGACTGAGCCACCCAGGTGCCCCTCCAAGAACTTTTCCTACTCTGTTATGTTAAAAAAATCTATTGGCTTGTCTTGCATTTAGAATGGATCTTTTACTCATGCATGATTTTGCAACATCACTGGTCATTTGGAAAACAGTGAGTTATACAGATTTTCTGGATATTGATACTTTTCATTATATAGTATCAAAACAGTAATATTTATATCACTAGTAAACTCACTAAACTTTAGGAAGTTTGTCAAGCTCAACAGGGGCACATGCAGGATTTCCAAAATTCTGATTTTTCCCCTGAAAGCCCACAGTAAAGCATCAGGCTCACTACTTCATTTTCAAGAAATAACCATGGTTTATCTGTCAGTCATGGTTAAAGTGGTGTGCCATGAAAAAAGTGGCTAATTCATTTCACAGTTCAGTTTTTTAAGCATTGTTCTTTGGTGTGCAGAAGTGTTTTTTTGTCGTTTTTGATTTTTTTGCAGAGTATGAAGAAGACTGTATACAGATTGAAATTTAATGAAACCAATAATTACTGCTTCATCAGTTGTATTCTTAGCTAAAACATTGTTGTTACTGTGAGAGGTGGTGATAATAAAGGGTATAGTGACTACTAATACAGTTCGGTCCCACTGTATGAAACTTTGTAAGACACCAGCAGATTCACTGCACCATTGCTTTTGTACCATTAGTATAGATGTTAACAGTGAAAAGTAAAAGAATGCCTTAGCATTATTATGAAAATAGTTTTTACTTATCACATCTTCTGATAAGGGTCTGGGGGTCCCCTAAGTGTCTTGCAAACCACATTTTGATAACTGTGATTTAAATGATCCCTTGTTGAAGGAATGTAAGATGTTTCCAAATTTTCCAGTATTAAGAACATTCTTGTACAACGTTTTTGCCTAGTCATCTAATTATTAGGATAAATTTTTGCATGTTTAATGGCTGAGTGCAGTAAAAAAGACAAAAAGACAATTTTGGTATCATGTTTAATTGAGATATAATTGACCTATTATATTAGTTTCAGGTGTAGCACATAACTCAGTATTTATGCATATTGTGAAATGATCACTATAGAAAGGGTACTTAACATCTGCCATGATAGAGTTACAAAGTTTTTTTCCTTGTGATGAGAACTTTTATTGTTTCTTAGCAACTTTCATACACATAATACATTGATATTAACTGTAGTCACCATGTTGTATGTTACATAGTTAGGAGTTATTTATTTTATAACTGGAAGTTTGTTACCTTTTGACTGCTTTCACCCTTTTTCACCCTACCCCTACTTCTAGCAACCAGTCTGTTCTCTGTGTCTATGAGGTTGTTTTTTTTGTTTTTTAAGATTCCACATATAAATGAGATCATATGGTATTTGTCTTATTTCTTTGTTTCACTTAGTTAGCATAATGCCCTCAACGTCCATTCAGTGTTGCAAATGACAAGATTTCTTCCTTTTTTTGGGGGGGGGGGTGGGCGAATAAATATCCATGGCGTACATACAACACTTATTTTATCCATTCATTCTTTGATCGACGCTGACGTTGTTTGCACATCTTGACTTTGTAAGTAATGCTGCATGAACATGAGAGTGCATATTTTTTTTTGAGTTAGTGTTTTCATTTTATTCCGATAAATAACCCAGAAGTAGAATTGCTAGATGATATGGTAGTTCAATTTTTAATTTTTTGAGGAAAGATTGAATTAATTTTGGAAGACCAAAGTATAGTACTTGACCTTACATTTATGTTTAATAATTTTTATGCCTTTCCTTTTTTCTTTTTTATCCTCCTTGATAGTGGGTTGGCAAATTCAAATTATCAAGTGGATGTTGAAATGCATCTCATTTTTATGTCAGATTATCCAAACATTAATCATGGAGTTATGAAATATATATATATGTATCTGTTTGGAAACCTATCTTTTGGTAACATTTTTGTCAATGAGAAAATAAAATTCTCCTTTTGAGTTACCTTAGGTATAGTAATTCAGACAATATAATTGTTCTGAAGATGTTATCTTGGGATATTTAATTATAACTTTGATGTGACAGGAGTTTATCTTCCAGGTATTAGAATAAACTTTTAACAGGTATATACAGATATGGAGAAACTAGTGTACATTATTTCAGAATATATCTATGGTAGCATTACTCAATGAATCTCTTTATTTTGTTATTTTCCTATTGGTGTGTTTGAGTAAACAGAATTTATTAATAGTTTCCCCTCTTTTTTAGAAGTCCTATTATCCCCTCTTGGCTAATACCTTTTCATTTCTCTAAAGATCCAGCTTTCTTGTCCCTACTTTCCTTTCTGGTTAAGTACTTCCACTCTTTTTTCTTGAGTAACTGCTTGATATCTTGGTTATAGCACTTAGCACACTGTAATTGTCTCTCTACTACATTTCTGTGAATTACTCTGCGGGATGAGCCTCAATGGGTCTGTAAAGTATAGCAGAGAATCTGTTATGAAGTAGGTATAAAATACATACTTTAAAAATGAAAGAAAACTCATTTTTTGCCAGTGTAATCTACCATTTAAAATTATTCTTAAAACAAATTTTTAATTGTGTTAGACTACACATACCATAAAATTTACCATCTTAACCGTTTTCATCTTACATAACTAAAACTCTGTACTCATTAAACAATTGTGCATTCCCTTTCCTTCTAGCCCCTGCCATTCTACTTTCTGCCTCTCTGAGTTTCATTACTTTAGGTACCTAATTCAAGTAGAATCATGTTTTGTCTTTTTTGATTGACTTATTTCACTTAATGTCCTCAAGGTTCATTCTCAGAATTTCCTTTTTAAGTCTGATAAGTATTCTACTGTATGTTTGTTTATACCACATTTTGTTTATCTGTTCATCTGTTAGTGAACACTTGGGTTGCTTCTGCCCTTTGGCTATTGTGAAGAATGCTGCTAGGAATGTGAGTGTAATAAAACTACCATTTTTTTTTAACGCTGACTTTTTACTTGTAGATGGGCACTCTGGTTTTTTAAAAATGATAAAAGCAAAACTTGGCAAGCAAACCTTCGGCTGATCTCTAAGTTTGATACTGTTGAAGACTTTTGGGCGTAAGTAACCATTTTAGAATGTTTATTTTATGAATTGTGTAATTTTTCATTTTAAATCACTCATAAAATGAAGGGACGGTGAATAGTTAATAAATATTCATCTGTAGACCTACCTTTTTGTTTTTCCATCTCCTCACAACTGTTCATTTCTCATCATTTAGAAAGCTTCAGTCTCATCATCCTTTAGCCCTGTGTATATTCTTTATTCCTTGTCCCAAAAGATTCTTCTTTTGAAAGTCCTTTATTGCTTCTAGAACTTTGACAATTTGTTGGAACATGTCCTTTTCTTGGTTGCCTAGATACATCTGTCCTATACTCCAGAGCTTTGTTAGGTTCCCATTTGTGCAAACTCTTTTTGGTATAACATCTGGGATTTCCTGTACTAAGGATTCTGAGATTTAAAAAACTGAAGTCCTCAAAATTCAGGTTTGTCCAAGTGTCTTTGATGTTAGTTGATCAACTTCAAGAAGAATAGTTGAAATACCTTTGAGATTTTGTTTCAGATTTAGCAAAAAGTTCAGATTTGGGGGTCAAACCTTTGCTTGACTCAGTATAAAATCGTAAAGTCTTTTCAAGACGTTTTATAATATTGATTCTTTAAAACAAAGTTCATTTAGTATGTAATTTTATTTGGAAAGTAATTTGCATTTCAAAGATAAAACTTGTTTAAAAAGATTTTTAAGAGCTGTAAATTAACTAGCAGTTACCTAAAAATTCTAATTTGTACATCTGGTATATTTTTAGATCATGTATCTGTATTGAATCAATGAGCAGCTCTTCTGTATTAACATAACCGTATGCCTGAGTATATTTTGCCCACACTAAGAACAGATTGTCAGAAGATTCATATACGTATACTTCCTCCAGGACAGAAACAATATTCTTTTGTATCTTTCCAGTGCTTTGCCCATAATAGATATTTAGTATACGTTTGAATCACTGAGGAAAAAAAGCATAGAATAATTAGAGAAAACTGTAAAATTGTGAAGTAGGCAAGTAGGCACTTTAAGAGTGGTCACTTCATATTGCAATCATTGACTTTTTTAAGTAATGAAACTATATTTAAATCCCCAGTTATTCATAGATCTGGTTGTCTAGTTAAACTAGGGTTATTTTGCCCTTCATCAAAACATCAGATGATTTTTTTTCCCTTAATTGTATTTGAGTCTTCTAAACCAAGTCTCCTATGGAGGAGGAAGAGCAAGAGTCTTGAACCATTTCCCTCACGGAATCAGAGCTGCGTTTATTTAGTTTGGTTAGCTTTCACCATTGTACATAATTAGGTTTCTAAGTGGGCCTCTAATTTAGAATATGGCTGCACACTTTAGTTATGTGTAAGCAATGTCATTGCATAGTGGACTTTTATAGTGTAATTTAGACATATGAAGGAATCCTTTAGCTTTCTGTGAATATCTAAGCACTTCTTAATTTCTCATTTTTTTCTGGCAGATGTAGTGGTAAACAACTGTTGAGCCCTTTGGGATTTATGCAGTTTTGTCTATAGTGTTCTGATTCTGTTTAGATTGTATCATTACAAATTTTCTTTACTGTAACTTGCTAAGAGACCTTAGAGCATCATGAAGGAGAAAGGAGGCACATAAAGAAGCATTGGTCATATCTACCTTGAATGCCATTGAAGACAGCTACTCCACCCTGTCCATTAATTTTATAAAGTAGTGGTCCTAATTTTATAGTTACTGTTAGTATCCAGGCCTCTGTTGTTGCCTAGAGGGAGCTGCCAGTGATAATGTAGTTTGGGAAGAGTGACCGTTAAGTAGAGTAACTCGACAAACCTTATTCAGCCTTATGCTACCCTCCACCAAATTGAATTCATATATTACCCTGTGGAATATGATTCAAAGGATGCCAGAATCTTTCTTAAGACTACTTGAAGTATTTCTAGACTTGTTTAAAATAGCATCAAGAGAATCTGACTAAAGATAACAGCATTGTCCATGGTCTGCAGATGTAGTAAAGATCATATTTCTGCATCTGATATTGGAGACAGGCAAAGCATTCTTATTCTGCTGCCAATTTTATAACAATTTTGCTATAAGAAACTTTAGAAGACCAAATGATTTAGCCTTCTACCTTCAGGCTAGTGAGTATCTAAGTCATCTCACGTGTTACTCTGTTACATTGATATTTTGAGAGAGAGAGAGAGAGAGAGAACATTTATTTATTTATTTTGAGAGAGAGTGCCAGTAGGGAAGGGGCAGAGAGAGAAGGAGAGAGAGAGAATCCCAAGCAGGCTCTGTGCTGTCAGTGCAGAGTCAGATGCGGAGCTTGAGCTCATGATCCGTGAAATCATAACCTGAGTTGAAACCAAGAGTCAGGCTTAAGCGACTGAGTCACTCAGGTGCCCCTCTACCCTATGTTTAAGGGATTAAAATCACAAGGAGTAGGTCCTGGAACTGTTGTTTTGTTTTGAAAGGTTCCCAAACGATTGCTATGCTGACTGACTAGTAATGATTGCGATATTTGAGACCCATTGGTCTGTTCTACTCTTGGATACCTTCATGGATATTAGTGTTATTTTATTTCAGTCATGCAGTCCTGATAGTTGGGAAGTGTATCTTGCTTTCTCTTGGTTTGTCTTATGTGCTGAAAAAAAATTTTTTTTACATTTATTTTTGAGAGAGAGAGACAGAACACAACTGGGGGAGGGGCAGAGAGAGAAGGAGACAGAGAATCTGAGTTGTCAGCACAGAGCCGGACACAGGGCTCGAACTCATAAACTGTGAGATCATGACCTGAGCCGAGGTTGGACGCTTCACCGACTGAGCCACCCAGGCATCCTCTTATGTGTTTAAAACTACTTGTTAATAGCGCCATAAATTCTTTCACGTATTTAAAGCCACCTCATCCCACCTAGTCTCAGATTCTCATACATACATATGTATACATTGAGTTAACTAATACATCAAAATATACTTTTGTCAAAATAAAATCATTAAAAATATTGCCTTGAGAATCATCAAATGCTGATTCTTGAACTGACCATTATTAAGGTATCTCTTTGGTCCAGTTCAGAAATTGACTCAGTAGAAAAACGAGTAAACATAAACTTTTATCTTTTAATTTTTATCATATTCTCTAAATGTATATGTGAGCACCTAAACTCTGCATTACATATTTTATGTTTATAATTGTCCTTTTGTTTTACCTAGTCTGTACAACCACATCCAATTGTCTAGTAATTTAATGCCTGGCTGTGACTACTCACTTTTTAAGGTATGTTTAATCAGTGATTTCATATATTTTAAGACTGGACCATTCAGTTATTTATTAAGAACTCTTGTCAGAAACTTAGGAATAGTTAATGCTCTGAGGTTTTCTGAGGTTTGGAGAATAATTAAATTAGTTTTACTAGACTTTAGCATTAACCAATTTTGGCTTATTGCTATAAATAATTGAAATTGAGAGTCTGACTCTGGGTACACACTGTCGTTGATTTTTGCAGAGAGCTTTGATATCCAGTCTAGTCTCTTTATATATTTGAGTAGACCAAAGTAAGTCCAGAGTTTTGTCAAGAATTCTTAACTTGGGGTGCATTGGTCCTTGGGATATTTATAAGTGGGTTCTGTCAAGTGGTAGGGGGGTTGGAGGGGCATTCATTAACTCTGAAATTGCATAATTTTTACATACATTTTTTAGGCATAGAAATGTATGTAATTTTTCAAAGTTATCTGTTACTCAGTGTTTAAGAACCTCCAAATTAAATGAAATCCAAGGTTTGATAGCTAGAAGTATCTAAGTCAAGTCTCTAATTCTCCAATTCCATGCTTCTGGCTTTAATTCTTGTATGCTTTTCCCCCCACTACATCAATAAGTTTTATAGAGAATAAAGTAAAAAGTTGACAGAGTTGTTGCTTGCTCTTTCTAGTGATCTCTTCAGTTAAAGTAACAATTTTGCCTGATATTGTTATCTACTAACCTTTTAGGATGGTATTGAGCCTATGTGGGAAGATGAGAAAAACAAACGAGGAGGACGATGGTTAATTACATTGAACAAACAGCAGAGACGAAGTGATCTGGATCGCTTTTGGCTAGAGACAGTAAGGTTTTAAAATTATAAAGTAGTTTTGGCATATTAAAACTTACTTTGCATTGCATTTTAAATTGATTACCTAATTGAAAAGATAAGAATGCCCACCCTATAAAATCTAAGCCGGCAATTAATCATGTGAATACTGTATATTTTACATACTGGTACAGTGAAACCGTGTACCACATTACAGATCAGATAGAAAGTGATTGGCAGTTGACTCTCACCTTCCACAGTAAGCTCATCCTGGTCATTTCATTAACTTCAAAATTATAGAGCCTCACATTTTGTATGATGTAAGTTTTTACAACCCTGTTAGAGTATTACTTTGTATACTAAATTTTTTATATCAGTGAAGCAAACAGTGAAATTGTAGCTTGGTATTATTCATCTTCTATGTTATGATATAATCTGGAAATTTGGCTTTATAAGATGTAAATTAAATAAGAAATAATTGACATTTTGTATAGTGAGAAGTCCTAAACCCCAAGCTGTCAGGAATAAGGATGATAGTCTCTTGTGTATTTTCATCATTCGGCACGGTGTCTTGCTTATAGTTAGCACTTACTAAATTAAGCAGTTAGTGAATATTTGAATGAATAGGAGGTTTTTTTTGGTAAATGGAGAGACTTAATTTTGCTTTTGGGGGAGATTATCAGTAAATACCATTTTAGAATTCCACGTTAAAGTTTTGTAAGATGACAAAAGTTCTGGAGATGGATGGTTGTGATAGTTGTGAATATACTTACACCACTGAACCGTTCCCTTAAAAATGGTTAAAGCGGTTTAATGTCACGTGTCATCTATACTCAAAAAAATTTTTTTAATGGTTAAAATGGTAAATTTTTAAAAATTCTTTATTAAATGGTAAATTTTATATATATTCGCCACAATAAAAAAAATTAGAAAATGGCTCTGAAAAACCGCAAGAACAAGAGGCAGTTAATCTAACCATGAGTAACTATTTGGTTATTTTTAATATAATGACAACTCTTCAGTCATTCTATTAATATTTGTTTGCTGGCAAGTATAAGCAGCAGCAGAGCAAATGAATATTAAGATAATTTGCCTTTTATATGTCCCCTGATATCAATTGCCCCATTTGCTGAAACAGTTAAAACAACTGTTAGTGTTCTTGTTATTAAATAAAGAAACATGTGAATTCTTAAAAAGTCAGGACAAAGAACTATAAACATAAATATAATTTAGACATTCAAGAAGTCAACTTGATTTAGAAACTTTCTTAGTTTTGTATGTATACACATACATAAGGGACATTTGCAGTTTAATAAGCAGTAAATAATCTATTTAATTTGGGATTAATTTTTTTTTAAGCTGCTGTGCCTTATTGGAGAATCTTTTGATGACTACAGTGATGATGTATGTGGAGCTGTTGTTAATGTTAGAGCTAAAGGTGATAAGATAGCAATATGGACTACTGAATGTGAAAACAGAGAGGCTGTTACACATATAGGGTAAGTTTTGCTGTTTGTACACTTCCTTTAAAATATTAAGATAACTAAAAGCAGAAGTACTGTTATTTATAGCTTTAAAAATACTTGGATTCGTAGATCATTATTTTCCTTGTGTTTTCATAAACACTTTAATAATCTTGAACTACTCTAGTGGTTTTTAGTGTCTTGTTCATATTTTTTTTTAATTTTTGTAAAATTCTTTTTCCTAGCAATGGAGTATATAATCACCAGAACCCTGAATTCTGGTGTGTGGCATTTTGTTCATTTATCAAATGAGAATATTAAGTCTTTTTTCTATTTTAAAACCATAACATAACGTGAATATGTAACACCCATAATAGTTCAGTGAGCATTGACAAGTGGTATATGTGTATCCTGTGCATGTTTTGTAATCACTGTACATAACATTTTCAGTGAAATTTAAGTGATAGTATCTTAATTTTGTCCATATTTAAAACCCACATGTATATGTTTTGACACTTTTTTTGGTAAATACTATTCCTTGCAAAAATTGCCTGTTGTTTTCCCCCCAAAATGTTGTCAGTGTTAACTGGGAATTTCTTTTCACTACATTTAAATTAGTAAAATTTGACTTTAAATTTTGTATTAAAATTATGTATTGGTCATAGGTCACAGAATGTTCAGTTTACCCTTTGTGATTTCTTTTTTTTTCAAACATTATGAATTCTCCTATGAACATAATTCCTTTCTTTATTAAAAAAAAGTATGGGGGGTGCCTGGGTGGCTCAGTCAGTTAAGCGTCCGACTTCAGCTCAGGCCATGATCTCACAGCTTGTGAGTTCGAGCCCCACGTCGGGCTCTGTGTGGACAGCTCAGAGGCTGGAGCCTGCTTCGGATTCTGTGTCTCCCTCTCTCTCTGCCCCTTCCCTGCTCATGCTGTGTCTCTCTCTGTCTCAAAAATAAATAAACATTAAAAAAAAAAAAAAAGTATGGGGATTTTCCAGATTTCGTTCTACAGAGGTTTTCAGTAAAAGAAGTTGACTGTTAATTTGTCATCACGTTCTTTTTTTTTTTTTTTTAATACTTATTTTGAGAGAAAGCATGAGCAGGGGAGGGGAGAGAGAGGGAGAAAGAGAATCTCAAGCAGGCTTTGCCCTGTCCTGTCAGCGCAGAGCCCCACGCATGGCTCGATCCCACGAACTGTGAGATCATGACCTGAGCCGAAATCAAGAGTCAGATGCTTAACTGACTGAGCCCCCCAGTGCCCCAATTTGTCATCATATTCTTAATCTTTCTGTCAGCATCAAAACTTAATAGTTGTGGGGATTTCATGTTGGAAATCAATTAAAAAAATGAGCATGAATTTCTTTCCTGTGAAAATCTTGTATTTGTGTCAATATTAAAAATTATTGAAATCTTTGTAAAACATTTGACTTCAGTTTTTCAAGGGAAGATTATTAATTAATTTATTTATTTTGAGTGAGACCAAGAACACGAGCAGGGAAGGGTCAGGGAGAGAGGGAGAATCCCAAGCAGGCTCCACGTGGTCAGTGTACAGAGTGAGACTGGGGGCTCAAACTCAGGAGCTGCAAGATCATGATGACCTGAGCCAAAATCAAGTCAGTCCTTCACTTATTAACCTCATGAGCCACTCAGGTGCCCTGGGAAGATTTTTTTTAATTTTTTTTATTTTTTTATTCTTCCAAGTTATATGGCTCAGTGCAGTGCTCTGGCTTTCTGGCATTTTTAATGATTATGTATAATGGAAAAGAATACATTGTTTCATAATATACATCTGATAATAGTTATAATTTTAGTTATCATGAAATTATTTTTAGAACCTTTATTTGAAGGAAGGTAGAAGCTTCTGGAAGGTGGAGTATGAATAAAACTGCCCTAGTATCCTATTGGAGAATTTAGCTCCATGAAAATATATATCCCTTTTATTTTATTTTGGTGTTTATTTTTGAAGTTTTGCTATTTTTTCTTTAGAATAAATATCTATATTCCTAAATTTACCTGTCATGCTCTCTATGATCTGTCCCCAATTTTACCTTGTCAGCCTTTTTGCTCATATTTTCTTCCTTAAGGACTGTTGCCACACAGCCTTATTTTTGTTCCCCAGCCTTCAGATGTGTTTCATTTTCTCAGCATTTTACTTTTAACCTCGTGACTTTTAAAGGGGAACTTTCTCTAATTTCAAAGATAAGATTAGATCATCTTTGTTAGTATCACAACCCCTATACTTACTTTTGGCACTCATCATAGTTTATTCTTAAAATAGAGTCACATGTTATTTGGAAAGTAGGTTGTAGAGTTAGTATATAAGGCAGAAATCATGTTTATAAATTACCCTCAAAATGCCATAAAGTAAGAAGTATGATAAATGTAATTTGCAGTATCATACAATATTTATTATGTGTTATATGAAAAGTATAATTGTAGCATTTTAGAGAGAATTAAAGTAGACCTATGTAGGCATTAATTTTATATAAATTATGCATGTGATACAGCTCTACCCTATGTATGTGGGATTATTTGTTTATAAATAATCAAATACTATAAACACCCAGGAACTGTCCATACTTTGCTTATTATTGATTTATTAATAATTACAATGCCTGATAACATCCTGATAACACAATAGAATCTCAAATATTGTTTAAGTGATTAGCCAAGATTGTTGTGGAAATGAAGAGTATATTTTGTTGAAAGGAAAAGTGCATGCAATGTCCTGTTTCACTCTCTAGATATTTTTTATATATAAAGAATAATCTGAATTTGGTGTGTGTGAATAAAAATTAACAGCTCCTTTTTTCTTTTGCTTCTTCTAGGAGGGTATACAAAGAAAGGTTAGGACTTCCTCCAAAGATAGTGATTGGTTATCAGTCCCATGCAGACACAGCTACTAAGAGCGGCTCCACCACTAAAAATAGGTTTGTTGTTTAAGAAGACACCTTCTGAGTATTCTCATAGGAGACTGCGTCAAGCAATCGAGATTTGGGAGCTGAACCAAAGCCTCTTCCAAAGCAGAGTGGACTGCATTTAAATTTGATTTCCATCTAAATGTTGCTAAGATATAAGAGAAGTCTCATTCGCCTTTGTCTTGTACTTCTGTGTTCACTTTTTTTTTTTTTTTTTTTTTTGGCTAGAGTGTCCATTATCCCAATCAAAGAATTACAGTACACATCATCCCCAGAATCCATGAATGTGTTCCTGGCCCACTCTGTAATAGCTTAGTAGAATTACCATTATAAACACATTTTACCCATCCACAATATTCAAAAAAGAACTTGCATTTCTATACCTTAAAGGAAAAAATTCTGTTTATGTTCCATTGTATGCAGGAGCATATTTTGCTGGTTTGAAAGAGTATGATGCATACAGTTTTCTAGCAATTTTCTTTGTTTCTTTTTACAGCATTGTCTTTGCTGTACTCTTGCTGATGGCTGCTAGATTTTAATTTATTTGTTTCCCTACTTGATAACATTAGTGATTCTGATTTCAGTTTTTCATTTGTTTTGCTTTTGTTTTTTTCCTCATGTAACATTGGTGAAGGATCCAGGAATATGACACAAAGGTGGAATAAACATTAATTTTGTGCATTCTTTGGTAATTTTTTTGTTTTTTTGTAACTACAAAGCTTTGCTACAAATTTATGCATTTCATTCAAATCAGTGATCTATGTTTGTGTGATTTCCTAAACATAATTGTGGATTATAAAAAAAAATGTAACATCATAATTACATTCCTAATTAGAATTAGTATGTTTTTGTATCTTTATGCTGTATTTTAACACTTTGTATTACTTAGGTTGTTTTGCTTTGGTTAAAAAATGGCTCAAGTAGAAAAGCGGTCCCATTCATATTAAGACAGTGTACAAAACTGTAAATAAAATGTGTACAGTGAATTGTCTTTTAGACAACTAGATTTGTCCTTTTATTTCTCCATCTCTATAGAAGGAATTTGTATTTCTTATTGCCAGGCAGTCTCTATTGTGTCTTATAGTGTCTTCCACGTGAACAGCATAAGTTTGGAGCACTAGTTTATTATGTTTATTATAATTTTTAATAAATTGAATAGGTAGCATATATATGGAATTAAATTGATGTGACTATCTTTGTTTTTTTATAAAGGAAGGCATAGTCCTTCAGTCATAGGTAAATAATGTACTCTTAATGTATTAAAACACAAGAGAATTGTTATCTTGGTGCATTACCATTTGATTGGTAGGAATGGTAGTTGTAAAACTTGGTTGCTGAATTGAGATGTTCTTTTGTAAGTGTCAAAATGATAGCATAGGGAAAGAGTACAGGTGGTGGGGGCATATACATTAAGAATTTTGTTAGTGTTGCTGTCTAAATAGAATGGAATAAACAGGTACGAAGACTTATATTTATATTGGTAAATTGGTGTAGTATGGTTTTATGTAAATTTGAAACGTGATCTACTCGTTGTAGGCATTTGAAAGCACATTTGAAAAATTTTGTATATAGTTGTGTATTTCAGATGCAGTAAAATGAAATGGCTATTGTAGACAAAAGAATAAGCTAAACTTCTAGATAGAATGAAAATGATTAGATGAGAGGAAAATTTGTGTTTAAATAGTCATTATGAATTAATCATTTAAGAACTGAAAAGTTTGACAAAACTCATATAAAGTAAACATGAAATTAATAATATTGACTTCATTGAAGAATTTTAAAACTTCAGTTTAAAGGGTGCCACAGGCTACCATCTGAGTACTCTCAATACCACAGACACCTCTTGTTCAGTATTCTAGAAACACTGAATCTCTTGTGTTTATAATCTCACTAGACTATAGCTAATATCTGCTGCTTAAGCTTGGGTGCTTGGTTAAGTGATTTATTGTCTGTGTTGATATGTGTAGTTGTGAGCACTTCAAGAGCTTGCTTGTAAGTGATGGTGGTGTGTTGGCAATGGGTGGGATTGGAGTAGTATATCTATTAGAAATTAATGCTCTAGTTCCTTAATTCTAAGATGCAGTCCATTTGAAGAAGCATCAGCTTTCAGGAGTGGAGGAGGAATAATGCATTAAATGTACACATTTCTGAATTTTAAAAAACCTGATTTATAACAAGCATTTGATTATCCTTATCATTACCATTTTAGAATCATAATCAGTTTTATTTTAAGTCTTTTCCCAGTGGGTGGGGAGGATGATAAATTACTGAGTCACTTTTGGCAGATGCCACCTAAGTATTACAGTGACTTGCAACTTTTCATAATTTCATTAGCGTCTTTTCTAAATATAAGATTAGACTATATGATTTTTCTAACTTTTTTCTCCCTGTCCAACAGGATATTATAAATAAATATATTTTCATAATAGAGAATTAAAATCTTTTAACAGAAGAATTGTAATTAATTGTAGGGTGTGACATATTTAACCAATTTAATTGTTAATCCAATTCTACAGAAGGATTTGAGACATACTGTATAAGAATTAAGTAATTACAATACTTATGTAATACTTACTTTGTGCCAGACAGTGTTCTAAGCACTTTACATGCACTTTAACCTGCACAGTAATTATTTGATGTAGGTGCTGTTATCCCTATTTTATAGATGAAACAGAAGCAGTGAGGATGTAAGTCACTGTACAGCTTGTAAATTGCAAAGTGTGGATTTCATTCCAGAGACCCTGTAAATCACATCATACTCTTAATCTTAATAGTGTAGAGCCTATCTTAAAGTCTGTGGTAAATCACATCAGATTGTAGTCATTTTATAGGCCAGGCATTTTACTTACATTTTATTTCCTTTGGTAATGAAAACGTAAAATAGACAGTCCCCCTAGGCTCACTCTGTTAGCAATCAACTAAATTAATCATCTGGAGGAGTTTTGAGAATGTGGAGAAAAAGATACAGGAGTTCACAGATACTGTTCAGTTGTATCAGTTAAGTGGATATTTTCATATACAACTTTTAAGTGTCTATATCCTGTTATCTTCTAAAATAAATGGTAAAATAAAGCAAAATTTTCAAGTTGATAGGAGTAAAGCTTCTTAAATACCATAGTTTGCATTTAAAAGGATAATTTTCTAAGGCAGTGTGATAATGCGATGTTTTACATTTTAAAATTAAAACAAGTTAATGACAAGTCTCTGTGCTACTTTTTATCTCTAATTGTTACGGAGTGTCTTCATTATTTAGAAGGGGGAAAAAACAACTGAGTTTTCTCACTCAAGAGTCAGATTCTAGACAAATGCAAGATTTTAGATCAGATTGACATTAAAAAACAAAACACTGGGTCATTGCAATCCAGTGTCTCTGTGCACCAGTTAGAAATTGAGAATGTATAGAAATTTCTACAGCAATTTGATATTGCTGTTGCATTAAAGTTTATCATTTTTCTAGTAATTTTTGAAAACGTGTTTTACAAAAATGTTTTTGACAGCAATTTAGGCGTTGAAACTGGTCCTTCACATATAATTTGAGAAACACTACTCTTAGGTGGTTTTCCTCAGGAGCCAAGGCCAGCTCATTTGCCCATCCTTCCCTAAAACAACTAGGTTTGTTATTCATCTCCTCACAACTATTGGACTTGGTGTCAAAATTTCATTTCTAAACTGTAGCATCTTTAAATAATACTGTGTGGTATCCTGCTTACTATGAATTCCAAAGTAGACATTAGGCAGCCTTCCTAGTTACCTTGGGTAGTTTATACTTCAGTGTTCCTGTTGCTATTCCATTGCTAGAAGCAAGAAATGAAATTGCAGGCATGCGATCACGTGTGGTACTAGGTTTTTCTTTTTAATTGAGAGGAACCAATTTTCACATTTTAATCTTGTCCCGTTTCTTTTAATTCACAACTTGTAATTCCTCATAGTTTTGCACAGAGGTTCTGTTCCTGCGTTTCCTATCCACACCCCCCCCCCCCACCCAAGATATGTATTGAGTCGTTACATTTGTTGTGTTCTAGGTGAGGGGCCTAACAGCAGAAAACAGAATGAACTAGACTCTGCTTCAAACTTTTAAAAGCAGACATGTCTTAAAAATAAACAGATCTCTCCATAAGGTTCTACAGTTTTTGTTATTGAAATAGAACTCCTAGGGTCTCTGTTACTAGGGATTAGTAGTCTGGAGGTACATAGAAGGTGAGGTGGTTTAACCATGAGTGAACATCACACTAGGTAGGACTAAACCCTCGCAGGCAAAGAACAGCTTTTGCAAGACTTAATTTTTATATTACTGAAATCTATGATTGTCCAAGAAAAATTTGGTTCTTTTTTGATTATGTGATTTTACTTTTTAATAATTACAACTTTCATTTAACATACTGAGTATTGTGAAACATTTTAAATGTGATTGTGTCTACATTGGCATGGTTGTATAGATCCTCTAGCCACCTCCCCAAAATACCTAAAGTGTTTTTTCCTTTCACATTTGACCAAACAATGCATGCTTATTGTATTTTGACTACAGAAAGGTAGAAGGTGAAAATTTCCTTTCTTATTCAAACCCACTCTTTTTTCAAGGTACCTCTCAAATTTCTAGTAAATGTCTAAATTTCTGTGCACACACCAGACACATGTGTGTGCACATGTGTGTAACTTTTCTTTGGACACAGATCATTTTGGTAGCATTTTCTCATTTAATAATTTTGGACATTTTTACCTTGAATTGCACATATAGAACATTGTTTTTATTCTTTGTCTAGTGATCCATTGTGTGAATGTATGCCTTATTGGAGGACTGCTTGCCTGCTTTCCTTCCTTGTAATTTTTGCCTTTATAGTCCCCACTGTAAATTGTCTTATCTTTGTATACTGTGTTTTTTTGCTGTGTGTAAAGAAAACAGTTTTCTGTTCTTTAGCTAAGTGGCACTTACTCTTCTTTCCCTCTTCCACACCAGACTGTTTGAAACTACATACATGAATTATCATCAGTTTTGTAATTGTGTCCTGTAGTGCTTCTTTGCAAGTTTTCAGTTTTGGTCCTCATGATATCTTTTTGATTCGTTTTTAATTGCATTACTTTTTTCTAATGAGCCAACATTGTTATAATTACAAGTAGTTTTTCCCAAAGACAAGCAATAAGCTAGTAATTCTATTTTAGACCTGTAAACATTGAAAGAGCTTGAATCAAATACATTGATATTGGACCCTGTTTTATTTTTAAGCAGTGTAATGAATTTAACTCCATAATTTTTAAAATGAGAGCATTTCCCAAACACATCTATATATTTTTATAACCTTTTCCCCTTGGCATTTGGTTTTGTTTTTAAGGGCTTTTTTTTCCCCTTTATATTTGTTTTCAATCTTTGACTCTGTTTTAAGTAAATGGTTTCCGTGAAATGCCTGTGTGTTTTGTTTTGGTACAGGATACACTATAAAATACATGAGGCATAAGATATTGTTCCAACTTGACCCTGCTCTGCGTTGTCTCATGTCAAGGCATTAAGTGTATTACATACACATTTGGGGCTTTTTCTGTGTTCTGGCAC
Organism: Lynx canadensis; assembly: GCF_007474595.2. Classification (NCBI taxonomy): domain Eukaryota; kingdom Metazoa; phylum Chordata; class Mammalia; order Carnivora; family Felidae; genus Lynx; species Lynx canadensis. The sequence goes on from NC_044306.2 coordinate 123,327,136, forward strand.
TGCCTTTCAGATAATGACTATGGTTAAATACTGCAGTGTCCTGTGCTTTTTCAAGCATAAGGAATTTGTAATTGAGCCAGAATGACCTTTAAGGGAATCACGAGTTTTCATTTCACATGCTTTTTCTTCTTTCAGGAAACCACTAATTATTGACCTCCTCCTCATGCTTTTTTTAAAGTGCTGCTCTTTATAAAGTTTCTGTCTATAAATATTAATGCGTTCCATTTCTTCTTAGGTTATCCATTCTGTCACTTTATTTGTGACAGTGACTTCAAGTATTTGTCCTTAGGTATAACCTTCCTCTTGTGCTTCAGATCTGTGTCTCCCTGCCTACTGGACCTCTTATGTTGGGGTCAGCAAACTACAACTCATAGGCTATATTTGGTCTGCATTCTGTTTTGTAAATAAAGTTTTATTAAAACATAGCCTCATCCATTTGTTGATGTATGTCTGTGGCTGTTTTTGTGCTACAATGGCGGAGTTGGCTAGTTGTGACAGACTGTGTAGCCTGCGAAGCCTAAGATATTTACTGAATTGGAGATTTCTAATCTTAATTGAAAAAGATTTTTTTTTTTTTTTTAAGTTTGATCCTTACCCTTACCCTAAATGTTTTGTGGTGATGATGTTACTGGCAGAAACCAAATATCTTATCCTCTTTCAACTTCCTTTTCACCTCTAGCAAACCTCTAGCTCCATCCCCACTTGATCAAAGCTTTATTATCAACACAATTAAATGTGATTTGCGTTGTTACTTATTTTCTTTCACCTTCCGCTCACACAATTTCTGAGTCTACTGCTGTTTTCTCCTAATTGTCCCTTTGGGTTTTTATACTAAAAGACATCCCAACTGACCTCCCTACTTTTTGTCCATGGCTTCAAACACTTACTGTTTTATCTGCATATTAAGACTTCTCTTTTGAAAGCAAAGTAACCGGAGTTTTCTCCAACTGGAAAATGCTGGAGCTTATGTACTCACTATCAAAGTGATAGTTGGTGTTTTTAATTGTAAAAATGATTGCAAAGTGGTTTTGAATTATCTAAGAAAGCTTGTACTCTGTGGGACTATCTTACTAATATACTTACTGTATTATCTAAAGCAGCACGTGTGTGCATTTGTTTGTTCCTTGTTTTATTACAAGAAAGGAGGGAAATGGAAGAAAAAATTAAGCCAAAAGTAAAGTTAGCAATGTAAAATGCATTCATCCCATAAAGTCAATCTAGTGACCAAATAAAAGGGAGAAGCAAGTAACTCGGAGATGCTAATATGCGTGGGCAACTCCCATTTGTGGCCACAATTTGTGCTGTAAGTAATTTAACAGGCTATGCCAAAGGAAGACAGGAGCCAGTACATACTCCATAAAATGATTAAAGGAAAAAAACAGCTACCTGCTCCAGAAAAGCACACACATGCTTTGGAGTCTGACAGCTTGAGTTCAGATTCTAGTTCTGCCATCTATTAGATACCTAAAACTAGTCAAGTTTGTTGAGCTCTTGAAGTCCATTTTCTCATCTGTGATACAAGTGATCCCTGTATCAGAGGGCGGTTGTAAGACAGTTGTGTGATCAGTGTATAGTGCAGTGCCTGGTTCATGTGAATGTGGAAGGAATGAATAGTAACCTTCTTCCGTGGGTCTTCATAAAAGAATACCTGTAGTGTACATCATGTAGCGACTGACATACCATAGTAATTCTTTTATGGGATTTGTTTGTCAATGTAAGCTGATGAAGTGATGCAAATTGTAGTTCCGTAAATGTAATTGGGTAGGGGCCTCAACCACATTTGAGAGCCAAGTTTATATAACCCAGCCCAAGACATAAGAGTCTCAGGGTGTAAAGTAATGGTTCTTAATGTAACGGTTTTTGATGGAGCAAAGTTATGTGTTACCATTCCAGAGTAGCTATACGTACATATCAAATCGTATGTAGTATTTGGGAGTCCTGTTGACCTGAAGCCACTCCATGGATTAATTAGCCTGAGTGTCCTTGTATCTCCAAATTAAGGGCTCTTGATTTAGGAAGATGGTATTGGGTGCATAAATCATTAAGTCAGTGGTTCTTAATTTTTTTTTTTAAGTTTTATTTATTTGAGAGCGCAAGCAGGAAAGGGGCAGATGGGGAGAGCATCTCAAGCAGGCTCCTCACTGCCAGTGTAGACCCGATGTGGGGCTCCAACCCATGAAACTGTGAGATCATAATCTGAGTTGAAATTAAGAGTCTGACACTTAACTGACTGAGCCACCCAGGCACCCCAAGTCAGTGGTTCATAAATCTGTCAGACATAGCACCCCATGTGTAAAAGAAAATGTATCCTTGTATGTTCTTATTCTGAAGTGAAATTGCTGGGTAATATAACTTGCTTATCCCCTTTTAAAGAAAAATTAATAAATACCCTAACCAGAGAATAAAAGAAGTAATAATAGAATAATTAGGGAAATTAGAGGGAAGTAATTTTTAGAAAAATTATTTTAGCCCAAATGGAACTACATAATGGAAGTCTGATAATTGAACTTCTACCTAGTATCAGTGGGAATGTAACAATTCTAAATGTAAGCTATTAAGTTACTCTGAAATGAACAATGCTTAGGACAGTTCTGGACTAAAACTATCTTTTTTCAATTTACATGTAGTTTTGGAAAATTCAGAGTATATTAAAATTGTGCAAAAATTGGTTAAATGTCAATGTCTGGCAGGATATTTGAATGTTGTTTGGGATACTAGCTCTTAGGTTTGTAGATCTGTTCTGTGTATTGCTTATCTGTAAAGCCAGCATTACTCTACCTGTAATTGCTATAACCAAAGTATCCCATAAACTTCCACTAGGATGCTAGTGCTCAGTGGTAATGTGCCCATTGATAGCTAGTCCTTTAGATTGTTTGCATTGTACACATGAATTGGCAGGTCATTCTGATTCATTATACCTGGAGTCAGACCTATGATTCTGCATTTCTAAGAAATCCCCACGTGATTCAGACGATTATTGCGATCCATGGGCCACACTTTAAGGCATAATGCCCTATATCTGTATTGTCCAAAAGGGTAGCTTGGACATTTCTATTATTGCAGAAAGTTCTGTTAGGGAGTTGTGGTGAATACTGTTTCTCAAGTCATCTTTTAATAGGTTTTAATAGGTTTTAAATGAGTTTTACTTCTGGACATTTATCTGAAGAACTAGTTAATGTGTGTGATCATATGCTTTAGGAGTCGTGTTTGGAATAAGATTGTCATTCTTTTTGTGAAAGTTGAACTTGGTAAAGACATGTACCACAATGGAATGTCCCCAAATCTGCAGAGATGGATCTAGATTCTACGGAAAGCATGAAACAGCATTTTTCAAAATGTTTCTTACTACAACCTACAATCAGAAATACATTTTATATTGTGACTCAGTTTGTGTGTATTTGTATATCCCAAAACAAAAGTTTCACTAAGCTGTACTCAGCTTTACCATAGGGATCCATTCTGAGATTTTTCTGTGCTAGTCTGTTTCTTTTTTAATGCTGGTCTCGATCTTCATCTAGTTAGGCAAAATCTGCAGTTTGAAAAAATACCATAGGAAATATCCCTGGTAATGTGAGCCTATTAAAATCATAAAGCTGTTTATACCATTTGGCCATATCAGCCATGAAAAAGTATCTGTAAAGCCTTCATTGTTTGTTTACACTTCGTTAGTTTAACTTTTTTTTTTTTTTTAATTTCATGTAAGTAATCTCTACACCCTGTGTGGGGCTTGACTTCACAACCCTGAGATCAAGAGTCTTTTCGGCTGAGCCAGCCAGGCGCCACCAGTTTAACATTTTTTTTTTTAATTGAAGTAAAGTTGGTATATAACAATTTGAAGTGTATGACATAATTTGATATTTGTATACACTACAAAGTGATCAGTCAGCAGAATTCAGTCTAGTTACCATCCGTCACCATACAGTTGGCTCCCTTCACTTATTTTGCCCACCCCCCCAATCCTCATTTCTGACAACTATCAATCTGTTCTCTGTACCTATGAGTTTTGTTTGTTCATTTGTTTCACATTCTACATATAAACAAAATCGTACATTACTTGTTTTTCTCTGTCTGGGTTATTTCACTTAGCATAATATGTTTAAGGCTCATCCATGCCACAAATGGCAAGATGACTTTTTTTTTTTTTACGCCTGAGTAGTATTCCATTGTGTATATATACACCACATCTTGATTCATTCATGCATTGATGGACATTTAGATTGTTTTCATATCTTGAAATATCTTGACTATTGTAAATAATGCTGCAATGAACATAATGGGGTACATGTGTCTTTTTGAATTAATGTTTTTTATTTCTTTGGATAAATATACTCAGAAATGAAATAGGTGGATCATATGGTACTTCTGTTTTTAATTTATTGAGGAACCTGCATACTGTTTCCCATAGTGGCTGTGCCAATTTATATTCCCACCAACAGCACATGAGGGATCTTTTCTCTACATCCTCACCAATACTTGTTATTTCTTGTCCTTTTGATACTAGCCATTCTGGCTGATGTGAGGTGACATCTCATTCTGGTTTTGATTTACATTTCCCTGATAATTAATGATGTTGAACATCTTTTCGTGTGTCTGTTGGCTATCTATATGTCTTCCTTGGAAAAATGTCTGTTTAGGTTCTCTGTCCATTTTTTACTGGGATTTTTTTTTTCCTATTGAGTTGTTTGATTTTTTAAAATTTTATTTTAATGTTTATTTATTTTTGAGAGAGAAAGAGCATGAGCAGGATAGGGGCAGAGAGAGAGGGAGACACAGAATCTGAAGCAGGCTCCAGGCTCTCAGCTATCAGCACAGATCCCAACTTGGGGCCTGAACTCATGAACCGTGAGATCATGACCTGAGCCGAAGTTGGACACTTAACCAACTGAAGGCACCCAGGCGCCCCAGTTTGAGTTCTTTTAATTCGACTTTAACATAAATACAAAATATATTCCTAGGTAACTAAATGAGTGGGCACTCAAAAGTCTTAATCAGTTAAATAGTTACCACATTGTAAGAAGTGATAGTGCTGGTTTTAGATAGGTATTCTGTAGATTTTTGGGGGGGAGGGGAGGAGGTGGGGAAAGCAATAATTACATTGCAAATTACTTGCCTATTTAAGGTCACAGTGACAGTAAACCCATGTGATCTGCATTAACATGAATACTTATCTATGTATAGCAAAAGAGCCTATATTCATCTTATCCAAGTATGGTATTAATACACGAAGTTAAAAAAAAGTATAGGAAATATACATATTAATTGTTTCTCCCATTGGAATTCTGATCTATTAAAGATGTTTCTTACTACTCAGTTTCCCACAAGTATTAATGAGCAGGCTTAGTATTTAGCCATTCAACAAATATTGAGTACCTATTATATACTAGCCATTGCTAAGTGTTGAATAGACAGTGGAGAATAAGTGAGACATAGTAACCCTTGATGATGAATATAGTCTGTAAGTTTATATAATGTAAATGAAAATACATTTATTCAATGGTTACTGTATGCCAAGGTAGTTTATACTAACAACAAAGCAGAACAAAAATCTCTCAGCTAATAAATCTTGTTTTAGATTTGTAGATGTGTTCATTTTCCCTTTGTGTTTGTAACAGTTTTTGCCTTACACAGTTCAGTGCAGTTATTTGATGTTAACAGATGACATTTTGTTGTTAATTTTATGCTTTATCATACAAACAAATGGCTAATATTTCTCCATTGCAGTAGATAGCCCTGAACCCTGAACCCCTCCTCTAACTCCCTGAAGTCCATGTGGTTTTACTGTAGGTTAGAATCTTAAATAGGTAGTTTTATTCCTGGGCAATAATTAGTTATCTATGTGTGAACTCCAGAAAATATTTTTTTAACTTTTAATTTTGGTATAGTTTCAAAGTTACAGAAAAATTGGAACAATACGAAGAATTTCTATATACCCTTCACCCAGATTTATCAAATGTTAGCATTTTATAACATTTACTTTATTCTAAATTTTTTTCTGGACCATTTGAGAATAAGCTGATAACCTCTTTTGCCCTAGATACTTCAGTATGTTTCTTAAAATATATGCTGCATATTTTCTAGAAGCCAAGACATTCTCTTACATAAGCATAATACAGTGATCAAAATCAGGAAATTAGCATTAATACAGTGGTAAAATTTATAGATTTTATTCGATTATCATCTGTCCCAATAATTTCCTTGATAACAAATCAAAAGTTCCATTTCTGTGTTGCATTCAGTTGTGCTATCCCTTTAGTCTCCTTTAATCTGCAACAGGTCCTCAGCCCTTTGGTTTAATGACATTAACATTTTGAAGAGAACATGGCAGCTACTTTGTAGTATATTTCTCAGTTTTGGTTTGAATATGTTTCCTCATGATTAGAATCAGGCTATGAACTTTTGGCAAATATATAACCTAAGTTATGTGGTTTTCTCAGGGCATCCTGTGAGGAACACATGGTGACAATTTGTTCCATTACTGATGTTAATTTTGATCACTTGATTAAGATGATATCTATGGTTTTGTCCACTGTAAACTTACTGATTTTCTCTTTGTAGTTAATAATAGTATATTGTAGGGGAACTTCCTGTTTCTCCACAAATTTTGCCCGAGAATTTTAGTACTCAGTGAGGTTGTTGCCTTCAGTTAGGACTGACAAATGGTGATTTTTCTACTTCCATCAGTCTTCTGTATTTATTACTTGGCTTCCCATTGTTAGAGCTTTCCCTTATTATTTAAGTGCAGACTCATGGTTTCTATTCAATTGATAATAATCTTTTACCATCATTAGTTTGGTGTTCATATTGTCCCCGATTTGGCCAGTGGGTGCTCCTCCAAGCCTGCTCCTTGTCATTTTGACACATTCATATTATTCTTTGAGTGGAATTTACTTTTGGGTATAAAGAACGTCCCGGGTTTATCTTGATTCATCTTGTACCTTCTCTGCTTCAGTTCTGAAATTGGTGATTTCTCCATGGAGCCCTGATCCCTTTAATGGAGAATGTCATTTATAGCCAATAGATTGGCTATAGATTTATAGCCAAGATCTAGCAGTTGGTATACTCATTGCTACCAAGGTGTCATTGCTTAAAAGTTCTCACGGTTGACAGAGCTAGGAAATAGAAGTATGTATGTGTTTATACACATATCTTTCTTTTTTTTTTTTTTGCATTTTATTTTATTTTATTTTTTTAGTATGTGAAATTTATTGTCAAATTGGTTTCCATACAACCCCCAGTGCTCATACCAAAAGATGACCTCCTCAATGCCCATCACCTACCCTTCCCTCTCTCCCACCACCCCCCCCCCCCCCCATCAACCCTCAGTTCTCAGTTTTCAAGAGTCTCTTATGCTTTGGCTCTCTAACCACTCTAACCTCTTTTTTTTTCCCTTCCTCTCCCCCATGGGTTTCTGTTAAGTTTCTCAGGATCCACATAAGAGTGAAAACATATGGTATCTGTCTTTCTCTGTATGGCTTATTTCACTTAGCATCACACTCTCCAGTTTCATCCATGTTGCTACAAAGGGCCATATTTCATTCTTTCTCATTGCCACGTAGTACTCCATTGTGTATATAAACCACAATTTCTTTATCCATTCATCAGTTGATGGACATTTAGGCTTTTTCCACAATTTGGCTATTGTTGAGAGTGCTGCTATAAACATTGGGGTACAAGTGCCCCTATGCATCAGTGCTCCTGTATCCCTTGGGTAAATTCCTAGCAGTGCTACAGCTGGGTCATAGGGTAGGTTTATTTTTAATTTTTTGAGGAACCGCCACACTGTTTTCCAGAGTGGCTGCACCAGTTTGCATTCCCACCAACAGTGCAAGAGGGTTCCCATTTCTCCACATCCTCTCCAGCATCTATAGTCTCCTGCTTTGTTCATTTTGGCCACTCTGACTGGCGTGAGATGATATCTGAGTATGGTTTTGATTTGTATTTCCCTGATGAGGAGCGACGTTGAGCATCTTTTCATGTGCCTGTTGGCCATCCGGATGTCTTCTTTAGAGAAGTGTCTATTCATGTTTTCTGCCCATTTCTTCACTGGATTGTTTGTTTTTTGGGTGTGGAGTTTGGTGAGCTCTTTATAGATTTTGGAGACTAGCCCTTTGTCCGATATGTCATTTGCAAATATCTTTTCCCATTCCATTAGTTGCCTTTAGTTTTGTTGATTGTTTCCTTTGCTGTGCAGAAGCTTTTTATCTTGATGAGGTCCCAATAGTTCATTTTTGCTTTTAATTCCCTTGCCTTTGGGGATGTATACACATATCTTTCTATAATCTTTTGTAAAGTCCCTGAGTTTATCCAATACCTCTAATTCCAACCCAATATAACAGGAGTTTTTGTGTCCTCTCTTTTCATACATGTAGCTTTGTCTGTGTACAGTGAGAAAGCAGTTTATCATCCCCAATATATTTACTTACTTGTTCAATCCTAGAATAGAAAATAGATGGGGCGCCTGGGTGGCGCAGTCGGTTAAGCGTCCGACTTCAGCCAGGTCACGATCTCGCGGTCCGGGAGTTCGAGCCCCGCGTCAGGCTCTGGGCTGATGGCTCAGAGCCTGGAGCCTGTTTCCGATTCTGTGTCTCCCTCTCTCTCTGTCCCTCCCCCGTTCATGCTCTGTCTCTCTCTGTCCCAAAAATAAATAAACGTTGAAAAAAAAAAATTAAAAAAAAGAAAATAGTTGCATAATTGCTAGCCTTTGTCTTTACAAGAAAGAACTCTAATAATTCAAGATATGTTTAGAGTTCATTTGATCTTTAGATGTAGGACATTTAGTTCAAATACTGTGTTCAAACTTCAGTTCTCCCTCCTACCCACCTTTCCTTCGTTGTGGCCATGTTATTATTTGAAATGTCACTTTGTTCTTTGGTTTCTGTTGTATTCCATTTTAGGTTCCCCTGCCCCATCATTTCTGGTTTCTCTCCTTTCTTACCCTTTCTTTTTCCTTTCCTTTTTTTCTCTTTCCCTTCCCTCCTTTCTTCCCTTCCCTTTCTTTTTCTTTCCCTCCTTATTTTCTTCCTCCTCTCTCCCCTTTACCTTCTTCCCTTTTGTCTTTCCTGAATGTGTAAAACATAAATGTGATTCAAAAAGGCAGGATGATTTATGAAGCTATACTCAGAAAAATGACCTCTTCCTCTCCCCCCTAATTTATTTTGTTCTTTCTACCCCAGTCCAACTCGCCTCCTGTAGGTAACCGAATTCATGAATCTCTCGGTTATCTGTCCTTTATTTCTCTTTGCACAAAGGAGTAGATCCATGTATATTTTACTTCCTCTTATTTCTTACGCAAAGGGTAAGATACTACAGATATCTTTTGTACTTTGCTTATTTCACCTGACAGTGTATCCTGGAAATTATTTCACATCTATTCATAGAGATCTTATTTAAGCTACATTGTCTGTCTCATAGTTTATTTAACCACGCTCCTATGTATGACTATGTGTTCCAAAATATGCAGTTACAAACCTGCTGCAGTGGATAATCTTGTGCAGTTAAATTTTCATGTATCTCCAGGTTAAACTCCTTGAAACAGGATTGTTTAGTTAAAAGATAAATATTTATGTAGTTTCTGTTAGTCTCTTGAAGTTGCATCAGTGTGCATTGCCACCTGCAGTATGAGACTGCCTGTTTTCCCGTGACTTGAACCAACAGTATGTTGTTCATAATTTTACGTTTGCCAATGGAACGTGGAGAAATTGTATTTTGGTAGAGGTTTAATATTCTCTTGTTTTGGGTGATGTTGAATATATTTTGAAGGCTGAGTGTGTATGTGTTTAAAAATTGTTTTTGCCTTTTACTCATAATTCTGGTGTTTTTAACAGCTCCTCAGGTAGTCACCAGGTAATCAGATGTATAGCCAAGATTGAAAATTGCTGCTCTGTTCTTAAAAAACCTCTCCACATTGGCCAAGTTTATACTCCTTTCTCAAGATGGTGTGTGTGTGTGTGTGTGTGTGTGTGTGCACGTGTGTGCATACCCTAGAATAAATAAGGGTAGTGTGAGAACTGGTGGTTTTGGGTTGCTAGTTCCAGCTGTTCCTGAAGCGCATATATTTCCCTATTCTATTTCTGTTCAGTAATTTCTGCATTCAGTGTGCAAATAAATACCCCCTGCCTTTTACTTAAGTTAATTATATTTCAGTTGTTATCAGAATTGCCTGGAGAAAACCATTTTGTTGTCCTTCCACAATAATTGTTCATATTCTCTGGAGGAGTACTCATTTTTCATCAGTTTTGTTGTTATTTCATTTTATTACTGATCATATCTTTGATGTGTCCATTTAGGAAAGTTATTTCAGGGCACCTGGGTGGCTCAGTTGTTTAAGTGTCTCACTTCAGCTCAGGTCACGGTCTCATGGTCAGTGAGTTCAAGCCCCACGTCAGGCTCTCTGCTGTCAGCACGCAGCCTGCTTTGGATCCTCTGTCCCCTTCTCTGTCTGCTTGCTCTGTCTCTCTCAAAATAAATAAACTTAAAAAAGTTTAAAAAGTTATTTAGTGAATTGCAATTGAAGTGTACTTTTTTATTTTTTTAAGTTTTTAAAAAAATACTCTTTAAATGTTTGTATTTATTTTTGAAAGAGAGAGAGAGAGCGTGTGAGTAGGTGAGGCAGAGAGAGAGAGAGAGAGACACAGAATCCTAAGTAGGCTCCAGGCTTTGAGCTCTCAGCACAGACTTTACTGGCATTTCTCACATTTTCTGTTGCTTGGCCTTTTTGATACCATCTAAGCTTTCCACTCCCCTTTGTCTGTGACAACCTGCACTTTAGTTCTTGTGCTGGTTATAAAGAAGGCCATGCGTTTTAGGATGAAAGTATATTTTTGCTGGTGCTCTCTGAAACCTGCCGCCACTGGGCTGTCTCTGTTTACTTCTATGTAATGTCAGGTGCTTTTGGCAGTAGTTATCTGTTTTGGTGTCTGAGGATTATACTTTTCCTATGTTTCATTGGGAAAGGTCACAGGGTTTCCCTCCTCCCTGTATTCTGGTTTTTGTACAGTTTCCAAGAGGAAAAGGAAAAGATGCTGATTTCTAGCTCTTTTGCATTAGAAGTCCCTATTTCTTTCCATTGTTACTTCATTATGATTATGGGAAGGAAGGGAGGTAAATGTATCCGGAGTCTATTATTTTTCAATTAGAAACCAGATTTTGGTCATTTTTAACCCTTTCTGAGATTATCTGTCATTATTTTTATTTTTTAAGTAATTTCTACACCCAATGTGGGGCTCAAACTTGCAATCCAAGATCAAGAGTCATATGCTGTGCTGACTGAGCCAGCCAGGCGCCCCTCATCTGTCTTTAATACAGATGATTAATTTATTCTTATAATTAATATGTTTGATGATAGTCATCTTTTTCATTTTTTTAAAATGCTTGATTGCTGTTTCTTTTTTCAGTGCTTTGGTTTAAACTATTTTCTTTGCTTTTATCTTCCTAAAATGTATTTTATTTTTGATTCTTGTGGTTGGTATTTTAAGTTTTCAAAGGATTCTTTAACTTGTGTTCTTTGTTAGTATTAATGATTCTATGACATGTAATATTTTTAGCCCCTTTTGTTTAAGAAAATGCTTCAATTCTTACAATTCTGAGTCTTTTTGTATTGTGTTTTATGACAACATTTACAGCATTAAAAGTTATCTCTGTTTTATCGTATTTACTACCTGACCCTGAAGTCGTGATTTTTTAGAATAATGAAATCTGCTTAATTATTTTGATATCTAAATGATATTTGCTCATCAAAAATTCAAATAATTTTTTATGAAAGTCTGAGGACTACTGTTAATATTTTGGTGGTCAGATTTTCATGCATTCATAATACCCAGATACACGCAGGGCTAGTTAAGATGTTGAGTTACAATTGACCCAAATATTTGACTGAAAGCAATACCAACAATAGAGATTTGTTAATTAAATGTATAACATAAAATAAGGCTACAGGTTGATAGCAGCTTAGCAAAGTTAGGGGCTTTGGATTGGCTTCTCTTGATTTTCTTGGCCTTCCTCTCTCTCTCTTTTTTTTTTTTTTTATTTAAAAAAAATTTTTTTTTCAACGTTTATTTACTTTTGGGACAGAGAGAGACAGAGCATGAACGGGGGAGGGGCAGAGAGAGAGGGAGACACAGAATCCGAAGCAGGCTCCAGGCTCTGAGCCATCAGCCCAGAGCCTGATGCGGGGCTCGAACTCACAGACCGCGAGATCATGACCTGGTTGAAGTCGGATGCTTAACCGACTGTGCCACCCAGGCACCCCATTGGCCTTCCTCTCTTAATCACAAGACGGCTCTCACAATTCCAGCCATAACATACTCAGATAACTGTTCAAAATCAGGAAGCAAGGAAATAAACTGCTTCTCCTTGTGTCTTTTTAAAGAAAAAAATAAATCTTTCCTAGGAGATGCTAGCAAATGTTTACTATCCTTTGGTCAGGTTACATGGTTGCACCTCAGCTGCAAGGGAGGCTGGGAAAGAGTGCCTCAGGCATTTTCTGCTTCTATATTGACAGTTTAGACTTTGATAGCAAGAAAGGATGGTAGGGAATGGCTACGTTTGTCGCACGTGAAATTGTACACAATGGGGCCATATATTGTGTTTATTTTGGTGTGGATTTTTTCAAAAGAGAATTCTTTTTTACCACACCCAAGCCCCATATAGCCATTATTAAAAATCTGTTTGCTCACATTTCACTATGCTTTTACATGCACGTAAGTACAGAGTGGAGGTTTAGTCACTGGTTTATAAAATGGGCTCATGTTCTATACATTTATCTGAATCTTCTTTGTCTTGCCTACTATATGGTACAAATTCTCCTAAGTCAATAGGCAGAGATCTAATTTCAGTTATTTTAGAGGCTGCATGACCTGTGCTGTGTATCTACCACATTTTATTCACCCATATCCTGCTTGGTGAACATTCATTCATGTTGCTAGTTTTTTCCCTCTACAAGTATTGCCATTATGGATATCTTTTCTATGCTTGTTTCTGCAGATTTTGGAGCTAGTTTATTTGGATTATGAGGATGGTAACCCATTGCTGGGTTAAAGGGAATGTTGTCACACACAGGCATAATTTTACATAAATTCAGAAATGCTGTTACAAATTCACATATCCCCCACAAGTGTAGAAGACTTTCATTTTATTAGTACTCTTACTAGTGGTAGGTGTTTGCTCATTGTACGTTTGTTCAGTCAGCAAACATTTATTATCTTGGCCATGTGTCTGGCATTATTCCAGGCATGAGGGTGAAAAAGTTCCTGCCCTCATGGAGTTTACAGCCTATTGAGGAAGACAGGTAATAAACAAGTAATGAATGCAATCTAATAAAATAAATATTGTACACATATAATATACAATAAAACAATCAGTTACTCTAGGCAACTGAAAAGTGCTGTAAAGGGAAATAAAGTAGGATAGGTATTATGGGAAGGGGATTCTCTATTAGGGAGATCAGAACAAATTTCTGAGCAGTTAGTTTTTGGGCAAAGACTTGATTTAAGTGAAGGAGCAAGGAGCAAATATTTCAGGCAGAAGGGACACTGTTTTTTATTTGAGGATCACTAGCTGGACAGCGTAGCCGGGTGGAGTGATAGGGGAAGAGTAGAAAGAAATTAAGTCAGAAGCGGTGGTCTAGGGCTAGATTACAACAGATCTTGTCAGCCATAGTAAGAATTTTGGTAAGGTGCTGAGGCTCTTAATTCTTGATAATCTGATGGGTGCAAAGTGATATGTCCTTGGTACTTCATTTTTCTCTGTGTAGTAATGTGAAAATATTTTATATGTGTATTTGGATTTACTCTCCTGCTTATTAATATTCACTCTTCTGCATATGTATATCCTTAGTCCATGTTTCTGTCCAGTTACTTTTGCTGTTGTTTTCTAAGAGTTACTGGTTTCACATTATAAATACTTTCATAAGGATATTATTTAATGACTTGAGTTGTTTTCTTATCCACAAATTAAAATTTTTTTGACGTCAAACCTATCTATGTATGTTGTTAGTACTTATAAATTTATGACCATTTTATCTGCATGAATTGCTACTTTCTATATAATGCTTCTCTTTATTCTGCTCTAGGCTTTTAATATTATATTGCTGATATTATATGGCTGATATTAGCAAAGAGAAAAGTTTTGCCACTTACCATCCTGTGGCTTTGGGCAAGGTTTTTAATCTCTCTGTACTTTTATTACTCATCCGTAAACTAGGGATTATAAGAGCATCTACCTTTGGGGGAAGGGGATGGGGAAGGGAAATGATTGCTTTTCCCTTTTTTTCCCTTTCAGCCTAGAAGGCTATATGATTTTATCTTTGAAAAAGAGAGTTTTATAAAACTAATGAGGTGTGTATATTTTCTCAATTCTAACTGGGCTCCTAACCTCTTTAATCTGCAGACTTCAGTTTTATTAATTAGTTTAATTATTACTTTTCCTTCATCTGTATTTTGTTAACTTGGCACTCCTGTGATTTTTTTATGAGAGATGCCCTTGGATCTGTCCAGGTCAGTTATCATCTTTTCTCGCAAGTCACACTCTTTTGCATGCCTGCTGACTGTTTTGAGATAGGCCTCCTTACTTTTAATTTATCAAGGTCTAAACAGCAAATTTCCTGTTTTGATTTATCTATTTAATTTAAGAATTTTCAGTCCATGCTTTGTGATTTGTAATTAGATTTCCTTAAACATTTTGATTTTGTGCATTTTAAGGTGGCTTTGTCTTTCAGTAGCTCTGTTTCAGGAGGTGATCTCAGTTCCGGGGGTATTCGGTGTTCTTCCTCATTCTGGCTACCAAGTTGGGGGCTGTGTTATTTGTCTTTGCCTCCACAGGGCTCCCTCCACCCTTGCTCAGGGCTCAAGTGCTACTACTGATATACCTCCAGTGTGTACCTCTAGTTCTGAGAGGCACTGGCATTTTCTGTCTTGCAGCCTGCTGGTACTCCTGCCAGAAGGTTGTTTATCCCCTGCTGAGAATGATCTGCTCCCTTGACTCCTCAGATTTGGAAGATTCAGTCAGTTTATCAGTTCCCCACTTATCCCCAAGGGCCAGAGATGTGAGAAGGAGTAAGTCATGAGATCTAGTATGATCAGATATCAGTGATTTTCAACCCTCATCCCAGGACTCCTGCTCTTTCTATAGGATCCAATCATTTCATCTGGCCTGGAAGCGAAAGTCCTGAGCTCACTCTCTGAAGAGATCTAAGCACACTTGAAGTTTAGCTCATACATGCTGTCTGCCCAGTTGGGGATGAATGTGGTATTTGGGCTGGAGTTGAGAAAGCCGAGCAGTAGGAATGCATTCACATTGCCATCTTCCCAGAAATCTTCCAATGTTGAGCTTTTAATTTGGGGTCGTTTGGTAGGCATCTTTATGTAACTTGTACAAGAAGGATTTGTGGATGGTGTATTTTCTCAGACTTTGTCTATCTGAAAATGATCTTCTTGTTTCTTTTTACATTTAAAGGAAGCTTGAAGGGGTATATATGGTTTATCATTTTAGGGAGGCAGGATTTTCTCTTTGAAAACTTTATAGATATTGCATAATTATTCTTGACATTTAAAATTGCAGTCAGGCCCACCTGCAATGTTCACAGGGCCCGAGGCAAGAGTTTAAATGGAGATCCACATACAATGTATCTAAATATTTAAAATGTTTGAATCAAGCTAACAAACTTAAATATATACCATTCTCCCACCTTGGCAAATAAACTTTCATTACAATAAAGTTGAAAAAGATATGTAACATTATGGTTTTTCTCCGATGAAAGACAAAATATGAATTTAATTATTGAATGTTTCTGGGATTTCAGCAGCAGTGTTTGGGTGAATGACATAGACCTATGTTTTTGATTAATGCTTCTGTTTCTTTTGTTCAGTCTTCTTCAGGAGCACTGTTTATTTTGATTCTATTTTTTATTTTTTTGGCCAGTCTTCTGTTGTTTTTATCTCCTCTTGTCTTTTTCGAATCTTTATTCTGAAGAGCTCATTAGTCTTGGCTTTGTTTTAGCAAAATCATGAATTACATTCTTATAAGAAGAATTTTCTTATAATTTCTGTTGGCAGTAATATAAAGTTTAAAAATATATTCCAAGTGTGTAATATTTAAATATATTTCATCAAAAATGAAAATTAAAGGAGCTTCTGGGTGACTCAGTCTAAGTGTCCGCCTTTGGCTCAGGTCATGATCTTGCTGTTCGTGAGTTCGAGCCCCACGTTGGGCTCTGTGCTGACAGCTCAGAGCCTGGAGCCTGCTTCGGATTCTGTGTCTCCCTCTCTCTCTGCCCCTCCCTGACTCGTGCTGTCTCTGTCTCTCAAAAAGAAATTTTTTTAATGAAAATTAAAATAAATGCTAGAAATTATTTTTATGTTTTCAAAAAGTTATCTTAAAATATTCATTTATTCCTTAATTTATCAAAACTAAAAGGTAAAATACAAATATAGTATCTCAATTTTAAATAAAAATTAAATTAAAAACTTAATTTTTTGGAAATTTAATGAAATGTTATTAAATGGTTTATATAAATAAAACTCTTTGCAATTCTAATGGTCAATGTCCATCTTGTTGCCAATGTAAAGAGAGTCAGTAACACACTTCACACGTTATCTCTGTAACTATTTATACACAAATGTAAGAGTAATAATGAATTGCTTAATATCCTGAAGTGTTGTACTTTGTGTACCTGATGTGAATACATTTCTATTTGTGTCATTGTGACTTTTTACAATCTAGTTTCACTTAGTCTCTTTTCACCTAGAAGCAGCTTCTCCCCCTGGATGTTCATTGACTATTAGAAGAAATCGGATCTTGTAGGATGGCCCACAATCTAGGTTTGTCTGATCGTTTAATGTGTTCTTCTGTCTTTGATATTCCCGTTAATTGGAAGTTTAGCCTAATGGTTTGGCTAGAATGATGTTAAACCTTTTTGGCGAGAGTGCTTCATGGTTAATGCTCTGTATTTCATACTGGATCCCATCAGTGAGCACATAATGTCAGGTTTGATCACTTGGCTAGGATAGTAATGCCCAGGCTCTTGGTTGTACAATATGTTTCTCCTTTGCAGTAAAAACGTTATCTGTGGGTGATACTTTGGTTCTGCGCCAATATCATCATCTTCAACAAGCTTTTACCCAATGGCTTTAACATCCTTGTCTGAATTAATTATTTCATTAAGATTTGCAGAAAAGTTTTCCAATTAAATAATTCCTTCTACATTTATTATCTGACATTTTTCTATAAAGAAGAAATTTCTCTCATCAACAGGAGTTAAGTTCCAGTTCTTCCCCAAAGGCAGGATAAATGTTTAATTCTTTCCTTTCCAAACTAAAGAATGGTTGCCTATAAGGGATGAAGAGGGCATGGGGAGAGGAGAAGGATGGAACCATGACTTTTATATGACTTTGATTTTCTTTTGCCAATGAGTTTTACCAATTGAAAGAAAAATTTAGATGGAGTGTAAAATGTAAACTCCAATTTAACTCCAATAATTAGAAAGCCTATTTAAAAAAATTTTTTTTAAATGTTTATTTATTTTTGAGAGAGCAATAAACAGCATGAGCGGGGTAGGGGCAGAGAGAGAGGGAGACACAGAATCTGAAGCAGGCTCCAGGCTCTGAGCTGACAG
Organism: Lynx canadensis; assembly: GCF_007474595.2. Classification (NCBI taxonomy): domain Eukaryota; kingdom Metazoa; phylum Chordata; class Mammalia; order Carnivora; family Felidae; genus Lynx; species Lynx canadensis. The sequence goes on from NC_044306.2 coordinate 123,344,744, forward strand.
CATGGAGCCTCACATGGGGCTCAAACCCACAGACTATGAGATCATGACCTGAACTGAAGTCAGATGCTTAACCAACTGAGCCACCCAGGCACCCCTAGAAAGCATAATTTTACTTCATGTTGGTAGAATCCATACAGAGAAAATAATGATTCCAAATGAATGTTGAATATCATACTCCATGTGTACATTCAAAATGGGATATATTGTAAGAACAAAAAGAACTGCAAAGAAATCTTTAAACTACATAGTTTTATTGCCGATAGTAATATGGTAGTAGAATTATCGGGCCCCAAGATTTTCACTGACAGAGAAAAGAGATACAAATGTAAAATCAGAAGTTCAGAAATATCTTTATAATAGTAAGTATGAATTATAAATAGCAATATGAAGTTATTTAAAAATATTTAAGAATACTTCCTAATTTTGCCCACGGAAAGAGCCTAGAGCGAATGATGCCCCAACTGGTAAAAATAAGATTCTATGATCTCTCTCACAAAATCTGCACTAACACTTACTCTAAAACTGCAAAGCTGGTTAAATCCAACCCTCCACCTCCCAGGTAACTGGAGAAAAACACAACCACACTAACTTAATTCATCACCCTAGCCCTAAGTAATTCTCAGTGCTACCTCATGGTTGTGGTATAGCAACATGGTCCATTTACTGTGCTACTCTCTTGGTTATTTCACTCTACTCTTTTCTTCCACTTCCAAGTCACTTGCTCTGTCCTGTGATGGTTTTTGCTTCATAATTCCCTGAGAAACTGGAAACAATCTGAAAATGACTTTTTAGGTTCCCATCACTGTATCTACCCACGTATACAATTTCATGTATTTTGGCTCACTTGCTGCTATAGAACCCCCTCTCCACATAGGCAGAATATTTCATGCTCAGGGACATTACTCCATCATTCTCTCTCCTCCTCCTCATATGTCTCACTACTTAATTCTTCTTACCAGTATATAAATATGTTATCTATTCTCTAAAAAACTTTTCCCACTTCTCTGCCAGCTACTGCCCCAATTCTCTCCTCAAGAGTTACATTGTCTATAGGATCCATGAAACCACCATCCATCTAAATTTGTAGAACATTCTGTCTAGAAGTTTTCCTCATGTCCCTTCCTGGAAATACCCATCCTCAAAAGGTAATCATGATTCTAACTTCTTTTACTGTTCATTAGTTTTGTCTGATATTAAACTTCATATAAACACATCATCATTGTGTACTGTTGTGACTGCTTTCACTTGACATGATGTCTGTAATATGCATCTATTTTGTTGCAAGTATCAATAGTTTTAAAACAATTACCGTATAGCATCCTATTGTGAAACCATACCTTAACTGAATCATCCTTCTATTGAACATTTGGGTGGATCCCAGTTTTTTACTTTTATGGGTAATGCTGCTGTGACCATTTTAAAAACATGTTTTGGAAAACGCATGCACATATTTCTCTTGGGTATGTATGTAGCAGTAGAATTGCTCGGTCAGAGGGTAGGTATGTTTCATTTTAGTGCATACTGTCGTCAGTTTTTGTGTTGTCAGTTTTCCAAAGTGGTTGAACTAACTTACCTTCCAGTAAGTAACATATGAGAGTTCCAATGGTTGCTTCATATCCTCAGTAATATTTGATATGGACAATCCTTTAATTTTTAGTCATTCTGGTAGGAGTTTTATTATATTTTAATTATTATTTCTGTGACAAATAGTTATTTAAATACCTTTTCATATGCTTATTGTCCATTTGAATAGTCTCTTTTGTGACAGACCTGTTCAGGTCTTTTGCCCATTAAAAAAACTGAGTTATTTGTCATTTTCTTACAGATTTAGATATGAGTCTTTTGTTGGATATGTGTATCATGAAAATCTCCCATTCTGCGATTTGCCTTTCTTACCTGTTTAATTGTGTTTTTTGATGAATATAGTTCTTAATTTTAATGAAGTTGGTCTTTTATGATTAGTGTCTTTTGTGTTCTGTGTAAGACTGTCTTGACATTTTTCTGTTTTGTTTAAAAAGCTTTATTGTTTTACACATTTAGAACTATGGTTTTTCTCAAGTTAAATTTTGTATAGCAGTTTGATAGAGGTCAAGTTTCATTACGCTCCATAAAATATCCAAATGTTCCAATACAAATTATTGAAAAACCCCTCATTCCCTTATAGACTTGCATTGGTATCTGTCACAAAGTGGGTCTTTTCTTCTGATTATTCTGTTCCCTTGGTCCATTTGTGCATCCTTGTGCCAATCCCACACTGTCATACTTTGCACTAAATCTTGAATTCAATTGTTTTTAAGCTGTTTGTGTTTATTTATTTTGAGAGAGAGGGAGGAGAAAGTGCACGTGCCAGTGAGCAGGGGCACTGAGCTACCAACTGAGCTACCCAGGGGCCTCTCTTTTTCAAGCTTGATGGGACTTCTCTGGTCTTATTTCTTGATACCTCAAAGCCAAAGTAGTACATCTTTATGGACCCAATGCCAATAAGACCAATTTTAGGTTACTAGTAATCAGTTGATAGAGAAAAATATATGATACTTGAAAAGTTTCAGGCGGCAAAATCTCACCAACAGTATTTTAAATGTCCATAGTCCACCTACTCTCATTCCTTCGTTCTCTCCAGTCCAATCATGTGCAGAAAGGTACCAGTTTTTATTTTTTTAATTATTTTTTTTTAAGTTTATTTATTTTGAGAGAGAGAGAGATGGGGGGGCGATCATGTGAACAGGGGAGGGGAAGCGAGAGAAAGAGAGAGAGAATCCTAAGCAGGCCGAGCGCGGTCAGCACAGAGCCTGATGTGGGGCTCGAATTCACAAACTGTGAGATTGTGACCTGAGCTGAAACCAAGAGTTGGATGCTTAACCAAGTCACCCAGGTGCCCCTATTTTATTTTTTATAAAGAGAAAGAGAGGGAGACGCTTGGGTGGCTCAGTCGGTTGAGTGTCCGACTTCAGCTTCGGTGACTATCTCACGGTTCGTGAGTTCAAGCCCCGCACCAGGCTTACTGCTGTCAGCACAGAGCCTGCTTCAGATCCTCTGTCCCAGTCTTTCTCAGTCCCTCCCCTGCTCACACTTGGTCAAAAACGGATAAACATATATATAAATATAAATATATATAGATAGATAGAGCACAAGCGCCTGAGTGGGGGAGGGGCAGAAGGAGAGAGAGAATCTTAAGCAGGTTCCACATTCAGCACAGAGCCTGACATGGGGCTCAATGTCACAACCGGGGCCGAAATCAACAGTTGGATCCTCAACCGACTGAGCCACTCAGGTGCCCCAAGGAACCAGTTTTTATTTATTTTTTACTTAAAAAAAAATTTTTTTTTAACATTTATTTATTTTTGAGACAGAGAGAGAGCATGAACAGGGGAGGGTCAGAGAAAGAGGGAGACACAGAATCGGAAACAGGCTCCAGGCTCTGAGCTGTCAGCACAGAGCCCTACGTGGGGCTTGAACCCACAGACGGCGAGATCATAACCTGAGCCGAAGTCGGACGCTTAACCGACTGAGCCACCCAGGTGCCCCAGGAGCCAGTTTTTAAAGTGAGGGTTACTGCTTTATACTAGATCCAAAATTTCATTGTGAGAATAGTGGTAAGAAGTGGAGGGTTAACAATATCTATTTAAAAAGCATGCAATAAAGATAGAGGTAATAAATCCTCAGTTTTATCCCCTGTATAATCATTGGCTATACCAGGATCTATTAATAATGTATTGGGGGCACCTTGGTGGCTCAGTCAGTAAAGCCTCTGACCTCAGCTTAGGTCATGATCTTGGGGTTCATGAGTTCGAGCCCCACATCTGGCTCCGTGCTGACAGCTCAGAGCCTGGAGCCTGCTTCAGATTCTGTGTCTCCCTCTCTCTCTACCTCTCCCCTGCTTGTGCTCTGTCTCTGTCTGTCTCTGTCTCTCTCAAAAATTTAAATTTTTAAACATTTAAAATTTAAAAAACATTAAAATTAAAAAAAAAATTAATAACATATTGAAGAATTTTGCATTTTTTCCCCCTGTGGTCACAACTGGGGCAGGAGGCTGTAGGAAGAGGACAGTGCTACTGACTTCTAGTGGGCAAAGGCCAAGAATGTTGCTCAACACCTTACCATGCACCAGATAACACTGAACCACAACAAAGAATTATCCAACCCCAAAGGTCATACTGCAGAGGTTAAGAAACCCTGATCTAGATGATTACATTTTCTCTCACAGAAAGATCAGATCATCAGGCAAATAACCCACCCATTTAATTCTGCTATGGTACTTGCAAAATAAAAGAGAACAGCCAGCATGTGCCTGGCTGAGTGAATATGAAGTGGGAGGTGGGAGAGGTAGGATTTAAATGTTGGATAAACTGCATCCAGTTTACCAGAGATTAAAATCAAAAACTCAAAGGAATGGTGGTAATGTAGGCTAGGGGTCAACAGCACCTCTCCCGTGGAGAGTAGAGAAAAGGTTCACAAACCGCCACTCTCTTCTGTGGGACACCGTTCTCTCCAGACACGTAATTGTAGCATTTACTATGTGGAAGAGGATGAAAACATGCCACCCCACTCTCCAGCTTTCCACAGGGAAATGGTTTTTTGGTGGCTCCAGTTTGATGCTAGTGTCTACATAAAAGTCTTCTCAGTGACTCTTTCTTCAATACCTCCTTATTTTGTTTCTGATCTTCCCCTCCCTCTCTTTCACTGGTTTCTTGTCTCTTCTAGCGTTTAGGCTCCAAGTTTTGGGAACCACCCATGCTTTTCTTTGTATTGTGTCATTTCTTTTAGCATACAGATACACCGTTACGTGTGCCATCTTAAAAAATAAAACCTTTGCTTGAATAATTTGTTTCCCTTTTCAGCAAAGCTCAGAAAGTTTTGTTTACTCATTATATCCAACTTGTTTCAATGTTTGCTTAAAGTTACTTCAATAAGGCTTAGCTTACCTTCTAACTTGTTTCCCTCCTTCCACCCTTGCTCCACAAACAGCCAGAACAATCCCTTAAAAATGCAATGCCTCTCTTCAAAACACTGCAATAGCTCTTCATTTCTTTTTGAGGGCAGACCCTCATTCAGGCTCTTCCACGTGGCTATTGGCAGGAGGCCTTAGTTCTTCACTGTGTAAGCCTCTCTTTAGGGCTGCTTGCATGACCTTACAACATGTCAGCTGGCTTCCCAGAGAACAAGTGGTCCAAGGTGAGCCTGGGTGGCTCAGTTGGTTCGATGTCTGACTTCGGCTCAGGTCATGGTCTCACAGTTTGTGGGTTTGAGCCCTGCGTCGGGTTCTGTGCTGACAGCTTGGAGCCTGGAGCTTGCTTCAGATTCCCTGTCTCCCTCTCTCTCTGCCCCTCCCCTGTGTGCTCTGTCGGTCTGTCTCTCTCTCTCAAAAATAAATAAACATTAAAAAAAAAAAAAAAGAACAAGTGGTCCAAGAGCAAAAAGGATAGAAGTCTTTTATGAATTAGGCTCAGAAATCACTGGACAGTGAGTTCCTTCACTGTGCAGAAGCTTTTTATCTTAATGAGGTCCCAATAGTTCATTTTTGCTTTTGTTTTCCTTCCCTCTGGAGACATGTCAAGTAAGAAGTTGCTGTGGCTGAAGTGAAAGAGGTTGTTCCCTGTTTTCTCTTCTAGGATTTTGATGGCTTCCTGTCTTATGTTTAGGTCTTTCATCTATTCTGAATTTATTTTTCCAGCACTATTTGCTGAAGAGACCATCTTTATTCCATCGGATATTCTTTTCTGCTTTGTTGAAAATCAGTTGACCTTACATTGGTGAGTCCATTTCTGGATTCTCTGTTCTGTTCCATTGATCTATAGGTCTGTTTTTGTGCCAGTACAACACTGTCTTGATGATTATGGCTTTGTAATACATCTTGAAGTCTGGAATTGAGATGCCTCCAGCTTTGGTTTTCTTTTTCAACATTACTTTGGCTATTTGGGCTCTTTTTGTTCCATACAAATTTTAAAATTGTTTGTTCTGTGAGGAATGCTGGTGTTATTTTGATAGGGATTGAATTGAATGTGTAGATTGCTTTGAGTAGTATGGACATTTCAACAATATTTGTTCTTCCAATCCATGAGCATGGGATGTTTTTCCATTTCTTTGTGTCTTCTTCATGGTGAATGACTCTTTTAATGTACTGTTGGATTGATTTCCTAGTATCTTGTTGAGAATTTTTGCATCCATGTTCATCAAGGATGTTGGCCTGTAATTCTCCTTTTTAGTGGGGTTTTTGTCTGGTTTTGGAATCAAGGTAATGTTGGCCTCATAGTATGAGTTTGGAAGTTTTCCTCTTATTTCTATTTTTTGGAAGAGTTTGAGAAGAATAGGTAGTAAATCTTCTTTAAGTGTTTGGTAGAATTTGCCTGGGAAGTCATCTGGTCCTGGTCTTTTGTTTGTTGGGAGTTTTTTTGATTACCAATTCAATTTCATTGCTAGTAATTGGTCTGTTCAAATTTTCTATTTCTTTTTGACTTAGTTTTGGAAGGTTATGTGTTTCTAGGGTTTTAACTATTTCTTCTAGGTTGTCCAATTTGCTGGCATGTAGTTTTTAATAATATTCTCATAATTCTTTGTATTTTTGTGGTGGTGGTTGTTATTTCTCCTCCATTTCTGATTTTGTTTATTTGAGATTTGAGTCCTCTGTCTTTCTCTCTCTCACTTTTTTTTTTTTTAAATAAATCTGGCTAAAGGTTTATCAATTTTCTTGATCTTTTCAAAGAACCAGCTCCTGGTTTTATTGATCTGTTCTATGAGTTTTTAGTAATAATATTTCATTTTTTACATTTCATTTTTTCTCTGCTCTATTTATTATTTCCTTACTTCTACTGGAATTCAGGTTTGTTCTTTTTTCCAGCTCCATTAGGTGTAGAGTTAGATTGCTTATTTGAGCTTTTTCTTGCTTCTTGAGGTAGACCTATATTACTATAATCTTCCCTCTGAGAATAGCTTTTGCTGCATTCCAAAGATTTTGGACCATTGTGTTTTTGTTTTCATTTTATCTCCATACATTTTTTTTTTGGGGGGGGATTCCTTTTTAGTGTCTTGGTTGACCCATTCATTGTTTAGTAGTATGCTATTTAGCTGCCATGTGTTTGTGTCCTTTCCAGATTTTTTTTCCTGTAATTGATTTCTAGTTTCATACCATTGTGGTTGGAAAAGATGTATGATATAATTTCAATCTTTTTGAACTTATTGAGACTTGTTTTATGGCCCAGCATGTGATCTATTCTGGAGAATGTTACATGTGCGCTTGAAAAGAACGTGTGTTTTGCTGTTTTTGGATGGAATATTCTTTTTTTTTTAATTTTTTATTTTTTTTAATGTTTATTTTTGACAGACAGAGAGAGACAGAACACAAGCGGGGGAGGGTCAGAGAGACACGGAGACACACAATCCGAAGCAGGCTCCAGGCTCTGAACTGACAGCACTGAGCCTGATGTGGGGCTCGAACCCACAAACCGTGAGATCATGACCCCAGCCGAAGTTGGACGCTCAACTGACTGAGCCACCCAGGTGCCCCTAGATGGAATATTCTGAATATATCTGTTAAGTCCACCTGGTCCAATGTTTCATTTAAAGCAATTGTTCTCTTGTTGATTTGCTGTGTGGATGATCTACCCATTTATGTAAGTGGAGTGTTAAAGTCCCCTACTATTATTGCATTACTGTCAATTTCTTCCTTTATGTCGGTTAATAGTTGCTTCATATATTTATGTACTCCTATATTGGGTGTGTAAATATTTATAATTGTTTTATCCCCTTGTTGAATTGTTTCCTTTATCATTATGTTGTGTGTGTCTTTGTCTCATGTTACAGTCTTTGTTTTAAAGTCTATTTTGTCTGATACAGGTATTGTTATCCCATCTTTCTTTTCACTGCCATTTGCATGATACATGTTTTTCCTTCCCTTCACTTTCAATTTGTACGTGTCTTTAGGTCTGAAGTGAGTCTCTCATAGGCAGTTTATAAGTAAGTCTCGCTTTTTATTTATTTTTAATTCATTCATTCATTAAAGTAATTAATTAATCACAATTAATTAATTAATTACAATCAATCAATCAATTAATTAATTAATTAATTAAAATAAGCTTCACACCCAGCATGGGGCCCAATGTGGGGCTTGAACTCACGACCCTGAGATCAAGACCTGAGCTAAGATCAAGAGTTGGATGCTTAACCAACTGAGCCACCCAGGCGCCCTGGGTTTTGCTTTTATATCCATTTAGTCACCCTATGTCTTTTGATTTGAGCATTTAGTCCATTTACATTCAAAGTAATTATTGATAGGTATGTACTTATTGCCATTTTGTAACTTGTTTTATAGTTTTTATAGTTCTTCTGTTTCTTCTCTTGTTCTATTCCCTTGTGGTTTGCTGGCTTTCTTTAGTGATATGCTTGGATTCCTTTCTCTTTATTTTTTGCATATCTAATACAGGTTTTTGATTTGTGATTACCATCAGGTTTACATATAACTTCTTATGCACATAGCCGTCTATATTAAGTTGACAGTTGCTCAAGTTTGAATCCATTCTAAAAGCACTAAATTTTTACTCCCCTCATGTTTTATGTATATGATGCCATACTTTTCATTCTTTTATTTTTTAACCCCTTGACTGATTTTTATAAATATAATTCATCTTGCTGCTTTTGTGCTTTAACTTCCACACTGATTTTATAAGTGATTAATCTACTGCTTTTATTATGTTTGCATTTACCTGCAAATTTTTTCCTTTCATAAGTTTCTTACCCCTAATTATGGCCATTCTTTCCACTCAAAAGAGTTCCCTTTAACATTTCTTGTAAGGCTGGTTCAGTAGTGATGAACTCCTTTCTTTTTGTTTGTCCAGTAGACTATTCTTATTTGTAGATTGTTTTCCTCTTAGCACTTTGAATATATCATGCTACTGCCTTCTGGACTTCTGCTGAAAAATCAGCTAATATACTTATGGAATTTCTTTTGTATATAGATTATCTTTTCTCTGCTGCATTTAAAATTCTCTATCACTACGTCTTGCCATTTTAGTTATTATGTGTCTTGGTGTGGAAATCCTTGGGTTGATTTTGTTGGGGGCTTTCTGTGCTTCTGGGATTTGTTTCCTTCCCCAGATTAGGAAAGTTTTCGGCTATTATTTCTTCAAATAAATTTTCTACCCTCTTTTCTCTCTCTTCTCCTTTTGGGCTCCTTATAATGTGAGTGTTATTATGTTTGATGATGTTGCTAAGTTTCCTTTACTTATTCCCATTTTTTATTATTTTATTTTCTTTTTCCTGTTCAGATTGGTTGCTTTCCATTTGACCATTACTCTGAATTCCTTATCAGGAATTCTGCTTATCTCCATTTCATGGAGCTCTCTTGCTATGATTTTGTCTTGTTCTTTTATTTTGGACATATTCTTCTGTCTCTCATTTTGTGTAACTCTCCGTGTGCCTATGTATTAGGGAAGTCAATTACATCTCCTGATCTTGAAAGTAGTGGCCTTATGAAGACGAGGCCCTGTGATGCCTTCTAGCTCACTGTCCCCTGTTCACCAGAACCAGGCACTTCAGGGCTGTCTCCTATGTGGGTTGCATGTGCTCTCCTATTGTGACTGAGCAGCATTTGCCTTCTGTCCAGTTGGTTGCAATGGCCCACTTTGCATGTTGTGAGCATACTGGGGAGGGTTTGTTCTCTGAGCTGGTAAGAGGTCAGTCTGGGGCTTGTAGTTGGATATAGCCTATAGTCTACCAGATGCCTGCCCCCAGTCCATCTGTTGGACCTTCAGGTTCTCTCCCTGCTTTATCATGAGACACTTTTGTTGGTGGGTAGGGTGGGCAGTCAGACCAGATGTCTGCCCCCGTCCACTGCTGAGGCCACAGTCGAACAGGTGTGTGTGGTTATCTTCCCCTCTACTTGGGGCTTGAGTCACTTTGAAGGGACTCTTGCTGATGGGATGGTTTGGATGGGGTGGATCTGCAGGAGAACATGGGCATAGGGTACATAGTGTTAGCAAAGTAGGTTGTAGGATGTTTGGGCCAGTTCCTGCAATTGTCTGGCTATCTAGTTTGGGCAAGGGAGAGAAATGTCACCTGCCAGCTCTTTTGTTCTTAGAGAAGTATTCTAAAGATCCTTGCCCCTCCAGTGCATGTTCTGAGATTAATAAATAAATCTTCTTCATGCATACCCCAGGCACTTTTTAAGTTGCTGCTTCTTAGCTGTAGCTCAGTGGGGTTATTTGTTATGCTGGCTTTTTAGAGGCTGGGACTCAGTTTCCCTATCGCTCTCCAGTTCTCTTAGAGCTAAGTCCATGATTTTCAATGTCCCTGGAGTTAAGCTTTGCTGACTGTAAATACAAAGTTAAGTGCCACTGGTTTTCAAAGCCAAATGTTATGGGGACTCATTTTCCCCTGCAAGGCTTCCTTGCCTGGTGTGCCTGGTGTGGAGTCTGCTCCTCTCCTCCATGCCTGTAATGTTCCTCTCGTTTGTGGTTAATCTGGTTCTTGACTGCATCTCCAGACCTCCACTCTTTCTATATGACCTCCACTCTACTATTAATTGTGGAAAGTCGGTTCTGTCATTCCCTGGATTGCTTTCTGGGTTGGCTGCACTGATGTGGCTATTATCTAGGTGTGTCCATGAGATGGGATGAGTTTGTGATCCAACTGCTCCTCATCTTCCCAGGTTGGGTCCAAGATACATATTTAAAAATAGTTTTGGGGCTAAAGAAGAAATCAAAATCCAAGTTAGAAAGTACTTAAATTTGATTGTGGAAATACTATATTTTTAAATTTGTGGGATGTAGCTAAAATACTACTTAGAGGGAACCCTATATTAGAAGAGAAACAGGCTGAAAATTAATAAGCTAAATAGCCATCTTAAGATGTTAGAAAAGAAGTAAAAAGAGGTGTTATACATGAGAGCAGAAATTAATGAAACAGAAAGCAAACATACGAAATATAAGATTGACAAGCTAAAAGTTGGTTCTTTATAAAGATTAGTAAAATTGATTAATCTCAGTCTGATTAAGAAAGAAAACACTAATATTCAAGATCAGGAATTCAAAGGAGGATATCATTTTAGATCTTACAAACACTAAAAAGATAAGTAGATATTTTTGACAACTTTGTACCAATAAAATTGAAAATTTGATTGACACAGACAAATTCCAGTAAAAATGCAACTTGATAAACTTGTAGTAGGAAAGGAAATCTGAAGAGTCATATTACTATAAAGGACTGAATTTATCATTAAAAACCTATCACACACACACACACACAGAGAAATATCCAGGCCCAAATGTATTAAAATATGAATTTTGCCCAATATTTAGGTAGAAAAAATCCAAATCTTGTAAACTCTTCCAGAAAATAGAAAATGGGGGGGGGGCGCCTGGGTGGCTCAGTCAGTTAAGCGGCCGACTTCGGCTCAGGTCATGATCTCACGGTCAGTGAGTTCAAGCCCCGCATTCAGATTCTGTGTCTCCCTCTCTCTGACCCTCCCCCGTTCATGCTCTGTCTCTCTCTGTCTCAAAAATAAATAAACGTTAAAAAAAAATTAAAAAAAAAAAGAAAATGGGGAGAAACTTTCAAACTTGTTTTATAAGTCTAGCAAAATCTTGAAAAAGTTGAAAATTTAGAAAACTCCAACAAGGACAAATGGGAAAAGAAAATTAAGGTCAGCTTCAATTATGAACATGGATGCAAATATCCTAAACAAAATAATTTTAAAACAACTCAGGAAAATATAAAAAGATAATATATCATGGTCAAATTGGATGTATGTGAGGATTTCAAGGTTGGTTTAACATCAGAAAATGTGTTAACATAACTTACCAATTAGTAGATAGAAGGAGAAAAATCATAAGATTGTCACAAAAGATGCAGAAAAAGAATTTGATTAAATTCAATATCCATGATTTAAAAAGTCCTCTTAGTAAATTAGGAAGCAGGCAGCTGCCCCAATCTATCAAAATCTATCAAAATTTACAACAGGTTTAAGTTTAACTGGAAAAAGTGAAAAGATTTTCCTTTTCAAGTGGGAGAAAGAAAAGGGTGTCCACTTCTATTCAACATTATATTGGACATCCTAGAAAGAGCAGTAAGTCTAGAAATAGAAATGTGTAGGAATGGGGGGAAAATGTCATTATTCACTAATATTAATATTATGAACTTAGAGTTTGGCAAAGCTCCTGGGTTCATAAGCAGTTTATGAAGATCAGATTATATTTCCATATATCATTAACAAGCAGTTAGAAAATGGAATCTAAAATGGGCAATATTAGCATTAGCGTGAAAAATATCTACTAAAACAAATCTTATAAAAAAATGTGTAAGACCTTTATGCAGAAACCTAAAAACACTACTGAGAGAAATTTTAACAGACCTAAATAAGTAAAGAGATGTATTATATTTATGGAATGGAAGATCCAATACTGTAAAGCTACTAATTTACCTAAATTGGCTTATAGATCTATAAATTTAATGCAGTCTTAGTCAAAATAATAACAAAAATTGTGTGTGTAAATTGACAAGGTAATTTAAATTGATACAGAAATAAAAAGCTAAGAATAGATGAGACACTCATAAAGAAGAATTTGTTGAGAGAACAATCAAGACATCTTTAAGTATTAGAAAATTTTAAAATATGGTATTTTGGCACAAGGATCAGAGAATAAACCAATGGAATAGAATAAAAAACCCAGAATAGACTCATGCATATGTGAGCACTTTATTCATGACAAAAGTGACACTGTATATCAGTGGGGGAAAGATGGTCTTTCAATAAATGTGTACGAAAAATTGATTACTGTTATGGAAAAAAAGAAATTTAGGCCCAAACTCATATCCACACACAAATATAACTCCAGATGGAATAAATACCTAAATGAAAAGCCAAATAATGAAGTTTTGAAAATAATATCTTCATGGTCTCTGGCAATGGAGAAAGTTTTCTTAAAACACAAAAGCACTGAGGTTAAGAAAAGGATTAATTTGACCACATTAAAATTAAGAGTCTGTGTTGATAAGAAAAAACCTTTAAGATAGTAAACAGGCAGTATTGAGTGGAAGAAGAAAGCAGCAACATATTTAACTAAGAACTCATAACCAGAATATGTAAAGAACCCTACAAAATTAATAAGGAAAAGGAAGGATAACCCAACAGAAAAGTGGGCAAAAGACCTGACCAAATCCACAGAAGGGATATCTGCATAGTTAAACCTATACAAAAGTGGAGAATCTCATTAATAATTAGGAAAATGCTGAGTAAAACAATGAGATAACACCAAATGAGATAACACTCATTGTCCAAAAATGAGATAATCTTTGTCACTAGATTGACAAAGAGAATCCTGAAAAATTAAAAAGTTCAAGAAAAAATGGAAGAGTAAAACAAAAAAAAAATATTACATTGATAGAGCTAAATCCTGCCACATTAATAATTACAATATCAATGGACTAAACACTGCAGGTAAAGGATAGAGATTATCAGACTGGATTAATAAAGCAAGATTTACTCAATTATATATCATCTGTAAGAGATTAACTTTAAATATAAAGACAGGTTGAAAAGAAATGGATAGGAGACATACCATACAAACAATAATTATAAGCAGGTTGGAATGGGTATATTAATATCAGTTAATATACCTGACAAAACTAGCATCACAAAGGAAGGCTACAGGGTAATTTCACACATCATTGAACAGACCTTAAAGAGAATAATGACAGTTAGAATCCAGTAGCACATTAATGCAGTAATAGTTCATACCCTCTTGGATTCATACCAGGAACACAAGTACAGATTAATAGATGAAGGGAGAGAAATGATAGGAGTATTTCTAGGTGCATATGGGTATTTTACAAATTTTAACATCTATTCTTTATTTAAAGAAAAAAAATACCTTGTCTGGGAGAAGAATCCATTTCCAAGCTTCTTCAGGCTGTTAGCATTCAGTTCCTTGTGATTGTAGGGCTGTGGTTCCCATTTCCTTGCTGGCTATCAGCTGGGAGCAGCTCTCAGCTCCCAGAGGCTGTTCATATTCCTCAACATATGGCCCACTCCATCTTCAAAGGTAAAAATGGCATGCCAGATCCCCCATAATACTTGGAATCTCACTGCCTTGCATTTCTGCTATCAACTGGAAAAAACTGTATGCTTTTATATGGCTCATGTGGTTAGGTTGGGTCCATCTAGATAGTCTCTCTTAAGGTCACTGATTTGTATCCTTAATTACATCTGAAAAATCCTTTTGCCATGTAGCCAATATGATCACAGGAATAACATTATGGGACAGAGAGCAATGAAGCTATTAGGATTCTGCCTGGAACTGAAGTTCAGAGGATCAAGGACAAGACTGGAAGATGGCATATGTACAAGTCAGCAGAGAGGTACCATGAAGCTGTGAAGAAATGTTAACAACACATGATTCTTTCTCTGTAATCAATCTGAGTGGAAAAAAATTGTTCTCACAAAGAAAAAGAGTTAAAAGATGAAAAAAAATGGGGGATGGCTGTAAGTTACAAATACTAAATTGCACATTTTTTTAACAAATCAATAATTATATTAATTATATGAAGACTATTCCAAAATTCTAGTCTCTCACCAAGATTTTTATGTGGGATAATTTGGAGATGTATATCTTAAAAACCTATAAAGCTTTCTTAAGTATCTCTCAAAAGTGGTTTCTACACAATAAGAAAACCCATCAAATTGGCAGTATGTTTGTTTTTCTTTTTCATAACCCATTGGTACAAAATGGGTCACTAAGGCTTTTTTCAAGGGACCAATGGAAGTCATTCTGCTACTCTATAATTAACCATTTCACAATATTAAACTAATAGGAAGTACTTGACTAATTTTATTCTGATACAGGACAATAATGCTACACAACACTTATTTTAAAACGTTAAAGCGTATTTTTTTTAAAGTAAGGTTTAATAAATTAAGGCTTAGATAAGTTTCTATGTGAAAAAAATCCATTTTATAGTATTAGGATTTACTAAGTAAGCACAGACATGTTTTGTGGAGAGCTTACATTGTATAGTGTATTATTTTGCATTTTAAGGATCAGTTGTCAGACACACGCCCAAAATAATCTCTGACACATAGTACCCAGTTCACAGTAGTCCAACCCATTATAATTTGATCCTTAGACACTGAGGATGTCAGTTTGTTACTTAGAAGCTATCATCTTTTTTTTCAACTTTTCATACATATAAACATAATCTGAATAACAATAGCCTGAGGAAAAGGCAGTTTTCCCACTCCATCTATCAATTACAAGCCTCCCTTCCTTATTTATACACCTCCAAGATTTTAAAAAATGTTTTGATAATATCAGCTGGAAAGACATGGAAATTAATAAGAACATACTAGTATCTACTTGGGTTTTCTCGGTTTCATTTTCATAACAGACTTTCCGTAATAATTTCCAAGGTTTCTATGAGGTGGAAGAAAGGCAGAGTGTGATCATAGAAAGCGCCCTATATTGGACCCAGGAGGTCTGCATTCTGGGACTGACTGCTACTACCTATTTGGGTAATCTTGAACAAGTCTCTTAAACTTTTTCTGGCCCTAGTTTTTCAATACATAAAATAGGTGGTCTTAGATCATTGTTTCCCAAAGTGTGTTTCATTCATGAATGGTTGTGCTAAAGAAAGTTTGGGAAAATTGGATTAAACTGAGTTAAAGAGATTTCTGTAGTTCAAGACTTTGCAGAACTTTTAATATGCCAATGTGTATTGTGAATTTCCTGGGGGAAATAGATTATTTAGGATCTTTAAACTTGCCTAACTATATAACTCTTTTATTGAAAAGCATGTAATAGAAACACTGTTGAGAAATGGTGAACCGAGTTATTTCTGGATTACTTTCCAATACCCTGGTTCTATAATGATATCCAGACCATTGTTGTAAGCCTTCTGGGACACTCACATCTCAGTATTAGACTTTAGGTCTGTTTTCTTAGAAATTTGTCCAGGAAGCAAGAGTTGCAGGTAATTGGGTTTGCAATTAGTAACATAGAATTGAATCCTAAAATATATTAGAAGGAAAGTATAGAGATGTATGCCATTACTGACATTACTAACACTTGTGGGTAAAGTAGCTTTTTGACTACAAGAATGAAGAGTTTTAAACTTGGTATTAATATTTTGCTCTGACTTTTTATTGAAGTTGTTGAAATAAAAGAAAATTGCTATTTTAGCTTTTTAAAGGGTGATTATTACAACTATTAAAGGAAGAAAAAGATTTATGAAGCCAGCAATCCTTAATAGCAAATAGACTTTTCTCAGCCATAAAAAAGAATGAAATCTTGCCATTTGCAACAATGTGGACGGAACTAGAGTATTATGCTAAGTGAAATAAGTCAGTCAGAGAAAGATAAGTACCATATGATTTCACTCGTATATGGAATTTATGAAACAAAGAGATGAACAAAGGTTAAAAAAAAGAGAGAGAGAGAGGGAAACCAGAAGACAGACTCTTTTAACTATGGAGAACAAACTGATGGTTACTGGAGGGGAGGTAGGTGGGGGGATGGGTTAAATGGGTGATGGAGATTGAGAAGGCACTTGTGGTAAGCACTGGGTGTTATATATAAGTGATGAATCACTAAATGTTACACCCGAAACTAGTATTAAACTGTATGTTAACTAACTGGAATTTATTTATTTATTTATTTATTTTAAATGTTTATTTTCTTTTGAGAGAGAGAGAGCACTAGCAAGGGAGGGGCAGGGAGAGAAGTGGACACAGAATGTGAAGCAGGCTTCAGGCTCTGAACTGTCAGCACCGATCTTGATGCGGGGCTTGAACGCACGAACCATGAGATCATGACCTGTGCTGAGGTTGGACACTTAACCACTTGAGCCACCCAGGTGCCCCAACTAACTGGAATTTAAATAAAAACTTGAAAAAAGAAAAAAAAATTCAGCATATAAAAATAACAAATAGACTTTAAGTAACAAATAGATTTTTCATTAACTATTCCTATCTAATTTTTCAAGGAGTGACATGTTTGCACATTATTTGCAATTGAAAATGATTATTTTTACACCTGCTAAGTGGCTCCACTGTTATTTTTGAGATATCTGTTTTTTTTTTCTTTTTGTATCATGGAAACTTGTAGTCATTAAAAAATTTTTCGACAGTGATACCTGTTTTGAACACATTTTACTGACATTGGATTTGACTTCTTGTGGTACCCCTTTGGCAGACATTTTAGACAAATGTCCCCCGGGTTATCATTGTATTTCACAGGTCAGTAAGATATATATTTCTAAAATTGGGCAAGGGAGTTTCCCAACTTATAAATTTTGTCAAGTGAGCAAAATAAAAGCAAATAGCAAAAACTGTTAACAGAAAAATAGAAAAATGTTAATAGAAAAATAGTTTTTATTAAGTGCTTTCCAATAAAAGAGTTGTATAGTCAGGCAAGTTTTGAAAATCTTGAATATTGTAGTTCCCATTTGGAAATTTAAAAGGACCTAGCAAAAACCTCAAAAGACAAACAAACAAACAAAAAGCAACCAGCATCTACTATCTCCAAAAGATAAAAAAAAAAAAAAAAAAAAAGAGAGAGAGAACATTCTAACACCATGATTTTGGAAAGGATATAACATCAGAATAAATGGGTTATTTCCATTTTATTTTCATAAAATATTAACTGTGTTGCTCCCCTTTTCCTCAGTCTCACATGGAGAAGGGAAAATCCTACTACAAAATTTCTTTGGTCCAGGGAACAGCTATTGTTTCCAATGGAGCGTGAGGAGCTTCCTCCCTGGAGCTAGCTGAGATCCTGGTCTGTACACGACAGGCCCAAGTCAGTACTCTGCCTCCACTAGTTCAGAAGCCACTTCTATGCTATGGTGTTTGAGAGAGGAGGTAGCTTTTGTTTGTTTGCTTGTTTTAACATCCCTCTTTATTTCTTTTACACTTTCTTTTTCTTTTATCACCACTTTTCTTCTCCTTTTGCCCCCTTCATTGACACACAGTTTGTTCCCCTGGTTCCTTTATCCTAACTGGAAAACTCAGAATCAGAATTACATAACACTCCTTCAACTACAGCAAAGCAATTCAGATGCTGATTTCTCCATGGGAGGAAGTCAAAGGACTGGTGGTTGGGCAGGATTGATGGTTGTCCTAAATGCCCATTTTGAATTGGGTACCTTAAACTACTTTCACTGTTGCCTCAGCCTTTGCATTCCCAGCAAGGAAGCACTTTGAGTCAATTATTCTTTGAAACATTACTTTTAGTGCCACTGAGAGTTGGTGACATTTTCCTTGGTTGCCTCTCATGACCTATTTATAATAACTGCTTTAAAAATATGCCTAGTTTGACACTTCAGAGTCTATCAGAAATGTGGGAGCATGAGTAGAAAAGAGTATGGGCACTAACAAAAAAATAAATAAGCCCAAGGTATATTTGTTAGCATACAGGAATAATCTTGAAATCTAGACCTCTAAATAGCAGTCAACGTGAGAAAAATTGAACTGTATCTCCATTTCACCATATGGTTAGTGTCCAAAAGGCCAAGAAGAGGTCAGTCTGAAGGGGCACAAAATGGGGAACAGCACAAGTCCATTTGTGTTTGGATTGGCTGACACAGCTATCTGGGACCAATCCCAGTCCGTAAGGTGAGGATAAGTGCCCCTGAGAGCATGGAAAAAACATTCCTTAAACATTATACTATTGATCCACATGACCTCTTCACCCAGAACATCCACAAGTCTATTTGTTCATCCTGTGTGAGTCCCAGGTGCTGGAAAGTTGTTCCCTGCATCACTCTCTAGATCCATGATTCTTCACACGTCAAGTCTGCAGTGGCCCTCTGGAACATCGTGTATGATCCCTTCATGGAAAAACAGCGTGTTTCATGCGCAAGGTCCAAAAATGGCTGGAGAGGTAATCCTTTCTGAATAGCTTAACTGTTATGAGGAAAAATTTTCTAACTATACCAAATTAGGTAAAATTCCATTCATTGTATTATACATGATTGTACATGAGAATTCTGTATGTTCAAGGGTCTTTATGTTTGTGTTCATTGTATTGTGTTCTGTCCTAATTCAACAAAACAGTTTTGAGGATCTACAATATGGCAGGCACATTGTCCTATAATTTAAGAGGAATTACTGGTGCCTACCTACCCCTTCCTCCTAAAAATTCTGAGAACTGTGCCTGAACTTGGACTTCATGGTCTCTGGCTCCATACATTATGATCATTCTCTAAATCTATATGGAATGAATCTTTCTGAATAAAAACCTTTAAAAAACCTTTCCAGTAAAGAGAATGTTTAAAACTGTCAGATGGTAATTTTAAGGGGGGGGGGGTAAGTAGAGGTGGGTTAGTTTATTTCAACATTTGAGTTACTTCTTATGGAAACACTGTGGGTTTTAGCATTCATTAATATTGTTATAGTGTTGCCTACTTGTACATCTGCATAAAAGAGACTCAGTATACAAGAGAATCATCTATCTATATCTATCTATCTATCTATCTATCTATCTATCATCTATAATCTATCATTTTTTAAAGCTTATAAGCTCTGCTACCAATTATATGGCTTAATAAGATGATAAAATTATAGCACCTGGTGGTACCTTAGAAATGCTCCAGTCCAGGGGCGCCTGGGTGGCGCAGTCGGTTAAGCGTCCGACTTCAGCCAGGTCACGATCTCGCGGTCCGGGAGTTCGAGCCCCGCGTCAGGCTCTGGGCTGATGGCTCAGAGCCTGGAGCCTGTTTCCGATTCTGTGTCTCCGTCTCTCTCTGCCCCTCCCCCGTTCGTGCTCTGTCTCTCTCTGTCCCAAAAATAAATAAACGTTGAAAAAAAAAATTTTACAAAAAAAGAAATGCTCCAGTCCAGTGCTTCTAAATCATTGTTGAGGGACCCAAGGCTCTGAGCCACTGGGATTTGCTGTGGGCTACTGCCCTTCGTGTGTGTGGGGTCCATTGTGCCTACTCACCTTTCTTTTTAAAAGTGCAACAACATGGCATTATAAAGGCATTTGTGGGGATGCCTGGGTGCCTCAGTCGGTTAAGCGTCCAACTCTTGACTTCAGCTCAGGTCTTGATCTCAAGGTCTTGATCTCAGGGTGGTGAGGTCAAGCCTCTCACTGGGCTCTACAGGAGCCTACTTAAAAATAAATAAAAAGACGAAAGAAAGAAAGAAAGAAAGAAAGAAAGAAAGAAAGAAAGAAAAGAAAGAAATATATTTGTGATGAGTGCTTCCAGGTTTTCTACCAGGAGAAGCTTTGGTGAGGAAACAGGATAGACATGGGGGATTGCAGTTACATTTTTTGTTGTTGTTGTTCACCTTAGAAGATACATGAATATACTTGGAAATACAGGGTGTTTTAAATTTTTGTGGTGTTTTAAAGATGAATAGTTACACTGTTTTAGAAGCTGAGCCCTTCCCTTACAGAGAGCGCACAAAGGGCTACTGGTCCATGTTTCTGCTTGGCTCAAAGGCATTCCTGTCCTGCTCTTGCAGCTTTGGTCATTTCTAATTTTCCCTCTGAATCTAGTCTCTTTTCTCTCAACACTATACCTTTGAGTTAAGAAAAAACTTAAAAGAACTTACCTTGTATGCTGACCACACTGAGAAGGCAGGAGTGTTGCAGTGTCCTCAGCAGGCCGGGGCGCTCATACCTTTGAGAGCCTTGGCTCCCTGGAGGCGCTGAGAGGACACAGAGCCAGAGAGCTTCACAGTCACGTGCAATGCTGTGCTCCCAAGTTCACACTGTCACCTTTTGAAAAGCATAGGTAACTTTTCTTTGTGAAAATAAGCATATATAGTACATTCATTTGTTGTTCTTTCTTTATGGTTTATCAGAGATTTTATTTAATCAGAGATTCAGTCATCTATGGATCTTTTAAAAAATCATCCTCCCCCCAAAAAAATCAGTTTACTTATGGCAAATACAGAGTAACTAACCTCTAGTCACAGGGAATAACTCGGCCTTGAACCATAATCTAGAGAAAGGAGATTTTCCTTTTCCAGTACTGAATACCTCTGTAACTATTTGCATGTCTTTTCTTGTTCACCCAAACACTTCTGCCTGATTTTAAGAAGAGGGGACTAATATTTAAGGGACATTTGTAGCTCCTGTTGTTCTTAGCCAAGCAGAGAGTCACATAGACTAACTTACTTCTGCTTTTCTTTTTACACACACACACACACACACACACACACACACATAAAACATCAACATTTTGAGATGAGCAGAGGAAGAAGAGCTTAGAGAAGGAGGTGGAAATGGAGAAGAGAAGAAGAGTCCACGAAGTCCCAGTATGTCTGAGCATGAAAAAGACAGTAAAGGAGAGAGGGTAGGGTGGGAGAGATGGTCACGGCAAAAGAGGAGAGATTGCAGAGATAGGAAAAGAGCAGGAGAGAAGAAAAAAACATACAGGAAAACAAATTAGACAAGCCCTTGATTTGATTTGGAGTCATTGACACAATGACTGTTTCCTCTGGCTCTCTCCCCTCCCTTGAGAATGCAGGTCAGACACGTGATGGTCTCTCCCTACACTGTGAGGGAAGCTTCGTGCTGTCATCATGTGCATTTTCTTCATTGCTTTAATGACTGCTCATGGGGATAGGGTTTCTTTTGGGGGCAATGAAAATTTCCTGGAATCAGATAGTGGCACAACTTTGTGAATAAATAAAATCTACTGAGTCGTACACTTAAAAATCAATAAAGAAGAAAAATGAGATTCAAGCCATACGTTTTTTTTTTAATTTTTTTACATTTATTTTATTTTTGAGAGGCAGAGAGAGACAGAGCACAAGTGAGGGAGGGGCAGAGAGAGAGGGAGACACAGAATCCGAAACAGGCTCCAGGCTCTCAGCTGTCATCACAGCCTGACGCGGGGCTTGAACTCACAGACCGTGAGATCATGACCCAAGCCGAGGTTGGATGCTCAACCAACTGAGCCACCCAGGTGCTCCTACTTCTTTTCTAATATTGTTTTCCTCAGAAATGGGAGACCAGGTAGCCTCCCTTCTCTCCCCAGTTAAAAAAGACTCATGCTTGAAACATTGATTCTTTGACCTTGACAAACAAACAAACAAACAAACAAAAAAGCATCATTTGTTGTAGGTGTTTGTTGCTCAAGCCTGACTTCTGGGATTTTATTCCATTTGCCCATAGAAGTGGGGGCTACTCTATGCAGCTATATAAATGGTGAGTACAGAGTAGATCTAATGTTTTCAGCTGCATTGACAGACAATTCTGATATGAGAAATCACAATGAGCTTGCAGTTTTCTAAATAAGTGGTCAAAGTCAACCGAGCTTCCATTAGTTGTTTATTTTAATAGAAATGACCTCTGTGTTAATCCTAGAACCCCCAATCGATGAAGGGAAAGAATGTCTTTTCCTGCGTTACTTTCCGTAAGAACATGGTTCATCCATGTCCTACCTAAAGCAGGAGCCCAGTAATTTCTGATCGAGATGATGACAGCACAGCTATCCACTTGGTGCCTTCATTTCTCTGTAAATAACATATGTATCATGTGTCTTCCTCCTTTCTTTGGAGAGGAAAATGGTCAGGACAATTCATAGTACAGCTTGAAACTTATCTTTCTTAGTTGATCAATTTTAAGTGTATAACTCTTTAGATTTCAGTGTATTTTAGTATGTTCACAAAATTTTGCCACTACTGAATTCCAGAAAATTTTCATCACCCCCCCAAAAAAGCTCTGTATCCACTAATAGTTATTCCTCATTTCCTACTCCTCCAGCCTCTGGAAACTATTAATCTGCTCTTTGTCTCTATGGATTTGTTTGCTCTGGACATTTCATAACAGTGGAATCATACAGTATATAGCTTTTTTATCTCTGGCTTCTTTCACTTAGCATAATGTTTTCAAGATTCATTAATGTATTAGCATATATTAATATTTTATTCCTTTTAAATGCAAATCAAATCCACAATGAGATATCACCTCATACCTGTTTAAATGGCTAAAATCAAAACCACAAGAAATAACAAGTGTTGGCGAGGATGCAGAGAAAATGAAACCTTTGTGCACTGTTGCTGGGAATGCAAACTGGTGCAGCCACTGGGGAAAACAGTATGGAGGTTCCTCAAAAAATTTAAAAATGGAATTACCATATAATCCAGTAATTCCACTACTGAATATTTGCCCAAAGAATATGAAAATCCTAATTCAAAAGGATATATTTACTCCTATGTTTATTTCAGCATTATTTACAATAACCAAAATTATGGAAGCATCCCAAGTGTCCATTAACAGATGAATGGAAAGAGAAAAAGCGGTACATGGATACAATTGAATATTACTCAGCCATAAAAAAGAATGAAATCTTGCCATTTGCAACAACATGGATGGACCTAGAAGGTATAATGCTAAGTGAAATAAGTCAGATAAAGACAAATATCATGTGACTTCACCCATGTGTGGAATTTAAGAAACGAAACAAAGAAAAAAAGAGGCAAACCAAAAAACAGACTCTTACCTCTAGAGAGCAAACTGATGATTACCATAAGGGATGGTAGGGATGGATGAAAGAGGTGGTAAGAGAGAGGGAGACACAGAATCTGAAGCAGGTCCCAGGCTGTCAGCACAGAGCCTGACACAGGGCTTGAACCCACAAACTGTAAGATCATGACCTGAGCCAAAGTCAGACACTTAACCGACTGAACCACGCAGGCGCCCCTATGTTGCAGGATTTTAATTTTTACCAGAAATGTATGAGAGTTCCGTTTCCTCTGCATCCTTTTCAACACTTGATATTGTCTACCTTTTTGATTATATAGTCATCCTAGTGGGAGTGATGTGATATCTCATTGTGGTTTTAATTAGCATTTCCCTATACACAAATGGTGTTGAACATCTTTTCATGTGCTTATTGGTCATTTGTGTACTCTTTCTGCCAAAAGTCTTTTCAGATCTTTGCCCGTTTTTAAACTGCGTTGTTTCTAAACTTTGTATATTGTGTCTTTTTGAAATAAACTTTTAAAGGACAGTTTTAGATTTACAGAAAAATTGTGAAGATTGTACAGAGAGTCCTGTATACCCTCTACCTAGTTTTCCCTTTTATTAACATCTTATGATACATTTGTTACAATCAGGCAACCAATACTGATGCATTATTATTGACTAAATCTGTATTTTATTCAGATTTCCTTAGCTTTTACCTAATGTCCTTTTTCTATCCCAGGATCTCATCCAGGACGCCACACTGCATTTAGTTGTCATGTCTCAGACTCCTCTTGTCTGTGGCAGTTTCTGAGATGTTCCTTGGTTTTGATGACCTCAACACTTTGGAGAAATACTGGTCAAATGTTTCAGGGGATGTTCTTTTATTGGGATTTTCTGATATTTTTTCTCATGATTGGACTGGGATAATGTGTTTGGCAGGGTAAGTTCACAGAGGTGAAGTGCTATTTTCATCATATTCTATGACATGGCTTATCATTGTTGATGCTAATTAACGTTGAGACCTGCCTGAGATAGTGTTTGTACAGCTTCTTTCCTCTCCGTTTCCATACTATACTCTTTGCAAGGAAGTCACTATGCACAACCCACATCTAAGGAGTAGGGAGATATGCATCACCTCTTGAGGGAAGAATATCTACATAAATTATTTGGTATTCCTCTGTGCATGAGATTTGTCTCTTCTTATCATCTATCTAGCTATCTAGCTATCATCTATTTATAGTTATATGAACTCATAGATATTTACTTTATATTTTGGTTTATAATGCAATACTACTTTATCTCTCGTATTGCTCAACTGTTCCAACTTAAGCCATTGAGAGCCTTTTCAGTTGGTTCCTGGGTCCCTTTGACATATCCCCATCATTGTGTGTGTGTGTGTGTGTGTGAGCACTTCCTTACTTTCTGGCACTATAATATGCTCCAGGGCCATTTTGTGTACGGTATTTCTTGCAGTTGTAGAAGCAACCATTTCTCCAACGAGTCCTGTTCGTTTTATTGATGCCACCGAAGAATGGTATTAAAAACCAAGATTTGGGTTCAAGAATGTTTTTCTTTAAGTTTATTTATTTATTTTTGAGAAGGGGGTGCTGGAGGGGCAGAGAGAGAGGGAGAAAATCCCAAACAGGCTGCATTGTCAGCACAGAGCCAGACATGGAGCTTGAATTCACGAACTGTGAGATCATGACCTGAGCCAAAATCAAGAATCAGACACTTAACTGACTGAGCCACCCAGGTGGCCCTCAAGGATTATTTTTATTTTGTTGCTGAATTATAAGACTTCTTTATGCATTCATTATGCAATTCTTTAATTATATATAAATGATTTATAAATATATATCTTTTTCCACTCCTTGTGTTTTATTGTTCTTTATTTTTCTTTATTTATTTTTAATGTTTATTTGTTTAAGAGAGAGAGAGAGAGAGACAGAGTGCACGTGGGGGAGGGGCAGAGAGGGAAACACAGAATCCGAAGCAGGCTCCAGGCTCTGAGCTGTTAGCACAGAGCCAGATGTGGGTCTCGAAGTCACGGACCATGAGATCATGACATCAACCAAAGTCGAAAGCTTAACAACTGGGTCACCCTGGCTCCCCTCTTTTTATTTTCTTGATTGTATCCTTTGAAACATACAAGTTCTGATTTTTTTCTAATGTTTATTTATTTTTGAGAGAGAGGGAGAGACAGAGCACAAGTTGGGGAGGGGCAGAGAGAGAGGGAGACACAGAATCTGAAGCAGGCTCCAGGCTCTGAGCTGTTAGCCCAGGGCCCAAGGTGGGGGTGGGGCTCAAACTCACAAACTGTGAGATCATGACCTGAGCCTAAGTCAGACACTTAACCGACTGAGCCCTTAGGCACCCCTACAAGTTTCAATTTTTGATAAAGTCTATTATTCTTTTGTCACTTGTGCTTTTTGGTATATCTAAGAAATGACTGCCTAATCCAAGGTGATGAAGATTTATGCCTAGGTTTTCTTCTAAGAGTTTTACAGCTTTAGCTTTTACATTTAAGTCTTTAATGTTGTGTTAATTTTGTGTTAATTTTTTATTTTGTATTTTGTGAAATAATGGCCCGACTTTATTCTTTTGCATCTGAACATCCAGTTGTCCCAGCATTATTTGTTGAAAAGACTATTCTTTCCCCACTGAATTGTCTTGACATCCTTATGGAAACATAAGGGTTTATTTGTGGATTCTTAGTTCTATTCCATTGATCTATATGTCTTTCCTTAAGCCAGTACCTCACTGTCTGGATTACTGTTGTTTTGTTGTGGCTTGAATCTTGCAGTAATATAATTAGCACAATGCACTTAGTTGTCCTATTGGTGAGTGGTGAGAGGCTGTTCAGTCGACTTCACTCAGAGCTGTCCTGATTCTTACTGTGCTCTCTAAACTGGACTGGAATCTTTCTTCACTTGCTGCAGTCAGAAGGTAGGAGGTATACACAGGAACCGTGAAATTCTTCTATGGCATAATGACATGGTGTGACATTGGCTAGATCTGTAAACTGAGTAGCTTGAAATAGATACAGACAAAGCCACAAGCAGGATAAAGGGAGGGTGCTTTGGTATAAGAAATAAAATTCATGCTTAGTTTGCTGTTTTTTGAGAAGCTCTTAGAGCTAGCTGCTCTCCCCAGATGCATAGCTCAAGCGGCTGCAGGAAAGGCCACTCTGCTTTGCAAATCACTTCTGCTTGGCTCTCTGCTCCCAGGACTTGGCTCTGTGAGGTCTTCTGTAAGTGTAAAGTGGAGGCAAAGTGTTTCTTAGTGTCCATAGAAACAAATCTATTTTATAGGGATGCTTCATAGAGACTTGTTAGATGCAATGCTTATACCACAGTTCTGTATCTGAAAACAAATGATCTTTTTGGTGTTGAGTCATTATCTCCTTGTCTAAATTTCCATTGACATTGATCAATTATGAGTTGTATATTTAGGGTACCTGGGTGGCTCAGTCGGTTAAGCGTCTAACTTCAGCTCAGGTCATGATCTCACGGTTCGTGAGTTTGAGCCCCACGTTGGGCTCTGTGCTGACGGCTCAGAGCCCTGGAGTCTCTTCGAATTCTGTACCTCCCTCTCTCTCAGCCCCTCCCCCTACTTGTGCTCTGTCTCTCTCTGTCAAAAATAAACTTAAAAAAAAAAAGAATTATACAGTTAAATGGTAATTTTGAATGAGTTTCCAGAGGCTGAATTGTGGACTAATATGAGTGAGAAAATCCTGGGGACCACAGTTTGGGGGGAAGCCCCCACATTTTGGTGGTCTTTATCTCCAGGAACCCTACTACACTTTTACTTTGAAAGTCTGAATATTAATTCACCAATTTAATTCACCAATTAAAGACAGAGATGGTCAATGTGGCTTAAAAAAATAAGACCTAACTATAAGAAACCTATTTTATGTGTAAACACTCAGATAGATTATAAGTAAAGGACGAAGAAAGACATACCATGCTAACATTAATCAAAGAAAGCTGGAGTATCTCTATTAATTTCAGGCAAAGCCAACTTATGAGCAAGGAAGGTTATCAGGAATAAAATGGGGCCTTATATACATGATATTATACACATGATAAAGGGTTTAATTCTCCAAGAAGACAGTACAACCCTAAACATACATATACCTAACAATGAGCATCAAAACACAGGAGTCAAAAACTGATAGAACTGAGAAGAGCAATAGACAAATCCATGATTAGAGTTGGACACTTCAATGCCCCTCTGCTAGTAACTCATATATCAAGCAGGCAGTGAATCAGTAAGGATACAGATAACCTAAGCAGGGCTATCAATCAACCAGATCTAATTGACATGTACAGAATACTCCATCCAACACCAACAGAATGCGCATTCTTCTCAAGCTTACAGGGATCGTTCACCAATATGAACCATATTTTTGGTCATAAAACACACCTTCATAAATTTAGAATCATAGAAATCATACAAAGAATATGCCCAGATAACAATTAAATTAAACTAGAAATCAATAACATAAAGATAGCTGGATAATCCCCCAAATATTTGGATATCAAAAAACATTCATATAATTAATCCATGAGTTAAAGAAGAAGTCTCAAAGAAATTCAAAAATATTTTGAATTCTACTTGAAAGAAACCACAAAGGAAAAGATTGAAAAAGTTGACCACACAAACAATAGAAACAATAAAAGCTTTGGTTGTCAAAAATTGTAACAGAGAAAATGGAAAAAAAAACAAAAACAGCCAGCTGAGAAAAATATCTACAGCAAATATAAATAGAATATACAGTTTTTTAAAAATCACTCAGACCTCAATAGATAAATGGCATGAGCCACCAGTTCACAAAAGAGTCTAATAAGCATAACAAAACATTTAACTTTACTAGAAATAAAAGCAATACAATTTTTCTTATTAAATTATCAAATATTTAAAAGATAATACTATTCTAGTAAGCTATACCTTTGAGATTAGAGCACTATACTGAATGTATGCTGAAATCCATCAAAATTCTATGCAATGTTGATAGGCATTTTGTTATAAAGACACTTTTATACCATGCTAGTGATAATTTAAATTATTGCAACCTTTCTAGAAGATATGGCTAGTTGTCAAGAGCATTAATAGTGTTCATATACTTTAAAAAATGTTTATTTACTTATTTTTAGGGAGAGAGAGAGAGTGCGTGCATGCATGAGAAGGGGAGGGGCAGAGAGAGAGGGAGAGAGAATCCCAAGCAGGATCCCCACTGTCAGCTCCCCACTGTCAGCCCCAACCCAATTTGGGGCTCAAACCCATGAAATGTGAGATCATGACCTGAGCCAAAACCAAGAGTCGGTCACTCAACTGACAGAGCCACCCAGGCGCCCCCATCTGTTTTGTTTCTTTAAATGGATTTCAGCATACATTCAGTAAAGTGCCTAATCTCAAATGTATAGCTTACTAGAATAGTATCATTTTAAAAATATTTGATAATTTAATAGGAAAAATTGTATTTCTTTTATTTCTAGTAAAGTTAAATGTTTTATTATGCTCTTTCGTGAACTGGTGGTTCATGCCATTTATCTATTGAGGTCTGAGTGATTTTTAAATATCTGTGTGTTTTATTTATATTTGCTATACTTATTTTTTGTTTCTTAAATTCCACATGTGAGTGACATCGTACGATATTTGTCTTTCTCTGACTTATTTCACTTAGCATAATACACTCTAGTTCCATGCACATTGTGGCAAATGGCAAGATTTCATTCTGATTGCCAAGCGATATTCCATAGTATATATATACCACATCTTCTTTATCCTTCATCAGTCAAGGGCATGTGGGCTCTTTCCATAATTTGGCTATTGTTGATAGTGCTGCTATAAGCATTGCGGTACATGTGCCCCTTCAAATCAGTATTTTTGTATCCTTTAATGTTCATATACTTTAATCCAGGATTTCCACTTCTAAAATGTGAAAAAATTGACACACAATAACATGCTTTATATAAATGAAAATTTGGAGCACAAAAATCCATAATAGATTAATGCTTACACAATTATGGTAAATCCAGTGAGATTTTAAGAAACTATCAAATATTGGTATAACAAGTTTTTTGGTGATAGTATATGTTTTTAAGAATGAACAGGGGTGCCTGGGTGGCTCAGTCAGTTAAGCAGTTAAGCGTCTGACTTCAGTTCAGGTCATGATCTCATGGTTTGTGCGTTAGAGCCTCAAATTGAGCTCTGTGCTGACAGCATGGAACCTGGAGCCCACTTCGGATTCTGTGTCTCCCTCTCTCTCTGCCCCTCTTCCACTCACGGTCTGTCTCTCTCTCTCTTTCTCTCTCAAAAGTAAATAAACATTTTTTAAAAAACAATGAACAATATACAAAGTTATAAATATAGTGTAAACACAATTTTATATTAAAATGTATAGAAAAAGAAAATAAGGAATTATGGCAAAGTAATTACTGCTATAGTATTGCCTCTAGATATCAGAGTTATAGGTCATTTTTTTGAGTCATTGTTTTTGGCTTCTTTAACATTTTTTGGCACATTGCATATTTTCTAAGTGAATATTCAGTACTTCAATAATCAATAATAAAATGAGTAAACAAAAAATAAACTCCAAGTTTCTGGAATCCTCTCTTTCCTCTTCTTTTTTTTTTTAATGTTTATTTATTTTTGAGAAAGAAAGAGAAAGAGGGACAGAGGATCCAAAGCAGGCTCTGCACTGAAAACAGAGAGCCCGATATGGGACTTGAACTCATAAACTGTGAGATCACGACCTAAGCCAAAGTCAGGTGCTTAACCAACCGAGCCACCCAGACACACTTAAAATGCTGTTTCCTGTTACTCCTCTTGCTGGGCTTTAAAGCATCTTCCAACGTGAAGGTCAAAGGCCACCTCCTCTGTGAAACCCTTCTAGACCCTCAGACAGTCATATATCCCTTTGTGTTTGTTAACTCTTTCCATGTAGTTCTCTCACTCATTGCTCTCACTAGACTGAGGAGCAAGGGCCATGTTTTGTCATCTTGTCTTCCTGGTACTCAGAACGGCATCTAGTAAAAAACATCTAGTACAAAACAGATATTTAATTAATCATCATTATGATTATCAAATGGCTCATTTCACTATTTTCCTGATTGTTTTGCTGGAGATTCATATCCTTTCCCAGCTGATATTCCTGAGAAACCAGAGAACTAGAAAGCCATGAGGGCAAAGACATCTATCAGCCCCATGAAAGACTGGCTTTCATTTTCCTTCTCATGGCTTCATGATTAGAAGTTGGATCCAAGATATGAGTGTCATTTCTGTCCCTGGAAGAAGAAACAGCATCATGCTCTGACACAGAATGAGTAGTTTGTGGTTATTTCTGCCACGGCTGAACTCTGATCTTTCTTTTCTATTGTGAATGGACTAGACTGTTCGAAGTAAAATCAGCTGAAAACCTTTAGGCAAAGATGTCTTCACATCTTAGTTCTCTT
The DNA here is from genome assembly GCF_007474595.2 of Lynx canadensis. Lineage (NCBI taxonomy): Eukaryota > Metazoa > Chordata > Mammalia > Carnivora > Felidae > Lynx > Lynx canadensis. Next base: position 123,375,606 of record NC_044306.2, read on the forward strand.
CATTAGCTCCCTTAAGACCTGGTCCTGAGAGTAGCCTTTCTCGATTCAGGTCTGTAAAAGAAGATGGGCCTACATTTTCTTCCTCCATGAATGCCTAGGAAAAAACCTTTCCTACACACCTTTATGCTAATGAGGTAATTACAAAATGCATTAGTCACTGTGGCAAAAAGAGCCCAAACTTTGATGATGCTCAAGGCTGTTTTTCCTCCTAAAAATGAAAACGAGGTTAAAAAAAAAAACAACCACCATGAGCTAAAAGTATATACATCACTGCATATACTTTTCATGCCTAGTACAGTTGTGGCTCATGGTCCCAAGCAGCATCTGAAGCGCATAGCACCTCCAAAGCATTAGGCGTTGGATAAACTGACTGGTGTATTTGTGCCTCATCCATCTACTAGTTTCCATTAAGATGAGAGAATATCTCCCTCTTATCATTTTCCTAAGGAACAAACTTAAGTATGTGCTAACAGGAGATGAAGTAAAGTAGATCTGCATACAGTGTTTTATTGAGATTGATGGCAAGTCCAAACTGATATAACCTATCCTGCTGGTTTTATGGATGTCATCAGCATTGACAAGACTGGGGAGAGTTTCCATATGATCTGTGACACCAAGGGTCACTTTGCTGTTTGTTGGATTACACCTCAGGAGGCCAAGTGTAAGTTTTGCAAAGTGAGAAAGATCTTTGTGGGGACAAAAGGAATCCCTCATCCAGTGACCCATGATGCTCTCACCATCCTTTAAACTGATCCCCTCATCAAGGAGAATGACACCATTCAGATTGATTTGGAGACTGAAGAAATTACAGATTTCATCAAGTTTGACACGGGTAATCTGTATATGGTGACCAGAGGTGCTGACCTGGGAAGAATTGGTGTGATCACCAACAGAGAGAGACTACATCTGTTGATGTAGTTCATGTGAAAGATGCCAATGGCAACAGCTTTGCCACCTGGCTCTCCAACATTTTTGTTATTGGTAAAGGGGAAAAAAAACATGGATTTCTCTTCCCCATGGAAAGGGTATCTGCCTCACCATTGCTGAAAAGAGAGACAAGAGACTGGTGGCTACACAGAGCAGTGGGTAAAACAGTCTCTAGGTGACATAATTGGAAGTCTTTATACTTAATTATAGATAATACAGCATGAAAAAAAAAGTATATGTATCACTGAATGACATGAGACCAAAGCGAATGACCTTGAATCCAAAGTGATGCGGTCTTATTCTACACATATGTCCAGAACAATAACAGTGGTTCTTTTTTCCCTGGGTGATAGTTAATGTGTCAACTTGGCTAGGCATTGGGACTCAGATATTTGATAAAACATTTTTCTAGATGTTTCTGTGAAGGTATCTTTCAGTGAGATTAACATTTAAGTCAGTAGAGTTTAAATTAAGCAGATTAACACTATAGTGTGGGTGGGCCTCATCTGATCAGATGAAGGTTTTTTTTTTTTAAATTTTTTTTTTCAACGTTTATTTATTTTTGGGACAGAGAGAGACAGAGCGTGACCGGGGAAGGGGCAGAGAGAGAGGGAGACACAGAATCGGAAACAGGCTCCAGGCTCTGAGCCATCAGCCCAGAGCCCGACGCGGGGCTCGAACTCCCGGACCGCGAGATCGTGACCTGGCTGAAGTCGGACGCTTAACCGACTGCGCCACCCAGGCGCCCCCAGATGAAGGTTTTAATAGAAAAAGACCAACCTCCCCAAGCAAGAAAGAATTCTGCCAGCGACTGCCTTTGGACTCAAATTGCAATTTCTTCCAGAGTTTCAAGACTACAGGCTTACCCTGAAGATTTTGGACTTGCCAAGCCTCCAAATCATGTGAGTCAATTCCTTAAAATAAATCTTTTTCTCTCTAACTCCCTCTCTCTCTCTCTCATCTCCATCTCCACATCCTGTTGCTTTTGTTTTTCTGGAGAACCCTATTACCTCCTGCTATAGTTGAATTATTAGATCAAGTGATACCCCTATGGCATGCTACCCTTGGGAAATAAATGTAATAAAGCTGTATAAAACCACTTAGAACTGTGGATGAAAAGAGAGTATAATCCTTAATTAACAAGGAAATCTACCTCTTCATGAATATGAAGTATTTTATTGTTAACCTTCTTTTTGAAGATGAAGCCACTTTAATAGTGATTTTGTTTGGACCTTCAAGCATGACAGATGGGTCATTTTATAGAATATCCTTCAGTTTGGGTTTGTCTGATACCTCCCCATGAGTAGATCTGGATTACATTTCTTTGGCAGGGATATCATGGAAGTGGTCCTGTGGCTCATGGTGGTCTGTCAGCAGACACATTTTGCTTTGTTTCATTACTGGTGATGTTAGCTTAGATCACTTGATCCTGAAGGTGTTTGCTGGACTTCTCCAGTGTAAATTTAGTGTGTTTTCCTTAGTAATTAGTGAATATTTTGAGGGGATGTACTTTAAGATTATGTAAATGTTCTGTTCCTCATCAAACCTTCAATTTCTCCATTTATCTATCTAAATATTTATGTATTTATATAATGGATTTCTCTGTTGTTTCATAGGTTTTAATTCATTCCTCTATTTTAGTACTCTAATTGTCTCAGGTTTAGCCAGTGGGAACCTCTTCAAACTGGCTTCCTTTTGACATGTGACTTTTTTTTTTTTTTTTTTTTGGAGCCCTTCCTTAGTTATGACTGAACAACATGTTCCAGGCTCATCATTTACTTTTTCCGTCTGAGCTCTGGAATCAGCTGTTTTCCCAAGGATCTCTGATTTCTTCAGTGGGGAATGGTACTGAGAAGGAAGACCTGGGTGTTGGGTGTGGTCATTTCTATTAGGGAGTTGCTATCCCTTTCCAGGGACAGAGTTAAGAAATTTGTATATACACACACACACACACACACGCACTTGCAATTGTATTTGTTGATCTATTTACATATATTAAAAACCATGTGTTCATATATTAAAAACCATGTGTTTTGGGGCGCCTGGGTGGCGCAGTCGGTTAAGCGTCCGACTTCAGCCAGGTCACGATCTCGCGGTCCGTGAGTTCGAGCCCCGCGTCGGGCTCTGGGCTGATGGCTCAGAGCCTGGAGCCTGTTCCGATTCCGTGTCTCCCTCTCTCTCTGCCCCTCCCCCGTTCATGCTCTGTCTCTCTCTGTCCCAAAAATAAATAAACGTTGAAAAAAAAAATTTAAAAAAAAAAAATAAAAAAAAAAAAACCATGTGTTTAATATTTTCCAGTCTAATCCAAAAATATAGGGTTCATTATAATTTTCTCCCTTTCCCTATTTGTAACTCCCTTCTCTGGTAAGGGGAAATTTGACTCCCATTATCCATAGCATATTTTCTTATTTGATCTTCTCTCCCTGTTCAGTCTCTGGCACCCTGCTCTGGGCCACTGCATCTGTTCACATTTCAACCAAACACCTACCTTCCATGGCCCCTCATAATGGCTTCTGGACTAAATTGTTCAGAAAGGAAAGAGAGACGAAAGATAACAATTCTTTTCAGCCAATTTTTTTTGAATGTGTACTACACAAAAGTACTAATCAAAAGATTATGCTGGGTGCTGTTTGGGACATGGAGGGAAATAAGATGCTTTGGAGTTTATAGACTTAGCAGGCAGCTGGGCTAGGTTGTATAGAGCAGTAACAAATGACTCCCAAATCTCAGGGGCTTAAGACCACAACAGTTTATTTTTCACTCATGTTTTATGTTCCTTGTCTCTCTGTTCTGTGTCATTTTTATTCCAGGACCCAGGCTGAAGGAACAAGCCATTTTTAGGATGTACTGATCTGGGGATGATCTTGCAGCAGAGGAAAAAATGAGAGGAAGGAATTAGATGGTGATGTGTGAGCAGTATGTGAATGAATGGATGTGCTGTCCTATCTTGGGAATGATGGGTCTTGAGGTTTCTGAGTGGAAGTAGCCTATGTCACTTGTGCTTGTATGTCACTGACCAATGCAAGTTACAAAACCAAGCTTGACATGATCGGAATGAAAAGGTGCAATCCTTCTAAGAGACAGGAGGTGAATATCTGGGGGAGAAATGCAATAAACCACTTGGATCTGTGAGAAAACAGACATGTATGTATCTAACTAGCAGGCACAGCGTGAGAGAGGAAAATACATAGTCCGTTTAATTCCACTTTGCAGTAAGACAGGTAGAAAAAATATGACCATCTGAAGGGCATGGTCCATTTTGTGGCGTTAAAGAGAGAAAGACTTCAGGCGAAAGTGGGAAATTGAAGGAAAAGGAAAACAGCAGGTTATTTAAGACCTGCTTTAAGACCTCTCTTTAAGAGAAGGAACATGATATAATATAATGTTTCTGACGAGGTAGATGCTCAGGTTAATAATTAAGGTTTGCAGTCTCCTTTCACCCACAGCCCTACAGGGTTTTGTAGAGCTTTATCAGTTTCATTTCCCAACAGGGGAACTCTGCAGAGCTATTTCTTGGACTAACACTTCATTTGTAACAGCATACAAAGAACCCACTATCACTGGACTGGATATATGGACAGAATGAAAACTTTTATTTTGAATGTTTCCCAGTGTAACGGTTTAAAAATAGTATCTCATTGTAGTTTTAACTCATATTTCACTTATTATGAGTGAGGACAAGCATCTGTTAAGTTTCGTGTCTCTATCTCCATTTTATTGGGCAGTTTTTATTAATACTCTATGCCTAGTTTTCTATTGGGTTGTGGCTCTTTTTCTAATGCTTTCTAGAAAAGGTTGAGGAGGATTTTGTTGGTCAGAGTTGAGATGAGGAATTCCGCGAGAACTGTGCCAGGTGCTAGGGATGGATGGGATCCAGTCTGTGGACTGAGTATCTCTCTCTAGATTACCGCAAGTGAAAAGACTCACCTGTTTCAAGTATTCAGGAAATAGCAATGAGTTCAAGTGGTAGGGCTTAGGGCTCATGATGTGCTTTGGCAGGAGCACAGTCCCATTCTGGGCAAAGAGAAGTTCTTAGGGCTTAGGGCTCATGATGTGCTTTGGCAGGAGCACAGTCCCATTCTGGGCAAAGAGAAGTTCTTAGTGTCTTAGGTTGCACTTCCTAAAAGCAGCCTCTGAGATGGAGGTTTTTTTCAAGTGATTTTTTTTCTGGAGTCCTCTCAGGAGAAGATGAGTGAGAGAACCAGGACAAGTTAAAGGAGGAAAACTAAGCAAGGAGGTGGTCTCCTCGGGAGACTAGCTTCAGCCTGGCCCCCCGGGGAAGCTCTGGAGCATGAACCACATCACAGAGATGGCCATCCCTCCCTTGACAGAAGTGACTTGCCATTTGTGCTTCATGTCAGTAAGTCATTGGCGGAGGTCTGGGGAGGGGAGGGAGGGGAGAGCATAGCTTCCAGGTCAAGATGGTTCCAGCTGGGTGGAGGGCAGTTCTCTAGAGAAGGGAGCAGCTGCAAGTTGTTAGTAGTCACCACTTACAGCAGCTGAGGGACAGGTGCACCTGCCTTTAAAAGGAATCTGGGCGGGGTACTAACAGCTTCCATCGCATTTAGTAGGATCCAGAGTTCCCCCAGGAATCCTGCAGCATCTGCCAATGTGTGGTTCCAACTGTACTTGAATGTCCCCTAAAAATGTCCGCAAATAGCAAGTGAAAAAGCTTTCAACAAAAGCTAATGGATATAGCCTAGAAACATAATTGTGAAACTCATGAATCAGAGTTTGACTTGTAGTTGCATTGCCTAGGATAATCATTTGTCATCTTGAGCAAGACACTCTCCTGGGACCCAAGTGTTAGTTTATGAACATTTTGATTATTCTTGAGTCCCAGCTGCAAAAATGCCAGAAGCTCGACTCTTCAAATATATCACTTAGTTACAGGTGGTAATGGCTCCAATGATGGTGGCAGAGGTTATCCCAAGCAAATATTTATAATTGACAATGAATGTGTGAGCAGGATGCTAACGAATGGATGTGCTGATTACTTTCCCCTGCCACAAACATTAGCTCTTGTTTGGTTTAACTGGCAAACTGACACTAGATTAGAGATGACAGAATGCTGGCAAAGATCCACAGTGGGGAAGAATATTAAGAAAATTAGCAAATTGTGTAACTTTTGATTCTTCTAGTTCCAAATCTAAATCATTTCTGGGTGTTAGGAGGTTATAGCTTAATTATAGGCCTAAAAGAGAAGCAATTAGATTTACAAGTATGTTTGGATTTTTGAAGTCTTTTCATTTTAGCACAGGAAGTCAAGCTGATGACATCTGGTTGGATTCAGGTGGATATATTCCAGATTAGATATATACATAAAACAAACATTTTGTTCTTTCCAGTTGTTCTTTCCTGTTATATGCATTAGTATTGAGTTTTTGATTATAATGTATAATGTAGTTTTGTATATCCATGAATATATTTGCTTGGCTTGTCAGTAACATTGTTCTATGTTTTCATGGTGGTCTTGGCTGGTGGTATTATCATTCATAAAGGTGACCACTCTTTCCAGCAGAGTGTTGGTGGCTTTATGTTTTGATATTTTTTGCATCTGAACCTCTCAGCTGCTGAATATGCCTTTCAGTGTCATACATTAGCTCTTACTGACAAGGCTCCACATGCGGAGGCATGGGGGTGTGCCTTCCAGGCAGGAGTGTCTTGTATTTATGGCATGACAGGTTCTGAGCTTAGCCTATACCTTGGGGTGCCTTGGTGGGCACTTTGACTTCTGGTGATCCACCAACATTTTGACCTGCTCATTCTGTGGGATGTCTATTGTATATCAGTGAGTCACAAAGTAGAAGTGAATGCCAGGGGAGCAGATGTGGTGACCCAGTGTGCATGAAATGTTTGGAAAGGGTGACTCTGTATTGTTTTTCCAATGAATCTGCCATGTCCCCATTTGGGCCTCCTTAATCTAGCAGTTGGACTTTTCTTTAAGGCATTTCAAAAGCTCCCAGATCAAGAGTGAGAAGAGGGGAGAGGGAATCAGCAGGTGTGTCCACTGATGGGGTAAAGTGGGCTTTTGATCACAGTCTTTCCTAGAAGCATAGCCATATAGGGATGTGTATACCCTGCTGTTTTAAATTTCTGACACAGCAGTGCAGAACGAGGGCACTGCCTCCTCCTTCAGTTACTGTCTGAGTTTCTCCAGGAGTCAGAATAACAATGATGGGTGACAGTTCACATGTGGCAGCTCAAGGCTCGTTTACTGAGAACTTACTATATTCCAGGCACTGTGCTAAGGAAATCACACATGCTATCTTATCAAGGTCCTTCTAACCACCCACTGTTATACTAAAGGTACTAAGAGTAATTACCCTTATTATCCTAATTTTGCAGTCAAGAAAATTGAAGTCCAAGGAATTTAAATAAGTTTGTAGATTACACAGTTATCAACAGAGGAGCTAGGCTTCCTACCCCAACCCTCCCAGCATCAAGACGCATGGTCTGAACCATCAGGTTAAATTGCCTCCAGGGCCAGTGCTTGCAAGGCCAGGCAACAGCTTGATTCTGAGAACTGGGTGTCCACAGCACAGGTGAGTTCCTGTTTTTGCAGTTACCTGGTGACCTGTCCTGGATAGGGGAGCATTTAAGAGTGTGGTTTTTTAGTAATTTTTTAAAAGTTTATTTATTTATTGTGTGTGTGTGAGAGAGAAAGCAAACACAGAGGGAGGGCCAGAGAGAGAGAGGGAGAGAGAGAATCCCAAGTAGGGTCTGTGCTGTTAATGCAGAGCCTGATGCAGGACTCGATCTCACTAACGATGAGATCATGACCTGAGTGGAAATCATGAGTTGGACGCTTAACTGACTGAGCCACCCAGGAGCCCCAGTTTTTTAGTAATTTTTAATCCTAACCACTTGGACTAACATATTTATTCATGTGAGTTTCTCTGATCACTTTAAGCAAACAAAGGTGTTCTTGACTTGTCACCATTGTCATTTGCTCTGCAAATTCAGGCTGATGCCACATCCTGTCACCTTCATTTTTCTGGCTCCTTAAATCAGCTTGCAACCCCTGCCACGCAGTCCTAGATAAGGCTCAGGTCAGGCCATTTCCTTAGACTTCTTGTACCCATAACTTCCCATAGGAGTCAGTGTCAAAATCCTTCTAGAACTGTCCTTTCCATCTGTCACTGCAAACATGCTGTTCCACTGGGAAGCTTGATGGTTGTTGTCCACGGAGTGCAAATCAGGGACTTGGCTTTTGCTTTCCTTCTCCAGGTCACAAAGAGCATGTTGCTTTCTTTATTTCCATTGTCTGTCCTGCCCAGACCCACTAATTTTTTTTTTTTAATTTTTTAATGTTTATTTATTTTTGACAGAGAGAGACAGAGCATGAGCAGGGGAAGGGCAGAGAGAGAGGGAAACACAGAACCTGAAGCAGGATCCAGGCTCTGAGCTGTCAGCACAGAGCCTGACGTGGGGGTCAAACTCACAAACTGTGAGATCATGACCTGAGCCAAAGTCGAGTCAGGCACTTAACTGACTGAGCCACCCAGGTGCCCCAGGAAACCCAGAGCAGTTTAGTTGGGTGCCTCTGGCTCAAAGATCCTTGCGAAGTAATAGTCCACTTGTTGATCAGGGCTTCAGTCATCTGAAGATTTGGCTAGGGCACGAGGATCTACTTCCAAGATCAGTCATGTGGCTGTCACAGGCTTCGGCTCCTCATGGGCCTTGGACTGCAGGTCCTCATTCCTTGTCATAGCCTGTGGACCTCTTCATAAGGTGGCTCACAATATGGCAGCTGGCTTCCCCAAGAGTGAGTGACCTAAGAGAGAGCGAGAGAGGAAATGTAAGAGAGAGTGTTCAAGATGGAAGCCATAGTCTTGTTGTATTCTAATCTCAAAAGTGACACCCTGTTACTTCTGTCATATTCTATTCATTATAAGTGAGTCAGTGAGTGCGGCCTGTACTCAAGGGAAATATAGAGGGGCAGGAACACCAGAAGATGAGAATCAGTGGGGGCCATCTTAGAGTTGGCCTATTATATCCCCAATAGTCTACTCTCCACCCAGTAACCAGAGATATAATTTTTAAAAACTTTTTATTTTGAGATAGAGATTCCAAAGATGTGAGTTTAACATATATAGCAAATCATGTCACCTGCTCAAAACCTTTCAATGGCTTCCCCATGTCCAAAGTCCTTATCATGACCTACAGTCTCCTTCAGGAATCTTAGCTATTTTTCTGACCCCTTTTCTTTCCTTCCACTCTTCCTTTGCCTCCTTCATCCTCCCTACGTAGACCTCCACTATTTCTGCCAAACCCACTCCTGTCTTGAGACCTTGAACTTGCTGTTCCCTCTGCATTGGACTCTCTTCTCAGGATAGCTACAGGCTTCATTCAGGTGTCTTTGGAAGTGGCCCCTCCTCAGAGACACCTCCCGTGGCCCCCCTAACCAGAATGTACCCCTCGTTAGTTTCTACTCCCTTATTTGGTTTAATTTTTGTCTGTGTCACGTATCACTTACCTGACAAATTATTTGTAATTACTTGTGTATTTCTGTATCATCCAGTAGAATATTAAACTCCTTGGAGGCAGGGACTTGGTTTTGTGTTTGCCTGTATCCTTGAGGGCTAAGACGATGCCTTGCTGTAAATAGGTGATTATACCATGTCTCATCAGATTGAATCACGTGGAAACAATAAACCAAACCCAAAGGGAAAATAAAATGTTTTCTTCGTTTTTTTTTATTCTTTTTTTTATGTACATTTCTTAAACTTAATTAATTAATTTTTTTATATATATATATATATATGAAATTTATTGACAAATTGGTTTCCATACAACACCCAGTGCTCATCCCAAAAGGTGCCCTCCTCAATACCCATCACCCACCCTCCCCTCCCTCCCACCCCCCATCAACCCTCAGTTTGTTCTCAGTTTGTTGTTTTTTTTTTTTTAATTTTTTTTTCAACATTTATTTATTTTTGGGACAGAGAGAGACAGAGCATGAACTGGGGAGGGGCAGAGAGAGAGGGAGACACAGAATCGGAAACAGGCTCCAGGCTCTGAGCCATCAGCCCAGAGCCCGACGCGGGGCTCGAACTCACGGACCACGAGATCGTGACCTGGCTGAAGTCGGACGCTTAACCGACTGCGCCACCCAGGCGCCCCTGTTCTCAGTTTTTAACAGTCTCTTATGCTTTGGCTCTCTCCCACTCTAACCTCTTTTTTTTTTTTCCTTCCCCTCCCCCATGGGTTCCTGTTAAGTTTCTCAGGATCCACATAAGAGTGAAACCATATGGTATCTGTCTTTCTCTGTATGGCTTATTTCACTTAGCATTACACTCTCCAGTTCCATCCACGTTGCTACAAAAGGCCATATTTCATTTTTTCTCATTGCCACGTAGTATTCTATTGTGTATATATACCACAATTTCTTTATCCATTCATCAGTTGATGGACATTTAGGCTCTTTCCATAATTTGGCTATTGTTGAGAGTGCTGCTATGAACATTGGGGTACAAGTGCCCCTATGCATCAGTACTCCTGTATCCCTTGGGTAAATTCCTAGCAGTGCTATTGCTGGGTCATAGGGTAGGTCTATTTTTAATTTTCTGAGGAACCTCCACACTGCTTTCCAGAGCGGCTGCACCAATTTGCAATCCCACCAACAGTGCAAGAGGGTTCCCGTTTCTCCACATCCTCTCCAGCATCTATAGTCTCCTGATTTGTTCATTTTGGCCACTCTGACTGGCGTGAGGTGATACCTGAGTGTGGTTTTGATTTGTATTTCCCTGATAAGGAGCGACGCTGAACATCTTTTCATGTGCCTGTTGGCCATCTGGATGTCTTCTTGAGAGAAGTGTCTATTCATGTTTTCTGCCCATTTCTTCACTGGGTTATTTGTTTTTCGGGTGTGGAGTTTGGTGAGCTCTTTATAGATTTTAGATACTAGCCCTTTGTCCGATATGTCATTTGCAAATATCTTTTCCCATTCCGTTGGTTGCCTTTTAGTTTTGTTGGTTGTTTCCTTTGCTGTGCAGAAGCTTTTTATCTTCATAAGGTCCCAGTAATTCACTTTTGCTTTTAATTCCCTTGCCTTTGGGGATGTGTCGAGTAAGAGATTGCTACCGCTGAGGTCAGAGAGGTCTTTTCCTGCTTTCTCCTGTAAAGGATCTGTATGCTGAAAACTATAGAAAGCTTATGAAGGTAATTGAAGAAGATTTAAAGAAATGGAAAGACATTCCCTGCTCATGGATTGGAAAAATAAATATTGTCAAAATGTCAATACTACCCAAAGCTATCTACACATTCAATGCAATCCCAATCAAAATTGCACCAGCATTCTTCTCGAAACTAGAACAAGCAATCCTAAAATTCATATGGAACCACAAAAGGCCCCGAATAGCCAAAGGAATTTTGAAGAAGAAGACCAAAGCAGGAGGCATCACAATCCCAGACTTTAGCCTCTACTACAAAGCTGTAATCATCAAGACAGCATGGTATTGGCACAAAAACAGACATACAGACCAATGGAATAGAATAGAAACCCCAGAACTAGACCCACAAACGTATGGCCAACTCATCTTTGACAAAGCAGGAAAGAACATCCAATGGAAAAAAGACAGCCTCTTTAACAAATGGTGCTGGGAGAACTGGACAGCAACATGCAGAAGGTTGAAACTAGACCACTTTCTCACACCATTTACAAAAATAAACTCAAAATGGATAAAGGACCTAAATGTGAGACAGGAAACCATAAAATGTTTTCTATGACGTCCCTATCCTGTGCTCCACACCCCACCTCCTGCCCTCAGAGTAGCACCAATAGCAGCTAGGAGTTTTTATCCTCAAGAAGTTTGAATTCGAACGCAATCCTCATAGCACACTGGAAACCCACCGAGAGCCCAAATGGCAACTTGATGGGACGTCTCTTTGCAGTCTCCTTTGCCTTTGAATGTGAACACAGCAGCCCTTCTCCTGGGAGCCTGTAGTGAGGTGTGATGCAATTCATGGCTAAGAGCGAGGAGGCTGGAGAGCGTGGGCTGACTGAGGTAGCAGCCGGGGCAACAGGGAATTGGAGAACCGATTTGTAAGCGCTTCTCGCCAGCGTGGTAACTTCAGTTCAAGCCTCCTCTGCAGTGACGGGGGACAAGCCCAAGGCTGAATGATTGATTCTGTTGTCTTTACTTCAATAACAAACTATCAAGGATATTGTGGTGGAAAGTTTCTGAAGTACCTTTTAACATGTCAGACTTTTATCCTGAACTCCATAACTTGCTAGGAGATGCTCGAGGCTAGTGCAAGGGATGGGGAAGGGGATATGCGGGGAGATTTTTATCATCGTGTGGTGAGAGCAGAATCTGGTGCTTTTTGTGTTAAAAGAGGAGCACTTGCTTTTTGTGTTAAAAGAGTACACGGCAGCTGGGGAATCACCGGGACTGTGAACGGAGTCTCTGGCTGCTGGAGTTTTATGGGATTTTTCCTGCTTTAAAACATTAGAATCTCTTGTATAATCCACAGACTATTTTTACTGAGTAGCACTTGAATGTGAGAAGAGTCCTTTCGAATAATTTCTGGGCAACAAATTCGGTGGCATAATCTTCATTTGTGTGTGGCATGGTGGATCCTAAAAGGCCTTTCAAAGAAAATTCTTTTGCCTCTCAAAGTCATACGTATTGGGGAACAGTTGCTTCATACTATCTAGAAATCAATTAAAAGAGACAGTACTCATTTATCCAAGTCTGTATTTTCTCCCCTTTAAAATGGTGCTGGGGTGCCTGGGTAGTTCAGTTGGTTGAGTGTCCAACTCTTGATTTCGGCTCAGGTCATGATCCCAGGGTTGTGGCATAGAGCCTGCTTAAGATTCTCTCTGTCTCTGGGGCACCTGGGTGGCTCAGTCCATTAAGTGTCTGACTTCAGCTCAGGTCACCTTCTTGCACCATCTTGTTTCTGAGTTCAAATCCCACAATGGGCTCTGTGCTATCAGTGCAGAGCCCTCTTCCGATCCTTTGTCTCTCTCTCTCTGCCCCTCCCCTGCTTGCAGTCTCTCTCTGTCTCTCTCAAAATAAATAAATAAACTTAAAAAAATTAATCTTTCAGAATCTCTCTCTCCCTCCTTCTCTCCCGGACATGCGCTCGCTCTCTCTCTCTCTCTCTCTCTCTCTCAAAAACAAAAATTAAAAAAGAAAATGGGGCTGATAGTCCTGCCGTATAGGGTTATCAGGAAGATTAAATGAAACGATAGAACCACAGCTCTCAATTCTGAGTTTTACAGAGAGCAGCCCTTCCATAAATTGTTGTCATCCTTGTTATAACATTATTATTTCAAGAAAGAAAGAAAGTAAAGCATCCAACTCATAGCCTTAACAGCAGTTTAAGGAAGTAGTTCCCAAGACGTGACCAGCCAGAGAGCAAGCTCAATGCTGGTGACTTTATATCAACTTGCACAACTTTCAGGTTTAAACTGGTTTAGCACCAGCGCCTTGCTTCTATCATTCAGAGTTAAACATGGTGTTCTTGATGACAACTAATTTGTATCCTTTTTAATTTGTAATTTTTACTTTAAAAAATAGGTTACACACTTGTTTCAAAATGCGAACGGCACAAATCTGCCCTTCTTCCCCGCCACCAGCTCCCTCTTGGAGGCATCCATGGTTAATAATGTCTTAATAGTCTAGTTAAATACAAAGACTTGCATATATTTCCCCCTTCACACAAATGGAAGCACGTGGTACTTGTTCTGCACCTTCCTTTTCACTTAGTAACTTACATCAACAACAATCCTCATTTTTTTAATGGTTGTATAGAATTCTTTGTGTGAATGACCGTAATTTATAAGTCTCCTATTAATGAAAATCAGGCTGTTTCAGTCCTTTGCTATTCCAGTTGCAGTGAATAATTTTTCTTGTGTATACGTTATTTTTCACAAATGAAAGTATACCTGAAGGGTAAAATGGAAGAAGAGTCGTTTGGTGGGAATTGCCAAGGGGCCCTTGGAACGGTGCCCATCATCTGCACTGTCACCCACAGTGCACGAGCAAGCCTGCTTCCCCACAGCTCACCGCCACAGGGTGACATCGAATGTTTTGCAGCTCTGATACATTGATAAGTGAAGTTTTAATTTGCATTTCTTTGATGAGTATAAATGAACACTTAGAAAAATACGCTTAAGAGCTTTTCTGCAAACTGGTGGTTCTTTGCACATTCCTCTCTTGGGCTGTTGGTAAATTGGGATGTTAAAGATTAGAGTCTATTGGATGGTTGAAAGAAACAGGTCTTAACATTGATAGATCAGTATTCATGTTCTGGTTCAGTCTTTTATTCGTTATGCAAATACGTTTGTGCTTCAGTGTTGTCATCTTTAAAACAATGACAGTGCTTACTTCACAGGGCTCCAGGGAGTATAGTTGGGGAGTGAGGGTATAAGAGCGCCTGGCTTTGGGGGTCCCAAACAGACCAGGTTCAGCCGCTCGCTGCTGACCAATCCAAAGGCAGTGAAATGAGTGGAGGTGAAACAAGAAAGGAATTTAGTTCAGTGAGGCCCACACCAGGAAGATAGCTGACTAGTGTCTCAAAGACTGTCTCCAAAGTGCCAAAAATTCTGCAGGGTTTATGTTAGGGAAAAAGTGGGGCAAAGCTTGGCGGGTATGCATAGGTGGGCAGTGAGGGTCAAGTCAATCACTTTCTTGCAGTCAATCATGGGTAGGGGCTTGCTGACTCAGGGCTGCCCTTATTGTTTGAGGGGTAGTTTCCTTTCCTATCAGGGGATGCTTTGCCTGAAGGGTCTTTTGCCTGAGTTCAGAGATAAGCTGGAAAGGAGATCTTAATCAATTAGAAAGTTTGAGGTCTATATGGAGGTCGTTGAAAGTCCTCTTTCAGGAGGATTAAAAGAGATAACTTATGTAACAGGATAATAGCTAGCCCTTTGTAGGGAGGGGCTCAATAAGTTAAAAAGTGTTTTTCTTTTCCTCCTCCGTGATTTTCTAAAGATCGCAACAAAACTTTTCCATATTCCTAAGGAGCCACACATAATTTATAGGAAAAAGAAAAAAAAAAGAATGAAAGGAAAAAGGTCCTGGGGAGGAAGAATAAAGGGTGGGACAGAGAAGCCTTGTTGGCTTAGGTATCTTGACTCCTTTTTTATCTTGCTGCCCAGCATGCTTCTAAAGCCCCTTCTTCCTCTGAAGGTGGTCAGGGAATACAGGCTAATTTTAATATTAGCATAAGCGAAACATAATTAGGGAAGTAAATCTGCTGTGTCTGGATGCACATTATGAATTACAAAGTCAATAATGTAATATGGCTTTAAAAAGCCCTTTGCTGCTCAGCATTATTGGGGGGTTATCAGGGCTTTGCCCAAGACCTTAACATGAGCTCTCCAGAATGTTTACTGAACTGACTTGGTGCAATGTTTCTTTCTGCTAGCAAAATAGCAAAAATGTCATCTTCCAGTCCTTTCCCTGGGCAGATGTGTGTTATTACTCTCTGTATCACCGGTGCCTAGCCCAGTGCCAAGCACATAGAAGAGGCTGAATCTAACTGAATCATGGGCTGAGACATGAGCTTTTGAAATTCAACATGAATCACTGTTAAAACCCCAAAGAATGAAAACATCTCTGACTTTCAAAAAGGACATTGATGCGTTTTTCTGCTCTACATCCATTTAATAAGCCAGAGTTATCTACAGAGCCATGCTTTTCAACCTTTTTTTTTTTAGTTCACAAGATCCTATTTTTATTTTATGTCAAATTTCCTCTCTGACTCACCAAATGTGATATGCTATATATTCATAAGAAATAAAAATAATTGTAAATCTGTTTTGTGAATTACTTAATATCTCGTGGGAGAGATGGAAAGATGGTAAAGTGCTGTAAAGCCATGATGGAAAATTCATGCTCTGGAGATTCCAGGATGTGATATTTTAATAGCCTCTTAGAAGGGTGAATGCTGGGGATGACTTTCTCATATTTTTTCTCTTTCTAACTATTTAAAACTCTGCTCTCTATAGGCCCAGGTTGCAATTTATTATGCATAAACGTGGCTCTTGCTTCAGCGTGGATTTCACCGAGCTAAGAATGAGAGTTTCTCACAAGCCCCACCTTTATCTGCTGATATTGGAGGGTCTGATCCCTGTAGTTCCCTTCAGAGAAGGTGT
Source organism: Lynx canadensis (assembly GCF_007474595.2). NCBI lineage: Eukaryota > Metazoa > Chordata > Mammalia > Carnivora > Felidae > Lynx > Lynx canadensis. The sequence goes on from NC_044306.2 coordinate 123,391,645, forward strand.
GCAGATTACTGCAACCGTCTGCATGTTTCCTTCTGGCAATTTGCGGCCTTTACCTAGATTAATAAATTCTTCTCTGCATGTGCTTGAAAAGCCATTTAAACACTCCTCCTCCTTCACAGTGTCTGCACCCATACCCTGGGGTGGGGACCTGGAGGCTCTTTTAGTGGCCAGTGCACTCAGCAATCTGACATCTAGGAAGACTGCAGGAACGAACACCCCAATACCTTTCTACGTTTTAACACATTTTAGCCTCAGGATTATTTTTTGGACGTGGCACTAAGGTCAAGTGTTTCTAAAACATTTCTGCAAGGGCTTGGAGTCTGGAGGTGGACCCTAAAGTGCCAGATGAGATTATAGACAGTTCAAGCTCTCTGGAGATTTCTGTTTACTTGTTGGACACTTTCCCTCTCTTTATTCCCTTCACCATGTTTATCCATCTTCCTTATCACTGACATCTCCTTCAGAGAATATGCACAGAATGAGCAAATGCAGCACATCTTGATTAAGTCTATCAGTTGATCTGGTAAGGGAGGGTCAGTCTCATAGGCAGACTCTCATTTGTGGTTCAGCATCAAGATCCGCCTGTTCCTGAGACCTGTGACCATGGATAGTTGAAAGTTGCCAACATGCAATCTTGTAAGTGAAGCCTTCAGGAAGAGACCCAGTTAGGCTTCTAGGTTTGAACATACACTCCGGGGTAGGAACCCGATAACTTAGCAGGAACTCTCGCAAGTAAGGGCTTGCCAAGAATGGGAGAGTGACTCAACAGGGACTCAGGGGGCAAGATAGGAACAGTGAAGATCTTCCTGGTTAGTCTCAGAAAAGATCATCTGAAGGGTATGAGGAGCTACAGGAATTGAGGTAAAGAATGAGGAAGTTCAGGCTGACAAACTGCTTCAGTCACCATGTGCTCCCTTATTTCCCTCCTGCTAATTGTAGTTTGAAAACCAGCAACAACTACCCCTCACAGTAATCAGCGTTTATAAGTGCATGGGCACACATTTGAGAGTTATACATGTAATACTTAGGCGCTCTACAGCTAAAATTATTGTGTTTGTGTAATTTGTTTCTTGAAAGATGACCTCAGTAGGATATAATCGAGAAGCAGCTCTATTTTTCTCCTGCCACTGCCTATAAACACACTGGGTCAGACCTCTGTTCAAAGCTTCTTGAACGCAACCAGGTGTACAGACAGTTCTTTGGACTCTTGTCACCTTACTGAATTCTCTTATCATTCACAATGGTTTTCAATAGTTTCTCCTGTGTTTTTCGAAATATTCATTACATTAAATGAACATAGTGGAGATTTAAGTTGTTCTTCTCATTTACACCTAAAAAAAATTGTTTTAATGATTATTTATTTTTGAGAGACAGTGAAAGAGCATGAGCAGGAGAGGGGCAGAGAGGGGGAGAGGGAGACACAGAATCTGAAGCAGGATCCATCCAAGCTCTGAGCTGTCAGCACAGAGCCCGACGCGGGGCTCAAACTCATGGAGCGTGAGATCATGACCTGAGTGGAAGTCGGATGCTCAATCAGCTGAGCCACCCAGGCGCCCCATAATGTTTGTTTATTCTTGAGAGAGAGAGAGACAGAGTGTGAGGAGGGGAGGGGCAGAAAGAGAGGGAGACATAGAAGCGGAAGCAGGCTCCAGGATCCAAGCTGTCAGCACAGAGCCCGATGTGGGGCTCAAACCCATGGACTGTGAGATCACGGCCTGAACCAAAGTGGGACTTTGAGCCACCCAGATGCCCCTCATTTACACTTTTAATTTCATTTTCTTTTCTAAGTATGTTTACTCCAGTAAATAAGAATAGTGATAGTGGGTATTTCTTATCTTTTGATTCTTAAAAACATAGCTGAGCCTACAAAGAAATGCATACTTTTGTATAATGCAGCTGGGAACATACATGGTTCATACCTGGTGATGCCGCTTCTAAGCAGTTAGAAGCATTCTAAGAGATTAATAAATAACAATGTACTATTATTTTTTTATTTTTTTAAATGTTTATTTATTTTTGAGAGAGAGAGAGAGACAGAGTGTGAGCAGGGGAGGGGCAGAGAGAGAAGGAGACACAGAATCCGAAGCAGGCTTCAGGCTCTGAGCTGTCAGCACAGAGCCAGACGCGGGGCTTGAACCCATGAGCTGTGAGATCATGACCTGAGTCAAAGTCAGACGCTTAATCGACTGAGCCACTCAGGCACCCCAATAGCAATGTATTATTTATCAATTTTATTTCATAGTAGTATTATTTGTAATGATGAAAAATTAGAAGCAATCTAAATGTTCAACACAGAGAATGGTTAAATACATTATGTTATATCTACCCATATAAAATCAGGCTGTGTTATTTATTAATACATAACAAAGCACCCCAAAACTTAGTGGTTTAAAACAATAAACATTTATTAATTTTGAAATTTATTTTGAGAGAGAGAGAGTGAAAGAGAGAGCACACACATGAATGAGTGCCCGAGGAGAGGAGGGGCCGAAAGAGAGAGGGAGGAGAATCCCAAGCAGGCTCCTTGCTGTCAGCACGGCCCAATGCGGGGCTTGATCTCACCAACTGTAAGATCATGACCCAAATTGAAATCAAGAGTCAGATGCTTAAACAACTGAGCCACCCAGGTGCCCCAACAATGAACATCATCTCACCCAATTTCTGTGGGAACCCAGGAGAAACTTAACTGGATAGTCGTGCCTCAGGATATATCTTGAGGTTTCTGTCAGGAAGTCGGCCAGGGCTGTGGTCATCTGCTGCTTGATCGGGGCTGCGGGTTCTGCTTCCAAGGTAGCTCACACACCGGGTAAGATAGTGCTGGTTTCTGGCAGGAGGTCTCGAGTCCTCACGACACGGACCTCCCCATAGGACTGGAGTGTCTTCTCATGACGTGGTAGCTGGTTTCTCCCATAGTGAATGATCCAAGAGAAAGCAAAGTGGAAACTGCAATGTCTTCTGTGAAGTCACACTCTGTTATTTTCATAGTATCCTATGAGTCATACAGCTCAGTTGTGTTGTGGGAGGGGCCTAAATGGGGTCATGAACACCAGGAGGTAAGAACTATTGGGGGTCATCAGGGAGGCTGGTTACTGCAGTCTGTGCCTCGACCCCAGTGATTCATCTCCTTCACACATGCAAAATGCACTTAACCTTTCACAAGGCCCCCGAAGTTTTATCCTCTTACAGCATCTATTCCGAGGCCAGAATCTCACCATCTAAAATCAGGTCTAGGCGGGTGCCCGAGTGGCCTAGTTGGTTAAGCATCTGACTTGGGCTCAGGTCATGATCTTGCGGTCTGTGAGTTCAAGTCCCTTGCAGGGCTGTGTGATGAGAGCTCAGAACCTGGAGCCTGCTTTCGATTCTGTGTCCCCCCCACTCCCTGCCCCTCTGTTGCTCATGCTCTGTCTCCCTCTGTCACAAAAATAATAAGTGTAAAAAATAAATTTTTTTTTAAATCAGGTCTAGGGGCAGATGAAAGTCTTCAGATACAGTCCCTTCGGTATAGAGTTCCAAATACAGTTCAAGTGAAGTTCCTCTTGAACTCAAGGTTATGAATTAAAGAGACAAGTTTCCTGCCCCCTCATGTATCTGGCATTCTGGTGGGACAGGCACAGGATACTGCAGTAGATAATCATGTTCAAAACAAGGAGAAGAGAGGCCACTGCTTCACAGCAATTCTAAGACCCTGTCATGCAGATGTTGGACTCAGGTGGGCTCTCTCCTGGGAGTGATTCTCCATGGCTCTTGGCTCTACACTCTGATCGGTCCTTCCTGTTCCATTGAAGGTAACCAATGTTTTGCAGCTGAGAGATTGTCTCAGCCGCTTTCTGTGTATCAAAGTATGGGAGTCTAAATGCCTCTTTTCATTTTGTATGTTTTCCATCCACTCAGTCCAATCTGGTAGTGTTTCTGTTGATATTAATAAAAAAAAAAAACCCAACTTTGTAGGTCACTTGCAAAAGAGTTGTAGGGGGCGTTCATTCCATTAGACAAAAACTACACCATTACATCTCTTCAAGATAAGCCATTTTCTATCTTGGGCTTTTGTTGAAGTTGCTGAGGGACAATACCCTTAAGTTTCTTAGAGGTCATGAAGTTCTCTGAATGTTCCCTTAGCTTTTTCTTCATCATTAAAATGGGATTTTATAAGTTATGAGGACTCAGCTTCATCTTTAGACAATGTTTTCTTGAAGAGCTCTGGATCTGATCTTTGCCTGGAAGCCATTTTATAATTTTAGCATTTTCTGTCATCTGGAAAATTTCAGAAGCAGAAAGTCTTAATTCCTTTTTGTTTGATAGTCCTTCCTTCAGCTTATCTCCTCTCTCACATGGTGTTTATAAAGCATCAAGAAGAAATCAAGCACACTTTCAACACTCTGCATGGAAATCTCCTTAGCTAGATCACTTAGTTCATTAGATATATTTTCTTTTTTTTTTTTTGATATTTGTTTGCATGTGACAGTGTTGCTACATTTCCTGTCATATCAAACAGGAATCTCTTATCTTCTAGTTTCCAATATTATTTTCCAGATTTCCCTCCAAGCTGTCACCAGTAGCATCCTTGAAGGTCACCAGGCTTCTACTAACAATGCATTTCATGCTTTCACTCCTCAGAGTCTCGCCCTCATGCTGTTGGGAAGCCACTCCCATGTTTTAGGTTTTTAGTTATGGCTGTGCTACATTTCTGGCACCAAATTCATCATTATTATGAATCCATGTGAAAGTTACTCCAAAATTTAGATATTTAAAACAGTAAATATTTATTAACACACAAATTTCTGTGGGTCAGGAAACCGGGAGCAGATTAGTTTGGTAGTTCTGTTTCAGAGTCTCTCATGAGGTTACACTGAAAGTGTCAGTCAGGATTGCAGTCATCGGAGAACTTGACTGAATGGGAGGGTCTACTTCTTTGGTGACAAACTCAGATACCTGGCCAATTAGTGCTGGTTATTGGCAGAGGACCTCAATTCCTTACCTTGTGGACCTCTCTATAGGAATGCTGGAGTCCTCAGGACTACATGGCTTTTCCTGCAGTGAATAATCCCCAAACAAGCAGGATGGAAGTTATAATGTCTTTTATTCCCTATCTTTGGAAGTCACACTCTATGTCTGGAGTATCTTATTCGTTATTAAGGTCAGCTCTATTCATTGTGGGTGCTGTGCAGGGTCATAAATACCAAAAGGCGACGATCACTGGGGGCCATCTTGGAGGCTGGCCACCACAATGGCAGATAAATAATTATGGCAGGTACCAAAAATAATGTGTTTGAAAGGTCTTTAATAATAGATGAGAGAAAAGACTCAAAACTTTTACTTAAATTAGTATAATCCAAAAGTTAAAAATAACTTTTTATGCTATTGTCTGCGTGTATCTATTGATGCAGAAAAGATAGACCAGATGGAAAACAAAAATGTTAACATTGCTTATTTCCAGGTGAGAGGACTGTGAATTTTAAAGTTTTCTTAAATTTTTTTTTTCGTTTCCAGAATACAACAGTACAGTACAGGTGAATAATTTTATAATTAACAAACATTATTTTTGAGGGCACAATTATAAAAATTAATTTAGATTTGTATTTATTTTCTTTAAGATACAAACAATATTTCCCCTTAGTTTAAAAATTAAAAATTCTGCACCCTTCAAAAAAACTAATGATAGTTTTAAACGGCAGGAACTGTTAACTCCCAATTTGGCAACTGATGACTTATCTCATTAAAAGATAATCATGCTGCCAAATTTTAAATTAATATTTGTACTAGCACAGATGGAATATGTGTGCATGCATACATGAGTGTGTTCAATGAGAGAAGGGGGAAAGAGTCCTTTAAAGATCATTCCTTTGAGTTACTGCTTAGAAAAATATTCTTTGGGTTATTTAATATTGAATACTAATTAACAAATACAAACTTTTATATTTTCTCTTTTATTTGAACACCTGCCTCCACAATTTCTCCTAAAAAGATGAAATTTAAAGATGAAATATGAAACATTCCCATGAGATTGTTTGAAATAGAAAGACAAAGCAAAGTTTAATCAAACTGGATATGAAACTTCCAAAAATATACCAGGCTTGAGATCCTTTGACATTCTTCCTGAAAATTAAGGCAGGAGTTCTTTTCTTTCCTTTGTATGTGAGGACAGTCCATGTTCCTAAACTCCTTTAATACATAGCTCAGGATCTTGGAAGTTGTTCCTAACTACCTCTCTATCTACTCAGATCAGAACCACTGGGAATGTTCAATTACGCAGTTTCATTGCACAAAGTTGCCCACTGAGGGCTCCTGGGGTTGAAATTCCAGCTCAACACATACATGTCCAAGCATCCACCCTGAGGGGAAACCTGGTTTCCCCCACCTTCCTATTTCACAAAATGTTTGTAGATGGGCTAGAGTGAATTGTATCACTCCTTTGTATTATGAACAGACATTGTATTATGAACAGACATTTTGTCTGTTCTTGTGAATTTCCACTTGTTACTTTGTAATTATTGCAAAGGCATGTCTCTGTTGTGCATTTTGCTTCCCCTTGTAAGTTGAGGTCAATGACCATGTTCTCTATTTCTTTTATTCCTCTGGTTGGCTACTAACATAACAAACGGCAAACTTTAAGCATGATAAATAGGCATTTAAATAAAACAAATGTTAGACACCAGGAATTAAAGCCTTTAAAATGTTTACACTCTTGTACTTTATGTTATTGTTGTGTTTTTTTTTTTTTGTTTTTTTTTTTAATTTTTTTTTTCAAATTTTATTTATTTTTGGGACAGAGAGAGACAGAGCATGAACGGGGGAGGGGCAGAGAGAGAGGGAGACACAGAATCGGAAACAGGCTCCAGGCTCTGAGCCATCAGCCCAGAGCCCGACGTGGGGCTCGAACTCACGGACCGCGAGATCGTGACCTGGCTGAAGTCGGACGCTTAACCGACTGCGCCACCCAGGCGCCCCTATGTTATTGTTGTTTTATATTCTACATTACACAGATTAACCCCAAATGCAAATGCTTTTATTTTTTTTATTTTAAAGAGTCACTTAGGGGCACCTGGGTGGCTCAGTCAGTTAAGCGTCTGACTTCAGCTCAGGTCATGATCTCACAGTATGTGAGTTGGAGCCCTGTGTTGGGCTCTGTGATGACAGCTCACAGCCTGGAGCCCGCTTTGGATTCTGTGACTCCCTTTCTCTCTGCTCCTCCCCTGCTCATGCTCTATCTCTCTCTCCTTCAAAAATAAATAAACATTCAAAAAAAATTTTTTTACAAATAAATAAAAACATAGTCATTTATGTTTTCATGTAATAAAATGGGAAAAAATCATAGCCTTTTATATATACTAGCTTATATACATTTCTGGTGCTCCTCATTACTTCCTATAGATCTGAGTTTCTATCTAATATTATTTCTTTTTTTTAAGTTTATTCATTTATTTTGAGAGAGAGAGAGAGAGCGAGAGAGAGCGAGCATGAGTGAGAGGAAGGACAGAGAGAGAAAAAGACAATCCCAAGCAGGTTCCGCGCTGTCAGAGTAGAGCCCGATGTGGGGCTGGAACTCAGGAATCGTGAGATCATGACCTGAGCAGAAACCAACAGTCAGACACCTAACCGATTGAGCCACCCAGGTGCCTCTATCTGATATCATTTCTATTTAGCCTGAAGAATTCCCCCTGGCATGTCATGTAGTGGTTTTCTTGGTAGTTTTACTCAACTTTCATATACTTGACAATATCTATTTCATGTTTATTTTGGGGGTGTATTTTAGCTCTCTATATAATTTAAGATTGACACCCCTTGCCCCATCTCCCTTGGCCAGCACTTTAAAGATGTCTGTTATCTTCTGGCCTCCATTGTTTCTGATGAGAATTCAGATAGCATTCTTTTTTTTTTTTTTTAATTTTTAAATGTTTTATTTATTTTTGAGAGAGGGGGAGAGACAGAGTGTGAGCAGGGGAGGGACAGAGAGAGAAGAAGACACAGAATATGAAGCAGGCTCCAGGGTCTGAGCTGTCAGCACAGAGCCCGAGGCAAGGCTTGAACCCATGAACCATGAGATCGTGACTTGAGTGGAAGTCAGACGCTTAACTGACTGAGCTACCCAGGCACCTCAAGAAGTCACATGTCATTCTTACAGTTGTTCCTCTCTAACTTCATTTTTTTTTAATGTTTAATTTTCAGGCAGTTTAATTATAGTGTACTTACAAGTGGATTTCTTTGTATTTATTGTACTTTTGATTTGCTGATCTTCTTGTTTTGTAAGTTCACTTTTTTATAAAATGAGAGAACTATTTGGCTCTTATTTCTTGTAATATTTTTTCTACTGTAAGCTCCTTGTCCTCTTCATTTGAGATTTCAACCACATGTATGTTAGACCACTTGACATTGTTTTATCAATCATTGAGGTGCCCTTTATTCTTTATAATTCCCCCCCCCCCATTTTGTTACTCAGTTGGGATCATCTCTATTGAATTGTCTTCAAATTCACTGACCCTTTTTTTTCTGTAACATCTATCACTGTTAAACACGTCCAGTGAAATTTTCATTTCAGAGGTTTTATTTTTAAGTTCTAGAATTTCCATTTGTTTTCTTTTTTGTATTTTCATTGCTCTGCTGAGACTCCCATCTGTTTATTCATTACGTATAACTCTTCATTTAATTCTTAAACATATTGATTGTTTTAAAGTTCTGTGATAAGTCCAACATTTGGGTCCTCTTGAGATCTGTTTTTATTGGCTATCTTTTCTCTTTATCATAGGTCATATTTTCTTACTTTTTGGTATGTCTAAAATTTTTATATTGTACACTAAACATTATGGATGTTGCTTTGTAGGGAGTTTAAATTATTTGCTTTTGAAATGATTTGAGTTTTGTTGTGGCAGGTAGGTTAATTATTGGAAGATCCTCTTAGTCGTTTTGAACTTGATTTTAGGCTTTATTAAGGTGTGTCTGCTTTGATATTTCCTTATTCCCAAGGCATAGCCTTTTCTCTAGCACATACAGTAATTATTCCTAAAATGTGGCCTTTTTGGGGTCTCATTGAAATTCCCAAGGTGCTAATATGTTTCCCTCTTCTTGGGCTGGACTAGGATTCCAATGTCTTCCAGCACTGTATACCCATGGTAACCCTCTTCAGCTTAGTCCCCGGGAGCCACTCAAGTCTCATGCTGCCCATGCACAATTAAGAACCTAAGGAGATTGCCTGTGTAGACTTTCATGCCCCAACTTCTGTGCAGCTCCCTCCTCTCTGGTACCCTGCCTGATGAATTCCAACCACATTGGCAGCTCTGTACTCTTACTTCTGCCTCCTCAGCACCACAAACCCACTTCTTTTCTCTTGGTCACCATCATTCTTGCACTTGGGTTTGAAATACCTATAGGCAAAAACAGAGGTGAAAATAATGCTAACTTTTAATGTGTTCCCTTACCTCATGGATCTCGTTTCTTTGCTGCCTCTTTCTCCCTGCCTGTTAAGAGTTGCATCATATATTTTGTCCAGTTTTATGGTTATTTACAGTGGGAAGATAAGTTTAATATCAGTTATTCCACCATGACCAAAAGCAGAAGTCATCCAAGTGTAGAATAAAAGCTATAAGAATGCTATTGTATTATTTATTGAATGAATAGGTTATGTAGACCTGAAGTTCATATTTAAAAAAAAACAATATATATAGTTCTCTGGAAGGAACAAGAAATTATGTGGCAAGAATAGATGATTCCATTAAGTGTGTCAAGCCTCTTTCTGCCATATTTTGAACAAAGTGGAGGAAGAAGGCAGCAGTAATTTTCCAGTCATCTCTGTCAAGGTGAGCTGTACTGTAAAAAAACCCTTCACAAAGAAAAAAAATCATGCATCCTGTGATCCTTATATTTCTTCTGTCATAAATAATCTCCTCCAAACTCATTTTACTCTGAAAAGTAGAATGTGTGGTACAAGTAGACTTTATATCAGAAGATCCTGGTTCAAGTCACTGTTTTGCCACTTACTGTGACCTTCAGCTATCCTCTGAGTCTTAGTTTGTATGACTGGAGAAAGATGTACGATGGAGAAAATAATATCTTCCCCATCGATGACACAGGGTATTCCCGATGCTTAAAGGTATGTGAAAAATCATTCTGAAGATTTATATTTCAGACTCTCTATGCTAAATTTAAAAATTGAGTTTGTGGGGGCGCCTGGGTGGCGCAGTCGGTTAAGCGTCCGACTTCAGCCAGGTCACGATCTCGCGGTCCGTGAGTTCGAGCCCCGCGTCGGGCTCTGGGCTGATGATGGCCCAGAGCCTGGAGCCTGCTTCTGATTCTGTGTCTCCCTCTCTCTTTGCCCCTCCCCCGTTCATGCTCTGTCTCTCTCTGTCCCAAAAATAAATAAACGTTGAAAAAAAAAATTGAGTTTGTGATAATACTTATCAGGTTTGTTATAAGGATCAAATGACTTATAAAAGAAGCATAAAAGAGGGCCTGGCATATAGTGAATACTGAATAAATTATTATTTGTATCAGGTTAGCTATTACTTTGTAACAAGTCATACCACATACTTCAAACAATTGTTTCTCAGAAGGCTACAGGCAATCTGGCAGTTCTTCTGATCAGAGACAGGCTCATCTAGGCTCCCTCACATGTGTGGGGGGTCACCTGGTTTTCATCTAATTGATGATGGCCTCAGCTATCATGATGGGTCATTGTTGGGTCTACTACGTGAGTTTTATCCATCAGCAGACTAGTTTTCCTGACGATGATGGAGCAAGAGATGAGGTGGAAACATGTGAGAATTTTCTGAATCCCCTGCTTGCATCCACGTTGCTACAACTCTGTCGACCAAAGCAAGTCACATAACGAAGCAGAAAGTCAGGGTCTGGAAGGTACTACCAAAAAAGCACAGATATAGGAAGGCATGAAAGATTGATCCATTAGTGCAACATTACCCTTGATTATCATTCTTATTTTCATTTAATTCTGCAAACAACTCACCAGTAAGTTAGAGTAATAACCTTCTTCCACATCTACTTACTCTTAGGATATGTCGGTCATCTTAGAGCCAAACAATCTAGGAATGGCAGACTGTTCATTCTATTTTTTTTCAAATTGGGTCTCATAATAAGGGATACACATCGTAGCTCAGCAAGGAGTGAAGCAAGTGCGTTTTATTTTCTCTCCACCACCTCCATTCTCCACCTGACTCTCATTAGCAAGAGACAACTGCAGAATAATTTAGTATTACTGGAATATTTTGGATATTTTCCTTCATTGTGTATCTAGAGCATTCCGTTAACTACTCCGCTACATAGTTGTGTGTTTTTTGTTTTGTTTTGTTTTGTTTTGTTTTGCAGGCAGTAGGAGATTGAGAAAATTTCAAGAACAAGAGCATGATAGGGGAATCACAAGAAATGTATACCAGAATATAGGGAGTAAGTAGAGATTAGCAAGAGATAAAAATGTTAAGAAGGACTTGGTAGCCCATTATAACATGTTTGTGAACTCATATGGAATGTGAAAAAAAAAATTGGGTTCAAATTTTTCAGTATTGTTTTATTTTTCCCCACTGCTCTCCTTTTGAGTAAAATGTACCGGCAGAATAGGAGGGGACATTTCTTTTTATTTCAGCTACTGTTTGCCTTTACATCTTCTGTTACTAAAGTTGAGCTCATTGCTACAGAAACAGATGGAAGGAAAGTTTCGAAAGAGATGAGATTTAAAAACCACGAACCTGTTAGGAAGTAGCCTTATTTCCTCATTCCCATGGAAACAAAAATTTGTTGGGAAATGCAGACACGACAGAAATCCGCGACTCTTCTGTTTCTGCTGCCCTCTGTCTGTATCCAAGGAAATGGACTTCAGGTCCTGCCTCCATTCGATAAAGGGGACATACCTCACCACTTAGTTTCCATGCCTTTCTTCCCCGCCATTCATTTACTGATCTTGATATTACACCACACCATGTGAATTCCTTTTCACCTTGGAATCTTTGATTGTCCTTAGAATCAGAGAATGTTGTACCTGGAAAGTCCACAGAAATCATCTCGCCCGAACCAATTACATAACACATGAGAAAACAGAAGCCTGGAGAAGGGATGTCGAGGTAAAGATAGGATAGAGTTCAGGCTTGTGGCTCCTAGCCCATGATGTGTCATGTCAACTTTGCTTTCTTCCTGTAGTATGTCCATTTCCCAAAAAAACAGATGTCTCACCAGCTCTCTAGGACACTAACATCATGCTGGCCCTCCATTCCTAGTCTGCACTCCCAGGCTCAATGTGCCACAACCCCTGTTTACTCCTTCAGTCACAAACAACCCTTCTAGCATAAACTATTAATGCCAAGACCTGCGTACCATCCCACAGTTAAATTTAGATGCATCTGACTCTTATTTGGGCCCTAAGTCAGACATGAGCTAGAGCACTCTGTAATAGTACATAATATTTTACCTGTCTGAAAATCCCATTACAAGAATATTGGGCCTTCCTCTCGACAACCTTTCTCTCATTTTTGCTGAATGTTAGTGTGTTTCCATTTATATGAAAATCTCCCAAGTCACATTCAGCAAAGATGTTTTCTCCTCCAGTTAAAAGTGTGACATAAAGTATTATGATTTTCTTGATACTTTTGGAGTTATCCAAAGGTTGTAATTAGTTTTTTAGTGTTTTTTCTTTTTAAAATTTATTTATTTATTTTGAGAGAGACAGAGACAGCACATTTGGGGGAGGGGCAGAGAGAGAGGGAGAGAGAGAGGATCCTAAGCAGGTTCGACACTGCCAGTGCAGAGCCTGATGTGGGGCTCGAACCCACAAAGGCATGAGGTCATGACCCAAGTTAAAACCAAGAGTTGACAGTTTACTGAACCACCCAGGTGCTCCCGATTAGTTTTTAGCTTTTCATGATCAGTTTTTAGGGTGGCCTTAAAATTTTTAAACTTATTTTTTAGGATGTTTCCTGTCACTCTCAGGGAAAGAAACCGCACCAAATACCTGATTTATTAATGACATTGTGCCAAGTAACTTGGAGTTTCTCTCTAGATTAAGGGTTTAGAAGCTTGGCAGGCTTCCAACCCTGTTTTGTTTAGGAACAAACAAATTTCATCATAGAATTAACTGAGAAACTCAGGGGATAGACTAAAAGTGAATTTTTCATTTAGACTCTTTGTTTATGAAAATATAAGCCCATATTCCGATAATTGGGAAGTGTAAGAATCTTAACATGATAGGATTTGGGTTGATTTGGGATCTCACAGAGCCTAACTGACATCATTTCTGGAACCAGTGATCTTTATAGAGCCTTTTAGATATTAATGTAGACAAGGCTGAATGTTTATTGATCTCAGGATATAGCTAGTGGGTTGTTTGGTCTTTAAATATAAATCCTTGATATCAGGTCATTTTTCTTACTTACCTTGTTCTCCTAAACATTCAGGCCCACCCAAGCCTATTTTGGGTGAAGCTAGCCTGTAGTTGTGATGACTCTTAGGGCTCCTACCACATGCAGGAGCCCTGGGTGAGGTCTGAAGTGACAAGAAACCGGTGTCACCTCTCCACTTTAAATAAAGACCACATCAAAAGGGTTAAGGGAGAGCCAAAGCAGACCGTCCTGTAAGCTAGAAAAGGCAGATTGTACCTAGATTACCTTCCACACACACAACTAAACAAGATTTATTCCTTTTGATTTCTAACATTTCTAGAAAACATAAAACTCTGTACTACCCTTTCATCAAGATCAGATTCTATGCAATATGGCAGTCTGCTTTGATCAATGGAGAGCTAGTGAGCAGACACATTACCCATAAATGCCATTGGATGACTAAGGCAACTGAAAGAACCAGGCTCTTTGTAATTAGCTTTGGATCAAATATTGACCAACCTTATTCTTCCATTTATTTATTTGTTCCTTTGTTCAATGAATGAATCATTCATTCAATAAACACTCAGTGAGTGCCTACTTCAGTGATCTTTAGTGAAAGGACCTCAGCTCTCTGAATCACAAACATTTTATAAAGGAGCTGCCAGATTTTGGGCAATGCATTAATTTTATTCTGATACAGATTAGAGTGTTTTATGATTATGGTGATGTCTGAGCAGGTCCTTTAGGACAGTACAGAGGGAGACACAACTTGCTGCAAGGGACAACTAGCACAAGTAAAGTCAATGCCTAAGAGAGACCATTTCCTCGTCAGAGAAGAACTTTGACTTCAGGAGTATATAAAAGAGTGTAATCAGGGATATAAACAATTTTTCTTCAACAGCAATACTGTTCTGAAGGATCATCAAAGGAAGACTGCAATAACTGCAAGGTTTTATAGACACTATAAAAATTGTTATATGTCAGTGGCGCGTGGGTGGCTCAGGTGGTTAAGCGTCCAACTTTGGCGCAGGTCATGATTTCATGGTTTGTGAGTTTGAGCCCTTCATCTGCACTGCGCTGTCACTGCAGATCCTGCTTAGAGTTCTCTCTCTCCCTCTCTCTCTCTCTACCTGTCCCCTACTCATTTTCCCTCTCTCTCAAAATAAATAAATAAGCTTAAAAAATTGTTATATGTCAGGTGTGATTTTGGTAATTTATTGCTGGCTTCTTCACCTCATAGTTTTAAGTCGTACACAGATAATTAAAACAGAACAGTTGATAAAATGCTAGGAGTGGGGAACAGAAGAAATTTCTTTTTAACTAAGTCACAAAGGGCAGGAAGGCAAGTTCAGGGAAGTGATCAAGGTGAGCAAAGGCTGGTCCAGGTGGAGAAAGTAGCAGACAGGTACCATAAATAAGAACCCTCCCTTTCTCCTATTTATTTATGTATTTTTTTAAAATCATCAGTATGGGGCACCTGGGTGGCTCAGTTGGTTAAGTGACAGACCTTGGCTTAGGTCATGGGCTTAGGTCAAGATCTCACGGTTCACAGGTTCGAGCCCTGCATCGGGTTCTGTGCTGACAGCTCAGAGCCTGGAGCCTGCTTCCGATTCTGTGTCTCCTTCTCTCTCCGCCCCTCCCTTGCTTGTGCTCTATCTCTCTCTCTCTCAAAAATAAATACATATCAAAAAAAAAAAAAAAAGAGAAAATCATCAGTATGGATTGACATATTATTTTTAGTAGTTTATCATTGTACTTAATATTTTGGTGCTCCAATTATACTGATTTGGCCAGTGGGACTCCCAAGTTCTTATAACATGCTCCATTTAGTCTTCCATTTTGTGAAAGAATACCATATCTTTGGGTAGAGCAGAGGAACACCAGGTAGAAACTATGCTCTCCAGCCTCCCTTGCAGCTAAGCATGGCCACATGACTAGGTTCCGGCCAGTAGGATGTGAACAAGAGTCATGTGTGCAAGGAGACAAAGTCACTACCCTAGGGATCTCTTTTTGTCAGACATGAGGTTAAGCCCACTTCGACCCCGAGGATGACTGCAATACCCCAGGAGATGGGGAGGTAACAAGGTGTTGGGAACTTGGGTCCTTGAATGATGGTATGAAACAGTGTTGACTTGCCAGCTCTGTGCCACTCACCTCTGGACAGCTTCAGAAGAAAAACTAGTTTCAGGCCCTCTATTTCATTATCTCTTTGTTATATCAATGTCACCCCAAAGTCTAATACAATGCTAAAAGACACAGCGATATGAAGTGGCAGGATGTATGCAGGGAAATCTTGTAACTGGAACATCAAGAAATGGGTTGGGGAGTGGTGGGAGGTGGGGCAGGAAAGGTTGGAAAGGCGAGATTCAGCGCAGCTTTGTGTTCTAGAAAACTGTGGCCAGGTGTGATTTCTCATAACAGAGGAATGATGGGTTGTGTAGAGTCAGCCTTCGTCTTAATAGGCCTGCTGTGAGGTGTCTTCTCTTCTTCATTGTGAGTCCTGCCTCCAAAACAGCTGGCCATGCACTGTCATACGCCATGTGTCTGCTCTTCCTTCTAAGCCCCCAACTTTCCATTTTGTCATTTATCTTCCAGTTGATAGTTTCACCTCATCCCTTGGATTTTCTTTGTGAACCAGCTGTCCTGTCCTGTCAACATCCTGCCTTGTCCCCCCTTTCCTCTCCAGAGAACTCCACTGAATACACCACAGATCCTAGATCACAGTTTGCTGGAGCACTCCAGAAATTTACCACCTTTTTGGCAAATCTGGCAGGTATTCTACTTCTAGGAAAAATTAAAGGAGAATTTTTCTGTCCATATTGAATTTTACTGCTGTGTTGTTAACAAACTCTCCCATACTTACCTTCTTGCGGGCTGTGGTTGACAATTTGGAAAATAATTTGTTCAGAGAAAATAAGGACTTTCAGAAATCCCATTTCCAATAAACAAGAAAGCAGTACTTCCCCCCCCCCCACCCCAGTTTTCTTATCAAACTCTTTAACCACTTCAATTCCAAGGACGCTCTATATACCAATCAGAACTCTTTCGCTTGGTGATATTGAGCGTCAGCTCTCTGTGCTTCCATAAAACTAAGCATTCACTGCAGCTCTATGTAACTGATTGTTAGATCCATCTTCCCTTCCACATTCACTTTCTGCTCTTCTCTACCCTGCTCTGTGCCCTGGGAGTCTGACCTGTGTGGACTGCATCAATAGGTTCCTTCGCCCTCTGGTTTCCAGGTGGATTTGGCCAATGGGAGATCCTGGTGGGAGATCAGAGGGTGCAGAGAAAGTGTGGTCAGGGTGTTTGTTCTACACATCTCCCTCCCTGCTGGGTGGCCAGGGCTTGACCGCAGAGTTGGGTACATCCCTCTACCAGAGGATCCGTCAGATCTGTACCAGGTGTCCATACAACTCTTCTCTGAACTTCAGGTTCTGGCAAATGCTCCCTCCCTTCATTTTTTTCTGACAGTCCTAGCCTTCCCACTACTACTCTTCATGGGGAGCTGTACCTTCCCTTGTTGTTTTCTCTACCTCTGCCCCCCACCTTTGTAGATAGTCCCTTTATTACACTGTCCTCAATATCTAGTTTTGGTGTGCCATCTGTTTCCTACCAGAAAACTGACTGGTACGGTGATTAAGCTGGAATTGTATAAAATGCATCATAACACATAGACACTCAAAGGGGCTAGGGCATCAGGTGTATTCACTTGGTCTAAATGACCTGATTTTTTTTCTTTAATGTTTATATATTTTGTTTTTGAGAGAGAGAGAGAGAGAGAGAGAGAGAGAGAGAGAGCAAGCACAAGCAGGGGATGGGCAGAGAAAGGCAGGGAGACACAGAATCCAAAGCAGGCTCCAGGCTCTGAGCTGTCAGTAGAGAACCAGACGCAGGGCTCAATCTGATGAACTGTGAGATCATGACCTGAGCTAAAGTTGGATGCTTAACTGACTGAGCCACCCAGGCACCCCCTAAATGACCTGATTGTAACCAATGTCCCACCTTCATGTTATATATTTTTAGTCATTTCCTTTTTCTTAAGTTTATTTATTTTATTTTGAGAAAGAGAGAGAGAGTGTGAGCAGGGGAGGGGCAGAGAGAGAGAAAGGGAGAGAGAGAATCCCAAGCAGGTCCACACTGTCCGCATGGAGCCTGATGCAGGACTCCAGCCTTTGAACCATGAGATCACAACCTGAGATGAAATCAAGAGTCAGATGCTTAACCAACTGAGTCACCCAGGTGCCCCATAAGTTTTCATTTCTTTAAGATGTTTATTTATTTTTGAGAGAGAGAGAGAGAGCCCGAGTAGGGGAGGAGCAGAGACAGAGGGGGACAGATGATCAGAAGTAGGCTCCATGGCTGACAGCAGCGAGCCCCATACGGGTCTGGAAGTCATGAATGCTGAGATCATGACCTAAGCTGAAGTCCAATGCTCAACTGACTGATCCACCTAGGTGCCCCTAATTTTAGTCATTTCTTTAGGTCAGAGAACTGGTTTGTCCATCTTAACATGGGCTTGGTACTGGAATGAGTGCTTCTACAGGCAGAGGGAGCAAATGTCTCTTCCCTACAGGGTGCTTTTCTTCCCCCCCACCCCCCAGGAACTTTGCCAGGCCTCCACCCCCTTCCCACCTCTTTCCCTCTCTATCTCCATCTTTGTCTCTCTCTCTCTCTCTCTCTCTCTCTCTCTCTGTCATCTGTATGTGTATAGACACATACATATGTGTGTATGAATATAAAATTCTGTTTTCTGAATGAATTGAAGGTAATTTACATTATGGCACTTTACCTTTAAATACTTCAGTGCATATTTCCTAAGAATAGAATATTCTCTTACATAACCACAGTACAGTTATCAACTTCATAACTTTACATTGATATAATATTTTTATCTAATCTGGCATCCAGTTTCCAATTTTGTCAGTTGATCTAATCATGTTCTTCTTAGCGCCTCATCCACACAGGATTCTGTCTAGGGTCGGATATTGCATTTAGTTGCATGCTCTTTTAATTTCCTTTAATCTGAAACGCTTCCACAGCCTTTTGTATGACATTGACATTTTGAAAAGTAGAGTCCCACCCTCCCACACATGCACCTTTCTTTTTAAAAATAGAACAGTCCTCATTTTGTGTTTGTCTGATGTTTCTTCACGATTAGATTGGGGTTATACATTTCCAGCCATAATGCTGAACTGGTAAGCTTGCGTCCTTGGCGGGGCACCGTATCGAGAGGCACACAATGTTCTCTGGTGAAAGTAATTCTGATCCCTGTGGAATAACTCTTAGGTTTTATTTTCTCCCCTGAACTAATAAGCAGTCTGTGGGGGAGACACTTTAAGGCACGTGAGTGTCCTACTCCTCACCAAAATCTCCCCCTGGATTCAGCATCCATTGGTATTTCTTGTTGACCTAATTTTCACTCCGTGGCTGCAAAATGATTTTCCTCCCCAGCATTCCCTGGGCATCAGTCATTTGCTCCTTTGTATTCTACTGTAAGCAGAATAATCTTCTCCTCTATTTACTTATATATTCTTAAAATATCATTGATATGGATGGATGTACTCCCATTTTTCAATAGTTTAGTATCATACTTAATATTTGGTGCTCCAATTGTATGCAGTTTAGCCAATGGGATGCCTTTGAGCTGTCTCCCCAGGCCATTATATGTCACGTGCACTTTTTTCTTACTTAATACCATGTTCCAGGCTCATCTTACATCTCCCCTGCCCTAGACTTGGAACCAGCCATTTTTCTGAGTGGTCCTGGTCCCCCCCTTTTTAAAAAACTTTTTTTGTGTGTGTTTATTTATTTCTGAGAGAGAGAGAGAGAGAGAGAGAGAGAGAGAATGGGGGAGGGGCAGAGAAAGAGGGAGACCCAGAATCTGAAGCAGGCTCCAGGCTCTGAGCTGTCGGTACAGAGCCCTATGTGGGGCTTGAACTTGTGAACTGCGACATCATGACCTGAGCTGAAGTTGGATGCTTCACTGACTGAGCCACCCAGGCACCCCTTTCCTGGACCCTTTTTGTGGGCAATGTCAGAAAGCACTGTCTGGGTACTGACCATAACAAGCTATAGAAATGATCCCTGGAAGGATAGTCTTACCTGGGCACTAACTGAACTCATTGCTGCTTCTGGGATGTCTGCTTCTTGGAGCTTTTAGCAGGCGGAACTAGGAAACATAGGCATTTATGTGCACGTACTCATATGCATACACACACATCAACTTCATACACAGGCATATAAACATGTATATACGTACACATGTAACATTTTAGAAATCCTCAGTTTGCGCAGTCCCCCCGCCTGAGTTGGCGATTCCCAGACATTCTCAGAGTCCTTTCTTGCCCTGCCATTCTATTTTTGCATGACTCTTCTTGCACAGTGAGAACCCTGCAAAATCAGCACATTTATTCTTTTGCTCAATTCTATATTGCATCTAAAATATTTTCCAAATTGTTCCACCCATACCACTAAATTTAACAAATCTACCATATTTGTTAGGGCTCTCCAAAGAAACAGAACAAATAGGATGTGGGGTGAGACAAGAGAGAAAGGGAGAAAGGGAGAGACTTACTTAAAGTAGCTGGCACATGGGGAGCCTGGGTGGTTCGGTTGGTGAAGCATCTGACTCTTGATTTTGGCTCAGGTCTTAATTGATCTCATGGTTTGTAGGTTTGAGCCCTGCATGGGGCTCTGTGCTGGTGGTATGGAGCCTGCTTGGGATTCTCTCTCTCCCCCCCCCCGCCCCTTCCATGCCTCTCTCTCTCAAAATAAATAAATAAACTTAATAAAAAAAGTAGTTGGCACATAAGATTGTGGAACATGCAAATTCAAAATATGCAGGAAAGAAAGAAAGAAAGAAAGAAAGAAAGAAAGAAAGAAAGAAAGAAAATGAAGGAAAGAAAGAAAATGAAGGAAAGAAAGAAAATGAAGGAAAGAAAGAAAGAAAGAAAAAAAGAAAAAGAGAGAGGGGTGCCTGGGTGGCTCAGCCGGTTGAGCGTCCAACTTTGGCTCAGGTCATGATCTCACGGTTCATGGGTTTGAGCCCCACATCTGGCTCTGTGCTGATAGCTCAGAGCCTGGAGCCTGCTTGGGGTTCTGTGTCTCCCTCTCTCTGCCCCTTCCCCATTCATGCTCTCTCTTTCTCTCTCTCACAAAAATAAATAAACATTAAAAAAAATTCAAAATATGCAGGACAAGCCAACAGGCTAGAGACTCAAGGAAATGCTGACGTTGCAGCTTGAATCAGAATTCCTTCCTCTTTGGAGGACTTCAGTCTTTTTCTCTTAAGTCCTTCAGCTGATTGGGTGAAGCCCACCCACATTAGGGAGGCTCATTTGCTTTACTCAAAAATGTATGGATTGAAATGTTAATCTCATGTAAAAAACACCTTCACAATGACATCTAGACTGATGTTTGACCACATCTCTGGGTACTATGGCCTAGGTACGTTGACACAGAAATGGAACCATCATGTTTACTAAGAAAAAGAAAACTCTTTTCACAAAGGTATCTCAAAGAGAAGCTTGGTATATGACATAGAGGAATTGGGAGCGCCCCTATTTAAAGTGTGAGGGAAGAACCCCCCCCCCCCCCACCGTTTTCCTGGCCTCGCTTGCCCTGGATCCCCTAGAGCTCTGTGCAGCCCAGATTGAAAACTACTGCTTTAGCCCAAAGGAATCTGTAATGAGGGAATTGAAGGCAGGATCACTGGGGAAGGAATCCCTTTGGGACAAGGGGACAGGGAAGAGGCCTTTTGGGTCCCTCAAGTCACACCTCATCTATGCCTCCCCACTGTGAGACAACTCTCATCCACAACTCTGTTTCTTTGCTTCTTTTCCCTTGTTAGGAGCCACACCGAACAAGCTCTTTTCAAATTCTCCTCTCCCCCACCAACCCCTCCCCCCACCAACCCCTCACCCACCTCCCACCATTGTACACTTCCTCTTAGCCGTATAAGGCAAAGTAATACTATTGAATTTTTTTTCTTCTTAAGTCCAGCGGATGGAGAGTCGCTGCTGATATGAGGGATTCCCTAGGAAATTTTGTTATCTGAAAGTACATGGTTATGGTACTCCTCAGATAAATGTTTCTCTCTTGGGTCAGGAAAAGTATTCCAGATAACCATGCCTCCCACAGCCCAGATCTTGTGCTTATCTGTTTTGTGTGACTGTGTTCATTTTGCTTCAGAAGCATTTTATTCTGCTGAGACAGTGGGGAGCAGCTGTTTGATCCTTGGCCGAAGATAACCCTGGAAAGGTTCTATCTTACATGCTGGGAAATCAGAGTGAAATGGCCATTCACAGAATCCTTGAGAGAGAGGAAGGTCTTGGTTCCAGCCTAAAAGATGCCATCGAGTGCCACGCACACACCCACTCACCGGGCAAGATTCTTAAATGCACGGTGTGTGAAGGGGCTTGTTGGATCTCGTGGGGGAAACACGTGCTTCATCCCCTGTACGTCCATGGTCACTGTATAGGGCTCATGGTCATAACCCAGGCTGCAGCTGTCCCGTATCTGAGGCGGGAGAGTGGCTTGTGCTGGGCAGTCTGTGCCAGGGCATTCCTCAGGGCCCTGGAACACTGCAGGCATGTCTGCCTTTGTCACAGGCAGTGACGTGCTTGGGGAAAAAGAGGGGCAGAAATGGAGGAGAGAAGAGAGCTAAGGAGAGCTCCACCAGCTGCGGAGAAGGTGAGGGGGGAGGGGTCGATGGTAGAACGCATTTCCCAGGCGCATGCCCCTCTGTTCACTCCCCTGAGGAGCAGCAGGTAGAGCAACGTCTGCAATCCAGATTCAGGACATCTCTTCCCCGATTGACATTCTTCAGGATAAGGTCCAAACTTGCTTCTAGTCCATGCTGTCCAGCCCAATTCTGGGGACCTTTCCAGTCCCTTCTATACACATAAATGATACGTGTCTGCCACATCAGACTGCCCTCTGTTCCCCAGGCAAACTCTCTTCCCTTGCGATGTCACGGCTTTGTGTTGTGCCTTCACCTCCTGTCACGTCCTTCCGTGTTCTCATCTGCCAGATGTCTCTTCTCCACGGCCCAGTTCAGACCTCACCTGTTCTGCAGCACCCTCCCTGACTTCCTTGCCCTAATCTTCTCTGTGTTCCATGGCACCCTGGGCATGGTTCTCCCACAGCTGTAATTATTCATTCCTGCATCTGCCTGGTTCCTCGTGTACGCATGCATTTGTCAGGTGAGGCCCTGAGACTTGAAGCCTGTTTTCTTACCTGGTTCCACTCAGCCAGACCCTGCGCCCTGCTGTGTTCACAGCCCAGGCTCTAAAGAATCTTCTCTTCTGTAGCTCATGCTGACTCAGTGTCCTGCTGGGGACCCCCATGGCTCCTGACTCCGTAACTTGCCCTCCTTCTGTGGCCTCGTACTTTCATCCTAGATCCGTGGCTGGGCATTTTCGCTCCAGGACTAAGCACGCATTTTAGTTCCCATTGGCACTTGCCCTTTGGTTGTGATTGTTTTTATCTCTTCCAGGTAACAACTGTGGTCATTCCCATCTGGCCGCAGCATCAGCCTCCCCTTCTGTTGGGAGTGGGGGTGCCAATCCCAAAGACAGAAGCCAGGCACCAGCACACTGTCAGCACTAAGGTGCGAGATAGCACCGTAACTTTCTTTGTACACTGACCCCGGCACAAGGTCTGCCATATAGGAAGGGGTCACTGCTCAATGAATAGTGAATACGTAAACCCTGATACTCTTATATGGTATTTATTTAACATAAAAGCCTGTTAATAGTACTTACCTCAGGGGAGTGACTGTAGAGGGCTTAGGGGAGAAGAGAGAAATTTAAATTTTCAATTTTAAACCCTTTTCCACTGTTAGGATGATTTTTTTTTTTAACCATAGATATGTTTTAATCAAAACCAAGTAATAATAAGTCAGATAACCATATCACCAACATGATGCCTATGCTTCGTGTATTTGCTAGGGCTCCCGTAACAAACACTGGTGGCTTCAACAATAGAAACGTATTTTCCCACAGTTCTGGAGGCTGGAAAGCTGAGACAGAGTCAGCAAGGTTGGTTTTTCTGAAGCCCCTCTCCTTGACTTGCAGGTTGCTGTCTTCTTCCTGTGTTTTCACGTGGTCTTCTCTCAGTGCGTGCCTGTGCTCAAATCTATTCTTATAAGCACAGCAATCATATTGGATGAGGGCTCACCCTTATCACCCCATTAAAGACCCCGTCACCAAACACAGTCACATTCTGAGGTACTGGGGGTTAGGATGTCAACCTATGAATTTTGGGAGACCAATAGGTATTAATCACCACCAGTGGGCAGCAGGTATGGGGGTTACCATAAAGTCTCCTCCTGCCTCTAGCCTGCCCTGTTTCGCCATCAAGAGCAGTCGGACTCACTACCTCCCTGCTCCCTAAAAGATCATTCGGTAGGTCTCTCTAGTTCCGATGGAACTAAGCCAGGCTCCCTAGAAGATCATTCGGTAGGTCTCTCTAGTTCCCATGGAACTAAGCCAGGCTCCCTAGAAGATCATTCAGTAGGTCTCTCTAGTTCCCATGGAACTAAGCCAGGCTCCCTAGAAGATCATTCGGTAGGTCTCTCTAGTTCCCATGGAACTAAGCCGGGCTCCCTAGAAGATCATTCCGTAGGTCTCTCTAGTTCTGTTGGAACTAAGCCAGGTGGATGTTCAGGTAGACACACATACTGTTCTCCATTCTGGCTGTGTCCATAATCCCTAGGAAGGCTTACACATTCTGATGCTAGGCTCCCTCCCTCAGAGATTCTGATGTGATTGATCTGAGAAATATCTGGGACATTACTGTTTTTAGAGCTGCCCAGGGGACTCTAGTGTGCAGCCAAGGCCGAAAGTCATGGATATAGACTCTCTCAGGTCTATGGAAATGGGTAGAATTTCAAGATAAAGGCAAGTGCCGCTGTGCTCTCTCTGTTATAGGTGATGATTTGAGGCAGGTGGAAGCCAAGATAGCACAGGATTTTGAGGCAGAGCTTTAAAGTCATTTCTAGAGTTGGTCAAAGCAGTTTATAAAGAGTAAATAATGGAAACCCAGAAATTCATTTTATATTGCTAACACTTGGCAATAAAATCATAGATGCTTGATAAAAAGTTTTGAATAAGTAAACAAGGAGGTGAGTGAACACGTGAATGCATGAATGGTTACTGTCCAAAATGAAATACTCTTTGTTAATTCTTTTATAATACAGTCTTCTGGGTATGAAGTCCTTGGGTGATTCTGAATAAACAGGTTTTCTTTTCATCTCCCCTTTTCTACACATCTAAAGACCACCATTATAATGTCATTAGACAGTTTCCAAGGCCATCAATTATGTAACAGCTTTCCTTAATTTTATAACTTTCCCACAGGCATAGCCATGGTGTTGGGCAGCTTCCTGGGTCAAGAAGTACAGTCTCTGCACTTTCTACCCCTTCTACTTGCAGTTTCTTACTTTTATTTTTATTTTTACTTCTTAATGTTTTATTTTATTTTTAAAAGACAGAGAGAGAGTGAGAGTAAGAGAGAGAGGGAGAGAATAAGTGGGGAGGGACAGAGAAAAAGGGAGACACAGAATCTGAAGCAGGCTCCAGACTCTGTCAGCACAGAGCCTGACGTGGGGCTCAAACTCATGAGCTGTGAGAACATGACCTGAGCCAAAGTCAGACACTTAACCAACTGAGCCACCAACGCGCCCCTCTTTCTCTCTCTCTCTCTCTTTCTTTCTTTCTTTCTTTCTTTCTTTCTTTCTTTCTTTCTCTTTCTTTCATGTTTATTTATTTTTGAATCAGAGAGAGAGAGAGAGAGAGAGAGAGAGAGAGAATGAGCCGGGGAAGAGGAGAGAGAAATGGAGATAGAGGACCTGAAGCGGTTCTGTGCTGACAGCAGAGAGCCTGATTTGGGGCTTGAACTCACCAACCCTGAGATCATGGCCTGAGCCAAGTTGGACGCTTACCTGACTGAGCCACCCAGGAGCCCTCTACTTGCACTTTCTTGAGCCTAAACTCTCCTCTGATTTCTGTCTACTCTGGGATGCTCTTCAGAAGTTATAAATTTTGTGTCTGCTAAGGATTTTCATTACAGCTTTACTCCTTCTCAACTAGTGAAGCAACTGATACCCAACTTTTTGAGAAATAACAGAAATGAATCTTTTAATGAGAATGTACTCCAAGCCAGACAGAGGACTGAACTCTTTATCCCATTCTCAAAATGACCTTATTCTGTGGATCCTACTACTGTTTTCATTTTACAAATGTGAAGACTAAGGTTCAGGTTTCAGAGTTTACCCAAGGTCACACATAGGAGTTGTCAGAGTCAGGATTCAAATCCAGACTGTGGTCTGTGCCCTTAGCCACCACAATATATCCTTTATAAAGTTAAAAAAAAAAAAGAACCCACATACAGTTATAACTTTATTAATTTGGTTTATAAACAACAGAGTCACAAATTATTACAGATACAGTTGACAGACCATGAATTCACAAAGCCCTGGGAACGGTCATTCACAGTAGTTTAAGAATCTTCATTAGAATGTTGACTTAGGACTGGGCTATTGTTATGCAACAGATTTACCTACCAATGTACAAACATACTGGTGTGGCTCACCCCACACTAGTTGATTTTTGTTAGCTTGACTCCCAGCAGGAACTAGAGAGCTTGTAATTTTACATATGATGAGATACCACTTCACACCCAGTAGAATGGCTGACATGATATACACCTGCTAACAATTCCAAGTGTGGATGAGGATGCAAAGCAACCAGAACTTACGCTTTGCTGGTGGGCAGCACATGCCATGTCATGGAGTCATCTGACTCTTTCAACCATGTCCATGTACAATTTTGATAAATATCTATTGCTTTAATTCTCCCCAGGAACATTTTGTAAAACAAAAGCCGCGTGATCATTTTGATATCTCATGTAAAAAGCATTAGAGAAAACTGGACAAAAATTTTCCTGACAAAAGTCTTTTAGAAAACTAATAAAAGAAGAAATATACTTAGCTCGATTAAGGGCTTCTACTGAAACTGACCAATAACATCATCAGTAATCACGAATAGTGAAAAGCGTTTCATGAAAAATCAGGAACAAAACAAAATAACCACTATCACTATATCTATTTTATAATACAGGTTTTTTTAATTTTTAAAGTTGATTTATTTATTTTGAGAGAGACAGAGAGAGCATGAAAGGGCAGAAGGACAGAGAGAGAGAGAGAGTGAGAGAGAATCCCAAGCAGGTTCCCCACTGTCAGCACAGAGCCCAATGCGGGGCTGCAACTCAGGAACTGTGAGATCATGAGTTGAGCCAAAACCAAGAGTCAGATGCTTAATTGACTGAGCCACCCAGGTGCCCCTCAAATACAGTTTTATATTAGTTTATATTAATTTATAATAAACTAGAGATCCTATGAGTATAGTAAGTTAAAAGCAAAAGTGAAAAATATATGGATTGCTAAGGAAGAGCTGGACTGCCACTGTTCATAAATTCTGTGATAGGCTACATAGGAAGTCCAAGGGGAGTCTATAGGCTAATTATTAAAACTCACCAATGAGTTTGGCAAGGTTGCTGGGCACGAGGGCATACAAAATCAATTGCATTTTTACATATTAGCAGCTAACTTAAAAAAACGTAATTAAGAAAGATACTATTTTAAATAGAAACAAAAATACCACAGTACTTAAGAATCAATCTTTCAAAAGATGTGTAAGACAACTTTAGAGATAATTATAAAATGTTGTAAAAATTAAAGCCACTGTAAGTAGAAACATATATCATGTTTTTGGAAGGGAATACTCAATATCTAGAAGCTATCAAATGTCCTCATAGTAGTAGATTAAATCCTCATATTAGTAGATTAGTAGAATAAAAATTCAATACATCCCTCCCCCTTTTGTTGAAAGGTTAATTCTAAAATGTATGTGGAAGCACAAAGTATCAAGAAAAGCCAAGAAAATTTTGGCAAACTAAAAGTTCAGGGGCTCCCTTTACTATATACCCTATTAAAAACCTTTAGTAGTGCAGATGGTAGGTATTGATGACAATGTAAATAGAGCAGCGGAACAGAATAGGGAATCCAGGAACAGATTTGTGAATATGTGGAAACTAGATATATGACAGAGGCGATTGTAAACTGTATTTTCAAAGGGCTCTCATGTCTAGCTCCTTTCTGTCTATAGCTTTAATTTTAAGTGCAGTTCGAGTGTAATATAGCCGTGAGCCTCAAAGACACTGCATAAAGGAAAAACTCTTTTTTCTCTTCTACTCACAGTTTTTCTGGCCACCAAATGTGTGTGTGTGTGCCTGTGTGTGTGTGTGTGTGTGTGTGTGTGTGAGGGGGTGGGGGATGGTTTCCACACCAAACAATTGGGTGTCTTACAAATTTAATTCAATTCTGACACTATCTACCTCAAGAGCCCCAGATCCCACAGCTTAAGGGCTCAGCCCCACAAGATTGCACACCATCTTCAGACACCAATCACAAATGTAAGTGGTCACCTAGGCTAT
Source organism: Lynx canadensis (assembly GCF_007474595.2). Lineage (NCBI taxonomy): Eukaryota > Metazoa > Chordata > Mammalia > Carnivora > Felidae > Lynx > Lynx canadensis. The sequence goes on from NC_044306.2 coordinate 123,419,451, forward strand.
AAATCACTGGTAGAACACTTCACAGAACTCAGGAAAGATTTACTTACTAGATTACTGGTATACAACAAAGGATATAACTCAGAAATGCCAGATAGAAGAGATGCATGGGCACCCTCTCAGGGAAGGGGCAAGGAGTTTCCACACCCTCTCCAACCACATTCCCAGTACTTCCTTGAGTTCCCCAACCTGAAGCTCTCAGTACTGTAGAGATTTTTATGGAGGTTTCATTACATAGGCGCGATTGATGAAATCATTGGCCATTGGTGATTGCACTCAGTCTCCAGCTCTTTTCCTCTCCCTGGAGGTGGGAAGGTGGGGCTGAAAGTTCTAACCCTCTAATCATGTGGTTGGTTCCCCTGATAACCAGCCCCATCCTTAGGGGCTTTGCAAAAATCACCTCATTCACATAAACTCAGGCACTGGTTGAAAGAGGTTTGTTAGGGAAAACACCATTATTACTTTTACCACGTGGGAAATTCCAAGATTTTAGGAGCTCTGTGTCAAGAATGAAAAGAAGACTTGGGGCGCCTGGGTGGCTCAGTTGGTTAAGCGTCCGACTTTAGCTCATGTTATGATCCCAGGACTCATGGGTTTGAGCCCCATGTCGGGCTCTGTGCTGATGGCTCAGAGCCTTGAGCCTGCTTCAGATTCTGTCTCCCTCTCTCTCTGCTCCCCCCAACTCATGCTCTGTCTCTCAAAAATAAATAAAATGTTAAAGAAGTTTACAAGAATGCAAAGAAGACCAAATATGTATATATTTATTATCATAAATCACACTATTACACGCTGCTTGCTTGAAAGTCAATCACTGACTTGCTAGCACCTCCCAAAGACCCCCTCTTCCATCACCCTCTATCAAGTCTTCTCTTGCCATTACATTACATTTCATGGACACACTCAATTTACTTAGTTTCAAAATATTGCTTGTTATTCATATAAACTATATAAACTTGTTTTCATCGCCTAGTTGAAATATTTTTCTCTCAAACCTACTTAGGTAACCTCAGTTACCTGTGTACTAGACCTTTTCACATTGGAAGTAGTGGAAATATTTTATCCGTTTCATAGCTTTTCCCTTAGCAGCAGAGTTTTCAGGACAGAGTTTTCAGGAGTTTCCAGAGTTGTCTGGAGCAAGGAAGAGAAATATATGGCAGCCTTGGTCATTTTGTCTAGATGTCAAGGAAGTCCTATCACATTTGGAAGGTAGGAAACAAGATAAAGAGAGTAGCAGAGAAAAACAAAAAGAATGGAAGAATCCAGGACAAGAACAATAGAAGACTGATACCTTATAACAACGAAGAGAAAGCATATTTTCATTATAGTTCTACTATCTATATCTGTAGTGCTATTATCTGAAGGGCTGCTGGGTTATTTGTGGAATGGAGTTGGTATTTTAGCATCACAGTGTCCAGGAATTGGGCTGACTCTATTAGCATAGATTAGAGCCAAGCATCTGTAAGGAATTATCTTAGCTACATCTTCCTTAGTTTAATGACAAGTGGTTTGCATTAGAGTCCAACCTGATTACTCCCTACTCTCCAACCTAATGTGGAAGACACAGTCTTTAAAAATATTTTCAGTTATAAAGAGGCATATGGTTAAGGTTATTAAGAGGCACACACAACTATTCAACAGGTAAGACTAGGCAGTGACTAGTATTATTAATAATAAGAGGTACCTGTACAACTGAGTTCTTGCTACACACTAAGTACTCTACCTGTGCGGAATCCTCACCCCAGCATCACAAGCCCAGTACTGTTATTATCCCATTTTAAAACCCATGCCACTGATGCCATATTAAGTCATATGCTCCCCTCACAGAGTTAGAAAGTGGCATGGATTCCAACCAGGCTTTCAGATTCCATAAGACCTCAGAGCTGGTTTTGGGGAAGAAAAAAATGGATGATCTAATGAGCCCACCAGGTATTTCTGGGGAGACATTCCAGGGTGAGAGAAAAGCAGAGAAAGATTCTGGCTTCTCCAGAACTTGGCCATACAACCTTGCTTCATGGGAGACTGCTTGTTCTATTCAGATGAACTTGTCTGCATCTGTACGGGTGGCTATTCTTCTGATGACAGTGGCCAGTGTAGGGGACGAGGGGAGGTGGGAGAACCAGGAGATGGCTGAGGAAACTCCAGCACTGCGATGGGCAGGTGCTTCCTCTGAGGGCACAGGGCCAACACCGGGCAATGTGGTTACACGGGATGTGCAACTCTGACTGCCCCACTCTTGTAAATGACCCCCTACTATCCTGTCAGAACTGTAGACTATATCACTTAATAATGCAGGAATTTCAGGCTGAACAGGATGCATGAGAGATCCCCTCCCACATAAGGGACTCCATAGCCATGCCACTTGGGGAACTTCCCCTGCCCACCCAGAGGTCAGACCTCTCCAGCCACCCAGCTCAGAGGGCACCATTCCCCAGAGACGTGTTCCATAAGTGAACAGGCCTCTTGTAACAGAGGTCGCTGGCTGACCAGCACATTTGTCCTACCCTGAGGGCAGTGGAGCTTCTCATGCCTTCCCTAGCACATCAGTTGACACGCATCTACTTAAGAATATCTTATGAGGAAAGAAATAATACCACATTAAGTGTTGCTTTGTAGTTGTGAGATGCATCCCAATTTCAGAAAATTAAAATGTGAGAAAAGATGAGTCATAGAAATCAAAAGTTGACAAACAGTTTTCTTTGCTGGAGTTCCTCCTGTGCTCTAAGAGAGACCAGGGACTATTTTCTGTGGCAGTTTTTCTCTGTTCCCAATCATAAATCTGAACCTGTGTCAGAAACACTCAGCCACTCATATCTTATGTTTGTGTGGGAGTGGAGTTTGCTTGCCGGTAGGATGCTGGAAATTAGGGATGTCAGCCAATTAAGAGAAACTTTGCTCACATTGGCCCCTTCTGATATTTTCATCCCACTCCTGGTGAAGAAATCGGCCCTGCATTAAGATGATGACTCTTTCCCACATCTCATGCAAAGAACAGGTGCTCACAGGGTTCCTCTGAAAAGCCAGGAGGGATATTTCCATTGTTGCAATCAGTCAATCAAGCAGCCTGGAGTGGGAAGTGGAGTCACTTAATGTTCTTTAGCTTCTCCCTGTCACTCTGTGTGCCTCCATGGCACAAAATGGCTAAGATGAAGGAGGAACTCAGCTTATGTAACAAGAATCTCCAAGGTAGGGTGGTTCTGGACTTAGTTACTTCAGAGGCTCACTGATGACACCAAACATGTGGACTCCTTCAATCTCTCTCCTCAGCCATCTTCAGCATTCCAAACTCTCTCCCTCTTTATACCAAGAAAGCCACGGGATCAGCAGATATCACGTCATGATGGAAGCATAAAAGGGAACCATCTTTTCCTGGGACCCTTTTAAATAGCCCAGAAATTTGTCTTAGAATCAAGACAATCTCCAGAAGATTCTCTCTCATCTCATTTGTCAGAAGTGGATCACATGATTCTCAGTGAAGCAGTCACTCTGGGGGGAAGTGAGACTATTGTGCTGGGCTTGAATCAGTCAGGATTTATGTGATCACTCGTGGGGAGGGGATTCCTAAACAATATAGAGGCACAAGGAAGGGGACTACTGGGTACCAACTCACTGCATCTGCTAGGAAGATCTACAGCCAACGTGACACCCTGGTTAAGAAACTGGCCTGGTTCTTGAAAGGATCTGTTGAAAGTACTTCATTATGGAAATTCTGACCTGCCCTTGTTCTGGTCAAATCTCCTGGGATGAAGGAATTCTGATGAAGACCCAGAGGTCTGTGGGATAACTGATCAGACAAGCTATCCTAAAGGGGGCTGGTAGGATGACATCTCCAAATCTATACTTCACCCTATTTTTGTTTTTCTAAAATATAGAACTAAGCGTGTCAAAGCCCAACCAACCAAGTGACATGTCAACCTGTTCCCAAGCCATCTGTCTTCCCCTATCTCATTTCTTTTATGCGCGAATACCCAGGAACATCTTTTTCTTTTCAGTTCTTTTGTCTTTGCTGTGTCTTGAACACCCTTCTCTAGTTGCCTGACTGGTCAACCCTTACACATCCTTCAAGACTCAAATCAAATATCAAGATTCAATTCACTCCCTTCTTTTCATTTCTCCTTCGTTTGCATTTCCATACTCTTTGCTGTCGTTGCTCTTAAATCATCCCATTGCTATTACAGCCTCCTGACAAGAAGGTTCTTCTTGCTCCCTTTATTTTCCACACTACAGAATATTTCTAAGGCATTGATGTATTCATGTCACTCTTTTGCTAATAGCCTTTATTGGCTACCCATAGTGCCCAGGATTGAAGCTTTGTAACATAGTTTGTAAAAACCGTGTTCGTTAGGATATCGATCTCTTCCCTTCACGTTGGGTGCTCTGCCATACCAAGTGATCTGTGATTTGTGAGTGTGGTATGCTCTTTCTCACCTCCCAGATTTGTGCAAATCCTATTGCATATTCTAGGAATGCTCTCCTTCACCACCCCTTTAGGCTTCTGGTCTCAGTTGCTGGACTTGATGCCCCCCCCCCCCCCAGTTCTGGCAGGTGCTCTCTCATGCATTTTTAAAGCCTCTTAAGTTTTCCCTACGATGGCACTTAAACCTCTGAGGTTTTGCACATTTTCTGAAGTTCCTTGAGGGCAAGGGCTGCTTTTGCACATAGTTGTAAGTCTGACAAATAGAAAGGATTCAAATGTTTGTAAAGGATAACACCTGAGTTGATTCTTACAGAGTAAAGTTGTAGCAATGCAGGACTTAAAGATATCCATCTCTTCAACTTTTTGGAGTCTTGGTTCAGGCTTAGGCACAATGATTAAAGCTGCCAGCCTTTACTTTGGCATAAAACCATCATTTAAAAAAGTTTCTAAAACCAGGGCACCTGGTTGGCTCAGTCAGTTAAGCGTTGGATTCTTGATTTCGGCTCAGGTCACAATCTCACAGTTTGTGAGTTGGAGCCCCATATTGGGCTCTGTGCTGACAGTGCAGAGCCTGCTTGGGATTCTCCCTCACCCTCTCTCTGCCCCTCCCCCACTTGCAGGCACGAGCACTCTCTCCCTCTCTCAAATAAATAAATAAGCTTTAAAAAAATAAAAGTTTCTAAAACTTTGCCTATAAATCATATAAATCGACAAATGTAAACATTTTCAAAAGGTTCATCATAATTAAAAAAAGTGAAGCCGAAGCATAATGTTAACTTACTATTATTAGTAGTAGTTTCATATCAGTAAGAAGGATGATACTTGTTCACTATCTTTCACTAATAGAGCTACAGATACTTTGAGCCATTGGCCAGATTTTACATCTAGTTTATATTTCCCTTTGTTCTGTTCAACGACAGCATTTTAACTCTACAATGAAAGGTTTGGGAGATAGTCAGCAAGTGTTTGGTGTATTTTAAGTGCTTATGGGAGAATTACAGTGAGGCTTCTCACTGAGTACTTTCTCCATTCCATCATCAATAAACTAGAAATCCAAGGTTGGATGTTTCACCTTGGGAGACAGTGATGGATGGGTTATTAAATCCAATCTGAGTGAGTTCAGCTTCAGAAAGTATTTCTCTTCCTCCTCCTCCTCCTCCTCCTCCTCCTCCTCCTCCTCCTTCTTCTTCTTCGTCTTCTTCTTCATCTTCTTCTTCTTCTTCTCCCTCTCTTTCTTCTTCTTTTTTTTTGGTATGTTCTCAAAATTTAAAAATATGTTCATTATGCAGGATCATATTATTTCTCCAGTGAGTGAAGAAAATCATCTAGGATTAGAAAATATTAAAACACTGAGCAATCAAATCATTTATATCACAATTCAGTCTTTTAAAGAAATATTAATAGCTTAGCATCAACATTAAAAATGTGGGGCGCCTGGGTGGCGCTGGGGCGCCTGGGTGGCGCAGTCGGTTAAGCGTCCGACTTCAGCCAGGTCACGATCTCGCAGTCTGTGAGTTCGAGCCCCGCGTCGGGCTCTGGGCTGATGGCTCAGAGCCTGGAGCCTGTTCCTGATTCTGTGTCCCCCTCTCTCTCTGCCCCTCGCCCGTTCATGCTCTGTTTCTCTCTGTCCCAAAAATAAATAAACGTTGAAAAAAATTAAAAAAAAAAAAATGATTATATTTCTGCCCTGAAGTGATAATTTTATGCTAGCTATTCGATATGTCAACAATATTATACACATAATATTTAAAGAAATCACTTGAAATAATAGAAAATAGTCTTCACTAGGGTAACCATATATCCCTGGGACAGTCCCAGTTTATGTCTATTATCCGAGTAAAATGATTAAAAGTGCCTCCTTTCACTCTCAAAAGTGTCCTTGATCAGACAACAAATTACATGGGTTCATTAGTCCTTCATGGCATTAATGGTATTATGTAATCTAGAAATGTTTCTATATGTGGGCTCATGTGAGTACTTTTGAATAAAATTAAACTTCTACATATGGTCTCATGTGAGTATTTTTTCCTGTGACAGTGTGGAAAAGTGGAGTTTTTTAGTCACTGCCCTTTTCTTCCCCCTCCCACACAGCATGCTAAACAGTTTTATTGCTAGTGGATGTAATTTGGTCCTATTTATGCTTGCCATTATTTTCTTCAATCCCAAATCAAGATCAGGAGTTACAGCATTGAATACGAATGAAGAATGTAGTAATGTGCAGACAGGTATTCAAGAATAAATTCTTTTACTCACAAGAAAACCCCTTCCTGGATATCCCCATCTGTCAACACTGACCCAATGCATTTTCCCCAGTCAATATCACTTTTCACAAGGGAATTTTCAATTAATGAGAATCTCTTTATAATAGGAGCATGCAATTTCAGTAATAAGTACAACATACACATCAAATATACTTTTTTCCTCACAAATGGACAGCACATATGCCAAGTACAGATTCATGCTCAGTATATCAGCAGTTTCATCCAACTAAAAAGAATACACACACACACACAGAGCATGAATGTGAGACAGTACTTAATATATCATGTGTCATTGTCATTAGATGGCATCCAATGGTTCCATTTGATAAAGAAATTTTGTCTAATAGCTCATTCTGTTTTCTCTCAAGCACTGTATTTTTGTATCTACAGAAGTTTTATAAACCTCATAGCAAAAGTATGGCCTGGGTCTAATTTTGCAAGGAAGAGTGAAATGATTAATAGTATCTTAGTAATATTGGTCTCTGCTTTTAGTGACAAAATAAATTAGTTCCTTCCTGAGATGCATTATTTAGGTCTTGTGTTGGAAAAACTTCATTAGTTTACTGTAGAGATCACTCATCTTTATTTGAAAATTATGGGAAAGTTCTGCTGCCTTCATATCACTGTTTGACAAAATTTCAAAACAGAGTGTCAAGGAGTAGGGATAAATGAAATATTAGTCAAACAAAATTCAATTTAATATTTTCACCACTGTATGCTTCTTTTTTGCATTTTCTTCTTAGGCTGTATGTAGAAAATTATCTCATTTGCAGATCACCTTGAAGCAGAGCAACTAAATTCACATTCTATATTTTGCACTGAGTTTCTGATCACCATTCATGTGTTAAACAAATTACATATGCAAAATATATAAGGTTAGATATGAACGCAATCTTCTGATAAAGCATAGTTCAAGTTTTAAGAATGAATTGGTTGGTAAGACTGTAACAGCAATTCTGTGAAAATCACAATCTTTTATGTCACATTTATGAAATGTGCGTTGAACCAAAGCCTCTTTGCTTTTCCCTCTGAACCAGCTGGAGATTAGCAGTGTTTTGAGAGCACATTTTTAGAACAGTGCCTCAAAGGGTAGGCCCACTAGTGGCCTATATATTGACCTCTGTTGGCCAGAAAGGCATAAAAATTACAGGACTGAAGGTTATTCTCCTGGGTGTCCTGCTAAAATATCACTTTAGCATCGAGAAAATCATGTTCTCAAATGTGGAGATTTGAGAAGTCAAGAAAGGAGATTGTCTGAATTTCTTTGGTTACAACAGTGTTGTTTCACAGTCCTTGCAGCCTGAAAGCTCTCTCTACATTGCAAGAATGGAAAAAGCTCTGCCCGACAATGATATTAGTCACCAATAGCAACCAAGGAACATGAAGTGCAGAACTCTGAGATTTGATTACAAAATAGTGAAACTGGTTTTGCAAAGCTGTGTATGAAAACCAATCATGTTAAGTTAATCTATTCATTTATTCATTCATGTATTGATCTTTCAATGTACATTTATTGAAAGACCATTGTTCTCTACTCAAACTTACTATAACCTCTGTCTTTATCTTCCCCACCCCCACCCTATTTACTCCAGCAAATAGGTTTTTGCAGCAGATTTTGAGTCTCAGTTTTCAATCATTTTTTTAAATTGAGGTATAACTTACATACAGTATATGTATAGATTTTAAATGTAGGTTTGAATTGTTTTGACAAATTGATATCAAGAGGCAGGACATGTCTATAATTTCTATAATTTTTTGAATTAACATCTACCTGGTCACATTTTTAGGTCTCTTAAATAATGTATTAGATATGGCTGAAGAGAGAATTACTGAACTAGATGATAGATTTGAAAAACGACTTAGACTGCAGCACATATTCACAAAGAAATGGACAATCCGAAAGAGAGATTACAAGATGTTGAGGCTGTGTATCCAGAATATACAAAGAACTCTTAAAAATCAATAATGAAAAGACAAATACCTCAGTGTAAAAATGAGCAAAGGATTTGAATAGACATTTCCCCAAAGAAAATATACAAGTGGCCCGTAAGTCACATGAAAACATACTCAACATCAATTTGCTTTAGGGAAAAGCAAATTAAAATAACACTAAGATATAACTTCCCACACCTTAGAACAGCTATAAGAAGACGGAAAGAATAAGTATTGGGAAGGATGCTGAGATACTAAAATGTTCACGCAAAGATACTATAGCCATTGTGAAAAAAGTTGGATAGTTTTTCAAAAAGTTAAGCATGGGGTTACCATATGACCCACCATATAAATTCCTAGGTAAATATCCAACAATAATGAAAATATATAAGTCCTCACAAAAACTAGTACATGAAAGTTTATGCAGCATTATTCATTATAGCCCCCAAATGGAAACAACCTAAATGTCCATCACTGGCACATGGATAAATAAAATGTAGTATATCCATATAATGGATTATTCAGTCATAAAAAGGCAGAAATACTTATACATGCCACAACATGGGTAAATCTTAGGAACATTATGCTAAGTGAAAGAAGCCAGTTGCAAAAGGCCACATATTATATCATTTTATTTATATGAAATATCCAGATAGACAAAGGTATTAAAAAAGTAGATTAATGGTGGCCTAGGGCTGTGCTGGAAGTGAGGAGTAAGGAGGAATGGGCAGTGACGGTGTATGAGTATGAGAGTTCTTTTTGGGGTGAGACATACGGTCTAAAAGTAGATTGTGGTGATAGTTGTAAACTCTGGGAATATATTAAATTCACTGAATTGTAAACTTTATTTATTTATTTATTTATTTATTTATTTATTTATTTATTTAATTTATTGAGAGAGAGGGAGTGTGTGCATGCACACGCATGGGAGGGACAGAGAGAGAGGGAGACAGAATCTTAAGCAGGTCCCACACCCAGCAAGGAACCCAACATGAGGCTCAGTCTCACGACCATGAGATCATGACCTGATGCCAAATCAAGAGTTGGAGGCTTCACCGCTTGGGCCACCCATGAATCCCTGAGTTGTAAACTTTGAATGGGTATGTCTTAAATATCTCAGTAAAGGTCTTAGAAATGTGACAAGCAAAACATTAGAAGAAATCTAGGAAAGGATTTTTTATATTTTGCCTCAGAGTAGGAAAGGATATCTGAAATAAGTTCCCCAAAACGCAAATCATAGAGGAAATGATTGAGAAAATTAGCTACATTGATAAATCTAACTGCCTTTAATTAAGAACTTCTGTTTTTCAAAAGATATCGTAAAGACAGTGAGGAGACAAGCTACAACCCCAGAGAAGGTATTTGTAACACACGTTCTGTATACTAAGTCTACAGCAGAATTAAAACATGTACCCGCTTTTGAAAGGGATTTGATATTTATGGAAAATCCAACAGTGTGTTTTGTACCATCCTTCCTAGGCCTGGAATTGATTTTGCTTATCCACGTCTGATCACTGCCACTGAGTCACGTTGCATCTCTACAGGTGTGTGGAAGGAAGGTGCTGGGGGTGTAGTAACCCAGGTGTTAGATCCAGGTGGCTAGGCTTGTGAAAAGAAGTTTTTCTCAACCACAAGGCTCTCATGATAAGCTGAAGGCCATGGCCACCAGCCTGAGCCGGCCTCTTGGAAGGGAGTAAGAGGACTCTTAACAGGATGCTCACTGAGCAGCCCCAGCTTACTGTGCTCTGGAATTTCTTATTAACAATGTATCCTTTCAGCTTGTGGCAGTAAAAAGGTATTTGCCTAGGATTTATGTACCTGTATTAGAATGCTTATTTTCACTGAGCCTCTGCCATTTGGGAGAGTTACACCATCTTCTATTCATCTTCTATTCTATATTTTATAGATCTAGTGAGATCTATACAACTGTTCCAGTGGCTTCACAACCTTGCCAAGACTTGGCATTGTCCGAGTTTGACATTTGTGCCAGTCTGTAAGGGTATTTAAACATATAACATGCTGACTCCACCTTTGGTATATGTCCAAGAAACTTTGGACATGTGCACCAGGAGACCAGAATATTCACAGCAACATTGTCTGTAAAAGACTGCAAACCATCAATCTGTCCAATGAATGGAGAAAAGAAAAATGCTTTTCATCTATTCACACAATGAAATACTATCTAGTACTTAAGACGGTTGAATGACAGCTGTAAATTTCAACATGGATTTATTTTATATACATAATGTTGATGAAAAATCACAGAAAAAATGACTATAGCACAATTACCTGTGTATAAAGGTTAAAAACTTGCAAAGAAACTGTTTGGTTTTAGATATGTACGTGATACAACTAAAGGTAAGCAAGGGAACATACAATGCCAACTTCAGCATAGCAGGATAATAGTTACCTTTTGCAGGAGGGAAGCAGTTTGATCATGAAGAGACACACTGGGAGCATCAGAGGCATTGGTTTTGTTTTCTTTCTTAAGTTGAATGTCATGGGCATTCATTTCTCTGTTATGTATGCTATTTGTATATATTAAACACATATTCTTGAAATGAATGCTTCACTACAAAAATTTTAAATGAGTTGTTAAGAATATATGACACGTTTATATAAAATGAAAAGTATCCCCAGTCTGTATATTTCTATATGCATATAAAAATGTACTTCAAACATAGTAACTATTCAATAGCTTTAAAGATTATTAATGCACAAAACAGGCAACCTGGTTAAAACTTAGAGATGGGTGACAATACCCTCGAGCACATGTTCTGTGTAAACTCCTGAGCTACGTCCAATACAGTCTAGTACTAAAATATCTTAATGCTAGACCATTTAGCATCTTGGTCTTTCTTCTCTCTCTTGGCAAAGACTTCCAGAATTGCATGACTTAGCTTAACTCTACAGAGTTTGTTTTGTTTTGTTTTTCAAGAGTCTCGTACTTAACTTTACCCCAAACCCTGTCTTATTAGTCTAGCTTGGTGTGTTCCAGAGAAGAAGAGGGTCAATGGGAGAGAAACCACACCTGATTGTAATAAACATATTGTTACGTACTGACATTTAAACAGTCATGTCAAATATTCTGCTTCAGTGGTATTTCAGGTAATAAATACAAAAATGTAAATTCAGTTTACAATGTAGCTAGATCTGTGCATTACTAGTTTTCAGTCTGCTTAAAACTAGAAAGACATTCTGAAAGATAATCAATTCTTTTCTAAAGTGGTTTCACACTTGTTTGTATATTATTTATTACCCTATTAAGACAAAGAGCCCATGTATGTACCAGGGGAAGAGGAGAGGGGACTTTGCAAAATAAAGAAAACCTCCCAAATGTACATATTCACATGGTTTTATCAAAACATATATTATTGTGTTATATATATATATATATATATATATATATACACACACACAAATATATGTACATATGTATATATACACACACAAATATATGTATATATATATTTGTATTTACATATAAAATAACTTCTTTATTTATAATTTGATGATAGGAGATTAGTCTGGTTTGAAGTTTTAGAATTATATTTGGGAGTAGTGACCCTGGAATGATAATCACTTACACGATAATACTATGTCTACATATGCATAAATGATGACATACATATAATATGTACATATAATAAATCTGTACATGTAATAAGGTCTAGTATTTATTGAGCAACTATTTATAGGAACTGCTTTTAGTGCTTACATATACTAATTTAATCCTCACTGTACTACTCATGAGACAGGTTCTATTATTATCCCCAATATTACTCATCTGAAATTTAACACATTCAAAACTGATCTGCCTACCCCTACTTACATGCCTTCCTCATAGAATTATCCTTGTTAGTTCATGGAAATTTCATCCTTTCTGTTGTTCATGCTAAAGACCTGTAACTTATCCTTAATTTCTCTTTCTCTCTTGACTAACACATATGGTTGTGCAGGTTGTGCACTGTACAATGTAAGGAGTCAGCCATTCACACTGTAGGCATCATAGATTGTGTAGTATAATAAATTTCCAGCAGCTGCCAGTTCTAATAGAATAAGTACATTATAACAATTTTCTGAGAGATTGGAGGATTCTGGGCCACTATGCTCTGTCCACCATCTACACTGAATTATTGCTATGGCCTTCCTGCTTCCATATTCAGCCATTGCCAGCAAAGTAGTCAGCCTGACCCTGGAAAAGTCAGGTCACATTATGTCTGCTCAAAACCCTCCAGTGAGCCTTCATTCAGAGAAAAGTTAGAATCCTTACAACAGCTTCGTGAGCTCTATCCCTGCCTGGTACTGTTTCGTCTGTCTTTCTGCTCCCCTCCTCGCCCCCCCTCGACTCTGTCATGCTCACTTATTTATGTTGCCTCCCCACTCCAGCTTCGCCACTTCACTCATCACTGACCACTCTCTTTCCACCTTCAGGTCTTTATTCAACTATCCCTGACTGTGGCCTTCCCTGGCCATCCTGTTTAGAATTGCAGTCCTGTCCCACCAGAACCAGTCCTAGCTTTTCTCATAGTCGTAGCACTTACCACCATCAACATTATTGATATGTTTAATTCATTCTGATACATTTTATTTTGCTAAGTGTAAACCCCAATGTGGGCAAGGATCTTTGTTTTATTCATTGAGGATCCCAAGCAACTACAATTCTTGGCACAGAGAAAGCAATTAATCATATTTGAAATGAATACATCTTCATTTTACAGATTAGGAAACTGAGACTCGGAAAGCATCAGGTTAATTTTTCGAGGCCAACAACGAGTAAGTGGTGAAAGCAGGATACAAAGTCATGGAATTGAACTTCAAACCCTGTGCTCTCTAACCTCTGTGCTCTACTGTGATATACCCAGCAACATGATTCTTTAATACTGATGTTGATGATGATGACGACAGTAGCTAATATTTTTAATGGCTACTTGTGTCATGCACTATGTTTTACATGTGTTATCTAATTTGATATCCGGGAAATGTCTCATCTAATTTAGATTGGCGCCCTTAAAGTTTTGGCAAGTTAACCATCATGCTGTTCGAGTATAACTAAAGATGAACAGAACTTTATTCCCAAACCCTGAAGAGCAACATAAACTTCCCTTTTCCCCGTGGGGAAGGCGGGAAACTAGCAACTTCAAATTTCACATGAACAAACTGGAAGTTGTGTAGCTATGTGAGAGACCCCAGTGTAATCATCCTATTATGGTTGGCTTCTTTCGCTCAATTTATTATTCATTTATTCACTCATACATTCATTCACATTCAATTATAATTCACTCATTCAACAAACATTCACTGAATGATTGCCATGTGATGTATTATGCCAAGTTCAAAGGCTACAAAGATAAAGATGACACATTCTCCGCCCCCGAGGGACTCACAGCCTAGCAAGGGAGACAAATCTAAGTACAAATAATGCCACTGAAGGAGTTAAGTGTGATACTAGAGAATTGGCACAGAGCAGGAAAAGCAGGAGATACCCTAAGATGAAGAGTTCACCAGGCAGGACTGGGGAGGTGGGGCTCCAGGCAGAAGAAGGGATTTGCAAAGGTGCGGAGGCATGACTCCTATAGACACCTGGGGCCCTGCACACAGCTAGGTATAACTGGAGGTAGGAAGCCACATGGGGGAGGGGTGGGAGGACGGAGAACAGGAGCCAGAGGGCTTTTAAATAAGGTCATGATTAGATCGGATTCTCATCTTAAGAAAATGCCTCAAGAGTCTGGACGGAAAGTGAATTAAGCAGGTAAGGCCAGAACGAAAGAGGCAGCAGCTACCTGGCACTTTGAAGCTGTTGCTTTGATGCAGGTGTTTTGGCTGGGGGATATTTTGAGGTGGCCTAAAAATAATTACATTTTCACCTCTTAAAAATTACCAAGTGATGTGCAAAACAGCCGTCTCACCTCATTGCAGAACCTCACCCCATGCCAACTCTTGAATCTGTGGAGGCCGGGAATGGGGTCAGAAGCAGGGTGAGAATTAGACAACATCTGGCAGAGAAGCCACACTTAGCCAGGAATCATGTGCTTACTGCAGGCTCCTAGCTCAGAAAGAGCCATTAATATGCAGTGAGCACACTGCTCCTTCTCTGAGAGTTCCCTTGCATTTTGCAAGAGCTGGTTACTCCCCAGCAGTTATAATTTTAACAGCGATTTACTTTTAGTTAATAAACATTATTAAGTGCCTTAACCAATATGTGTTCTACTTTCCATTAGAGAAATCTTAAGAATAGAAACCTCTGCTCTTATGGGCTTCCATATAATGTTCAATTTCTTTGGAGGTTTCATCTTATACACTGGAGAGGAAGCTGGAGAGAAGGTATGTTCATGAGGACTGTTTTAATTGGAATTAAAAAAGAAAGCCATTGTCTTATTGAACTGGGGAGTCTGGAATACTGCTGACTTCAGGCATAGCGGGATCCAGGGGCTCAGTGATATCACTGCGGATCTCTTGTTTTGAGACGGATCTTCTTCACATGGCAGGCTAAGTAGTCACTGGCACCCTAACACTCATCTGACCAGCTGAGCAAACCCCGATGAAAGAGAATTTTTTTCAAGATAGCTTTTGAAAAGATGTCCTGGGAAAGGCTCTGCTTGGTTGGCTAGCATGGGTCATATGCTAATCCCCTAAACTATGGTTCAAGACATGGGGTATTTTAATTGACCAAGCTGGAGGCATGTGTCTACCTGTAGAGGGTGGGGGTTGGAGAGCAGCAGTGTGAGGGTTCAGCCCCGTTGGGATCCCACAGGATGGATACTTCCCAGATAGGTTCTTTTTATCAGAAAAAAGAGGGAAATTGTATGAGATATCCATTCTAGGTATAGTGGATAAATAATGATTATTCCAGGACAACAAGCATAAACTGGAACTCTCCTTAGACCGTTTAAGAAATATGGTCACCCTAATTATGTGGGATGGGCTATTTGGACACAACATGATCCTTTATTTATTTATTTATTTATTTAACTCCAAATAAATCTTCAGTGACATTTCTAACAGTTCCTTCAGTGCTCTTATACGCACATTATATATAACATCAAACTCACTCACAGTTTGAGCTAACTTTTTATAGCTTAACCTTGATTTATCAGAATTTAAACCATCTTTTTTTCCCTGATTACAGTAGTCATCTTTAAAAAAAAACTCATGAAAAAATAATATTAAGTAATGTGACTAAAATAGAAAATCAAAGTGTCTGTAATTGGGCAGTCAGGAAATACATAAGTGTCAGTATCTTTCAGTAATAGAAAAACTGAAATTTTTTTTCTGTAATTTAACTTTATTTTTTATTTTTTAAAATTTACATCCAAATTAGTTAGTATATAGTGAAGCAATGATTTCAGGAGTAGATTCTTTAGTGCCCCTTACCCATTTAGCCCATCCCCCCTCCCACAACCCCTCCAGCAGCCCTCAGTTTGTTCTCCATGTTTATGAGTCTCTTTTGTTTTGTCCCCCTCCCTGTTTTTATATTATTTTTGAGAAAAACTGAATTTTGACCATGCAGTTTTGAACCAGATGCTTCCATGCAGTTTTGAACCAGATGCCTAGAGACAAATAGGAAGTTATCCTGGGAATCCACAGGTGAAACACCTCATCAGGGCCTCAACTAAGGTAGTGGTTGAGGTCCTGGAAAGAAGGTGACTGAGCTGAGAAATGTATTTAAGAGCTGGGCCCCAGGACTTGGTGATTGGCCCAAAGGTGAAAGGGAGAGACTGATGTCTTCGTCTGTGGACCAGGTAATGACATGGGAAGGATGCTCATCAGAGAAGCAAGAACTGTGGGAAGAAAAGGAGGACTGGAAGACATAAAGGAAAAATGGCTCCAAAACTCCTCTGGGTCTGATTTAATTTACAGCCTCGTTCTGGGAAGAAATGCATGCATTCCCTGACAAAAATGTGTAAGCAATTTTCTGATAAACTTTAATAGAATTAACACTCATTCTGGGAACCAGTCATCATCCCTCACCTGCCTGACCATCAGTCAAGAGTCTTGTGACCCACAACTAAAGCTTCTTTTCTTTCCCCTCTTTTTTTTTTTTTTTAAACAATGATGATTTAACATTTTTTTTTACCTACAACATGCCCTGGCAAAACTTGGTCTTTGAAATGACTGCAACAGTCCTTTTCTGTAGTAGCAGGATGATGATGAAGTTTCAACATGGGCTTGCAACCGGGGTTTGTCGAGGCAGATAGCATCTGCTTCATTTATAGATATCTTAAGTCCTAGTTCCATGGAAGCTTTTGTAAGATAAAACCAACAATTTAAAAATATTTATTAAAGTAATACACATTCACAGAAAATTTGAAAGCCCCATAAAAATAGAAAGCATAGGAATCTTATTTTTACATAATCTTTATGCATTCATTTCCCATTATTTGTAGCTCTTTCTGTGAAAAAATTTTTAATATTTATTTATTTATTAAAGATTTTATTTTTAAGTACTCTCTACACCCAGTGTGGGGCTCAAACTCACAACCTTGAGACCAAGAGTTGCATGCTCTACCTATTGAGACAGACAGGTGCCCTTTATTCTGTAAATTTTCTGTCCAAAGCCTTTGACTATTTTTCTATTGGTTTGTTGTCTTTGTAAAAAAATTTTTAATGTTTTTATTTATTTATTTAAAAAAATTTTTTAGTGTTTATTTATTTTTGACAGAGAGAGAGAGAGAGACAGAGCGTGAGCAGGGGAGGGGCAGAGAGAGAGGAAGACACAGAATCCGAAGCAGGCTCCAGGCTCTGAGCTGTCAGCACAGAGCCTGCCGTGGGGCTCGAACTCACAGACTGCAAGATCATGACCTGAGCCGAAGCTGGACACTCAACCGACTGAGCCACCCAGGCGCCCCTGTTTTTAGTTATTTGTGAGAGAGACAGAGACAGAGCGTGAGCGGGGGGGTGCATAGAGAGAGGGAGACCCAGAATCTGAAGCAGGCCCCAAGTTCTGAGCTGTCACCACAGAGCTCCACACGGAGCTCCAACTCATGAACTGTGAGATCATGACCTGAGCCAAAGTTGGACGCTTAACTGACTGAGCCACCCAGGTGCCCTGATTTGTTGTCTTTTTAAAATTAAATAGTTGGACCTTTTTTAAAATGAAGGACATTGCCCCAAATCAATTGATCTTTCTAGATGGGAGCTCGTTTTTGGGGGGAGGACTTCTGCTTTGGGGTGGGCTCCTTAGTAGTTCTTCTTATAGACTTGTTGTTTTTTTTTTTTTAATTTTTTTTTTTCAACGTTTATTTATTTTTGGGACAGAGAGAGACAGAGCATGAACGGGGGAGGGGCAGAGAGAGAGGGAGACACAGAATCGGAAACAGGCTCCAGGCTCCGAGCCATCAGCCCAGAGGCTGACGCGGGGCTCCAACTCACGGACCGCGAGATCGTGACCTGGCTGAAGTCGGACGCTTAACCGACTGCGCCACCCAGGCGCCCCTATAGACTTGTTTTAATACTATCGAAAGCTAACTGCTCTTCAGCAGTTACTATGCATCAGGCACTTGTTAACTTGGCCTCCTGACAAGAACCATTGCCTTTGGCTAAAACCCCCAGGGATGAGCACAGTGTCTGGCACATGGCAGGGAATAAATACTTGATGACTCATGATGGCAGTAACGTTCTTGAATGATGACTATTTACCAGGAGTTGCTAAGCACGCTGCATGCAACATTTCATTCGAATCCTCAGATTCTATGAAGCAAGTGCAATTATTGCCACCATTTTACAGATGAAAGGAATTGAGCATAAAGAAGTTACTAATTCATCTGAGATCCCGCAGTTAGAGCTGAGATTAAAACCCAGTTTTGTGTTATGTTGGAGTATAAGATTTTAATTATGATGCTATCAAGAGAATTGTATCCAGAAGGCGAATTTTAGACTTGAGGCAGATCCTTGACTCTGTGAAGAATTCAACATTAATGTGGTCTCACATCACAGAATTTGTGTCCTAACGTTATTTTGAAGCAGTTTTATTTTTAATGAAATTGAAAGCATTGCATTTATACAATTAGAAAAATCCCACATCATAAATTTCATGTTTCTCAAAGGTCCCAAATTCTAACCAGGCAGAGTTTTGCAGGAAAAGGACCCAATGGAGAATGAAAAGACCCCACAGGTAATAAAATGAGCTAATGATCCAGACTAGCTTTGTGAAACAACCCAGGAGAGCAAAAGGCAAAGTCAGTTTCACAGAATTATCTCTTACTTTGTTGAACTTTCATAGTAGCTCAGATTGAAACCTTAGTCTCATGTTACATCCAATTTTTGTAACACAAGGTAATTGAGACCATTTTCTACTCATACAATTTTATGAGGGCCGATATGTAAAATCCTTTTCCTATATGTAGAATCAGATTCCGAATTGAACTCAATTTAGCTTGAGTTTATGTTTGTACGTAGAGGGCTGGCCACCTCCCTCCTCCACAGCCCACCTGCCACTTTCTCAGCTCCTGCGGGGCTGACTTGCTGGGGTCAAGCAGATCAAGGTCTTATTCAGTTAGCTAACTACTCCTTTTCCCTAGGATACCCGTGAGGATGTCCCCATTTGCAGGGCATTGCAGCCAGGGTGGGGAGACAAGTGATGGGTCACACTGACTGGAACTACCAACTTTAGTCACAAGTGGGAGCATGGTTTGGGCTACCGACAAGCATCTGCATTTTGCTCATCTTCCTTCTAACCCACTTTCTCTACGGCTAGTCAGCTAGAATATATGTTGTGTGTTTTTGTGGAAAGAGCACAAGACTGTGAACCAGAAAACACGTCTCATTAATCTATGTGATTTAGGACAAAGCATTTCAATTTCTGAGCCTCAGTTTCAGTTGTAAATGAGGGATAATAATATCTTTCTTATGGAATAATTGCAAAGATCAAATGAGATAATGTATTTGAAGATGCATCACAAAGGTCTACGTACCTTATGAATATTCCGCCATATATAATTTTATTCTAGTTTTATAACTGAGGAGCCTGAAAGTCATTGGGATTAAGGCCATGCCTCTAATAAGAGACAAAGCAAGTGTTTGAACTAAGTCTAATTCTAGAAACTCCAGTCTTTTTTTCACATGCAGCTTCCTTAAACAAATTCAATTTTCTACTGTGACTATAATTTTTTTTTTTTTAGCAATGTATGCTAGAAAATGTTAGCCTTAATCTCAAGAGTCCCATCCAACACTCCTGAGGACCCTGACCCAGCTATCCCTAGTACCTAGCAAAGAGAAGAGTTACCTAGGTCTAGACCTCCTTCAGTAGCACACAGATTTCTCATAGACCAG
Source organism: Lynx canadensis (assembly GCF_007474595.2). NCBI lineage: Eukaryota > Metazoa > Chordata > Mammalia > Carnivora > Felidae > Lynx > Lynx canadensis. The sequence continues at coordinate 123,439,326 of NC_044306.2, forward strand.
AAAGAGGGGCACAACATAAGTGTGTATCACAGTGGCATCAGCTGCTATTACTCAGTGTGCTATTTTAACACGAAACAATTCAGAGTGAAGAAAACATCCTGTGTTTATTCTTTGTCCATTGTACTCTGGTGCCCTACAAATCAAGCCATATAACAATATTTCATTGCAAGTGGCTTTAGGTACTTCTTTTTACCAGGATGATACAATAGGACTGCAACCCCCTGACCGTAACAAACAAACAAACAAACAAACAAACAAACAAGAAAATGCTTTCTGTCAGATGAACTTACTAATTAAAAATAATATCTGCTGGAAAATCTATCTATATGTAAGACACTTCAAAGGGGAGGAAAAGAATGGGATATTTTTCTGCTTTCTTGCCTGAGCTGTCCCCTCTAAAAGTTGATGCAGATCTTGAACTTGGGTAATTACAGTCTCTTTGCAAGTTACAAACATTTCTTTGTTGATTTACAGTTTCTCATTCAGCATTTGTCTTGCAACTGGCTGTGCGAATTCTATTAATTAAGTGACTCCTTAATTATTCCTCAGTTGCTACAGTATGGAAGGCTCTGTAGGCAGGTGTACATTTTACACACACAGCTTTTAAAATGTAAAAACCCAAGGTAGTGCAAGTGATCACTGTTTTGTGGGTGTCTCCATGCACCTGCTTTCCCTGACTGATGAAGGCCTCGGCTCTCCTTCTGACCCAGCACTTGGCACATATAACGTATAAGCGTCTACACCTCTTGGAAAGGGGGCCAGACATAAGGGAGCTTGGAGAAAAGAGCAGGGCACTGAAGTCACTTAAGGATTTACTTTTGATTTCAAAGCTGTTTAAATTTTTTTTTTTTCAACGTTTATTTATTTTTGGGACAGAGAGAGACAGAGCATGAACGGGGGAGGGGCAGAGAGAGAGGGAGACACAGAATCGGAAACAGGCTCCAGGCTCCGAGCCATCAGCCCGGAGCCTGACGCGGGGCTCGAACTCACGGACCGCGAGATCGTGACCTGGCTGAAGTCGGACGCTTAACCGACTGCGCCACCCAGGCGCCCCTTAAAGCTGTTTAAAATTGAGAGCCCCAAGTAATGATGGGATCACTAGTATATATACTTGTGGCCACTAGATTAGGGTTACTTTGTTCCTTTTTACTGTTATTAAAGACGATCTTTTCGGGGCGCCTGGGTGGCTCTCAGTCAGTTAAGCGTCTGACTTTGGCTCGGGTCACAATCTCGCGGTCCGTGAGTTCCAGCCCCGCGTCGGGCTCTCTGCTGACTGCTCAGAGCCTGGAGCTTGTTTCAGATTCTGGGTCTCCCTCTCTCTCTGACCCTCCCCCGTTCATGCTCTGTCTCTCTCTCAAAAATAAATAAACGTTAAAAAAAAAATAAAAAATAAAACCATAGTAGTGAAATTTCTGGGTTAAATTAGTATATTTTAAGGTTGTTGGCGCCTATTACTTGATTGCCATCCAGAAAGGATCCCATTTCACTCCTACCAGTTGGGTGGATGAGTGCAAATCTTGGCACTGTCATATTATTCTTTTTAATATGAGTCAATGTGTTGGATTTGAAAATGGCAGCTCACTGAATTATTTATAAAATTTTATTCTGTTGGGGCGCCTGGCTGGTTCAGTCAGTTGAGCATGTGACTCTTGATTTCAGCTCAGGTCATGATCTCACGGTTCCGTGAGATCAAGCCCTGTGACTGGCTCTGTGCTAATAGCACAGATCCTTCTTGGGATTCTCTCTCTGCCCCTACCCCACTCATACACTCTTTCTCTCTCTCAAAAATAAATAAATAAACTTAAAAATTTTTTTTCTTCTGTTATTTTTTTAAATTTTATTTTAGGGAGAGAGAGAGAGCATGCGTGGGAGCAGGGGAGAGGGGCAGAGGGGAAGAGAGGGAGAGAATCTTAAGCAGGTTCCATGCTCAGCATGGTGCCAGACATGGGGCTCAATCCCATGACCCTGAGATCATGACCTGAGCTGAAATCAAGAGTCAGATGCTCAACCAACTGAGCCACCCAGGGGCCCTTCTTCTGTTATTTTTAAATGAATAGTGAAGCTAAACAGTTTTTTCATATTTTTATTCTCCTTGGCCTTTTTCCCCCAATTGCTCATTTATGTCCTTTCTCTATTTTCCTATTGGTGAGTTCCTCCTTTTTCTATTAATTTGAAAGACTGGTTATATTTTAACAATAACAACCATTGTTTTACATATGTAACCAAGATTTTCCCAGCACATAATTTATCTTTTGTGTGTGTGTGTTTCATCAACAAACGTTTTTACCATTTACATTGTGAATCTCTTTTAATCTTTTCTATAACATTTTTCATCTTTGGTGTTTTGTTTATAATAGGTTTCCCTATCCAAAGACTGACTGGTCAGATCTGTTATGTTCTGGACATTTAATTCATTTGGAGTTTATTTTGGTTTATACTTTGAGGTATGGGTCCAGCTTCCATTTTTTTTTCAAATAGCCAAATAATTTCCCCAAGATCACTACTGAACAATCTGCTTTTATTGTATTCTAAATACTTATGAATTTTCATGTCTATTTCTGATGGGCCTTTGTTTTTAAAGCAGAGGTAAAGCAGAGAAGATAAGCTCTTTAGGACATGGCAAGGATTGGAGTCACTGCCATGGCTGTTTCTACAGAGCATGGCCACAGACTAGAAATGAAGGCATGAAAAAGAGAGAACTTTAAAATGCAGATAATTATTTTCAAGTGTCTAGAAGATACTGAGATGTAATTTTCTCCCAATTTTTCTTTGATGTCATTGGTTTTTAAAATGTGATCCCAGTTTAATTACTATTTTTTTTAGACTTAAAAAAAACGTTTAATTATTTTTTGGTGGGGGAGAGGCAGAGAGAGGGAGAGAGCATCTGAAGTGGGCTCTGTGCTGACAGCAGACAGCCTGATGAGGGCTTGAACTCATGAACCTCAAGATCATGACCTGAGCCAACACCGGATGCTTAATCAACTGAGCCACCCAGATGCCCCCAGTTTAATTATTATACATAAATAACAAATATATTTTAAAATTCTTTTTTCTTTTGTGTGTGTATGTTTCATCATACTAGTATGTTTTTTCTGTACTAGTTCACACTAGCTTGCCTCACAAATATTATTAACAAAGAACTTTTAGTAGAATCAGTTTGAACTTGGTTACAAATGCTTTGCAGATAACTAGATTAAAGCTAGCAAAGCCAAAATTGAGATTTTTTTCTTTAAATAAAAATGGGGGGGGGAATATCCCTTCTTCCTACTATTAGGACCAGTGCTAAACTATCTAGTAACAAACAAGCTTTGCTTTAGTGACGGTTAGAGAAGGTTCCATATTCTCTTCTTGATATAGCGCATTCCAATATTTAATGATTTTCATTAGTATAAAAATCTCTCATGCAGCAATATAAGCCCGCCTTTCTTTCTTTCTTTCTTTCTTTCTTTCTTTCTTTCTTTCTTTCTTTCTTCCTAACTAATTACTCATTGATGGTTTTCTTTGGCTATTGTCCCTCACACTTCTCCAGATTGAGTAATTCCAACCCCATATGCAGATCAAATCAAGATAATTTATCATATCTATTTGGTGTTCAAGAACATCAGAACAATTGGAGACACTAACTGAGGACCAACCGCACACACACAAGCATATGCACATGTACACTCCATCATTTTAAAAATATTTAAGAATGTCTCCAAAATTTCTATTTTAATTTTGGCAAAATATCTTTCATTTTGTGTAAACATGAACCAACTGTAATATACTGAATTTGCTTTTCATTTTAGTGAAAAATTTGAGCAAAGCCCAAGAGGATCCCTTCATTTCGGAGGGGCCTGGATTTGGCTGTGGGAGGCAGAGAAGCACAAGACCATGTTTGTCATGAACATAAACTTCTAACACTTGCTGTCATTGTGTGTGGAGCTCTGCTCTGAGTCTGCACTTTCAGAAGGAAGTTTATCCTGTCCTGGGGAGAGAGGGCAAACAAATAACACATCCACATTAATAAGATGGAAGCATGGACAATGAATTACAGCTGTAGAGCTAGGGGATTGGACGGTAGGAATGGCAAATGACATGGGTCAGAAGACATGAGTTCTGACTTGAAAGTGTTATAAAGACATAGGTTCAGTAGGGTTTGGGGCTGTACTCTAGGTTGAGGGACCTCAACCAAAGAACTAGGCACAGTAGAGGCCAGTCACGTTTCAGCACCCTGCAGAGCCCCTTACCCGGGACCAGCTGCCATGAGAAAGGATTTCATTAACTAGGCCCTTTCTTCTCCACCCTGTCCCTTCACTCATAGCTACTTGCTCCTCCTAATTCCTCCTGATGGAGGTTTCAGGTATGGGGCCCAGACATGTTGTGGAAACAATCTGTGTCAGGTGGATCTTGGCCAGAATGAAATGATGCCTAGGGTAACAGAGCTGGGGAGTTTAGTGACTTTAGATTCGTCACTTAGTGAAAATTGTCTGAGTGACAGCACACGTCTTGCTTCCTCTTTTATCCATAATGGACAGCTTTGCTTTGATCTATCTCCCACCCACTCCCCAAGGGGAAGTTCTGGAACCACGGCACACTCAAATCCCCTAGGATGGTGCTATTGCCAGTGTGAACCAGTCAGATCTCCAAGACGGCAAACCCCTGAGGTCCAGGTACCTGGCCAGAGGTGTGGGCTTCTTGGCAAGCTGACATGTTGGCACTCCTTCAAGGTAATATTTAAAAAGACTCTGGACTTTTCCATTCAGTGTTTGAAGCAGACTGCAAGTGTTCTGGCAGGTGGGGAGAGCAAGAGGTCATGGCGGGGGTGGCGGGGCGGGCAGGGCTCAGCACCTCCTCTATTGACCCAGTGATCCTGCGTACCTCACAAAGGAAAACAAAAGCTTAGTAATGAATTGCATTCACCTTCCTGAGAAGGTAGTTAGTTGAACCAACTACTTTTATTCAGCAATGCCTCTTAGAAGTTCTACTTCCCAGCCCAAGTGGCTATATAAGATCTTTATGCCTTTGATTCACATACAATACTTTCCCTGAGAGGAGTTTGGTTGAGTACCATTTTCAACCTCTTGTTACATTTGCAGCATTTCATTTTGTTTTGAACACACACACACACACACACACACACACACACATATGCACACACACACACTCAATGGATTGGGACTCTTGGAAATTGTCCCTACCAGCCCCTATCTTGATCTAATTCTGCATGGGCAGTAGTTCACACAGCTCACTTATTGCCCTGTTACTTTTTGAGTTAGTGCAAACAAAACCAAGACTAGGACAGCTTACTTCCTCACCAAATCAGAGCAATTCACAAAAAGCTATATCCCAAGTTTTGTTCTCAGATTACATCAGACAGGCAGGAAGCATTTTTAGCAGGTGGCTTAGGCTCTGTGGGATTGTTTTTTGTTAAGGAAATAATCTTTCATCATCAACAAGCCGGGAGCCCGAGAAAAAGCCTTTGTTACTTTAACTTGGGCACATGGTGTTTGTCCAGCTGCCCTGACCTCTCCTGGTATGACTGAGTCAGTGGGGAAAGGGAAAGGCGGTAGCCCTGGAAGGCAAGCCTAGGGATCCTTCTGGAAGGGATAAGCAGTGTCTGGATAGAATCAGAAAGAACAATGGGTATCCCAAGATTTCACTACCTGAAGAACCCATTTAATAACAGTAACAGTGAAAGAGTCACCCAGTCAGCAGTTTATTGCATGGTCTGTGGGGAAATAAGGAGGTTTAGGGTCCCATTTTGCCAAGAGAAGGACTCAATATTTAACTTAGATCTCCAAGTTTACCCAAAGGTACCCCTATGGACACCTAAACAGACACTTATCCTAGAGGCTGTGCAGATTGTTTTTTGGACTTTCTGGTACAGGCCTTTTCAAAAGCATTAAAATAAGCCCACACTGCAAGAGAAGGTCAGAATTATTTCAACAGGGTTAAGAAATCCCAGTTCAGGCAAGTTGGTTAGGGGTCCTAAGCTCGCCATAGTGGGGTGAATGTAGCCGGTGATTGGTTTGGTTGGCAGGGTGCTTTAATTTTTGAAAAATTTTGCAACCCCTGTACAAAGCAGTAATAATACTCCTGACATTCAGGATTTTGGCTGAGGCTCACAAGTGTTTCCTGAGCACATGATGGGGCAAGCTTTCTGACAGATTGTTCATTCAGCCACTCACTCCTGCTAAGCCCAGTGGCCTTAAAATAAATCACGGAACTGAACAGCAAAGGGCCTTACCTTCTGAGTGTTTGAGCCTCTCCTCTCCCGAGTGTGGCTCAGGGTAAGATTAGGAGAATCTTGTGCTGGCAACAGATAAAGGGATCCACGGAGGCAGAAGTGGGCCTGCCGAGGCCTTGTGGAAATTTACATAAGCCTGATAGAAGTAGGGGCTCAGAGGCCCAAAAGAGGCAGGAGGAAACCAGACCAAAAGAAAACATCTGTAATGGGCTGTGAGGGCAAGTGGGCTGCAGAGGTTGGAGCAGGCGCCTCCCATCTACAGAACAATCAAGCAGCTGCCAAAGCAAACCTTTTTCCAGTTGGGTTTTCTTTTATTGTCACTCTTCCCTTCCCAGGGCTGCAGGGACTTTGAACTAATCCTCAGTGGGAAAGCTAGAAGGGTGCACACGTAAGAAGCCTTTTAGAAAAATCTTAGGGAAAGTAGCTAAGCCCGGCTGGGAGCAATTGCAAGGTGACTGGGATGGAGGAAGCCAGGAAGGATTGTGGGGAGACCGGATGGAAGAGAGACAGTGGCTTAAAATCTTAGCCATGGCGCGCCTTCTTAAAGCTACAAGCCTCCTGCCCAGCCGGTGGCTGCATCCGGCACTGTTTACAGGAGTCCTCCTTCAGTGTGGACCCTGTTCCTGGGCCTGCCAGGGGAGCAGAATAGATACGGTGACCCTAATGACTGTGCCCCCAACCACAAAGGATCCTTTGGAAAAAAGATCCTTTGTTGATCTACCTTCATGAATAAGCAATAATTAGTTGAATGTTTAACAAATCACCTTTGTATTAAAAAAAAAAAAAAAGGAAGAAGTAGAAGAAAAGTAAATGGAAAAAAAGCACAAAACTTAGTGAATAATAGGAAAATTAGTTTTCTGGGACCACTCTCCCATCAGACTCAGACACGGGGCTTGCATTGTTGGGGACTTGCCAGAAACAGAATAGAGAGGTAAAGAGAAGAGCAACCTTAGCTTTTGGGGGCAGATGCTGAGGACTCTGGCATGAGGCTGGAGAGATTTACATGCAGGGTGTAAATAGACAGGACACGTGCCTCATTGGCCCTGTCACCAGCCCCAATAAAGAATTCCGAGGCTCTATAGTCTGAAATAAACCCCAGGCAGAGATTTGAGGTCGGTATGGGGAAAGCCAACAGGACCGTGGCATAGAAGATCTAAGCAGGAGAAGGCCAGAAACTGCCCCCAAGTTTAGTTTCTGATGACATCCAAGGGGCCTGGAAAGGGATCCAGATTTTCCAGGTAAGAAAGTTAACAGAAGTGTGGGTGGGGCGCAAGTCTGCTCCAGGATTTCTCCAGTCCAAGTGGAGGGCCAAGCAGCAGCAGATGTAGGCAGGAGGCCCATGCCAACAGTGGGAGAAGGTCACTGCTGCAGTCTTGGAGGCATCATCAGCCCCGAGGGGCTGAGTCGGAGCAGCATGGACACTCATGTGGAGACGGACTCTCACCGTTTCCAGGAGCAAAATGCTTGGGTTGGTTGGGCCAGGAGCAAGGTCCAACCTGGGATTGGGGGATGGAGAAACTACCATAGCACGAGTCCAGAGCAGCTCACTGTCCTCCTCTAATGACCCTACTCAGGATTCTGTATTAACCCCCAGGGAGTTTAGGAAAGGCATCACAAAGAAGGGGAGGTCCTGAATGGCCCTGAATTGCAGGTCACTGGCCAGGGCTGACGAGACCCTGGAGGTAGCACTCGTTATGCGGCCGTGAGGGCTGGTGCTGATCTAGGAACCAATGCCACTGGGGACCCCCCGGGCAAGTGGAGGAAGTGCTTAAGTAAAAGACAAATAACTTGTCTAAGCCAGCCTATTTAGATAGCTCTAGTGCAATAGATCCTTGCATAAGGAAGTATCATTTAGCAGTAATGGTAAGTGTCCCTTTTCTTGCTTCTCTTCAGATTCCAATTCATGGATACGAAGGAAGGTATTCATAGAGGAGTATAGTATCTGCAACAGTGGAATGAGGATCAAGGATAATGATCATGTTGCAACATTAGACATTTCCCTCTTAAATTTGCAGTATGTTGTTCTAGATTAGTAGTTCTGGGGACCCCTGAAGTCCTAGAGACTCTTTCAGGGTCTGTGAGGTCAAACTATTTTTTCATAAAAGTACTAAGATGTTATTTGCTTTTCCCACTCTCATGCTTTCTCAAGTATGGAGTTTTCTGGAGGTTGCAAGACATGTAATGACATCATTGTTCTGAGAGTTGGTAGAATCTGTGATTATATATTCTTGGTTTTAAAAACTTCCCAGCATTAGCTCAGGTTCCCGGGCTGCATCCATACACAACTGTCCCCGCCTCTCCTCTGCCAGCATGCCGTTCCTAGTGAACACCAGTGTCCCCCGAGCCTCTGTGTAGTACCAGCCCCTTTCTGAGCTTACCCAGCAGCTGACACAGGCCACTGGCAAGGCTGCCCAGTACACTATGGTGCACGTGGTCCCAGGGCAGCTCGTGGAGTCCGGGTGCTCTAGAGCCGGTGCGGGCTCTGCAGTCTGCAAGGTATCAGCAAGATCTGTGGCGAGCCAAGAACTGCTCCTACAGCAAGCTGCTGTGGTTTAGGGAAATTAAGACTTAACCAAAGGCATTCATCTCATCAGTGTTGGGGCTTGAATTCTATCACGGGTCTGTCTGAATGAGAACCGATAATGCTTAACAGTTAGACACATGGCTGGCAAAGGAGAGTAGGATCTGGGATACCCTGGAGGAAAGATGTGCATCACAGATGGTGGGGGCTTTGTTTTGTTTTGTTTAAGCATTACTTTTTTTTTAATTTTTTTTTTCAACGTTTATTTATTTTTGGGACAGAGAGAGACAGAGCATGAACGGGGGAGGGGCAGAGAGAGAGGGAGACACAGAATCGGAAACAGGCTCCAGGCTCTGAGCCATCAGCCCAGAGCCTGACGCGGGACTCGAACTCATGGACCGCGAGATGGTGACCTGGCTGAAGTCGGACGCTTAACCGACTGCACCACCCAGGCGCCCCTAAGCATTACTTTTTTTATTGTGAGTATGAACTAGTGTATACTTACCGAAAAAATTTAAAATCATAATAAAAGAAATTGCAGAAAGAAAAATCACAATATCACCTATAATTCCACCATCCTGACAGAACTATCTGAAAAATTGCAGAGAGGTGGGCATTTCTTTCCAGAGTTTTTCTATGTTTTTGTACACACACACACACAAATGTGATTGTGAGGGCACCTAGGTGGCTTAGTCGGTTGTGGTTGGGCATCTGACTTCCTCTCAGGCCATGATCTCACCGTTATGGGTTTGAGCCCCTCGACAGGCTCTGTGCTGACAACTCAGAGCCTGGAGCCGTCTTGGGATTCTGTGTCTCCCTCTCTCTCTGCCCCTCCTTCACTGGTACTCCAACTCTCAAAAATAAATTTAAAAATGTTTAAAAAAAAGAATAAAATCTGATTGTGTTATAAATTCTGTTTACAAACTGCCTTCTCTACTATTTTGTGGACATCTTTCCATTTGAAGAAATGTAGATTTACATAACTATTTAACAATCGCATAGTATTCCATTTCTGTGGATTTGCTGTCATTTACTAACCTTTCCCCTATGGTGGACATTTGAACAGTTTCCAGTTTTCACTATGACAAACGATACTTTAAAAGTCTTTGTGCACTTATTTGATTATTTCTTCAGAAAAGAAATTGCTAAGACAAAGTTTGGAGGTCAAAGGTAGCACATTTTAAGACTTTTGATCTGTTCGATAAATTACCTTTTGGAACTGTTATACAAATTTGTATTCCTACTGGCACTTCCTGGGAACATATTTCCTCAAACCCTTACCAGCTCTGAACATTATCTTTCTCTTTAATCTTTGTCAATTTCACAGACCACTGTGATTTCTCAGGATGATTTTAATTTGTATTTCTCTGATTACTAATGAAATTAAATATATTTTGTTGTGCCTATTGGCCATTTTTACTTCTTTTATGAGCTGCTTTATTATACTCATATCTTTTGCCTATTTTTCAGTTGGGATGACTTTTTCAGAATGCTTCTTTCTTAGAGTTACTTTAGCCTTTAGCCTACTTTAAAGCTTTAGAGTTACTTTAAAAAGATGGGTTTTCCCTTGATAACCAAAGTAGTAGTGTGTGCTTATTATAGAAAAATTAAAGCCTAGAAAATATAGAGGAAAAAAAGTAAAAGTGGTCCATAATTCTTTTTTTTTGAATTTTAATTTTATTTTTTATTTTTAAAATTTACATCCAAATTAGTTAGCATATAGTGCAACAATGATTTCAGGAGTAGATTCTTTAGGGCCCCTTACCCATTTAGCCCATCGCCCCTCCCACAACCCCTCCAGTAACCCTCAGTTTGTTTTCCATATTTAAGAGTCTCTTATGTTTTGTTCCCCTCCCTGTTTTTTATATTAGTTTTGCTTCCCTTCCTGTACGTTCATCTATTGTGTTTCTTATATTCCACATATGAGTGAAATCATATAATATTTATCTTTCTCTGACTGACTTATTTCACCTAGCATGATAATAATCTAATTCCAACCACGTTGTTGCAAATGGCAAGATTTCAGTCTTTTTCATCTCTGAGTAATACCCCATTGTATATATATACCACATTTTCTTTATCCATTCGTCCATCGATGGACATTTAGGCTCTTTTCATACTTTGGCTATTGTTGATAGTGCTGCCATAAACATGGAGGTGCACGCGTCCCTTCAAAACAGCATACCTGTATCCCTTGGATAAATGCCTAGTAGTGCAATTGCTGGGTCCTAGGGTAGTTCTATTTTTAGTTTTTTGAGGAACCTCCATACTGTTTTCCAAAGTGGCTGCACCAGCTTGCGTTGCCACCAACAATGCAAAAGAGATCCTCTTTCTCCACATCCTCGCCAATATCTGTTGTTGCCACCAACAATGCAAAAGAGATCCTCTTTCTCCACATCCTCGCCAATATCTGTTGTTGCCACCAACAGTGCAAAAGAGATCCTCTTTCTTCACATCCTCGCCAATATCTGTTGTTGCCTGAGTTGTTAATGTTATCCATTCTGACAGGTGTAAGGTGGCATCTCATGGTGGTTTTAATTTGTATTTCCCTGATGATGAATGATGTTGAGCATTTTTCATGTGTTGGTTGGCCATCTGGATGTCTTCCTTGGAGAAGTGTCTATTCATGTCTTTTGCCCATTTCTCCACTGGATTATTTGTTTTTTGAGTGTTCAGTTTGATAAGTTCTTTCTAGATTTTGGATACTAACCCTTTATCTGATATGTCATTTGCAAATATCTTCTCCCATTCTGTCGGTTGCCTTTTAGTTTTGCTGATTGTTTCCTTCATTGTGCAGAAGCTTTTTATTTTGATGAGGTCCCAGTACTTCATTTTTGCTTTTGTTTCCCTTGCCTCCAGCGACGTGTTGAGTAAGAAGTTGCTGCGGGCAAGATCAAAGAGGTTTTTGCCTGCTTTTTCCTCAAGGATTTTGATGGCTTCCTGTCTTACATTGAGGTCTTTCATCCATTTTGAGTTTCTCTTTGTGTATGGTGTAAGAAAGTGGTCCAAGTTCATTCTTCTGCATGTCGCTGTCCAGTTTTCCCAGCACCACTTGTTGAAGAGACTGTTTTTATTCCATTGGATATTCTTTCCTGTTTTGTCAAAAATCAGTTGGCCATACGTTTGTGGGTCCATTTTCGGGTTCTCTATTCTGTTCCATTGATTTGAGTGTCTGTTCTTGTGCCAGTACCATACTGTCTTGATGATTACAGCTTTGTTGTATAGCTTAAAGTCTGTGACTGTGATGCCTCCTGCTTTGGTTTTCTTTTTCAAGATTGCTTTGGCTATTCGGGGTCTTTTCTGGTTCCATACAAATTTTAGGATTATTTGTTCTAGCTCTGTGAGGAATGCTGGTGTTACTTTGATAGGGATCGCGTTGAATATGTAGATTGCTTTGGGTAGTATCGATATTTTAACAATATTTGTTCTTCCTATCCAGAAGCATGGAATCTTTTTCCACTTTTTTGTGTCTTCTTCAATTTCTTTCATAAGATTTCTATAGTTTTCCGTGTATAGATTTTTCACCTCCTTGGTTAGATTTATTCCTAGGTATTTTATGTTTTTTTGTGCAACTGTAAATGGGATCGATTCCTTGATTTCTCTTTCTGTCGCTTCATTGTTGGTGTATAGGAATGCAACCGATTTCTGTGTGTTGATTTTATATCCTGCAACTTTGCTAAATTCATGAATCAATTCTAGCAGTTTTTTGGTGGAATCTTTTGGGTTTTCCATATAGAGTATCATGTCATCTGTGAAGCGTGAAGTTTGACCTCCTCCTGGCCGATTTGGATGCCTTTTATTTCTTTGTGTTGTCTGATTGCAGAGGCTAAGACTTCCAATACTATGTTGAATAACAGTGGCAAAAGTGGACATCCCTTTCTTGTTCCTGACCTTAGGGGGAAAGCTCTCCGTTTTTCCCCATTGAGGATGATATTAGCATTGGGTCGTTCATATATGGCTTTTATGATCTCGAGGTATGCTCCTTCAATCCCTACTTTCTTGAGGGTTTTTATCAAGAAAGGATGCTATATTTTGTCAAATGCTTTCTCTGCATCTATTGAGAGGATCATATGGTTCTTGTCGCCATGATTATTTCTTTTTTAAAATGTACAAAGTAAGGGGTGCCTGGGTGGTTCAGTCAGTTGAGTGTCCAACTTTGCCTCAGATCATGATCTCATGGTTCGTGGGTTCAAGTATTGCCTTGGACTGTGTGCTGACAGCTCAGAGCCTAGAGCCTGCTTCACATTCCGTGTCTCTCTGCCCATCCCCTGCTTGTGCTCTCTCTCTCTCTCAAAAATAAATAAATAACCATTTAAAATGCACAAAGTAAAAAGTGAATGTTTTTCCCTTCCTACATTACAACTCTGTCAACCCGTAGTAGGCATTTAGACAGAAGACTTATTTGCATATTAAAGATAAGATGGTAATTTTTCCTCCAATTTTATCATCATCATCATCATCATCATCATCATCATGACCATGAAGAAACTTTGTATTCATTTCTATTGATTTTTTTCTAGGATGTTCTCTGCTTTTCTTAGGCCATTTGCACTCCCAAAGATATATAAATAAACAGCTCTATCTTCTTTTGATAATGTTATGGCATTATTTTTTTTAACCCTTTAATCCATTTGGAGTTTATTCCAGCATATGATGCGAAGTAGTGATCTAACTTTATATTGGTTGAATGGTTATTCATATCATATATTGAATTGCCCATCCCTTTCAAGCTGATTTCAAAAGTCCATGCATTATTTGGTAATTTCTTTTACATGCTTTTGGACTTTGCATTTTGGCACCAGTTTTGGACATTTAAAGATCTAGCAAGGCAGTTATAATTTACTACTTTTGTTTTTGGAATTTTTGAGGCTATTCTTACTGCTTCATTTTATTGGTGTAGTACCGTTAAGCATATAGATAAATTTGGGGACACTTGATATCCTTTTTTTTATTTTTTAAAATACTTATTTTTGAGGTGGGGGAGAGACAGAGACAGAGACAGAGACAGAGACAGAGTTCGAGCAGGGGAGGAGAAGAGAGAGAAGGAGACACAGAATATGAAACAGACTCCAGGCTCCCAGCAGTCAGAACAGAGCCTGACATTGGGCTTGAATCCACGGACCAGGAGATCATGACCTGAGTTAAAGTTGGATGCTTAACCAACTGAGCCACCCAAGCACCCCAACATTCTTTCAATAATTAACTGTCCTAATGTAGGACCACAGCATTTCCCTACAGTAATTAAAATCTTTTATGTTCTTCAATAGACTGCATCTGGATATTTCTTGCTAAATTTATTTCTGAGGGTTTTGTAATTTTTATTATTTAGATCATTTATTCTTCTATCAAGATATCTAACTGGGTATTGGTGAAAAGAGATGGACAGTGTCTTAGAGGAGCGAATTCAGGGATATTCATCAAGGGAAGTTAAGCAGAGCCAGGGTTCTGTCACAAGGAGATGCAAACACTCTTTAGCTCTATGACACATCCTGTTATTGAGGAAAGGTAAATGCAAACTCACTGGAAAAATGAAATTTATATCCTCCTAATCTGGTTTATAAGCTTTCAAAGAAACTATTTTTTCCTGTGTTCTCCAGAGCACAATATAATTTGAAGAGTTTCAAATCTGAGAATGTATTTTTCAGCAATTCCTTTTCATGATGACGAAAAAAAGACTTTAAACCCCCATATACTTCTGGGGTGCCTGGGTGGCTCAGTCACTTAAGCATCTGACTTTTGGTTTCAGCTCAGATCATGATCTCACAGTTGGTGGGATTGAGCCCAGTGTCGGGCTGTGCCCTGACAACACAGAGCCTGCTTGGGATTCTCTCTCTCTCTCTCTCTCTCTTTCACACACACACACACACACACACACACACACACACACACACACACACTAAACTCTTAAAACAATTAAAAAAATCCCCATAAGCTCTAGCCTAATAGACTCCTCCCGTACGCTGCTGTGTATATGATATTCCTGATGGCACGTTTATTTCTTTTGCCTCAGCTATCCTAAGGGGTCATCCCAAACTTTAGTTATTCTTTCAAAAGTAATGAAACTAGCAAAAGGAGGATTGTATTTATCTAACAAAAAGTGGGAAATATACATCATTTTGGTGAGTTTTATCTTAGATTTCTGGGTGGTATCATTTAAAACTTCCATTGACCAGGGCGCCTGGGTGGCTCAGTCGGTTGAGCGTTTGACTTCAGCTCAGGTCACGATCTCGCGGTCCGTGAGTTCGAGCCCCGCGTTGGGCTCTGGGCTGATGGCTTGGAGCCTGGAGCCTGCTTCCGATTCTGTGTCTCCCTCTCTCTCTGCCCCTCCCCCATTCATGCTCTGTGTCTGTCTCAAAAATAAATAAACGTTAAAATTAAAAAATAATAATAATAATAAAAAAATAAAACTTCCATTGACCAAAGATACCACCAATAGTTTTGGAAACAAGTCACAGACAGGGGAACATATTTAAAATTTATATAATCCAGATGCAAATTATAAAAAGACCATTGCATATAAGAAGGCACTCCTGCAAAACAGGAGGGAAAAATGAGCTGTTATAAAAATGGGCAAAAGGTTTGTTAAGGCAATTCACAAAAGAGCACACCTGAATGACCAATAAACATCTGAAAAGATAAGATTACTTACCAATAATCCTGTAAATCAAAACAATGAGCCACCATTTCACCCATCTTTAATATTAAAAAAAATAAGCATGCTAATAACACATGTTAGGACACAATAGGAGTTCTGATAGTTTGCTGGTTGTGGTATAAACCAGTTCAAAGAGTAATTTGACCATATATATTAAAGTTTAAGATATTCCTACCTCATGATCCAACAGTTCCATTTCTAAGAATATTCCCAAGAGAAACTTGCATAAGTACACAAGGAGACATGTATAAAGATGTTCAGTGTAGTGTTATGTATAATAATGAAACATTGCAAACAATTCATATATACAATTGGGTATCAGGTTCACATATATTACATATTAGGTTTTTTGTTTTCCAGAACAGAATGCTAAATGGACTACATCTACGGTTAGATGTTGATGACTAATCTCAAACACGCAATAATGGATAATAATGTTGCAGAATAATTCCTACAATTTGATTCCAATCAATATCATATATTGTTCATGTATACATATCTCTGGAGTAAGACTAGAAAGACACAGGTGGAAAGGGTACACCAACTCATGATGCTGGTTGACTCTAGTGAAATAAGGAGCCAATTGGGATCAGATAGAGTGAAAAAGAGACTTCAATGCTCTTCAAAGCTTTATTTCTTAAAAAAAAGGGATTCAAATATGAAAATATGGAAACACTTACTGAATATTGGTAGTGGAAATAAAGATATTCATTATTATTCTCTGTACTTTTCTATGTGTTAAAATAGCCCATATTTAAAAATTCAGTTGAAATAACCTACTTCTCTAATAGAAAGTTAGCCAGCCCATTTCTGTGGTGAGGACACCTACTGGATTTCTTGCTCTGTGACAGAACATAGCCTTCCCATTGCTGCTCTAGCCTTGGCATCTATATGTATGACAAACTTACGACATACTTCCTTTCAAGCCTGTGATTTTGTAAGTTCAGAAAATCTTCTCTACCAGTTCAGGGGAATTACGAGGCTCTGGGGGACCACTCATGCCAATGAGTCACTAGAAGTGACTATATGAAGTTTGATTTTCATGGTCTAAAAACTGGACTTCATTAGGGAGTATATGCTAATTTTCTGTGGGACTCCAGGAAGAAAAGGCTAGTCTTACCTAAAAACTAATGAATTTCCTTTTATTAGGCATTAAGTACTACACAGGTCTCTTTCTAGATTCCCTTTATGCCTGGGCTTTTAGCAAGCTAGAACTAATGTAATGACCAGTTGAATTTACCATCTTATTCTAGATCCTTATTCTAGACAATTACCTTTCCATTTCCCCTATATAGTTTTTGATTTTTCATTCTGACTTATGTGACTGCTGTATTTGCATGTGTTTGTAAGTGTTCTTAGAGCCATCTAAAAGGAAATGCACTTTAAAGTAATAAGCAAGCCTATTGATGGATAGATGGATGGACTGATTTATGAACCATAGATTGTATTAATTTACTCTAGGAAGCATGACTGCCAAATAGACCAGCATGTTTTATCAGATGCTCAATACATATATTTGCTTGCCAGTATGAGAGTCTACTTAAAAAAGTTTCCAGCAAAGTTTCTCAGTTTCCTGGTCAGTCTTTCCTACGATAATTCACACTATGTGACTGCCAGATTACTTTTCCCCAAATACATCCCAAATCTTATATGCCTGTTCAAAAACCTTCAGAAGTTCTCTATGGTCCTTGGAATTCAGTAGAAATTCCTCAGCTGGGCATCTTATACAATGCCCACCCCAAAATTCTCACTTCTGTGTCTTTTGTTCCTAACATGTACCCTCTGCCTCAGCCAAATTGGAAAAACAGTAGTTTTCTGAGCACCCCCCACCTACCCATATCTTTCCTTTTTCATACTGCTTCCTCCACCTATATACCTCCCTCCACCTATATGCCTCCCCCACCATAGAATCTTGCTTATTCTTAAATGTCCACCTCTGAACTCATCTGGTGATAGTAACAACAGAGATTCATGTGTTAACTTCTTTGATCCTCATACAATCCTATATATGGTAAGTAGTATTAACTTATTTCCTAGATCAGAAAAACTGAGGCAGAAAAAAGCATGTCACTTTCCCAAAGTGACTAATGAGAGGTGGAGCTGAGAGCTGGGATCCACCCTGGCTCCAGAGTCCATGTTCCTGTTGATGCAGTTCAGGACACAGTACCCAAAATATGGCACCTTGGCACATTGAGGATTTCAGGCTGAGGGAATTTGAAAAATGGCAGATGCAGGAAGGGCTTTCTTAGCTTCTTCCAAAGCAGGTCACAAGGCCCTCATGTGAGAGGTGCTCTCCCTACACCTGGAGGAAAGGAGCATCCTTTTCACTGCAGACAGATTTGTGACAGAGAAATATGAATGAACATGTCAAACCTGGCCCTCTTTCAGTGTTCTCTACCTCAGGGAATGGTCCCGTGGTCTACTTCTTTGCCTGCCTTACCAGACCTGTCTCCCTCTCACTCTCAGTGCTCCAGTTCCATGTCTTCTTTCAGTTTCTCAATGTCCTTCTCCACCCTTGCCTCAGTGCCTTTGCACGTACTCTTTCCTCTTCCTGGAGTTCACCCAGGTAACCATTACTCAGCCTTCCAATCAGGCTCAAACTTGACTTCCTCAGAAGAGCTTCTTTGACCCCATAAGCCAGATCATGGGCCTCAGCTTTCGCTCTTAGAGTTCTCTGTATTTTTCCTTCCTAGCACAGCACAGTTTGCAGTCCTGTGCTCTACATGCCACATTAAAACTGGCCCATGGGGCCCAGTCCCAGCACAGGGTCACTCTCAGAGATATGAACTCAAGGTAAGTAATTAAAAGCAATTGAATTTGTTACCGAAACCAGAGAATATCAAGGGGATCCAGTTAATGATTCACACTACACTTTAGAACTTCACTTCTGCCCTTCCTCTTGCCCTCAGTCACACTTTGCATTACAGCCCCAAGAACCTTCCCTCCAGCTGCTGGTGTGCACCCTGGGGTCACAGCACTGGTGTTGAGTTCTGGCTGCACCACTTATGAACTCTGTAACCTAGTGAAAGTTACCTTAACTTCTTTATGCCTCAGTTTTCACGTTTGTTAAGTAGGGAGAAAGTCAGTACCTCTCCCAGTGTTTGGGGGGGAACTGTAAGCGATAATGCTAGCAAGCTGCATTGAACTGTTCCTGAAACATAATAACGTGGCCAATAAAAGATATAAAAAGCAATAGTTTAGATAAATTCCTCATAGTGCTATTATTGCTGGGTCATAAGGTAGTTCTATTTTTAATTTTTTGAGGAACCTCCACAGTTTTCCAGAGCGGCTGCACCAGTTTGCATTCCCACCAATAGTGCAAGAAGGTTCCTGTTTCTCCACATCCTCACCAACGTCTGTTGTTTCCTGAGTTGTTAATTTTAGGCGGTATCTCAGTGTGGTTTTGATTTGTATTTCCCTGATGATGAGTGATGTTGAGCATCTTTTCCTGTGTCGGTTGGCCATCTGGATGTCTTCTTTGGAAATGTGTATATTCATGTCTTCTGCCCATTTCTTCACTGGATTATTTGTAATTTGCAAATAATCTTCTCCCATTCCACCGGTTGCCTTTTAGTTGTGTTGATTGTTTCCTTTGAAGTCCAGAAACTTTTTATCTTGATGAGGTCCCAATAGTTCATTTCTGCTTTTATTTCCCTTGCCTTCGGAGACGTGTTGAGGAAGAAATTGCTGCGGCTGAGGTCAAAGAGGTTGTTGCTTGTTTTTTCCTTTAGGGTTTTGATGGTTTACAGAAGTGCTGATTTATAGGGGCACATGTACCCCAATGTTTATAACAGCTCTAGCAACAATAGACAAATTATGGAAAGACCCCACATGTCCATCACTGATGAATGGATACAGAAGATGTGGTTTAGATATACAATGGAATACTACATGACAATGAGAAAGAATGAAATCCTGCCATTTGCAGCAACATGGATAGAACTGGAGGGTATTATGCTAAGTGAAGTAAGTCAGTCAGAGAAAGACAGATATCTCTTTTCACTCATATGTGGAACTTGAGAAACTTCACAGAAGACCATGGAGGAAGGGAAGGGGTAAAAATGGTTTCAAACACAGAGGGAAGCAAATCATGAGAGACTCTTAAATACAGAAAACAAACTGAGGGTTTGAGGGGGGCGGGGAAGAGGGAAAAATGGGTGATGGGCATTGAAGAGGGCACTTGTTGGCATAAGCACTGGGTGTTGTATGTAAGTGATGAATCACGGGAATCTACCTCAGAAACAAGAGCACACTGTATGCGCTGTATGTTAGCTAACTTGACAATAAATTATGTTTTCTAAAAAAGAGCAAAAACAAACAAACAGACAAAAAAGAAATAAGACCAAAAAAAGCAATAGTGTAAACATTTTAATTTTTGATTAAATTATTTCTATCTACTTCTTTTCTTTCTTTCTTTCTTTCTTTCTTTCTTTCTTTCTTTCTTTCTTTCTTTTTCTTTCTTAAAATAAATTTTTTAATGTTTATTTATTTTTGGGAGATAGAGAGACAGAGTGGGGAAGGGGTAGAGAGAGAGACACACACAGAATCCAAAGCAGACTCCAGGCTCTGAGCCTGTCAGCACAGAGCCCGAGGCAGAACTCAAACCCACAAAGCACAGGATCATGACCTGGGCCGAAGGCAGACACTCAACCGACTGAGCCACCCGGGTGCCCCTCTTTCTTTCTTCTTTCTTTCTTTCTTTCTTTCTTTCTTTCTTTCTTTCTTTCTTCGTTCCTTCGTTCCTTCCTTCCTTTCTCCACAAGTTGCTTGTCCTTAATTCTAAAATCTAGTCTCTCTTTCCCCATTAACTACATCTGGCATCACGACAGCTCAGGAACTCAGCTGACGGAGAAAGGATTCTTGTTGGCATGGGGCAGGAGAGGGAGTGAGTTGGGAGAAGATTAGAAGACAAAAAAGGAATTCTCTTTGATGGTTGAAAGAATGAAGGAAATTACAAATATTGTAATTAACAACTTTCTCTATTTTCCATCCATCATACCTCCTATGATTGATTATTATATAGCATCCTGCTCTGGGCTAGGCTTTAGGAGGGCAGAATCTGTGTTTCTTCGCCTCACCCTTGTATCCACAGTTCCTGGAACATAGGAGGTACTCAAATGTCTGTAAATGAATAAATGGGGGAGGTCAAGATGATCAAATAGAATCATGCTGATGAAGCACTTGATACAGTGCCTGGCACATACTCATTCTTGGTATTCTTCTATTATTATTTCTCCTTTAACATCCATTTGCTTCTCTGTGAGAAATTCCCCCTGTGCCAGTTTTATACCTAGTCTATTTCCAAAGTTCATCCTCAGGGCCCTTTCTCAGGAAGCCTTCCCAGAACACTCCTGGAGTAGGGGTCTCACTCAGGTGCTCCCACAGCGTGCTGCACTGCTCCCTAATACAGGATTAGCCTCTACCATATCTCTCTCTTCACCAGATTGTAAACTCCCAGGGGGCAGTGACCATGTCGTATTTGACTTGCAATCTCCAGTGCCTGGCACGCTGCTGGAAACATAGCAGGTATTCAATAGATGTGAAATGAATATTATTAAAATCACAGTTTCTCTTAGATCTGTTGCAACATGGTTTCCATTAATCCCTTTCTGAAACTTGGGAAATGCTAGTTTCATTAGTAATATTTGCAAATCCTCTCTTAGAGTTGCATTACTTCAGCATATGGCTGATATCATTCATTCAGTGTTAAATCTTTCTAGTTTCAGAATGAAATATGATATGCTCTGATGATCCTGTTCCCAAGTGTGGGAAATCCGGTCTCCCCTCTGCTCTGACTAACCCTTTTAACCTGGCTTCTGAGAGCTCAAATACATGGAAACACAGAGTTGAAAGGCTTTTCCTTCTCCAGTGGGTTGCCTAAACTACCCATAGCTAATGGTTGTTGAACATATTTTCAAAACGCTCCAGTGATGATAATGACAGAGCTTAATCACCTTTGCAGCTGAGTTCTGTCTTAGGTCAGAGAAACCCTCTTGTTGCATTCTAATCCAATTTTGTCTGGTTTTCATCTCTATAGAGATGGAGAAAAGCCAGCTAGCACCGTCCTCCAAATAAATGGACCTGTTCTTGAGGAAAGTTATTAAATCAGTCCTTGCTGGTAATTTTCAAGGCGAAGCCAGTTCAATGTTTTTAATTTTTTCTCACGGGTTTTCTTTTCCATCGTTTTAACGGTTTCTGTTGCTTCTCTTTGCACCTTTTCCAACTCCTCTATGGATCTCTCAAAATTTAGAAACCAAAACTTGATTTGACACTAATAAGGGTCTGACCAATGTTAAATATAGAAAAAATTGTAGGTTCTCAGCCTTTGTATGTCTTACCGTCAGTGCCTGTCAGGGCAGGAGAATACCATTAATCCACTAAAAGCATCATTTGTGATATTCTAGAAGAAGGTTGAACAAGGATTTGCCACTTAAAAAATATCTTTTGCTTTACAAATAACATAAAGGGAAGCACAGGAGGATATTTAAAATGTTCACAACAATATACTATTTCAAGCATTGATTAATGAAAAATAATCAACATCACACATTATAAGCTGTTTTTAACTTTTTACCAAGCCAATTTACCTAAAGAACTTTTTTAATATAATTTTTTTGATGTTTATTTATTTTTGAGAGAGACAGAGAGAGCAAGGATGTGGGAGTGCAGGGGAGGGGCAGAGAGAGAGGGAGACACAGAATCCAGAAGCAGGCTCCAGGCTCTGAGCTGTCAGCACAGAGCCCAACACGGGGCTCGAACTCATGAACTGCAAGATCATGATCCAGGCTGAAGGTGGACTCCCAACTGTCTGAGCCAACCAAGTGCCCCTTACCTAAGGAACTTTTTAAAGCATTGGCTTGGTAGAGCAGATTGCATTTCTGTGAGTATTTGGAAAATGATGCTGCATTTTGACCCTCAAATATATTTTTGTACTTTAGAGTTTTATTAATTCAATTGCCTTTCGAATTTCTTATAATTTGTGAAGATTTGTGAAAGACTGTTTCCCAGAATAGACTTTCACATTCTCAGTTCCCTTGTTTTGCCTAGAGATCAGATCTAGTGTAAAAGGCTAGCTAGCACGTGCTGCGATCCTTCTGGAAAGGAGGTTGGGTGTGAGGCTGTCCATGTGTACATTTCCACTGTTCTCAACCGCTGTCCATCCATCTCTTTATGGACTTATAACTCCCAGGTGGATAAGAAATGGGTCCGGAGACCACCAGCCTCTTTTCTGTAAGATTGCTGATTCTTGCCACAGATTTCTAAGTTTCCACCTTAATTTCTTTTGTTCTTCTGAGCATGACTCTCAAGGACTACTCCCTATTACTTAATCCCTCCCTATTCTTATAAAAACATTTCTATATAAATATATCATATTATGAAGGCTTTGTTTGGGTTTGTGAAATAACTTCTTTAGATGTGTTTGCCCTTAAGTCATGTAGATTCTGCTTAGTTTAGATTTTCTTTTAGTTCCCCTATAAGCAGAGTCCTACCAAGGATTTGGGTGCAGTGTTCTATTTGGGAAGTTATCCCAAAGAGCAGGAGGAAGGGAAAAGAGAGAGTGGGCCAGGGAAGGAGAAAAAGTTGATGGAAGCGTGTATTATCAAGGTCTAGCTTCAGGCAGAAATTTCTGAGATTTAAGGACCTCTGAGGAGCATACAGAATTCCTCCTGGGATTGTCTCCTGAAGGACAGGAGGCCAGCGTGTTTGTCCATCAGCACAGAGCACAGACCCTTTACCTTATCAAATATTTCATATCATGAACTGGAATGATATATAAGATTTCTTGGAAGAAGTGGAGCCCCTTGACAGGAATATATGTGCCATGATGAGGCTCCTAATTAACCTCTAATTGCAATGGAAATTGAAATTTGGGGAGCAACTTTCAATCTCTTTGGAATTAAAAAAAATCAGCTTTAATATGAATCTACACCAATTTGAGGGTACCTTTGACAACAATGCCATGGAAATAAATTTTGCCTCCTCCGCCAGTGTCGGCGTAAGGAGCAAGAATCAGGCAGAAACCAAAAATGATGTTTAGAGAGTCCCTGGGGAGAGAACACAAGAGCAAGCTCCACAGAGCAGGTCAGTCTGAGATCCAGGGATCTCACAGGGGCTCAGCTGGGTAACCTGGGTATGCTACTGATTCCATGCAACTGGGGCACCATATTTATTTGAGAAGGAACATTTTGTTATAGTCACGTGATGAGAATACTTTTCATTAGATGGGGTGTCTGGGGGTGGCTCAGTCAGTTGAGCCTCCGATTCTTGGTTTTGGCTCAGGGCACCATCCCAGTGTCGAGGGATCGAGCCCTGTGTCGGGCTCCACACTGAGCATGGAGCCTAGTTAAGATTCTCTCTCTCCCTCTTCTTCTGCCCTGTCCCCCGCCTTCTTTCTCTCAAATGATAAAAAAAAAAGAGAATATTTTTTCATAAGAAAAGGTGTTAGGTGTATTTGTGTAATTAGAGCAAATTGCCCAGTCTGTACTAGTGGTTTAGAGTGTTGTGTGTAGAGGGCTGGTCAGTGTCTCAATTTATTCTCAGACAGCATCCTCAAATCTTTTTGGCCATGACCCACAATAAGGCAAACATTTTATGTGATGACTCAGTAGACACATATACAAATATATAACTGAAACAAAATTTCCACAAGATAATGAATCTTATTACGTGCTCTGATCTATTCTATTCTATTCTATTGCTCTATCTATCCTACTTGTTCTACTCCACTTTTTAAAATGCTAGTCTAGACTCACTAAATTGTTTATGTGACCTACCAGCAGTTCACAAAGTGCAGTTGGAAAAATGCTGCTCTAGGGCACCATAGCTTTGCACTCACAATCCCTCAACTGATTTGTTTCCTTTCATGTCATAAATCAATGTACATATAATTTGTTTCCTACTATAACTGTGGAATTGGTTTCCTTTCCAGCCTTTTTCCTCCCACCAGCTCTTTTTCCTTCAGCCAAGAGTGTTATAATGTAGGATATATTGTTTTGGACGCACTGGAAACATTTCTAAATTCTTTGGTAACTCATTCTAAAAAGGATAAGCTGTAAAACCTACAAAAGAGGGTCCTGGATCAGGATTCTTTAGATTGTAAGCAACAGAAATCTTGCCTCAAGCTGTCTTAAATAATATAGCAATATAATACCTCATAGTGAGGAAGTTCAACGCTAGGCTTGGTTGACTGAGTGGCTCACTGATGTCACTGAGGATGCTGGTTTTTTCCATCTCTCAGCTCTGTCAATTTCCAAGCTTCATCTTCAGGCTGGTATCAAGATGTGCAGATGCTCCAGGTATCACATCCAGGAGCAACTACATCCACAGGAAAAAGAGCGTGCCTCTCTTCCTGTTGTTCTTTTATGGAGAAGCTCCCAGGAGATGTCTTGTCATTTCTCATTCATATGCCTATTCCTAAATCAGTGACTGGCAAAGAAGATGTGATTACCCTTAAGTCAATTTACAGAGGAGACAGAGATGCCTGCACAATTATGTTAAATCCTCCCTTTTTCTTATCTCCATATCTAATTTCTCTCCAAATCTTGATGATTCCACCTCTAAATACATCCGGAATCAGGCCACTTTCCCCCATCACCATTACTACTACCCTGGTCCAAGCTGCCAACTTTGCTGCCTGGATATTTCCGGAGCCTTCAAATTGCTTTCCCTTCTGCCTCTCTTCACTCTCCCCTTCGTTTTCTTCTCATCACCAAGTAACCTTGTCAAAGCAGCAGGTCAGGTCAGATGTCTCCTCTGCCCAGAACTCTTCCATCTCCTTCAGAGACATTCAGAAGGGGCTTGCCTTCTATGGGGGATAGGGATACACCCAAACCAGATAAATCGGTAAAATACGTAGTATGGTGGATGGTTGTAAGTGTTAAGGATAAAAATGAAGTGGTTCCCTGGCATCATGAGGTTTGTATTCTTTACTTTTTTAATGTTTATTATTTTTTTTTGAGGGGGGCGTGCAGAGAGAGAAGGAGACACAGAATCTGAAGCAGGCTCCAGGCTCTGAGCCGTCAGCACAGATCGTGACGTATGGCTGGAACTCATGAACCATGAGATCATGACCTGAGGCAAAGTTGGACGCTTAACTGACTGAGCCACCCAGGTGCCCCACATTCTTTTTTTTTTTAATGTTTATTTATTTTGAGACAGAGAACACAAGAAAGTGGGGGAGGGGGAGAGAGAGAGAGAGAGAGAGAGAGAGAGAGAATCCCAAGCAGGCGCCACACTGTCAGTGCACAGCCCAACGCAGGGCTCGATTGCTGGAGTCCAGCTCCAGCAGGTCCAGGGGTTCCGGAAGGATGAACGGCGTCGGCGAAAAAGTGAAAATAAAACAAAACAAAAATAAAAATGGACACAGACAACAGCAGTGTGTTGAACTGGCCAATTTATCGCAGTAAACGTGGCATTATATTCGCTAGTGATTTCCTTGTAACATACGTCATCTATGTTTTTCTAACATTACCCAATTCTAAAATTGTTCCTTTGTATAATCACCCAATAAGGAATAACTTGATTGTTTTGTCATAACGTTCCCTCCTGCCCTTTGCTTCTTGATTAATTTCTTTTATTGTTTTTATTATGTATCTATGTTTATCTATAATTTATAAAGTATTTGCTTTGCTGTTTTCACGAAAGGCCATTTATCTCTCAACATCTCAAGTGGAACAGTTACAGGGACATGACCTCTTAGTTGTTTCCCTGAACCATTCGTGGTTTTAAAGAACAAAAGGGTTCGCCTGGGTCCGAGGTGCCAAGAAGGGGGCCAAGAGGGCCTTAGAAACCCACGCCTTATACATTCTCAGAGAGACAATGCACCTAGGAACCAATGAACCATTCTGTAGCTTTTACCGACTAGGTTCAATCATCATCTGGAATGCCTCCTGGGGGCCAGGTGGGCCTAGGGGTCAGAGTGACCTGTGACCATAGATACACTCCTTAGTTACCGGAGTGGGGCTTTCGGATCCATATGTCTCTCCTTCGTTGGCCGCCTTTGCTGGCAAATGCATGAGGCTATCCTTCCTGTAAGTAGAGGAGTCTCCATGGGGATGGCAAGGGCCAAACGTAAGGCCGCACAATTTCTTGCGGAACCTTATTTTCTTCCTTAATGGTTCTTTTCAGGGGCCTGCCGAGGGCAATTCCCCAACAGACAATACCCCAGGTAGTTTTAAGGCCGAATTACCTAAAAGCGGGAGTACAAGAAGCTTCACTGTCGGCGAGCCGCCTTGCAGTCACCAATCCATCCACAGCCCGGGCTTTGCCACACAGACTGGGTAGCTCGGCTTCCAGCACTCAATCCCACGAACCATGAGATCATGACCTGAACTGAAATCAAGAGTTGGGGGGCGCCTGGGTGGCTCAGTCGGTTGGGCGTCCAACTTCGGCTCAGGCCATGATCTCACGGTTTGTGAGTTCGAGCCCCGCGTCGGGCTCTGTGCTGATGGCTCAGAGCCTGGAGACTGCTTCACATTCTGTGTCTCCCTCTCTCTCTCTCTGCCCCTTCCCTGATCATGCTGTGTCTCTCTCTGTCTCAAAAAAAAATAAACATTAAAAAAATTTAAAAAAAAGAGTTGGATGCTTAACCAACTGAGCCACCCAGGTGCCCCAAAAGCTTTGTATTCTAACAGATGTGAAAGGCCTGTTACGGAGTAGGCCCCTGATATGTGATAGCTACATTAGTTACGGTTTCATTTGAAAGTGGCAGAAACCTAGTTCATACCAAATTGAGCAAATCAGGACAAATGCAACAGCAGGCATAGCTTCAGGCACAGCTGCATTCAGAGGCTCAAACACATCACCAGGAGCCAGTCCCTCTGTCCCTGTCCACCAGGCTTTTCACCATATTGGCTTCATTCTCTGGTACATTGTCACCAAACAGGAGCAATGATGGATACCATGGCTCCAACTAACATCCTACTATTGTAACAACCTGGTGGGTAAAGCCTGTCACAAAAGTTCTAGCCACATTTCAAACCACATTTTTGAAAAACATGGCAACATGGCCCCAAATAAATTATTAATGAGACTCTTAAATACAGAGAACAAACTGAGGGTTGATGGGAGTGGGAGGCTGGGGAGGATGGAGAAAATGAGTGATGGGTATTGAGGAGGGCACTTGTTGGGAGGAGCACTGGTATTGTATGTAAGTGATGAATCATGGGAATCTACTCCTGAAGCCAAGACTACACCATATACACTCTATGTTAGCTAACTTGACAGTAAGTTATTAATGTTTATTTATTTTTGAGAGAGAGAGAGAGAATGAGTAGCGGAGGGGCAAAGGACAGAGGGAGATACAGAATCTGAAGCAGGCTCCAGGCTCTGAGCTGTCAGCACAGAGCCTGATGTGGGGCTTGAACTCACCAACCATGAGATCACGACCTGAGCCAAAGTCAGACACTTAACCTACTGAGCCACCCAGATGCCCCTTGACAGTAAATTATTTTTAAAAAGTTTTTTTAAAGTTTTTACAAAAATGTTTATTATTTTTGAGAGAGAGAGAGAGAGCGCGCGCGCGCAAGTGGGGGAGGGGCAGAGAGAGAGGAGACAGAGGATCCAAAGTGACCTCCACACTGACAGCAGCCAGCCCAGTGTGGGGCCAAACTCATGAACGGTGAGATCATGACTTGAGCTGATGTCAGACACTTAACCGACTGAGCCACCCAGGAGCCCTAGACAATAAATTATTAAAAAAAAAATCTGAACGTCATTTTCCTTTTCTGTAAATTGAAGGTATTAATAACAATACCTATTTCACAGATAACTGTAAGAAAAGTTTGCTTGATGTATCTAAAGGTAACTTGCATAGGATTTGGCTGAAAGTACACACTTAACTATTTACTCATCATTAATTTGTTTTCAGATGTGAGTGACTTAATCATAACCACTGCCTTAGAGACCAGAAATCAACAACTCTTATCAGTGCTTAAAATTAGCACTTTGTCATATATTATCCTGACCTGTGATTATTTCTTGAGAACAATTTCTTCAGTTATACTGCAAAGTCTTCCTTGTGAAGTAAAGTAGATGAGTTTGGAATCTGAAAAGACAGTGTTCAAATCCTGCTCTGCCACTGAATTTTGTGGGGCATTATACAACTGAGCTACCTTCCATGATGTTCAATTTGGTGACTTGTAAAGTGTAGATAGTGATACCTACCTCACTGGGGTTGCAGGAAGGATGAGATGGGATGGTACCGTTTCCTTAGCGCCATGATGGGTTCCATATGTAGTAGCTAGCAGCCTATGATGGTGTCCACCACATAGCGACTATTGAGTTAACGCATACTTGGGTTTAGACACACATTCTAGACCCCCAGGTTTGGTGGCCTGTGCCTGAACTCTTGGGGCAGCTCTGCTTCCACAGGTATTTCTGCAAACTTCTTCTTCTTTTTTTTTTAAGCTTATTTATTTACTTCGAGAGAGAGAGAGAGAGAGAAAGAGAGAGAGAGAGTGAGTGCAAGTGGGGAAGGGGCAGAGAGAGGGAGGGAGAGAGAAAATCCCAAGCAGGCTCCATGCTGTCAGCATGGAGACTGATCCAGGGCATGAACTCACAAATGTGAGATCATGACCTGAGCCGAAATCAAGAGTCAGATACTTAACTCACTGAGCCACCCAGGCACCCCTCCTCAAACTCAGTCTTAAGAATTTCCTTAGACACTTTGTTCTGAATAGTCAGGGTTTCAAGATACTTCTGTGGTTTAATAACTATCCAAAAAGATGTAATATTACTCTAGCTTTTCTTAAACTAAATTCTGTCCCACACTAATAATTGCCCTTCTCTGTCATTTCCCTCATATATTGCACATAATTATCTTTTTTTCTCAAGTAAGACTGTTTCCAAAGGGGCTCTGGGGTAGACAGGGGTAGGGGACTTGTGCACCTGACTTCTCTTAAGCTTTTGGTTTAGGAGAAAGCATGAAAGGGTAGCTCTGAAAAGGAGAAGAAAGTGATAAGGTGACACATTTAACGCAACATGCACTTGTGTGTGGAAGGGGCTGGTGTCCCCAGGTGGAAAAGCAGCACATTTTGGCATCAGCTGGTGGTATTGCCATCCTCTCCTCCATTCACTACATTTCTCTTTTTGTCAACTTTGTTTGACTCAAAAAATATTCATTGAGCTTGTGTTATATACCAGGCTGTGTGCTGGCTGTGGGGCAAGGCCCACACTCTGCCCCGAAAAGACATAGTATTCTTGGAGAGGTGACTGGCTGTGGACAGAAGGGGATTCCAGTGGGAGGGGCCCGGAGTGAAAATGGGCGTGGTTGGTGGTCAGTGAACACAGCTGTAGTCTGACTGGAGTCCATGGACATGCAGAAAAGGGCGCATGACAGAATAGGTTGGACG
This sequence comes from Lynx canadensis, assembly GCF_007474595.2. NCBI lineage: Eukaryota > Metazoa > Chordata > Mammalia > Carnivora > Felidae > Lynx > Lynx canadensis. The sequence continues at coordinate 123,469,082 of NC_044306.2, forward strand.
GTGGGATGGGACCATATCACATGTTAAGGAGTTGGGACTTTCATAGCACAGATCCCACCAGAAGGGTATCAAAAACCATCTATTGCCGTCCTGCACCATCCTGGCCATTTCAAGAGTGAAGCTGAGCAAAGAGGCCAAAAAGACACTGCAATAGCTCTTCAATGGCATCTTCGAGGGCACCGAGTTCACCATCTGCTGGGCTTCCTCCCTCTTGTGATTTACTTGGACTTTAAGAGAAATACAGATCCTGAAATGCCCGAACCAATTGTTTTGAGCCCACTTTGGGGATAAAGGACCATTTGAGCATCTGGATTTGAAAACAATGAATAGGAGCAACATGGAAAGTGTATGCTCCATCAATCTGATGTTCACGGCTTGGATGGCACAGGGATCTTTGCAGCAGCATCCGTGACAGAATGGAACCTCTACTGACTTATTTATGATAGACTTTATCAAAACAAATATTTTTAACAATGAAAAGACAAAATAAAAAAAAACTACCCAGCTTCCTTGTCTTTAGGATAATCAGGAATTGTCTCCGTTTTAGTAGTGAAGACACTAAGGTTCAGAGATGTTAAATGACTTTTCCAAGGTCACACAGCTCCCATGGGCATGAAGTAGCTTCCATAACCATATCTTTAATAAGGCTCTGTTCTAAAAGGGAGCGTCAATGTGAGTTACAATGAGATTTTCATTACCCAGTTGACCAATAAACTTCATAAATAATGACAACTATAAATATTTTAGTATTTCTTCTAATATATTTGCACTCAGCTCAGGGAAAAATAATCTAAACAGAAACACTATTTAGATTTCATTCATTCATAAACACCTGAGCACAGGGCTAGAATTCTTCAATGAAGAATAAACAGTAGGTTATTTCTCTTCTACTTGTATGCACACTAATAATAGAGTCTTAAAATGAGTTCTGTGGTCCATCAAGGTAATAAAACCTATCTATTTTGACATTGAGCTGCCCATTATCCAATACAGAGAAATTTTTTTATTAAGACAATCTTTAAAGCAGTTTTAGGTTCCTAGAAAAATTAAGGGGAAGGTACAGAGATTTCCCATGTACCCCCTGCCCCCACACATACATAACCTCCTGTTATCAACATCCCCACCAGAAGGGCACATTTGTTACAGTTGATGAGGCTACAATGACACATCATTATCATCCAAAGTCCACAGTTTACATTAGGGTTCACTCTTGGGGTTGTATATTCTACAGGTTTGGACAAATGTCCGATGACATGTATCCATCACTACGGTATCGCACAGAGTAATTTCACTGCCCTCAAAATCCTTTATGCTTCACCTATTCATTCCTCTCCACTCTGAATGCCTGGTAACCAAAGATATTTTTACTGTTCCCATAGTTTTGCTTTTTCCAGAATGTCATACAGTGGGAATGATATAGTATATAGCTGTAATATGATTTATAATAAGAAACATATATCTGGTCCTGCTCCAGTTTCTGGAATTTCCTAAGTGATGAGAGCAACAAAGGTGTCTCTTGTCATGTTACTGAGGTGACTTTTGGACCCCCACCTGAGGATGGGGGCTGCCTGCCAGGAGAACCAGTCCTGTGATTAGAGAGTTGGAACTTTCAGTCCCACTTCCTGCAGGAGGGGGCAAGGGGATCTGGAAATGGAATTCAATCTCCAACAGCCAATGATTTAGTCAATTGTGTGTAAGTAATGAAGCCTTCATAAAAACCAAAAGGATGGGGTTTGGAGAGCTTCCAGATTGGTGAACAAGTGGAGATGCTGGAAGAGTGGCAAATTCTGAGGGCATGAAGGCTTGAAGCCCCCTTTACCCACACATAGCCCTGTGCACCTTTTTCTGTCTAGATATTCCTAGGTTACATCCTTTTATAATAAACCAGTGATCTAGTAAGTAAAGTGTTTCTCTGAGTTCTGCGAGTTGCTCTCGCAAATTACCAGACGCAAGAAACGTAGTGTTGGAACCTCTAATCCAGCCAGTTGGCCAAAAGCACAGGGGACAACCTAGACTTCCAACTGGCATCTGAAGTGGGTGTGTGGTGGGAGGGCAGCCTTGTAGGACTGAACCTTTAACCTGTGGCATCCAATGCTCTCTTTAGATAGATAGCGTCAGAATTGAGTTGAATTGTAAGACACCCAGATGGTATTGGGGAATTGCTTGTCGGTGTGGGGAGCACCCCCCACCTCACATTGGAATTAGTATCAGAACCTGGAGTAGTCTTTTCAGATTGGCTTCTTTCCCTTAGTAATATGCACTTACATTTTCTCCATGTCTTTTCATGGATTGATAGCTCATTTCTTATTGGCACTGAATAATATTCCATTGTCTGGATGTACCAGAGTATATGTATCCATTTACCTACTGAAGGACATCTTGGTTGCTTCCAAGTTTTGGCAATTATGAAGAAAGTGGCTATAAACATCTGTGTGCAGGTTTCTGTGTGGACGTAGTTTTCAACTCCTTTGAGTGAACACCATGGACCATGACTGCTGGATCACGTGGTAAGAGCATGTTTAGTTGTGTAAGAAACTGCCAGCTGTCTTCCAAAGTGACATTGCTATTTTGCATCCCCATTAGCCACGAATCAGTTTTTGTTGCTCCATATTCTTGCCTGTATTTGGTGTCATCAGTGTTCCAGATTTTGACCATTCTAGCAGGTGTGCAAAGCAAGTTTTAATATAAGTTTTAATATAAAACCAAATTATTTTAATTTTTTTAACGTTTATTTATTATTGAGAGACAGAGCATGAGCATGGGAGGGGCAGAGAGAGGAGGAGACACAGAATCTGAAGCAGGCTCCAGGCTCTGAGCTGTCAGTACAGAGCCCAATGTGGGGCTTGAACCCACAAACCATGAGATCATGACCTGAGCCGAAGTCAGATGCTTAACCAACTGAGCCAGCCAGGTGCCCCCCCCCCAAATTATTTTATATATCTATATCTCTGATGGTTTAGTGACAAAAAGATATACTTAGGAATCTGAATAATAAGAATCCCAGTTTCACCACTTCCTAGCCACATGGTTGTGGGCAAATTATCTAACCTCTCCATTTCTTCTTATATAAACAGGTCATGTTAATGGCATTCTTACAGCATTTTGAGAATACTATATAAAACAACATATGTGGGGGGCGCCTGGGTGGCTCAGTCTATTAAGCATCTGACTCTTGGTATTGGCTCAGGGCATGATCTTGCAGTCATGAGATCGAGCCCCTTGTTGGGCTCCATGCTGAATGTGGAGCCTGCTTGGGATTCTCTCTCTCCCTCTCTCCCTGCCCCTCCCCTACTTGTGTTCACTCACTCTTTCTCTCTCTCTCTCTCTCTCTCTCTCAAAATAAGTAAATAAACATTTAAAAAAACATATGAAAAGCACTCAGCAGTGTGCGGTCACATAGCAAGCACTTAATGAGTACATGGTTTCTTCTCCTCCCCCTGTAAAACATGAGGTTCAGATGACCTCTTTTTATTATAGTAGCACTTCTCTATCTCTATTACCTCCCCATTGCAGTCAATGACTAACATGACTAGCCTTGACCTTCTTATTTTTCAGGATATATTTTTATCTTTTTTTACAGAATAATGGTGAACTTAATCTAAACCACTTGTCTTTTGTTTTACTAGTAGCTACAGAGCACATAAGCTATAACTTAAAGCAAGATAGAACCTAATATTAGATACTTATAGGTAGTATTCTTTTAAAATAATTAATGATCAGATCTTCCAATTTGATGGAAATTTCTAGATTATTAAAAAAAATCTGTCATGTAAACAGAAATTGTCCTGACAATTTATAGATTCCCACTTAGATCACCTATCCTGCAACATGCTAGAACTCAGATTTTTAGGTTTCTATTTCTGACTATGGTGTTCTTCAAAGGGAAATTATTAAATTGTTTCACATAAGGAACATACTACATACATAAGTTAATCTCACATGCAGAGTGCTTTCCATACAAGAACCACAAGAAATCTACCAGAAAAGATGACAAAAACTTTCATAATTATAACAGACCATCGGAACAAGAAACATTGGTGGCACAGAAAGGGGAGAAAAAGAAGGAAGTAGAACTTAGAGAATTGGTTCAAACCTCAGCCAAAGGAATTAGGAAGCTGGAAACATGATGGTACGAGCAAGATTTGCCTTTGTTTATTTCTCAAGTAAAGGAAAGGAAACCATGAGCAGTGGAAAAATTCCTTCCACCTCCCCAAAGGGAAGCAGAAGGGGCCTAGGAAACCTGTGACCTGCTTTGAAAATAAGAAACTGAAATGCTTACAGCCAGTTTTACAGCCAGCAAAATGCAGGCTCTTTCTAAATGTAGCTAATGATGGGCACATCAAACTAGGATGACTTAATTTTAATTCTAAGACACACACATCAAAGGCTTGGTTTTCCTCATCTTGCTTTTCTGTTACTTCCATAAATGATGTAAATAGTACACTTTCATCTTTGAGAAGAATAACGGGAGTGGTTTGTTTTTTAACTCTTCTGTTTGTGTTGATACACTTGACCAGGAAGAAATCTGCCAAATGTATAATAATTTGCAAACAATTCCACATGCACCTTGAGGCTGCAAATTCTTTGAGGATAAAGGCCATTCTAAGTGCTATTTTCAGATCCTTCAGTGTCTTGCTTGTGCACATGGGGAGGTATCCCTGGAAGCTGGCATTCAAAGGAGAATTAGGGAGGGATTCCCTAGAGGCCTGGGGGGCAGTCCTCACCCTGATGGTCACAGACGCTTGTGTCCACCAAGTGAAGCAGGCGAACTAAGAGGAGGAGGCCTCTCCCTCATGTGTGTGCTTCACATGCAAATTGCAGACAGAAGGTGGTAACTAATTCTTCAAGGAAATCCTTTTATGAATGTTGGCATCCTTGGTATAGCAATATCCTATATGCATTAAGCTATAAACTGGTTTCTGTTGATTTTTTTTTTTTTTTTTTGTCTTGGTCCAACATGTGGCTAGCTGTGGATCCTGGGACCACCATGGTGGCAGGTTGATGCATCCTGTCTTTCTCACCCCTCAAAAGATCCACTTTTGGGCCCTTTACTCTCCTTCTACCGCTCCTCTTCTTCTTTTCCTTTCCCCTTTCCCACCTCCTCCTGCTCCTTTATCTAATTAAGCATTACCATTCACTGTTTTTCACCTAAGACCCATCTTCGTAATTGTACATTGTCATAATACTTGGACTTCAGGGTGGTGTCAACAGATCAATAGATCAATGTAAATTGAAAACAACTGGGAGAGGGGCACCTGGGTGGCTCAGTAGGCTGTGCATCAGACTTCAAATCAGGTCATGATCTCATTGTTCGTGAGTTTGAGCCTCGCGTTGGGCTCTGTGCTGACAGCTCAGAGCCTGGAGCCTGCTTCTGATTCCGTGTCTCCTTCTTTCTCTGTCCCTCCCCTACTTGTGTTCTGTCTCTCTCTCAAAAATAAATAAACATTAAAAAAATTGGGAGGATTTAGTCATTTAATATGGTTTTATAACCACCTCTGGTAGCAAAAAGAACAAATTATGCCATAATACTACTCTTTAGCATTTTTTGAGCACCTAGTATGTGCCAGAGAGGCAATGTGATAAGAATCCTGTCTATATTATTTTATACAGTTCTCACAACAACCTGATGAAGAAGGTACAATTATTCCCATATCACAAATGGGAAAACTATAACAGAAAGATAGGTGAAGTCACTTGCCCATTGTTGCACAGCTAGTAAGTGATGAACCCAAGAATTTTGATTTTTGAACTTAGACTCTTGGTTGCTATCCTATTCTGCATTATATCCTTGAGGGGGGCGGAAAAAGCACCATTCCTGTTTTATTCCCCTGAAGTTTCAGTACTTTGTGTTTAATTTTTCAAAGTACCATCTTGTGAACTTCTGGGAGTCTGTAAAATTGTCTCAAAGTCTTTTAGTTATGAAAAATCTTTGTTTGAGGATGCAAGTCTGTGGATCTTTTTAATAATTTTCTTTGACTTAGCTTTTCTTTTATTTAGCTAAACATTTATAATTTAGTACTCTGCTTCAATGTCCAAATGTCCCATAAACTATGATGATCATTAGGACAAAAGCAGGAAGAAAACTCATGATCTTAAAATTTTTTCTTTGTAACATGATGAATCAGACTTACAAAGTTCATAGCACAAAGCTCCTGATGAATGCTAATTCTGTGGGAGCTGTGCAAAGCACCCTCTTTTTAAAACAAAACATTCTTTAGATGTTCTGTTTGTGGTAGATTTTCCGGATTTAAACTAATGTTCTCCTTCCTTACTGATGCCTGAGTAGAAGCTTTATTAGATCATACATTCCATGACAATCTCATATTTATCACCGGGAGACCTTAAGCAAGTCATTTAATTCTTTGAGTCTGAGTGCCTTCACTTGTAGAATGAGGTGTGGTATAATGAAGTTTCCAGTGACTACTCCCTCTCCTTACCAAGGCAGTAATGGCATCCTGCCTTTGTTAACTCTATCCTCACTGACTGATAAAGAAGATACAGATTTTAGTAAACTCTAAAGTTCCTTCTAATTCTAAAGTAAGTGTTATCCCTTTATGATATATCCTAGAAAGTTTTCTCATCTGGGAAAAGAGATTGTCTCTTTTATAATGCTTAGTTAATAGAACATACTCTGACAGGAGCCAGCACATCTAAATAAAAAAAAAATACTGGACTGGGAGCCAGGAGATCAGGAGTATTACCAAACAGATATACAATTCTTTCTTTCTTTCTTCTCTTCCTTCCTTTCTTCCTTCTTTCCTTTCTCTTTCTTTTCTTTCTTTCTTTCTTTCTTTCTTTCTTTCGTGCCTTCTGTCTCTTTCTTTCTTGACTTCTTTCTTTCTTTCTGTTTCTTTCTTTCTTTCTTTCTTTCTTTCTTTCTTTCAATTGTAGTAAAATACACATAACAAAATTTTACCATCTTAACTCTTTTTAAGTGTACTAATGATCAGTGACATTAAGTACTTTCACATTGTTGTGCAGCCATTACCACCATCTGTTCACAGAACTCTTTTCATCTTGCGAAACTGAAATTCTGTGGCCATGAAATAATAACTCCCTATTGTTGCCCCCAATTACAGCTGCTGGGAACAACTGTCTTACTTTCTGTCTCTTTGAATATAACTATACTAGGTACCTCATATAAATGGAATCACAGTATCTGTCTTTCTGACGGTTTTATTTTACTTAGCATAACGTCCTCAAAATTCATCTGTGTTGCAGCATGTTTCAGAATTCTTTCCTTTTTAAGGCCAAATAATATTCCATTGTATATATATATGCATGTGTGTGTGTGTGTGTGTGTGTGTGTGTACACACACACACACATTTTGTTTACCCATTCATCTATGGACACTTAGTTTGCTTCTCCTTTTTGGCTATTCCAAATAATGATGCTATGAATATGGGTGTCCAAATATCTCTTTAAGTCTTCTGCTTTCAATTTTTTTGGACATATACCCAGAAGTTAAATTGCTGGATCATATGGTAATTCTATTTATAATTTTTTGAAGAACTGTCATATTGTTTTCAATGGCAGCTGTACCATTTTGCTTTCCTACCACCCAGCATACACAAGGGCTCCAATTTCTCCACATCCTCATAATCACTTGTTATTTTTATCTATGTGGGTTTTTTAAAAAAAATAACAGCCATTCTATAGGTATATAACTGTGAATTAATATACATTTAGTGCCTATTCAACCATTCACTGTCTTAGGTGCTGGAATTACAACAAACAGACCTCTGTTTGTTGCTACTCTAATGAAGCTGATAATTCGAGGGGAAAGAGCAGACAGAAATAAGCACATAAAATAAAATACTTGCTAATCATGATAAATGTTATGAAGGAAACAAGGGCATGAGGCAGATAATAATGAGGACCTACTTCAAAAACCTTTTATGAAGAAGTAACATTTAAATGAGATGTGTAGGTTATAGCTAAGTGGAAGGGAAGAATATAGAAAAGAGCAAACCAGACAGGGGCAAAGCATGTACTAAGGCCTTGAGTCTAGAAAGCCCTTGGGTGTTCAAGTTGTGAAGGGCACACAGTGTGATGGGAACAGTGTAGCAGGAGGACACGAAGATGGAAAAAGGCAGGGGCCTTGTTGTTCCGGTCCGTATAAGCAATTTTTCAGATCTGGGATTTTATTCAATTTCAGTAGGAGACCATTGAAGTTTAATGTCGGAGAATCACGTGCTCTGAACTTTGGATTAAACACTGACTTCTAAGTCTCTGGTTACTGGGTGTAACCTAGGCAAGAGCCTTTGCAGCTTCAGGGCTGTGAATAAGATGTTCTTGGGCTCCTGGAAGTCATTTGCACAGTGGTTGAGAACTCACATCCTGGGGTGAAACATACTTGGATTCAAATCCCAGTTCTACCACCTACTAACAGTGTGAGTTTGAACAGGTTGCTGAAGCCCTCAGAGCCTCAGTTTCTTCATTAGGAAAATGAGAATAATGGTACTTTTCTCATAAAATTGTTTAAGGATAAAATGAGAAAATGTATATGAATCCCTTACCACAGTGCCTAGTAAACATTAGCTATTATAATTATTATCATCTTATATTCATTCATCGACCAAGCTTTAATGAAAGCCTGTTATGTCCCTGGCTCTGTGCGAGGTAAGAGGGGTGAAAAGACGAAACCACTGTCCTGGTTTTCCAGGAACAGCAACAGCTTGAATTACAACAGTGCTAAGTGCAGCAGAAGATGTATTACACATGTACAAAGGTGCACTCAACAAAGACTGGGGATGAGGAGTTAGAGAAGCTACCCAAAGCAAACGATAAATGAGTCAAGTATTAAACGATGAGTTGAGGCGGGGTGGAGGGCATCTAGACAAGAGGACCACATGAGTAAAAGCATGGAGACAAGAAGCAGCAGAGACTGCAAGAGGAAAACAAGTTGCAGTTAGGGGGGGTACTGCTTAATGAGTGTTGGGATAGCGGCTGAGGAAAGCTAGACAGGGACTGGATCATACAGAATCTTGTATAACAGGCTAAGGAACTTGGGATATGTCTTGTAGGCAATGGTGAACCATTGGGAGATTTCTAGAGTGGAATGCCCTGTCCAGATTTGAGTTTTAGATAGTTCATTTGTTGCACCTACAAAATATGGATGTAGTTGAGAAAAAGAATGAAGGAAGGAGGACAGGTAGCAGGCAATTGCAATACCAGGCAAGAAAGAGACAGTGTGAGTCTGAATTAGGACATTGAACATAAAGATGGAGGAGATGAGGCAGATATAATAATTATATTTTAGAGGCTAAACTGGGAGAACATGATGAGTTATTGGACGTAGAAGTGGTAAGGGATGGAGATGAGTCCAGGATGACTAAAAGCTACTAACTTGGGTGCTTAGGTGGATGGCAGGCACAGAAACTGGAGGAGAACTTGCATTGGATACCATGGTGCACAGCCTTCAAGACAGAAACCATCATTCCCCCAGCCTCCAGAATTAATGGCAGGCTTCCAGCTGAGTCCTCTCTGGCTCAAAGGAGCTACTTTGCTTAAGGTTACATCCCCTTGCCAAGGCAGCCCACATTCAATGATTGGTTGATTTAAGGACACAAAAGCTAAGCTCCTTTTTCTCAATTCAGGGCAACTCTGAAGGGCCATTCTAACCCCAGATCTCTTTGAAGATCAGCTAAAGCCTCTGTTGTGTCTGCATCACACTTCAACTTCTCCTTGTGTCTTATCCTGCACCGCCCCCCCCCGCCCGGCTTCCAGGTGCTGTTCCCTAGAGGTCTCCCCAGTAAATTTCCTGCACACAGATATCTGTTTCAGAGACCTTTGACAGAAGGACGATATTCAGTTTTAGATGTGTGGAGCTTGGTATGTCTGTAAGACCTCCAGGTAGAGAGATCTAGCAGGTTTTTGGACAGCTAAACCTAAAGCTCCAGACACCGCTGTGACCCAGAAATAAAGATTTACGAGTCATAGGTACATGTAGGTGATATAATCCCTTAGGTGGAATTTCCAAATTAAAAAAAAAAAAAGTCTAAAAACCAAGTCTTTCAGAAAGTCTTTTGGTGGCAACACCTGACCTGACCTGAGCTCTCTGACACTAAAACCTGATGTGAACATACATGAGAACTATTCATAATGCCTTGAAAAATCCTACTTATTGTGAATAGTTCTGTGTTTTGCTCTAGAGATATTCATATGCTTGATTGCAAGGTACCATCTCAGACTCTACTGGGACCAGTGTATAATTTTCAGCATATGCTCCTTATTACCTTCCCCAAACCTGAACAATTCTGGATTCTGAAGCCATTTGGCCTTAAGGATTTCAGATAAGGGATTCTAATTGAGAGCATGAAAGAGGATAAGATCATCTAGTAAAAAAAGTGTACGCTAAAAGTGAGCAACAGGTAGCCAAGGGAAGAGTGGCCAAGAAAAAAGAGAGAAGTAATGTTCATAAGGTGTGGTTAATCAGGAGAGTGCAGAATCATGGACCAAGGTGGGCAAAGAGCTTTAAGAAAGAGGAGAGCTATTGGTGGACTCCATTGCAGCAGGCATCTAAGAGCCAAGAGCTATAACTCACCCTCTAGAGTTGGCAGTTGGTGGTTGACATGACAAGCACAGTTTCAGGAGAGTGGCAGGGGCAGAAGCTGAAATGCAGTGGATTGTAGAATGAATGGGAAATGAGGACAAAAAGTATACATCTGCCGGAGGGACAAAGGCATGTTAATTTAGCCCAAAGAAAGAATTGGGTGTGTTTGTAGGAAGGGTGGGAGGAGTGGAGAGTAAGCAAGCAGTTGAGAGGAAATGAGATAAGATGGAGGAGAAGGCAGGAGGATCTCAGGTGGGGTTGAGACAAGGTGGAGAAGGGGAGGATGGGAATTTGCCTAGAATTCAGGGAGGGACTCCTTACCTTCTTAGGTTGGAAGAAAAGGAAGAAAGGGATCGATGTAGGAAATGGGTGGGTGGGAAATCATGGAGTTGAGGTTTGTCATCTCTGATGACTTCCATTTGTCATTGAAACAGACTAGATCATCTCCTGGAAGTAAAGGGCTGCAAGTTGAAAGGGATCTTGAGGTAAGAGGTGAAAGTTTGGTGTAGGGTGGGAGTCAACCAAAAAGATCAAAAAGATGAGTAACTGGTGGTCTAAAGTTAGAGGACATGTGCTGGCATTCATTGACACAGGGGTGTGATTCCCACCCCCACCCAGCCTTCAGCTTTGTGCTGAAGATAATGTTAACTGAACAGCAAAATATCTATGTAACATTAGAAGTTGCCACAAAGGAAAAATACCTATGCTGTAGGAGATACCTTCCTCAGAACCCTGTGGCATTCCATCTCTGTACACTTCTCCTTTCCTGAAAAGGCTGCTTGCTGTGATCACATGACACTCTCTGCCTGAGGCTTTCCTCTGACCAGGGAGCACACTAGAAGTCAGTGCTGGGGGAATGCCTGTCACTTCTTAGGGGAATTCTTGCTCACTCCCCAAACTCCCAACCCAACCAATTACTGACGGGAAGTGGATGGTTAAATACTTCAGCTTTCTCAGCCTTCCTTGGGGACAGTTTTGAGATGTTTTCTATACTGTGTCCAAGAGTTTTCCAGCAGAACTCCACTCCCTTGCTACACAATGCCAGTTGGATTATTTACATACAATCTATTGACTTCCTTCCTGTGGTGATCTTTAAAAGACCCCGAATTCTTTGGCATTCCTCTCATTAAGTGGTGGGTCTACGTCCCCTCCCCTTGAGGGCGTGGGACAGCCTTGACTAAAAGAGTATAGAAGCATTGACACTCTATGATTTCTAAGTCTAGAAAATGAAAGGCCAGCTTCTGTCTGGGTCTCTTGGACTCTCACTCTTGGGGAAACCAGATACCAGGTAAGAAGTCTGAATACACTGAGGCACCTGTGCCAGAGCACCCACAGGCAGATGCTCTGATGGACTGCCCTGGTTGAGCTCCTGGCAGACCCTTAGGATCAATTTCCAGCCATGGGAATGGGCCATCTGGAACATCCCAGACCAGCAAAGCCTTCAGATGACTGCAGACTCAGAGCACAAGTCACAGCCAAGCCCTTCCCCAATTCCTGATGCACAAAATTACATGCAAAATGGTATATAGTACTATATACCATTAAGGAGTAACTTGTTACACAGTAACTGGAATATTTTCCTTCCCTGTGTCTCTTCCCCACTTGCTTACTGGTATTTCCTGGGGTCACATTAAAAATAAAGTATGTGCTCTTGAATCTATATTTCAGAATGTGTTCCTGGAGCACTCAGACCAAGAAAAACCACATTGCAAAAGTAATAATTATAATAGATCCACAACCATGAAGAGAGCAACAGGGATAAAAAGAAGAAATATATGAAAATTCAATTTCTAAGGTTAATTTCTAAGGAGGAAGATCAAGGTTGATTTTTATTAAAAAAAATTTTTTTAAATGTCTATTTATTTTTGACAGAGAGAGAGAGACAGAGCATGAGCGGGGGAGGGGCAGAGAGAGAGGGAGACACAGAATCCAAAGCAGGCTCCAGGCTCTGAGCTGTCAACACAGAGCCCAACGCGGGGCTCAAACTCACAGACTGCGAAATCATGACCTGAGCCAAAGTTGGATGCTCAACCGACTGAGCCACCCAGGCGCCCCAGATTTTTATTTTTAATATTCTTTGTATATATTCTCCAAAAGTTATAAAATATGTATGTATTTCTTTTATCAGAAAAAACATACAAAAAATGGGAAAATGAGGAATGTATTATTACATTTTTCTATGAAAATTAAAATGTAACAGTTTTTATAGCTGAAGTAAAATCATATTCTGAAGTGTTTATGGTATAACTCCTCCTTCTAGCTTAATGGGCCGACTCACCTGCCCTGGACACAGTGATTCTAGAATCATATTCCCAGCCGATTGGACCAGGGCACCATATCTGACTGCCCAAAACTAGTCCATAATCTAGCCAAAATTCAGCCATCTCTTCCCTAGAATTTGACTAGGAAATGCAGTGTGTATGGTGGCATGGCCATGAATATTAGACATGTGAGACCCCATAGTGTCAGAAGCAGAGCTGGCCCGCTGTGGGCTAATGCCACATACAAGTTGAAGTTATGTGGGGGAGCAGAAGCCATGAAAAATGGAGGATGCTGGTGTGCCATGTGGAGAATGGGTCGAATGCAAAGAGAGAAACAATGCTGAAAACCTCTCTGCATCTTTCTCTGTGTGTGCATACACACGTGTGTAGGGAGAGAGACAGAAAGACGACTTTCCAGTCCCATGAGATTTGGCAATACTTCCTGCATTACATTTCTTTGGGATTCTCTTATGTGTCTTCAATGTCTTCTCTAACTTGACCTTGTTTGTGTGGTTTCTGTTCTTTGTAAACAGTAGAATCTGATCTGAACAAGTTCATTTCCCAAGACCAAAGAGCTAAAATAATACTAATGCCAATATGTCTTAGTTTGGGCTGCTTTAACACAAATAGCACAGGCTGGCGGCTTAAACAAAAAACATGTGTTTCTCACAGTTCTAGAGGCTGAGAAGTCCAAGCTCAAGGTGCTAGCAAATTTAGTTGCCTGGTGAGTGCCTATTTCCTGGTTCATAGCAGTCTTCTCTTTATGTCTTCACATGGTGGAAGGAACAAGAGAGCTCTCTGGGGTCTCTTTTTAGGAGCACGCTAATCCCATTCATAAGGGCTCCACCTTCATGGCCCAATCATTGCCCGAAGGTCCCAGCTCCTAATACCATCACATTGAGGGTTAGGATTTCAACATATGATTTTGGGGAGGGGACACAAACATCCAGTCCATAACAAATATTAACACTAATTACTTAATAAGAAAGTATTATTCATATTCCCACTTCACATTTGAGGTGGCTGAGACAAGCAAAGCCCATGGTCCCATGATGGACAAATGCAGAGCAGGATTCCTGAGTGGGCACTCCAGAGCCCAATCCCTTAACCCCTGTGCCAGTCCATCCTGCATTTCTGCAATTCTGCACACTCTAGGTTGGGGCCTGAGGCTGTGGCTCTTTGTTGATGAAGGATAATATGTGGAAGAGGTAAAATACCAATCAAGGCTCCCCAAACTGTTCAGTGGGCTGGAGGCTGCCTTAGGATACTAACATGTGTATAGTGCACCACCTGTATGATGATGGGCACATTGCTCTCCATCCCCACACTTACCCTCCTCAGTGTGTATTCATTTTCTACCCGTGATTTGACTGCCAAACACAAGATTGCTCAAGAGTATTGAGAAGAGGGAACTACACATTGTAAAATACCAAAGATGAGAGAAAGGTAATAAGCGCTAAGGGTGGGACGCAGCTATGGTGGCACCTCGAGGTGAAGCCTCAGGCGGTCTCAGGTGAGCTGAAAGCCCCAGTTTAAGAGGGGCAGGAAGCAGGAACCAGTGCTTTCACCAATATTCTCTCATTTCTCCCTTGCCGTAACCTGTGAAGTGAATACCATTAAACTTATTTTAGAGATGGAGAAAATGAGGCTCAGAGAAGGTGAGTGATTTGGCAAAGGACACACAGTAATGGCAGAGCTGAGATCTAAATCCCATGCAGTTTCCATTTCTTGATACTGTCTCTTCAGTCTGGTCTACTCTAAATTTTTTCTTTAAAGTTGTTTGTTGTTGTTTATTTATTTTTGAGAGAAAGAGAGGGAGAGAAAATCCCAAGCAGGCTTTGAGCTGTCAGCGCAGAACTGATGTGGGGCTTGAACTCAAACCGCGAGATCATGACCTGAGCTGAAACCAACAATCAGATGCTCAACCAGCTGAGCCACCCAGTCCCCCCATGGTCCACTCTAAATTTGATTGTACTTTACTTCTTAACTCTCAGATTAACAGCATATTTGCTAAGGTAGCAAATCTGACCCTAACAGTACTAAAACTTATTAAAACTTAGGTAGTTTGTTTTCAGTATGAACCTCAAATTGTGATGTACAGTGACCAAGTGTCTCACTCATGAACATAATCATGAACATAAAAGTCTAACATGATCAGTTTCTTACATAGAAACATGTTTTCTGAACTGAGCCGCTACAAATTTTTTAATTTGTAGATTGAGAGCCAAGGCTACCTGAATCAGTTGTCAGCGGGGCTTCCATACCCATTACTAGCCTCACAGACACACCCAAGAAGAAAGGACATAATAGGCAAAGAGGTCGATCAACTCATCTCCAATAGTAACAATTTCATAACTCATTATAATAGTTCAGCTTTTTTAAGGGTATCCATAATACTTCCTCTGGTTGCTAATTTTTTTTTTTTTTTGGCAAGGAACAGAAACAGAATTTCAAAACTACGGAACATTGAAGGGTGTGGATGGACATTTCTCTCCAAGATTTATAATGAGGAGATAGGTACTCCACATAAATAATGAGTCCAGAGTTTTTGGAGTGAAATGAGGTCAGTCATTTGTAAAAGATATGTCATTTCATACTTCAGCAGCTCTCTGGGCCTTTAAAAATGCAGTGCACAGCCACGAGTTAACGCTTGCACAGGGCCGTCTGTCTTTTAATCCAGCCTGAAAGTCAGCCCTGAAAGCAGTGCATTTAACAGGGGACATCAGTGGCTCAGGAACGTTCAGGAAAAGAAGAGAATCTGCTGACATGAGTGTTCAGGAAAAAGAGAGAATGCAAAAAGAGCCTTTCTGACTTTTTTATTTTTTTGCAAACAGTGACCATGAAGGGAAAAGACAGGCCTGAGGAACAATGGGGGAGGGGAGTTACCAGCTCCTCAGAATATGGCTTCCGTGTTTGTATGACCCCAATCTGCTTTCAGACAGAAGAACTCGTGAGGTTCTCCTGTACCCACAGTCGGCCTGAGTCACTTAAGTACAACTTTCAGGAGTCATGTTTTGGGCCCTGGCTATCATGGTCCTCACTCCTGAACTTCAAGACCTTAATTCTACCAAGCAGTTTTTTGGGAATGGGAATATTACACGGAGTAACTGTGGAATGTGAAAAAAGCATGACTTAGCTCCAGAGAGTCTTACACTGAAATCCCTCCCCACTGCACCACTGACCAGCTGTGTGGCAATGGGTATGGCCTGGACTTGCTGAGCCTGAGCGTCCTCATCCACAAAGTTCACTAGACCAGCATTTGTTGAGCACCCATTCTGTGCCACTCAGCTGTTCTAGGTGCTGGGGACACGGTGCTGTCCTCATGGAGGGTTCCCTCCTGATCTCAAATCTTGACAAAAAGTTTCCTTGAAGAATTGTGAGGACTTGAACTCATGGTAGAGAGTTTCTGGAACATTGTAGGAGGGCTCAAGAGACATCAGCTCTTTTACTATGAGAAGTCGATACATTCTTGAGGGTCATTCCTGGATGCCACTCGATGGCCAGGGTCCCAGCAGACACTAGAGCATTCGTACCAGATATGGAGCTTGGATGTCTCCTGCTTCCTGATGAGGATACAATCTGCTCTGAAACTTTTACACTGTTGAGCTTTAGAACTAGGTTTTACATGAAAAGTGACAAGCTGTGACTGCCTGAGGTGGGCTACTCAGAGTTGCATCCCTTGATCCAGGGGATCAGGTTCAAAGGCCAGCCAGTCCAGGGGCCCGGGTATAAATTACTGGTTCCAAAATTTCTTTTGTCCATCCGTTCTCAGGAACTCAGAGTTCATCCATCAATAATAGCCACTCTGTGCCAGGTGCTGGGCTTGCGGTTGGGGAACAGAAAGGACAAGGTAGATGTGACCCTGTCCTCTTAGAGCCTATTGTCTAATGGTGTGTGAGTACGTACACACATATGTGGGACGGCACGGTGCAGGCATACCGATGATAGGCACTAAAGAAGACTGGTTAGGCACACAGACCTTGAGTCAGACTGCTTGGTTCAAATGCCTCCGTTTTCTCATCTGTAAGCTAAGATAACCTGATTGAATTATGGGAGGATTGAATGAGCTGATATATGTACGACTCCCTTAGAAAAGTTCCTGGTATATAGTAAATGCTGTGTAGATGATTACAACAGTGCTGAGTCTTACCAAGGGGATTGTTGATGTAATCTATGGGATCAGGAGTGATCTAGGAGAGTGCCATTTAAGCTGTGACCTGAAGGATGAGTAGAAGAGGGAGAACTGAGTGGTTTCTGTCCAGGTGGCAGGACTGGCAAGTGGTGGCATTAAGGGGCAACAATAGAATCAGTTTGGTTGGCGTTGTTCTGTGGAAATAGTGTTGTGAGTTGAGTACCTTCTCTGTGCAGACAGTATGCTGGACATTGCACATCCAGAGATGGCTATCTCATCGTATCTCCCTTGAGGAGCTCAACACCCAGTGAGAGAAGAATGGTTGGTAAGGGAGCAAGTGCAATTGAGTGTTGAAGCACCAGGAGAGTAGTATGAACTGAAGGCTGAAGGTGCACAAAGGAGTGCTTCAGAGAAGGGCATTCATGCAGGCCAAGGGGCCGGTGAGGACAAAGGCACAGAGGTGGGACACAGCAGACACATCTGAGGAT
The DNA here is from genome assembly GCF_007474595.2 of Lynx canadensis. Classification (NCBI taxonomy): domain Eukaryota; kingdom Metazoa; phylum Chordata; class Mammalia; order Carnivora; family Felidae; genus Lynx; species Lynx canadensis. The sequence continues at coordinate 123,486,519 of NC_044306.2, forward strand.
TAGTGAGGAGTTTGGGATGATTGAAGCATGTGGTTCCAGGCAGTGGTGAGGTGGGTGAGGTAGAGATGGGGCTGGAGTGCAAGGCTGGCTTGTTCATGGGGGGTCTCGGAAGCCAAGCCAAAAAGTGTGGATTTTATCCTGGAGAGAGTTTAGAAAGAGCACTCTCATGGGGTGCCTGGGTGGCTCAGTTGGTTGATCATTTGACTCTTGATTTCAGCTCAGGTCATGATCTCAGGGGCTGGGATTGAGCCCCACGCTGGGCTGGGCTCTGGGCTGAGCATGGAGTCTGCTTAGGATTCCCTCTCTCCCTCTGCCCCTCTCCCTGCTAGTGCTCTTTCTCTCAGGGGAGAAAAACAAAAAAGAGCACTCTCACCACTATGTACAGAGATGAATTGGAGGCTAGTGAGACAGGAAACAGAGAGAGGAATCAGGAGACTGCTGCCAAAGCTCATGCAAGACCATGCAAAGTACCAAACACATGATAAGAGTGTGGAGTGAAGACGGGGTATGAAAGTCACGTGTATATCCTACAGGGCTTAGTAACTGGGTGGCTTAAGGGATGATGCTAGGTCCTGGTGGGGTGGCTGAGTGAATGGTGGATTACTCCACGGTATAGAGCCGGGACTCAGTAGCCAGAGGTGGGCTGGACAGGCACAGACCAGAGAGAACATGTACCTTCCAAAGGGCACAGCTGTGCTGAATTCCAGCAGAATTCACTAATTATTACAGAATTCCACTAATTATTACTGTATTGGTTATCTATTGCTGTGTAACAGGTTACCCTAAAACTTGCTGTCTTAAGACAACAAATATATACTTTCTCAAAAAATATGTGTATTTTATAGGCTAGGAATCCAGGTATGGTTTAGCTGGGTCCCCTGGCTCAGGGTCCCTCATAAGACAGCAAGCCAGGTGTCAGCTCTGTAAGCAAGCTCATCTTAAGGCTCAGCTGGGGGGGAAGATACACTTCCAAATCCCGAACATATCTGTTGAAAGGTGTCAGGTCCTTCTTGGGTGTTGGCTGGAAGCATCAGTCCCTTGCCACAAAAGTCTCTCCTTAGGGCAGCTCACAACTTGTAAGCCAGCTTTCTTCCACAGCAAGGGAAGAAGAAAGAGAGAACAAGGTGGAAGTCAGTCTTTTTGCACCTAACCTAAGAAGTGACATTCTATCATTGTTGCTATACTCTCTTCATTACAAGTGAGCCACCAGGTCCAGGCCACACTCAAGGGGTAGGGGTTTCACGGGGACTTGCATACCAGGGAGTGAGGCTCATTGGGTATCATCTTAGAGGCAGCACTATGATATTTCCTTTGTGGGAGCACCACCCAGTATTGCTAGTGCCTGATTTACCAAGGAAAGTTGGAAAGTCAAATCTTTATGGGAATCTTCTAAGTTTTGATTAATTTTTTTACATGTATTTATTTTTGGCAGACAGAGAGAGACAGAGAACAAGTGGGGGAGGGGCAGAGAGAGAGAGAGAGGGAGACACAGAATCCGAAGCAGGCTCCAGGCTCTGAGCTGTCAGCACAGAGCCCGATGCGGGGCTCGAACTCACAAACCGTGAGATCGTGACCTGAGCCGAAGTCGGACGCTTAGCTGACGGAGCCACCCAGGCGCCCCTAAATTCTGATTAATTTAAGAAAAATAATTAAATTAAGAAATTTAAATTAACTTAAGAAAAAAAATTTAATACTGCTAGTCAAGTAAAATGTATTTCTCAAGCATGACCCATAGGACATCATTATGAAAACTTCTTTATAGAGACCACAGTAGGAGCCTGATTGCAAGGGAAGGAAAGGGTTAGGATATTTTCCATATCCTTTTATTTGGAAAACCAACTCATTGATAAAGTGGTGGGAGCTCGAGAAGTACAGATGCCAATCATAGGATCCAGAAAACTGTATTCATATGAATTCTATAGTCATATTGGTAAAAATGACTTGTTTTCATTAAAGGCAAGTCTTTGATCTCTGATCTGACAGCTGCACATCTATATAAAATGAGACACTTTGACATCCACAGCTCTGATCTCAATTGGACGGGTGGTTTCTCACACACTAATGGAATAGAAAGACAATTGAGCATTATTAGATAGGAGAGAATGTCCTCTCACACAGGAAAACAGCTTTTTCCCTTGAAAAAACATGATAAAGAACAGAAAATGACTGGCAGAATCAGAGCTTTCCAAATGTCAGAAGAGCTGTTTCAGCTACACTCTGGCCTCTGTTGGGGAAGATTAGGATAGTTTTTAGACAAATATTGAACATACCTTAGCGTTAGCAGATTCAGGGAGGAATTTGCTGGCAAAAGAAGCCTGCTCTTGAGGACGTCAAAAAGCCGAGATGCAGTCTGGATGCGGTTTGTATAGAAACTAAGCAAATTCCATGGTTAAGCCTAATTTATACATACTCACTGAAAAGTGAGTAAGCAGGAAAAGTTAGTAAGTAAGTTAGTAAGCAGGAGAATATTCGTGTAAAACCTTTCTTGCTCCTTCATTTGGCAAATAGTTGTGGAGTTCACACATATGCCAGATGCTGGGAAAACTGTGGGGAAGGTAGCTAAGGTCACTTTGCCCCAGTGCTTTATAGACTAGAGGACAAGACAGATATTAATCAAATAATGAGAATAAACTCTGATGCATGTTGTGTCAGAGGAAGTAGAAGTTCTATGGGAGCCTCACTCCAAGGTGACCTAACTCAAACCAGTGACTTGGGGAAGGTACCCAGGGATCCACAAGATGAGTAAGACTTTGCCAGTTCAGGGTGGGTGGGTATGTATGGATACTTTGGGCTGTTTATTACTTAAGTGGCAATGTATAGGAACCACTTTTCACATATTTAAAATGCAGCATTGGATTTCCCCTTCATCATCCATATTATTATAGTACATATTGAAAAAAGTCAGCTCACATTAGTAGTAGAACCATAAAGTAGAAAATAAGCATTTTTTAGAATACCAATAATAGTGGTCTCTTGTGCCCAAAATGCAAATGTGATGTTTTCATTTCACTTCTCTTGTCATATAGGAGAAACTATTTAAAACCAAATGATGAGAACAGATGACAGGTGAGGTTGTGGAGAAACCTCACACAATTGCTGCTAGTGGAATATAAAATGGTGTAGACACTTTGGAAATGAACCTGGAAGTTCCTCAAATGGTTACACTTAAGTTACCATATGACCAAGCAATCCCACTCTTAGGTATGTACACGAGAGAAATGAAAAGGTCCACACAAAAAACTTACACATAAATGTTTATTCATAATATTCATAACAGCCAAAGCTAGAAATAACCCAAATGTCCATCAATTGACAAATGGATCATCAAATGTGGTATATCTATACAATGGAATATTATTTGGCCATAAAAAGGAATGACTTACTGATACATGCTATAGCATGCATAAACCTGGAAAACCCCATGCTAAGTGAAATAAGCCAGACACAAAACACCATATTATATGATTTCATTTTTTAAAAATGTTTATTTATTTATTTTTGAGAGACAGAGAGAGTGAGCATGAGTGGGGAAGAAGCAGAGAGCAAGGGAGACAGAGAATCCCAAACAGACTCTGTGCTGCCCACAGCACAGCCTGTCATGGGGCTCGGTCTCACAAACCGTGAGATCATGACCTGAGCTGACAGGAGTCAGATGCTCAACCAGCTGAGCCATCCAGGCATCCCTCATTTATATGAAATGTCTAGAATAGGCAAATCTATAGACTAAAAGTAGATTCGTAGTTGTTTAGGGCTAGAGGAGAAATAGGAAGACAGGGGTTCATAGCTAACAGGTGCCAAGTTTCCCTCTGATATAATGAAAATGTTCTAAAATGGACTGTGGTGATGGTTGCTCATATCTGTGAGCCAGATAAAAAGCCATTGAATTATACTTTTTAGATGGGTGACTTTTATAGTATGTGAATTTTATCTCAATAAAGACATTACAGAATAAAAGGGAAAAAAGAACACATTCCAGGCGCCTCCCCCTCTGGGTGATGAAGCCAGTCAACATGGGTACATGTGGAGTTTGACTCGTGGTGCTGAAGCACAGCCCTGCTCCTCCCTGTGAAAATCCTTTGGCCTCTGCTTCTTTTTCTTCTATTCATGTTTTCCTTCTTCCTCAATGAGCAGCAGGAATACTTAAATGTCATTTCCCCCTCTTCAAATCTTTATCCACTAGCCTCTGGTAATGTATTAGTAGTGCAATATCTCTAATTTGGTTTGGAATTGTGATGTCTTACCCTTCTATACTATAACCTAATAACCTCATTTTCAAATTTCTGCCACTGTTATTAGCCATCCCCACGTATTTACATTTCAGCCTTTTCCCCATGGCTTTAACTTTGCTATCTCTCCATTATCAATCTACAGGATTCAGCTCCGTGCAATGGCTGATAACTCATCAGCAAGCCATGATTACATTAGCTCTCCTCTCCAGAGGCCCAGAGAAGGGATTGAGGTCAGACATGACTGATCTGATGATCCCGACTGAGCCAGTGACAGCAAACACTTTAGATGTCAGAAAAGCTGTTTGGTGAAAATTAATATTGGTGTTTATACATAGACATGATCTAAGAGTGTTAAGTAAAAAAAAAAAAAAAATTTAAATTTACAAAACCGTACAAATATTTAGCCAGCTATCCTGTCCCTGTATTTAATACAATAAAATTAAAAATTTTACATCTGGCTTGTTCAGCAATCTTGGCAAGTAACTGCAGGTTAGAGAATCCAAATGTCATAAATGTTTGGTTTTTTAATGTATCCCATTTGTGGCCTCAGATTTACCTTTCTACTAATGTAATATGTAGCTTAATATTAAATTGTTTGCATTCTATAAACACACACGAGATTGGTGGTGGGAAGTCAGCCAAGAGTAAATGAGGAGTTCGTGGGAAAATCTACTTACTTTCAAAATTTTGCTGGAGCTAATTTGCAAAGAGAATAACCCACATGTGGATTATTGAGGGTTAGGTGTGTAATCCCCAAAGAGCAAAACACTGGATAATGATTCCTATTGAGAGACATTTACTGCCAGTGTCTGTGTTTCAAGGATTTTACATATGTTATCCCAAATTCCTACAATAAATTTACAGGGTAGATATTACTATTCACATTTTTTAGATGAGGAAACTGAGGCTTACAGAGCCAAGACTTGATTGGCCTGGGCTCACCTACCACATGACATTGTCTTGTATTTATTCATTCGCTCATTCATTCATTCATTCACTCATCCATTCATTCATTCATTTCTTCAGTCATTATTGCAGGGTACAAAGAACTCCTTTGACTGTGGGATAGCACCAGTGGGTAACAATTAACTAAACCATTCAAAGAAAGAAAGAGTTAGAGATTCGTGTCTTGATTGTAAATAGTTTTAATGGCAAAGCATGAAAGGGAAGGATTACATAGCAGAGGCCAACATCTATGTAAAAAAACAATCATTCTCCAAAATCAAAGATCTCTAGTCAATAGGTGACAGCCTGCCAGGAGATCTCAGTCGGGCCCCTCCATGCACGCCATGCTGCTTTAGATGTTAGTCTAAAAAGAGTGATTTTTCTTTGATATGTAAAGTTCAAAGGAGCTTTGTTGGACTGGAGTTTACTTACTTGCAAGTTGAAGAATAGCACATAGGTAAAAGAATTTTGGGTTGACCGGTAAGCTGTGGTCCCCACCCAAGTTGCAAATATTTGGGCAAAATCAGGAAAGCACAAAATGACAAAATAGCAATGAAGGGAAATGGACTGTGCAGGAATCTGGAAATGGACTTTGATGCCCTTTGGCTTTATTGTAAAATCAGTAGTTTAAATCAAGCCAAGACAAATAGTAGCCAAAATAGTAGTATTTTATCTCTTTATCTCATGTGCAGGCTAGATAGCCACTCAACTCATACAAAAACACAACCATCAGAGTTCTTTTTTTTTTTTTATTTGACTGTAGTTGACACACAATGCTATGTTAGTTGTTAAGTATACAACATAGGGATTCAACTTCTCTGTGCTTTATGCTGTTCTCACCGCAAGTGTGGCTATCATCTGTCACCATACAACTCTATTATGATACCATTGAGTATATTTCCCAAGAGGTAACTTTCATTCCCAGACTTATTCATTCCATAAGTGGAAGTCTGTATCTCCTGCTCCCCTTCGCCCATTTTTCTCATCCCCTTACCCCTTCCCTCTGGCAACCATCAGTTTGTTCTCTGTATTTACAGGTCTGATTGTGCTTTTTCTTTGTTTATTCATTTGTTTTTTAGATTCTATGTATGAGTGAAATCACTTGTCTTTCTCCACCTGACTTACTTCACTTAGCATAATGCTCTATAGGTCCATCCATGTGGTCACACATGGTTATCCAGGTGAGCCCAATCTAATCACATGATCCCTCAAAAGTAAAGAACCTTTGCTAGCCATGGCCAGAAAGCAATATGCCTGTAGAAGAGATGCTGTAATGCTGGTCTTAACGATGGGGGAAAGTGGCCAGGAGCCAATGAATGTAGCCCCTTGGATCTGGAAAAGGCAAGGAAACAAATTCTTCTCTAGAGCCTCCGGAAAGGAAAATAACTCTCCTGACACCTTGATTTTAGCCCAGTGAGATCCATATGGGACTTCTGACATGCATAACTGTAGAGATAATACATCTGTGCTGTTTAAAGCCACAATTTAGTGGTAGTTTATTGCAACAGCAGGGGAAAATGAACACGGGAGAGAACAAATCAAGGCAGTCAGAGACTCTGACCCCTTTGTCAGCACATATTTACACCCCATAGCTCCATGGTTAAAGTTGGAGCAAGACACTTCTTGGTTAGGAAGAACATCTAAGTAATCTCTAACTTCTTAGACTGATGTCAAAATCTGTTGAAGTCGTTGTTACTCCTATTGATTTATTAGATTGTTTCTTTGTTTTTATACTCACTAAAAAATAGATTGCATGTTAATGTCTTTGAAGTTTATTTCTTTGTGCCTTTCCTTTATCCAAAGATCAATAGTGCAATTTAATTATTAATCAAAAGAGAACTCCTTTTATTATAAAGACATCTACCGAATAGCCCAGGGCTACTCTTACCCTAACACTGATTTACTTGGACCAAAGAATCCAAACCAAACAGAATTCACTGGGTCCACAAACTAATATTATCATTATCATCTTTATGACAAATACAGACTTAGCCATTCTCCAATTTATTACTGCTATTGCTAAAAACAAACCTTGTGTGTTTTCCATTATAAACATGCTAAAATAATTTGGTCTGAGGTCCACATGAAAATAAGGTACAAAGTAATAGCTCAAATTAACTTTCAGGTTAGGTCCTTATAGCACAGATTTCTCTGGATTGAAAAAAAAAAAAAACAAGTTCTCTGACCTCCTCAGTTAAATAAATCAGGTTGACATTATCTTGTCTTTGAAGATCATTATCTATCCTTTACATTATACATAAAATACAGAGAAAATGCTTATATTTTGCATTTATAGCTCATTATTTCCATACACACTACCACTTTCCAACTCTTCTAACAATTCCTCTCATTTTCCCACTCTCTATTTTATCACAGCCTGCCATTGCTCCGGAAAGATTGTCTAAACATTATTCTCTGCTGCCAAAGTACAAGTGATCAAAAATTAAATATCTAAAGAACATACCTGTGATGAGGCTTAGATCATTCATTTTGCACTGTGAAAGGCAGGTCACCATGAAGCAAATGGAACTTAAGCTTCAAGAACCCTTTCATGGAGGGGTCCTCTCATGGACCCAGGGAAGGATCCAGGGAAGGATCCTTCCCTTCTAGGACCCAGGGAAGGATCCTGACATGTTCACACAATTCTAGATTTTGGTGAACTTTGTAAAAGCAAAATACTTTCATGGCAATTGATTAAGCCATTCTCTTTCCATTTTGACTTCCCATGTATTGTAGTGCAGTCAATGATGCTACTGTGGACACCAGTATTTCAGCGATCTCGTTAAGGGAAGTTGAGTTGGGGGCATATTAAGTTCTGGTTTAGTGGGATGTATTTGTGAAAGCCATAGTCACCGCCTTATATAGCTAAGCTATTACTGACTGACCCAGTACAGAAATGACTCCCAGATACTCTTCCTGCTCTTGAGCCGATTTACCCGGCATTATGACTTCAAAGACCAGGGTCAGAGGTCATGTCAGGATAAGAATGTGTCCTGCAACACCTAACGCTGGAAGTGTGTGGGGAGAGAAACAAGGTTTGCAGTGATCAGAGCCAGAAGCAATTCTGTGGAAAATTCCTCCAAGCATCAGATGTGTAAAATCATAAGCAGAGGATTCAGTTATCATCAATGCCTCATCAAGGCAGAAATTCTCTCCTGTCAGCAATATATTTGATGATACATCATATATAATTATAAACTCCAAGTACATTTTAATGGAAATCACCTAAAATAGATTTTATTAGAATTCCCATGTTTCTGGCTCAATCCTGTGGCAGCGAGTTAACATCTATGTGTGAAGTTAAATGTTTTATGCAACCCATCTGTCAATAATGAAACACAAATTTTGACCAACCGTGCCAGAGGAAGACAACTAATTTTTTTTTCTCTATGTGGAAAGCCATGTTACAAAATTGATGTCCTAGGAAGAGATGATCAAAGAATACGCAGCCAAAATATGTAAGAAAAAAATCATAAAGGGATGTGAGATAATTAAAACAAGAATGTTATATATTTCTGGACTTAGGGGCATTTGTAGTGTTTGTCATCTTTCTAATATTTGTAATTTGTTTTACTTTCTTTCTATTCTAAATAAATGCTAAGTTTTATTCCCTAATTTTGTATTTATAATTTTATTCTTAGAGAAGATTAGATAAACGTCAAGCCCCACAAAAGCTAGATCCACTCCTGCATCCAGTTATCATTGATTACCCCAATTTGGCAACCTATGATGGAGACCTTTATTGTTCATTGAAGGCCTTTGGTTTGTTTGATTATCATTTGTATCTAAACCCACAGGGAAAATGAGAACAAACAAACTAACGAAACATCATGATAGGTTTGTTTGATTATCATTTGTATCTAAACCCACAGGGAAAATGAGAAAAAACAAACTAACGAAACATCGTGATACTTCTGAGAGCAAGGTTTACATCTTGAGCGCAAGTGTTGAACAAACATGAATGACCACCAAAGTCTCCTTTCTTTCAGGGGAATCCAGAGTAAGAAGCACGTCTGTATTAGTTTGCTCAGGCTGTCATAACAAAGAAGCACACAATGGGTGGTTGAAACAACAGAAATATATTGTTGCAGAGTTCTGGAGACTAGATGTCTGAGATCACCCTGTGGGCAGGTTACTCCATCTGAGGGCTGTGAGGGATCATCTGTCCATGCCTGTCTGCCAGCTTCTGGTGATTTGCTGGCAATCCTTGGTGCTGTTTGTCTTGCAGCTGCATAACCCCAATCTCTACCTTGATGTTCACATGTTGTTTTTCCTCTGTGTGTATCTGTGTCCAACTTTCCCCTTTGTCAAAGGACACCAGTTATGCTGGACTAGGGCCCACCCTAATGACCTCATCTTAACTAATTAATTACAGCTGCAAAAACGCTACTTCCAAATAAGATCACATTTTGAGGTAATGGGGATAGGGACTTTAACATGTTATTTTGGGGGGGGGGGACACAATTCAATCCGTAACAGTGCCTTATTTTTTTGTACTTTTCCTCATTATACAAACAAGCAATAATAACACCCCGTGCTGATGAGAATACAGTGAAGTGGTCATTCCAATATATTGCTGTTGGAAATGTTAATTAGAACATTAGAAACATAAAATCTAAGTTAATACTGGAATGTAAACCCTATAAGGTCAGGAACCTTATCTGTCTTCCTGTCCACAGCAACTTCAGTTACAAAAATAGAGCTTAGCACGTTAATAGCTTAGCATTCAATACTCGTCTTCTTGTTTTAAATGAATGCATGATCTTGAAATGCCTATACTAAAATGTTTATAGTTTGGTGATGGTTAGAATACCAGACAGAAGTGTTGGCAATACCAGAATCTTGACTAAATAGATGGAAAGGATTGCCCAAACTGAAAATCTATCCAAAAGAATAATTTAGATCTTTATACAAATAACACAATTTGTTGAAAATGATGGAATTCAGACAATTGAACAGAAACTATTATTACACTTAACTACATAGAAAGCATATGTGAATTATATATTCAGTAAATCACAAACAAGTTTTCCAATTCCTTCTCCCCTAAGGAATTGGTAAAAATCCTTACCCTAACTAAATCTTTTTCACCTTTCAATTTCATTTACAATTTCAAGCCTCATAGAAACCAAAGAGGGATTCTCTGATGCCCTGAGTTAGGTTAGGTCCTCCTGTCATTTGCTCTCACAGATTTTAAAACTTTTTTTTTTTTTTTTTTTGGTTATACTTATCACTTTTGAATTTGAACTTAAATTTTTTTTTTTGATGTTTATTTATTTTTGAAGGAGAGAGAGACAGAGTGTGAGTGGGGGAGGGGCAGAGAGAGAGGAAGACACAGAATCTGAAGCAGGCTCCAGACTCTGAGCTGTCAGCACAGAGCCCGACGCGGGGATCGAACCCACAAACCGCGAGATGATGACCCGAGCCAAAGTCGACGTTCAACTGACTGAGCCACCCAGTCGCCCCTGAATTTGAACTTAAATAACAATTTGTGTTATTATTGCTTCAATGCTAGCTTTGCTACTATTTTATGTTCTATGAAAGCAGAGCTTTTTTTCATTAAGGTAACCCCCAACACTTGCTTAGTGCCTGGCATATATCTGTTGCTCAATAGATACGTAATGAATCAACTACTAAATTAATGAAAGAGTGAATGAGGGAATAAATGAATGTATATGAAATGTCACTGAGTGAGCAGTCTCTGGTCTGGTTGAGATTCCTCTACTTTGGGTGTCCCCTGAATTCTGTTGATGACCTTTAGCTTGTTCGTTTTCTATGCCAGTGTTTGCAAGAATGTCATTTTCTTTTATTGTGACCTTGATTTCTCAGCAGAAAACCTGTGTTTGCTTTGAGTTTGCCCAAAATAATACTCTTTATCAATTTCATCACAAAGGAGACTTTGTTTCAATAAGCTCTGCAAAGATGCCTAGTGCCGCTTATTTCTTATCAGAGGAACCTCCCTTTTATTTGCATGACCCTGGAGTTCTCTAGTCTTTTACTCTGCGTTCTCTGTGTTCCCTGGTCAGCAGCCTCTATCTTCTGCCCACATTGCACAGATGGCAGCTAAATTCTCCTTTTGGTGGACAGAGTAACTTACTGATTGGGGTCAGAGCTACAAAGAGATCCCCACTGGGCAGAAATATGCACACAGTGAAGCTTCCTTTGTAACATTAAGAATTATTTCTGGCTGTGGGACACCTGTGGTTCAGTCAGTGGAGCATTGGACTCTTGATTTCCGCTCAGGGCATGATCCTAGGGTCCTGGGATCGAACCTCGTGTCTTGCTCTACACTGAGTGTGGAGCCTGCTTAAGATTCTCCTTCTCTCTCTCTTTCTCCCCTCTCCCCCTCCTCCTCCCTCCCCTGACTTATGTAAATTCATGCTCTCTCTTTCTCTCAAAAAAAAAAAAAAAAAAAGAAAGAAAAAAGAAGAATTATTTCTGGTTAAAACAGGGAAGGCTATTTTCTAATTTAATTATTTCAAGTCCAGTATATCTGTAAAGCATTTATATTATTTCTATTTAAAGGCTATTATAAATAATCATATTATTTATTTATTTAAATCATAATTTTTTCTCCACGTAAGGATTATTTCTTTATGATAGTCTACAAGTGGAGATGCTCAAATTGTTTGTCTAAATGTGTACCGTCAGGACAAAAGAAGACCATCCTTACTGAACTCTTCTTGACTGCATGTTATGATTTTTAAAAACAAATCTTTGGTAATAGTATTGCTGAAAAATTATAACAAGTTGTTGTGGTATTTCTTTGATTATTATCAAGAATCAGCGTGTTTGCATATGAGCTGACCAGATGGATTTTCTCTTTTGGGTAATGATCTCTTTTATGAGTATTCTATTGACCAGTTATCATTGGGCCCTAGGACTTTTCATATCAGTTTGCATGAACTATTTATGTAGATGATATATTAACTTTTATATTTTATTGAAAACATTTTTCCATTTTAATATTTACCTCATGGCTTTTTATGCATAGAAAAATCATTTTTATAGATTCAAATCTGCTAATCTTTTGCTTTATAATTTCTCCTGTTTATTTCTAGGCTTAGGTAATCTTCCCTCTTACAGTAGTTTTGTAAATAGATGTCCATAGTTTCTTAACATGTTTCTATTATTGGAATTTTAGATACTTAACTTTTTAATCAACGTGGAATTTTCTTTGGTGTGTGGGATAAAGAAATCAATTTAGTTTTCATATTTCTAGACACTTGTCCTAATACCATTTATTAAATAATTCATTCCCTGCCTGATGGTTTATTATGTTTTCTTATGGCATAATGAATACTTATATGAAATAGGATCAATTTGTGAGTATCAAAAGCAAAATTTCTTGGGCAAAATTTTCTCGAGCACAGGCTACATTCTGTTATCTTGCTACAAGGGCACCAGCAAGGTGACTGAAACAAGTGTGTCAGTATAAAGATGGAAGGATTATATAGATTATATATAGGAGTTCATTTTCATTTACCAAATCATAAAAACATCATGTCTTTGTCAATTGTTACAAAAGAATTATGTGGTGGGATGGTCTATTATCCTAGGTGTGAATTAAATTTTTCCAGTATGTTTTAGAATGATTTTGTTACTTAATGAAAACAAATCACTGATATTTTGATGGGAGTTGTAGTACACTATTTATTTGGCATCTAAGACTCAAGTCTCCAAGTTTCTCCCCTATTGTGCCAGCTGCCCCCTTTCAGTCTTCTCTGCTGGATTTTCATCCTTGTCCCAAACTCTAAATTTTGGTGACCCCTAGACATCTCTTTGTGGCATTCTCCCCATAGATGACCTCATCCAATCCCACTGACTCTACATTCCACCTATCTGCTGATGGCCCAAGAAGTACCCCTGAGTCTCAGATGCATAGCAACTGCCTGTTCAACATCTCCACTTGGCATCTGATAGACATTGCAAACTTAATATGTTCAAAACACAGCTCTTCATTTCAGTTCCTAACTCCTGCTCCTTCTGCAGTCTCTGCCATCTCAGTTATGAACACTAAGATCCAACCAGTTGCTTCAAGACAAAAACCTAGGGGCCAGCCTTGATATTGTTCTTTTTCTCACTCCTCTTACCCAACCCATCAGCAAATCTTTTGTCTATTTCTGTATAGATCTGGACTCTACTTCGGATTCCCCTGCCCCTCCTACCCCAACACAAGCCCATTTTTTCCAGCCTGAATTACTGAAATAGCCTTCTAACTGCTCTTACTACTTCCCCCTCATCTCCACCCTATCTGTTCTCAGCACTGAGACCAAACTTTTTTTTAATGTAATTTTTTTGTTTTTTTGAGAGAGAGAGCACGAGTGAGTGAGGGGCAGAGAGAGAGGGAGAGAGAAAGAGAGAGAAAGAGAGTGCAGAGCCTAAAGTGGGGCTCAAGCTCACTCAAAGTGGGGCTCAAGCTCCCCTGGTGGGGGGCTCAAACTAAAGAACTGTGAAATCATGACCTGAGCCGAAGTTGGATGCTTAACTGACTGAGCCGCCCAGCTGCCCCCAGACAAAAATTTTTCTAATGGAATTAAATCACATCCTCACCTGATCAAAATTTTCCAATGGCTACCATCAGATTTAAGATAAAACCCAGAGCTTATATGGTCCACAAGGCCCTATATGATCTGTCTCATATCTCCTACTAGTCTTCACTTGCTCTATCTCAATAACACCGGGTTACTTACTGTTCTTGGTAGACATCAAGCATGGCTTCATGTCTGGGTGTTTGCATTTGCTATTCCCTCTGCAAAAACACCATTCCTTCAGACAGCCACATGGCTTTCCACTGCACTTTATTTAACTCTCTGTTCATATGTTACTTCCTCAAAGACCTTTCCTGACCACTTCATTCTAAACAATATTCTCCTCCTTTCATTCTCTCTTGCTTAGCCCTGTTTTATTTTTCTTCAATGCACATATTATATTCAATGCACCTGACATTATGTTATAGTAAGGCTTTATTTGATGTGTCAGCTCCATAAGAATCTAAACACCGTGTGGGCAGTCTTTGTGTTATTCATTCTTTGTATGGTTATCCCCTAAAACTTTGCTAGGCATGTAATAAATGTTCAGTAAATACTTGTTGAGTGTCTTGATTAAACCTTTATTATTTAAAAAATATTTAAACATTTAGAACAACGTCTTTGTGTTCAATAGCACAATATGTTTTTCCATTTTCTCAAGCTCTAATAAATCTAATAAATATATTTCAATAAAATTTTGCTCCTTTGTTTAAATAGATGAAAGATAGTATACATTAAATCTACTTCTTTTTAAAAAAAATTTTTTTTTACATTTTTTTAATTTATTTTTGAGAAAGAGAGTGAGACAAAGCGTGAGTGGGGGAGGGGCAGAGAGAGAAGGAGACAGAATCTGAAGCAGCCTCCAGGCCCTGAGCAAGCAGTCAGCACAGAGCCTGATGCGGGGCTTGAACCCACAAACTGTGAGATCATGACCTCAGCCGAAGTCGGATGCTCAACCGACTGAGCCACCCAGGCGCCCCACATTAAATCTACTTCTAAGATATTTTTGTTGTTGTTGTAACAGTGTATGGGCTCTCTGTATCCACTTTTTCTAACAACCATCTCAATCTTTTTTAGAACTACATATTAATATGAATTTTAAAAGTTTCCAACTGATTATTTCAATTATGTTGGGGTGCTTTTGATGCCTGTTTGTTTATCTTGCATCCATCTCCTGTGTTCAATCAATTTTTAAGTTATTTCTTTGAACCTGCAATTGTATAATGACTTCATTTAAAAATAAGTGCCATTTTATCTCTTCATTATTAATAATATACCTTTAATTTTGTATCATGTCTTATTGCACTGGTTATAACTTTCAGAACAATATTAAATAGTTTTCCTTCTTTTGTATGTATTTTAATGGGGCTATTACTAATGTTTTACTATTAAATATAATGCTGGCTATTGATTTTAATTTTATACTTGTTATATTAAGAAAATATTTTTTCTATTTCTACTCTTAAAATAATGCTATTAGGGATTGGTGTTAAATCTTATCAAATGTATTGTATATAGAAGCAATTTTATATTTTTTGTATTTGACATAATGATTTGATGTATTATTCTAATAACTCTCCTATTATTTAATGATTTCCACCCTCCTGAATATGGCTTATTCCATTACCGCATAATGTAACTTGATATTTGCTTTGCAAAGTTGTGGGCATTTTATGTCTCTCACTATGTATTGCTGGACATTTTCGTTCAGGGTTTTCTTGCTGCCTTTTCTTCCCTTTCCTGTCCCCTTGCTATTTCACTATTAGTACTAACACTTATTATTACTGGCCAACAGATAATAAGGAAGAAGCCATTACTTCCCTGCTTCAGAGTCTTGTCTCAAAAATACCTTGCCATCTTCTTAATAAGTAAAAAGGACCAGCTGGCAAATATTTGTAGAGGAAGGTTCCCATTAGGCTGGGTTAGCAGCACATCATCTTCCATTATAGATAAAAGTGTGTGGAGTCCCCATTTGACCTTCGTTAATGGGAACTACCATTTGTTAAGAGCCTTTCTTGTGTCAGACACCTTACATCTCATTCAGACGTCACACTAATCCTAGGAACTGGATATTAATGTTCCCATTTTACAGACTGGGAAACTAGAACAGAGAAGGGTTAAATAATTTGAACCAGCTCAAACAGATGTTGGGTGGCAGAGCTGGGATTTAAATATAGGGTTTTCTGGTTCCAAAGTCCCCTCTCTTTCTGTACAGCTACAAGGCTCCCAGGGCAGGGCTCTGAAGAAGCAGCAGCTTGGTAATGGTGATAAGAGATAGCCATAGATAGCCACACCACAAGACAGGGTATAATGACTACTATGAAAGAGGATCAAGCATGATGTTTTTCAGTATGCTTCAGATTCACTTGGAGAATTCTGGAGAGCCTTTCAGAAGGAGGTGGCATCGAATGGGGAGGAGGGTCTTGGAGAGGGAGAGAACAATAGGGGCGCATAATTAGGAAAGCCTAGGATATGTTTACAAAAGAAACAATAATGCTCTTTGGTTGGTGGATTGTGTTCATGCTGCTGTGTAATCAAAGATCAGGCTGGAAACTTAGATTGGGTTTCTATTGTGGAACCTAAAAGATAGATGGAGGGGTTTATTTTGAAAGGGTAGGCTGTGGGGTTACTTATTTGTAGTTATCTAAACAAGGGGTTAGTTAAGTCAGCTTAGGGTAGATCAAAGAGGGTAAAGATGGGAGAATGAGACTCCTGTAAGTGCCTATATACATCATAGACAAGAAATAAATGGAGCCTGATTTCAAGAGTGGCAGTAGGCATGGAAAGCTGGGACCTGGTTTAAGATCAGATACAGGGGTAGGTTTGTTAAGCTTGTGCGGATAGGATGCTGGCTGCACAGGGAGTGGCAGAATCAGAGATGTCTTTGGGTCACTGAGAGCCTGAGCCACTAGAAGGACTTTGCCCTAACAGATGGAGTGATACTGGAAGCAAGGCTGGCTGGTGGGCAAAGAGCTGAGACACCCAGACGGAAGATGGTTGTTTCTAGAGAGTGTGATTTGGAGTCATCTGCCCACAAATGATAACTGACATTGGGGAGGTCGTTAATGTCTTTTATGAGAGTGGTCTTAGGAAAGACCAAGAACTGAAGCCAAGCAGAGATTGTCAATCGTAGTTATACATCAAAGTCAGCTATGGATCCTTAAATACACACACACAAACACACACACACACACACACATACACACAGCTGAAAAAGCTCCGTCAGAATCCCCAGACGTGGAACCCAGACCCTGTATAATTTAATGGTTGCACAGGTAATTCTGGTGGGCAGCCAGAGCTGAGAGACACTGGGGCAGGGGTAAAAATTTGCCTTGAGAAGGGAGGAAGAAAGAATGATGTAGCTCTTTTTCCTAACCCTCAGAGGTTCTCTTTAAATTTCCTCTCTCACATCCATTGAGCATCTCTTCGTTTTGTAGATTCTACCAATATGTAGCTAATACTTTGAGAACCTTCTAGTCACTTTAGCAGGTCTATATCCCTTTTATTATTGACTGTTAACTGAAAGTAAACCATTCTTTTAATCCAGGGGTTGCAAACTTTCTTTCAGTACGGGATACGCTGCAGAAAATGAAATCCTGTATGAAATCCTAACATGTAAACAGACAGACAGAATACCGTTTGGTGATAGCCACAGCCTGGAACCCGCTTACTTTCCCACTGTCCCCAGCAGGGATTTGGAGAGTTCTTCCACGTCAAGATCTCTTTCCCACAGGTTCAGTCTCCCCCCTTCTCGGTAAGGAAGCTAAGGTTTTTCAGTTGCAAAGTCATTGAGCAAAGGTGGGCAAATTAGGGTAGCTCTCCTATGTTCTTATCCAGTGTTCCTTCCTTCCCGAGATGTGCCTCCCCCGCTAACATCTCCCTCCCTACAACCCACCTTCCATTCCAACAGAGAAAAGCTCACAGGGAGTCAAATTACCCACAGGAGCTTTGCTACAAGGTTAAGTGAGGGAAGAGTCTGTACCTCCTGGCTGCCCTGAATTATGTGTTTTATCTACAGGGATCTCATTTATCCGCGCTGCTCCAGTTTCAGCTCTCCCCGGTGATTCCAAGTGGCCTGTGCAATTGTTATCTGGCTAACTCAGGGAGATAAAAGGCCTTGTTAGTTTTAAAGGGAAAGTTTCTGTGATTGAAATTTTATCAGCGGGATGACCATGGACATACATTTTTTCTTGTACATATCTGAGAAAAAAGGAATGACACCTAAGGAATTGTAATTGAAAATGAGAATTATTAAGTGCCTTTTGCATATTTCATGTGGCTGTCAAAAGAGGGTGCTTTGGGGGGCATATTCGGCATTTAATACACTTCCTGATGATCCCAAAGCCATCTCCTGACTGCACCCCAGCTCGTTGGAATATTTGTCACAATGGGAGGAACTACACCTTCTTAAAGGGCTAAGATACATTTCTGACCTGAGGAGAGTTAAGTTTGAATTCCTGTGTCTTTTAAAATGTATTCAGAAACTTGAAGGATTCTTCCCAAACAACTCCATCTAGGAGATTTACCTGCTCTACTCATTCATGCTATTTATTTGTACAACGTGTCTTTGCTGAGTTGAGTTGCTAATATTTGGTTGTATAATCATGCCTTTAGATGGGATCAGGAAAAGCCAGTCCATTTCTCCATTAGTATGCAGGAACATATTCAATCAGAATATGATTGAATTCAGAAGATTGAATTATCTTTTGAAGGAGACTGGAGCACGATTTTCCTTTTCTTAATGCCACGTGATTCTGCAGAGTACTATGTAACTCACAACTTCTTTTTCAAGTCTCAGAAAGAGAGTGGTTGTTGTCTCTAAATTATCTCCCAGCTCCCTGCAAGAATATACAGATCTTTCATTTCTGGCATCATTGCAAATTTTCTTTATCAATATTGTAAGGAAGGGCCTGGGCTTTGTGTCCACGGGGGAGACTGTGCTCTAAGTACATTCATCTTTAATTTATGGTAAGTCAGCACCCAAACAGACAGAATGGAATCTTTTTCCCAGCTGTGGCAACCTCATGTAGATGACTAAAATTCACAGGCACCCTACTTTGTGTGGCTACCCATCATAGGTGCTTATCTTAATACCTACTTGTATCTCAGAGCCCAACTCACATTTATTCACATAGTAGTACTGAAAAATAAATTGGAAGTTCAATAAATGAATAATTCAGCTAACACATTCAGTTTTTAATATCTGAAAAATTCATGTTGTTTACATTTTCTCCCTCAATCTCTCTCCTTCTTCCTTTGATTTATATCAGCAGCCAAAGCAGCTGTGGATTGAAATACATAAGTATTAATTTCTCGATCCAGATTTTATTCCTTCTCCTCCCTCTCTCCTCTGCCTTTGGCCACTCTTCATCCTCCCTCAACTGGTCATTCAGCCCTGTGTGTTGAGAAGAAGCTCACCCAGCTTTGCATATTGTCCTGGAGGCTGTGGCTAAAGGTATATAATCATGATAATGATGGCATGCCTTGGATTTACAAAGACTTCTCAGTGTACAAAGGACACTTAGTTCATTATCCCTGAAGATGACAAGGCTTGAATCCACACAGGGCAACTCCCCCTGTCCCCCTACTAGGAGACTCTAGGAACACGTTGAAGAGTGTACTGAACTCAGTATTTCCCCAAATTCCCTGGTGAAGAGCATCACCTGGGTACTTGTTACAAATTCAGATTCCTGGACCCCAGATAGATCTCCTAAATATTTTTGTCTAGGAAAATCTGTGTTTATATCAATAGCCCTAGATGATTCTTATCACCAGACAAAGCTAGGAAACACCACTTTAGAAAGACTTTTATTGTTCTCAGTGGCTCAGTGCCAGCAGTCCTGGGAGGACCCAATGACCAAGGTGCTGGGCATTTATATGGTGGCAGGTTTATAGTGCCAGAAGTATATCAATAGCAAGGTACTAGAGTTTCCACCTGGGCTACATTCTTGGTCCTGGAATGGTGCTCCAGATGGTGGTGGATCCTGAGGGACTGATGAGTTAAGAGGAAGGAATAGGTATCTCTTAGTAACAGAGATTGACCTTGTCTTTTTTCTTTTCTTTTTTTTTAAGTAGGTTCCATGCTCAGCATGTAACCCAATGCAGGGCTTGAACTCATGACCATGAGATCAAGACCTGAGCTCATATCAAGAGTTGGATACTTAACTGACTGAGCCACCTAGGTGCCCCGCGATTGACCCTATCTTAATTGTCTTGGCCCAGACCTGGTGTTCTCTCTGACCTAGGTTTGCAATTTGGATGTGTTCCTCCTCCCAGCGTGGTTGCTTGGTCCACTGCTTGGTCCAAACAGTGTACAGAGTTGTTCCTTTACTTCACAGAATATCTTCCCTGCTCCGGATAGGGTCTTGGAGAGAGGTAGGTGGTAATGGGCCAGCAGAAGCAGGTAGAAACTGAAGTTTGCAAGTTGTTTCTGTAGTTATATAGGCAGCAAGGTGCTATTGTTCAACGTACAGTATTTCAGTTAATCCTAATTCATCATACTGAGGGGTAATAGTTCCTGTTCTGTACCTCAAATTTTAGTTTTCCATGGTGATGTTAGGTATTTATAGAGCAAATTTGAACATAAAATTTTAGATTTCCAACAATCTTACACCTTTTTATTTTTAGAGGATAAGCAATCATTGAATTGAAATAAAACAAAAGTTAGCTTTTAGTTATATATCACTGCTGTGTACTTTATGCCTAATAACTTAATTATGTCACTGAAATTGATGAATTTGAAGAAACATGGAAAATTACATTGGCTATGGCTGTGAATCTAGTGATGTGAAGATGCTGGATTTATGTATGTTAATTTGATTCATATGCAAGTCAAAACACGCATATTTTTAATCAGCAGATGGTTTAATATGCTTTCCACACTTGTAAAAAATGAAAGTACTGCAAGCTATTTTTTGCCTTGTCATTCATTCTGTCAACAGTATTTATTGTGAACTTAGTGAATGTGGTACATATGGGTAAGCGGCAGAATTACAAACAGTAGAAAGTATGTCTCGTTCGTAGATAGAATAAACTTGAACACAGATTTTTTTTCATTTTATGCTTTGAGAAGTATTTCTCTAGGATTGTATGTGTCATTTGAACTTTATGACTCAAGTAAGATTTCCTACATATTAGAATTTCAGAGCTGTTTGACCTTCCCTTGTCATTTCACTAAAGTTAATCCATTCATTCACTTATTCAGTAAATAATATTATGTACCCAGCATGTATAGAATACTTGCAACATACTACAAGGAAAACCTGATCCTGCCTTCAAGGAGTCTACGGTCTGATGGAAAAGGCAGCTGAACCACTGAAAGGAAAACTCAGGTTGCCAGCTTAGAACGTAGCTATATGCCCTCAACCACACATCCCCAAATCACCTCAGATGTGTTGGATTCTCATGGGAGTCTTGAGAGGGGCCAGAGTTTCCTCTGGAAAGAGAAAGACACAGGTGGCTGGTCTCCTATCTGAGACTGTGCACTGGAGAGGGACCCCAGCTTCCTGATAGTTCTTTCCGGAGAGTGTTCCTGCTCTCAATAGGGGAGTGTTTCCACTCTTAAGTTTACTAGAGAAGCTCCTTGTTTAAAGGGATGCTTGGATAAATCCCTCTGTAAAATAGATCCTTCTATATGCAATTGCCTCTTAATTTATTTTTGCACTTCTCTTAGATTTCCTAAAGTGAGGACGCATACAACTCATAGCCTTAGAATGCATGTATTGGACATTTAATTTTGATCATATTTAGACTTGTGAGAGCAACTTATCAACATTTTGAACTATTCTTCTGTTTGTTATTTAAGTATAGACTTTTTTATTGTGGTAAAACATACATAACATAAAGTTTATCATTTTAACCATTTTTAAGTTCAGTGGCATTAAGTATTCATAACTCTGTGCAAATATCACCACTATCCACTTCCAGAGATTTTTTGTCATCACAAACAGAAACTCTACCTATTAAACAATAACTCTCCATCGTCCTGCCCTTCAATTCTGGTAAGCTCTATTCTACCTCCTGTAACCATGAAATATATGCCCTTTTGTGTATGGCTTATTTCACTTAGCATAATATTTTCAAGGTTCATCCATGCTGCAGCATGCATCAGAATGTTATTCCTTTTTAAGGCTGAATAATATTCCACTGAATGTATATACCACAGTTTGTTTATCCACTTATTTGTTGATGGACACTTGTTTTATTGTCACCTTTTGACTATTGTGTTACTAGGAGCATTGGTACACAAGTATCGGTTTGAGTCCCTGCTTTCAATTCCTTTTTTTTTTTTTTTTTTTTTGTATATACCTGGGAGCAGAAATGCTGAATCATATGGCAATTCTGTTTAATGTTTTGAGAAACTACCAAACTGTTTTCCACAGCAGCTGTACCATGTGGTTAAGCATGACTTCGAAAACCTATTCGTCCAGAGTCTTGACCCCATTCAAATAAATGATTTGGATATAAGACATTCAGTCTTGATTAACATAACTAGTTTTTGTTCTTGAAGTTTTATCTTAGTGCTACCATTGTAGAAAAGAAAGAAAAAGAAAAGAAAAAATAGCTCTGGAAGAGGCTTTTATTTATGGTCTGTATGCATGCCACACTTTGTTGGAATTATAGCATTTAATTCACTCTGACCTGAGTTCTTACCTCTATTTCTTACAGTTGCACTTTTAGGGCAGGAACCATGAACACAGGTGCCTTAACAGGAGATGTGCTCAATAGATATTTGTGGCTGAATCAATTGATTCTGCATAATAAAACCTAAGTAGATATCTGATGAATCTGTTAGTATCTATTCCCTGTTTCTGAACATTAAGTTCAGTGTTCCACCCATTATAGATTCACTAGAAAGGGATATTTCATCACAGAAGCAAAGTTTTTAGAGGCTAAAAATGACTGAATGGGAAAGAGACAATTACTGGATATGCATGCCTACCGCTAAGTGGGGGCAGATTTCATAAGGAGTTGAATTCTACTTAACTGTGAAGTAATTTGATCTGGTGATGGATGGAAGGTGAGGTTTATATGATGGGAATGGCCTTTTGAGATTGTTTGGAGTTGGGAGTGACTTAGGAATGTAAGAGAACATGAAGGCATGTTTGCCTTATAAGAATAGAAATGAAGACTGATGTTTGGTGGAAAAGGAAAACACTGAAGGGCTTGAGATATGGGGCTATGAGGTTGGAATCTTGACTGATAACCACAGCCTGGAAATTTGAGATGGACTTGCCTCTGTTCTAATAGAGGATTTCTTGGCACTATTTTGGGGCACTGGAAAAGTTATATTTTCCTCTTCTTCTCCTTGATTCCTTTTTTTTTTTTTAATGTTTTATTTATTTTTGAGAGAGAGAGAAACAGGGGGGGGGGGGAGGAGCAGAGAGAGGGAGACACAGAATCTGAAGCAGCCTCCAGGCTCTGAGTGGTCAGCACGGAACCCTATGTGAGGCTGGAACACACAAGGGGTGAGGTCATGACCTGAGCCAAAGTCAGACGCTTAACCGACTGAGTCACCCGGGCGCCCCTGGAGAAGTTTTCAATTAGCAATAATCATGCCTCAGATAAACCTCGTTGGCTACGATACTGCCACTGCGCAAAGCTTAGGGGCACTGGAAATGAAAGATATAATAGGTTTACATTTTTTCTCTGCAGAATGAAGTCTGCAGAGATTTATATCAATCATATAAAAATATTTATTAATAAAGAAAATATATAAAAATATTGACAATAGTTTTTCTTGGAAATGTCATGGGTGATTCTTTAAAAATGATTTTTTGGGGCGCCTGGGTGGCGCAGTCGGTTAAGCGTCCAACTTCAGCCAGGTCACGATCTCGCGGTCCGTGAGTTCGAGCCCCGCGTCAGGCTCCGGGCTGATGGCTCAGAGCCTGGAGCTTGTTTCCGGTTCTGTGTCTCCCTCTCTCTCTGCCCCTCCCCCATTCATGCTCTGTCTCTCTCTGTCCCAAAAATAAATAAACGTTGAAAAAAAAAATTTAAAAAAAAAAATGATTTTTTGTATTTTCTAAATATTGTGTAAAGAGAATATGTTATTTTTGAAATCAGAAGTTAGTATTTTTCAGGGTGCCTGGGTGGCTTAGTTGGTTAAGCGTCCCACTTCAGTCAGGTCATGATCTCACGGTAGGTTCGAGCAGACAAGACGGAGCCTGCTTGGGATTCTCTCTCTCCCTCTCTATCCCTCTCTACTCGCACTTTCTCTTTCTCTCAAATAAATGAATAAACTTAAAAGAAGAAGTTAGTATTTTTCTCTGGAAAGTGCAGTTTTTAATTAATAACTTTATTTTGGAGGGAGGGAGGGGCAGAAAGAGAATCCGAAGCAGGTTCTGAGCCTGGTACTGGGCTCAAAGTCACAAACTTTGAGATCATGACCCTAACTGAAACTGACTGAGCCACCCAGGTGCCCCAAAAGGTGCAGTTTTAAAAGTTCACATAGTATTATTAGGAGATTTTTTTTTTTAATGTTTATTTATTTTTGAGAGAGACAGACAGAGCATGAGTCGGGGTGGGGGTGGGGGCAGAGAGGGAGGGAGACAGAGAATCTGAAACAGGTTCCAGGCTCTGAGCTGTCAGCACAGAGCCTGACATGGGACTGGAACCCATGAACTGCAGGATCATGTCTTGAGCTGAAGTTAGACACTTAACCGAGCCACCCAGGTGCCCCAGGAGTTTTTGATCTAAGCCATAGAAATAGGCATTGGCTAATCAGAAAGAAAATTTACTGGAAAGAACTCAGCTAGCTTTGGGAGGGGGGGGGGGGGGGAGGAAGAACCAGGAGGATCTGAAAGGTGGTCTCAGTTCCTGTATCATTGAACTCCAGGGGGGTTTTGGTCTTTTTCTCCCTCTACTCAGTATCACAAAGGGTAGCTTCTGAGTACTTGCTCCCTCCTAAGGTGAGAGAAGGGCCTGGCACCTTGATTCACAGGCTTAGCTGACTATTTCCAAAGCAGGAGGAAATTGAGGTGCTATTTTCAAAAGAAAGTAGAATAAAATCGATGCCTGTTTTGTCATATTTTGTAAAAGACAGAATCTTACTGTACAAGCAATTATAACTGATTTCAAAAAGTGAAACAATTATGTTCTACATATACTTGTTTAATCATGTTTTTGAGACAAATATACTTTCTATGTTCTTCCTTGGACTCTGAAAGCTAATCTTCTTTAATGGTATGTGTGGGTATGGGATTAGAGGAGCATGGGGCGGGTACTGATCCTGGGGGACCATTTGTTCATAGAAAAATATAACATTTAATTCACTCACTTTTCAATTAAAGAACAGTAGGCACAAGAGTTAATGCATTAACTATGAGAATACACTTTAATTTTATATTATGACTCATTAAAAAATATTTTAAGTTGACCTCATTTCACAATGGATTTGAGGTGGGATGACCCATTGTCTAATCAAAGTTTTTTGATTTGCAAATGTGAGGTTCCCATTTCAAAGTAGCTAAAGACAAAATGGGCTGAGATGGAAGGATTCTGTCTAAAAATCTCATAAACCTCAAGGACAAGGTCCTCTTGAAGAAACCCAGAAGTAGAAAGCCTTTAGCATGGCTGGAGGCCTTTCAGAAGACAAAATGCACCATTTGTGTGGCCCACGCTGTCAGAGTGCTATTTCTCTCAGCATTTATGCTTCCTTCCTCTTTCTGCAGAGAGACAGAGAGAGAGAGAGAGAGAGAGAGAGAGAGAGAGAGAGATTGGCTTCCTGCTGGAAACACAGGCACCCCAACTCTCCTAAAAACATCACCGCCATTTCAGCCACAGGAAGGGATCCTTTTTTTACTGAACCCCCTTGAGTGAGAAAGACTCTCTGGCAGGCCAGCCTGGATCTACACAGCCCTGTCCACTGTGAAGTACAAACATGGCCAGAGGTGGGGAAGTGTTTTGTGGCTGAGAAAGGCTGAGAGAAAGGGGTGGGTTATCAACTGGTCAGACAGTGCACTAAAGGTCTGCCCCGTATTAGTTCAAAGAGACAGAACAGTGGGGGAAGAGAGGACAGGGGAGGGAAAAATAGAAAAAGAGTGTTACTGAGGGAAACATGGAGAAGCTGGAGGTGATTCAAGAAGAGAAAATCAAAAGGACGGGGAGAAGCTCAGAGGAGAGTGTTTTAAGTCAGGATACTTTAAGCTGCATGAAACTGAAAACCCCTCTCACAGTGCCCGTAACCCAGTGAGTCTCTCTTATGACAGGAAGTCCTGAGGTAGGCTTAAGTCAGCCATGCAGCAATGTCTGCAAGGCCTCGGTTCTCTTCAGTTTCTCACTCTGCCCTTGTTGGTACGGTCTTTACTATCAGACTACATATAGGATTGAGCTGTCGTATCCAAACACAATTAAATCCAAGGCCAAAAAGAAACCATCTTTTAGGTGTGAGGAACCCCTCAGCACATTTTCCTCATGTCTCATTGGCCAGAATTGTATCACAGCCCATTTCTGAACGAAACATTGGCAAGAGCCAAGTTTGTCTTAGAAGGTCAAGACATCCCTTGGAGCCTGGCAGGGGACTGGTCTTCCCAGAAGATATGGATGTTAAAAGAAGGGGGACACTAGAACACTCCTCAGGTTCTGAGAGGAAGGAGGCAATGGGGGAGGGGAGGTAACCAGCTGTGCTGGTTGCATAGAAGTAAAAAAAGGACTAGAGGAGCAGAGACAGTAGAAGGGAGAGGAGGGAGGCAGAAAAGTGGGCAAGAGTAAAACAGAGACAGACAAGCTCATTAGATTTGGTGTCTTAAATCTGGTATCATGCTGTTGTCATATCTTGCTGTTCAGCTCTGCAACTGTTAGAAGAACATGCTTTACCTATTTAACATGTTCTCACTGCTATTTGAAAGACTGGTTAACTTTTTGGTAGTTAAACTTACTAACCATTTTCAACTTCAGAATTATAGAGGAGATGACCATAAGAGTCTCCAGGGAGAAAACTGTTCTTCTTCTTTTCTTCTTAAGATAGATCAAAATTTAAGGAGAAGTGAGGAAGTTGTGATGAAATACATACAATGATTATTTAGTTAATTGTTTAGTCTTTTTAATTTTATCTTTGTAACTGTAAAAGCAATATAGCTACATTAAAAAAAAAATTGGAAGCCAGAGACATGAAAACAAAATCACCCACAATCCCACAACCAACAACTGTTATTATTTATTGAGAATTGACTCCTAACGTATTTCATCCAATTGCATAAAATTTTTGTAGGGTGATCTATTTTTCAAAACAGTTATATCATCCACATTGTACACATTTCAAAAACAAAAGGGTATATTAAAATATACAGCAGGTCTCTTTTGTATCATATCTTTTAGTTTTCCAGTGTGCTCCCCAACCCCACCCCAAACCTCTATTATCAATGTCTATTTTCTTCTGTAGATGACCGACCCATTAACCAGAAATATGTGTGTATGCAAAGCTTCTAGTCTCCTTTGTCAATGCTCTTTTTCTTCCCCTACAAAATGGCGGCCCATTGTGTATCCTGTTTTGCACTTTTCTCTTTTCATTTAACAATATTACTTTGATATAATTCCATATACAGTGCCCTGGAAATTTAACATTATAATTATTCATATTGCCACATACTCTTTATAATCATCGTCCTTAATGGCTGCAAAATGTTTGAGTAAATGATTCATTCGTTAAAAAAATATTTATCAAGTACCTGCCACATAAGCAAGGCGCTAGTGATTCTAAAATTAAAAGGAGATGGACCACACCCTTGAAGGAGTCACAGCAGAGTGGAGCAGACAGGCAGGGAAACAAGTAATTACAGGTAGTCTCCTAGTGCAAAATGGAAGAATGTAGGAAGTGTTGAGGGAACAAAAGAAAGAACCTTGCAAATGCTGGATGGGTGAAATAAGTGAAAGGGATTAAATGCACACTTACGGTGATGAGCACTGAGCAAGGCATAGAATTGTTGAATCCCTATGGTGTACCCCTGAAACTAATATAACAGTGCATGTTAACCACACTGGAGCTAAAAAGTGTTGAGGATAAGTAAGAGGAGTCAGCTTGCAGACAAAGGGCAAGGAGAGTGTTTTAGGCAGAGGCAAGAATGACATGGGCACAGGCAAAAAACATGAAGTAACATTATGGTCCAGGTTCAGGTGGCTACAAGGACACGGCCATAGTCCCTACCCCAGGATCTTTAAGTTGTGGCCAAATTTCAATATAAATAATGCCATGATGTACAAATTGCAGTATATAACTTTCCCCATATTTTGGAGTATCTCTTTGGCTAGATTCCCAGAAGTGTGACTGCTGAGTCAAAGTGTAGGCACTCCCTGACCTGGGACACACAGCCAAAATGCCTTCCAAATGCATGATATCCCTTCACAAGGACCAGCAACGAATGAGGAAACCAGTGCTCATTATCTTAATACCTTTGTAATTATTTAAAAAAAATATATATATTTATTTATTTATTTATTTATTTATTTATTTATTTATTCATTCATTCATTCATTCTTTTTAAGTAGGCTGCACACCCAACGTGGGGTTCAAACTCATGAGTCTGAGGTCAAGAGTTGCATGCTTCACCTGACCGAGCCAGCCAGAGGCCCCCTATCATTAATTTGTTTTAATGTCTATTTCTATTACTGGCAAGGTTGATTTTCACCGTATATTTATTACTATTCATATTTGTTTGTATATAGTTTGTTTTCTGTTTATATTCAATCATTGAGATTTCATATTTAGCTTCAGCTATATGAGCCCTACTTAACAGACATTCAGACTTTTTTTCATGTCTGCTGTCAATATTCTTCCCTGGTTTAGGTTGCCTTTTAAAACAATGCTTGATGCATTTTAAGATACTATCCAGTCATATCCACATCATTTTCTTCTTTTGCTTCTTAGGTGAGAAATACTTCTAGCTAGAGGTTAAACAAATACCCTGTTTTCTTCTGGTTTGCTTTACAAATGTACTTAAACTTACTTTTGACATAGGAAATGAGAATTCAACTAGTCTTCCCGATTACTGATGAGTTATCTGAACTTTCCCTTCTTTGTTTTTATTTCAAAGATAAATCCTGCTTAGGGATCAACTCAACTTAGATCCAACTGCATCTAATTTCCAGTCCTTTTCTGAATTGTGTTAGCTCTACTTAAGAAAGACCTTTCCTCTGACTTATTCAGGAATCTACAGGAACTGTTCTATTTATATATATAGAAAGAGTTACAATATCGCAGGAATAGGTCTAGGTAAAGCTTCTCAGTGCCTTCCTGTTAGAAGGGAATCTGCTGTTGAAGGCAGACCTTACCTTTGAAGCTTAGCCTACCTGGTTAGTATGCTGTGTGTTTTCCGTAGGTGGAGGGCACTTATGAGGGAGAGAGGGTTCTATCATCCAAAGGGCTGAAGTCACTGTGTTAGCTAGTATCATAGTTCTGTGGTATTGAATAGATAGGATCTCCTGATCCTCTCATGTTTGTGGGTCCCCTGTGACCTCAATATACCCTCAATCCCTCTCAAGGCCAAGCTTATCTCAAAGGATGGTTTATTGCAAGAAAAAGCAACTTCTTGGCTCCAAAGCTGGATTACAGGTTGTCAACTAGCTATCCTATTTTTGAGAAAAGTGATAGGCAGTTAACCAGAGAAACCCTATGCAAAAGGTTCTCAAACATAAGCCTACTAAGTATCACATGGGGAGTTTAGGAAACACGCAGATTTCTGCGTGCAGTACCAGGTTACATGGGTGGTGCTGGAAATCTTTCCTGATTTCATCTCTCCTTCTAATTCTGTGAAGCTTGGAAAAAACATTCCCATACACATTTACACACAGTTCTGAACTGCTCATATTTCGAACCTGCTCCCTAGCACCCATGAAGGTGCTCCAGGAGGAGGTCGGATACGCAACAAATAGGCACACCTTCTCAGCGCTCTAAAACAGTTTCCAGCCACGCGTTCTATCCTTCCCCAGGGGTCAAAAGCTTAATGGTTTATGATTTATAATCCCAATTCCAACTTCCCAGAAGACTTCCTGGAACCAGTCAGGATCTTCGGCACTATTCCTTCTCGCGGGGGCATTTGCTATCCGAGTTTGTGTTTACTGCAAGACCCTAGGGTGACAATTGTATCCCGGCTGGGACTCCTTTGAGCCATCTCTCCTTGGTTGTCCGCATTTCTGGGACGAGGCTCATGTTTCCGGCAGGTGGGGAGGTTGGGTTGGAGCCACACTTGGATTCCGGAGACGTTCCTTTGCAATTCTCCCAATCTACTCGCCCCATTTCCCGTCTCTTTTTTTCTCCCCCTCCCCAACCCTCTGCTCCCAGCAAAGTCTACGACCCCTTTCCACTCACGCTCAGTGGCCGGGAGTCTTCTCTTGCAGCACTACCGGGTGGTGGAGGAGGGGGCGAGTGTGGTCACACCCGGAAGGGGGCTTGTCCGGGAACAGGAGGCTCGCAGGATCCGTACTACCCAGCCCTCTCGCCCCGGAGCGACCCTCTCCCCCGCGTACCCCCAGATGCAGTCTGCCGCAGCGGGTGGCGGAGAGGGACCCTCTGCTCTTCAATCCCAGTCTCTCCGCCAGGCTGCTCCCAACCCCGGGGCGCTCTTCCTCCTCTCTTCCGCCAGTCTTCCTCCCCACCTACCCCGCTGCCGCGCTGGGGGGTCGGCGGCGCTCCGGGCTGGTCCTAGAAGGGGCGGGGAGAAAGGCAGCGGGAGGAGCGGAGAGCGGTGGCCGGAGGCGGTGCGGCTACGTGGGCCCGCGGCCGCCCGGGAGCGCCCGAGCCCCTACGCGCGCGCGCGCGCGAGCCTCGCCGAGGCTCTGGCGGCGGGCAGCCGGCGGCAGGGCGGAGCTGCGGGCGGAGGAGCCGCGCGCCGAGCGGGCGGAGCGAGCGGCGGGCGGAGCGAGGGGTGGGAGGGCGCGCGCGAGCCGGCGGGCGGGCGAGCGAGTAGCGTCTCCACCAGCATCTGCTGTGGCCGCGTTTGCCCGAAGCTCGGAGACCGACGGACCGACAGATCGCCTGGCGGACAGACGCGGGCTCTCGCCTTGGGCTCGGGGCCAGCTTTGGCGAGGCTCGGGGTTTGCAGCGCGCGGTTTCTCCGCTAGCTCACGGCCACCCCGGCTCCGGCGGCCTCGACGCGCAGGGGGCTGGAGGTGCGGGAGCGGCTCTCCGCCGGTCGGTCCCCGTGCGGCTCAGCCGCGGCCCGGAGCTGCGTCCCAGATCCCCTGCTCCCCTCCGGGCTGCTCCGAGCAACGGTGCTCCGGGGCTCCAAACTCGGGCTGCCGGGGCAAGTGTCTTCATGAACCCAGAGGATGTCCGGGAAGCACTACAAGGGTCCTGAAGTCAGTTGTTGCATCAAATATTTCATATTTGGCTTCAATGTCATATTTTGGGTAAGTTGGAGCGCTTCTGGGATTTCAACTATTGTGGCCGATCGATCCGCGGCGATTTCCCCCACGTTGCTTGCTGCTTTTACTTTTCGCAGCCCCTCGGGCGCTTGCCCGAGCAAGGAGAGGCATTTGCCTTCCGCCTTTCCAGCTTGCGCGTTGGAGAGATAAACATTTAATCCTATTTAGGAGTGGGAAGAGGTAAAAAGAAAAACCGAGCCGGAAAGGGGGCACCCAGGCCTTGGGGTGGCTGTTTAAGGGACGAATAGCAGGGATGCAGATGAAAGAAAGGCTCGGCAGTTTGAGAAATGAGCAACCGCACGAATTAGATTTGCTCCCGGTGGGATATGGCTGTTGGGCAGAGCGTGGTGTCATAATAGGGAAGGCTAATCGGGCAGAGCCGACCCTGAGGTCCACCTTCTAACGGGGATCTGATTGGACGAGGGCTTGGCTCCGTGTTGCCGCGGCTGGTCTGTGCCATGCTCAGCGTGTATCTTCTTGCACCATCTCGGGCTTTGTGTAGGATGCAGATGCAGTGGTATACGGTTCTGTAATGTACACGTAAATAACGCTTCCTGCGCGCTCTTCCCCATCAGCTGGAAAGCGCTCCTTTTGCATAATGGACTGGCTAGTGGGCGCGTGGGGTGGAGGGTTTTATTTCCATGTGTATATTCTCAGGATGATAACAAATCACCATCAACATGTTTCAGTGTGTTCGTGCCTCACGTCCTCCTTTTCTAAGGAGTGACACAGAGTGGGCCGTTTTGGGGAAACCTTGGAGAAATGCAAAGAGAATGTATGAGATATGTTTTATTGGGGGTACGGAGAGCAAATGCTTGAACGAAAGATTCAAACCACGCTCTGGCTTTGCTGGCAACACAGGGTGCTGGGCACCTATTGTAATTAGGCTGGGATGCCTACTCTTTTGTTTTGTTTGGATTCTTTTCCTTGATTTCACAAACGTGTTCAGCAACCAGACAAAGAGTTCACTAGGGCAAGGAGAGAACGTTGGTTCAAAGACTGTGTTATTCCTGCTGCTCCCCCCCCATCCCATCCCATCCCATCTTCTTCCTTAATGCCCCCCCCCCCCCCCGTGGAAAGTAAAGATGGTGGCTGTCTGGGGGTGTTTTCCAAGTTGCTATTCAGTGTAGGTTCAGTATGAGACACACAATAATGCAACGGTGGGATCAGTCATAATCCACGGCAGTATGCACACATTGTGTGTTTATTTTGATTGTTCTTTAATTTTAGCCATTTGTTGTAGACATGTACAGCTATGAGAATAGTTATCCATATAGCTCTGTATATTCATTTTTTTCCCTACTCACATTAACAAAGCCATTTTTACATTTTTTCCTATTTTCTGTTGAAGTGTCTTGCATTGGTTTGCATGTTTTGCAAAGGGAAATGGAAGGGTTTGGGGACCACTCTGTGTCACCATGTCATCTGTCCTCAAGACTCATAAAGAGAATGGGGGGGTGGAGAACATGAATAAATATTGTATCTAGTCATTCACAGACAGGTTTGTATGTTTTTCTTGCCAGAGATTATATGTGATTCCTGTGAGTGGTCGCCCCCTCCCTGCTGCAATTAATAGGAAGAAGAAATTATTTTTTTTCTTTGCTTCTCTTTTTTTCATCTGAAAAATGTTGAAAAGTGCTGGCTAGTCACATTTCTGAGTGAGGTGTTTTGATTTTATTGGACCTTGAAACTTTGTGACTTTGAGAGTCAGGGACTACTGAACTGAGACTGGACCTTGTTGAGGTAATGAGTCCAGGCCTCTGCATTCTACTTGAACACTTTCAAAAGTTGCATGTTTCAGCTACCAGGCAACAGAAAGCACCCAGGGGCTTTCTCTGTAGTTTCATAGCAGGAGGTGGAAAAGAAATAAAGGGATTTGGGCCTGTTTCCCTAACAGTTTGGTGTAGTTTTGTACAGTATACAGAGGAAAATTTAGTATTTTCTGTGGATTGGGTTGTAGCAGTTCCACTAGAACTGTGGAGAGCATCAAAGAATTATGGAATGCGTGCATAGAGACTTCCAGAATAGAGCTTCCTCTTGTTTGATTTTGAAGGTCTTTTGGCGAGAGTTTTATGGGAAGCCTGAGAGGAAACCTAGGCTGTGGAACTAAACAAGCTACCCCAGGCAAAATTGTTAAGTGGAAGCCTTCCTTATAGCCCTTCTCTGCTTTGTATATGCTTCCTCCCTCCTTTCTGTGCCTAGTGCCTTTTACCCAGATGCCCCTTCATACCTTTCCTATCCTGCTGTCTACTTCAAAATTACCCCATATTTAAATCTCCCAGTGTGTCAGTACCATAGTCTCTCGTCACCATCAGCAGGAAGGTAACATGACATTCGATTAAAGTACAGTAATTCAGACTAAGATATTAGTGACTGAAGAATGGGGGTCAGTAACTTGGCAGTCTGCTTCTGTCAAGTTGCACATCTCTGCCCAATACAGAGTTACCATCCTGTCAGTTACCGCCAGAAACAGCAGACTCGATGCTACCCTTACACAGTTATGAAGAAGAGATTCATAATAGAGAGCACGGTTTCCTAATCTTTCATTTTCACGCTGTGAGATGCTAGAATAAATGTGAAATACATCGAGGACGTTTGGAGGTGTAGTTCTGGTGAAATAAAATTGACATGTGGACATTGTCACCCTGGCACTGTGAGCTTGGTTCTCTTGCTAATGGGTAGTTTGACTCCTTGCTAGTCAGTTAACTGCCCTGGGCCTCAGTTTCTCAGCTCTTAAAATGAAGGAGTTGGATGAATTGTAAGGTTCTTTCTAGTTCTGGCAAAGAATGTGTCTGTCACGTTCCAATAGGCTAGGGAAGAAAAATACAAGAGATGGGCACCGTGTATAATGAAAATAGCATCTATGGGAGTACTTACTACAGACCTTTTCTCTTACTGAGAGTTGTCTGAAGATCAGTTTTCTTACTTCATTTTTTCTTCTTGGCTTATTCACTCATTGGTGTAGTTTGCATTCTTCCCTGTCCCCAACTGTGAATCTCAAATGGAGTCCTGTGAGTCATTAAAAAAATTTTTTTTTTCTTATTAGAGTTACAGTTTGGTGTGTAAAATATGAATCCTTTTATATAACAGTTGTACGATATTCTGAGTAACAAAGTCAACATCTTGTCCAGATTCCTTTCTCATTAGTTGCCACAGGGTGGTGGGGAAAATCTCATTTTCCCTATTTAATGTTGGAAGACCTCAAGCCAGAAGGGAATTGGTTTTATTGAGGGTGTCACCCTACTAGGACATTTCTTGGAAAACCCTTAGGCTGCTTTGAGGTGGGTGAGGGAGGAGACAGGGAATTTTGTTTTAAAGTCTCTTTTTTTGGGGGACTGAACCCCCACATCACCTCACACCATTAATAGATGTTTTGCTCTGGACTTTTTTTTTTTTTAATTTTTTTTAACGTTTTATTTATTTTTGAGACAGGGAGAGACAGAGCATGAACAGGGGAGGGTCAGAGAGAGGAAGACACAGAATCTGAAACAGGCTCCAGGCTCTGAGCTGTCAGCACAGAGCCCGACGCGGGGCTCAAACCCACGGACCGCGAGATCATGACCTGAGCCAAAGTCGGCCGCTCAACCGACTGAGCCACCCAGGTGCCCCAGGACTTTTTTGGATTTTGGTTTTAATGCTTAACTGTTCGTAGGCAAGTAAATTGACCTCATTCTGGTGTTGTTGATCTGTTGTTATGTAACAATCAACCCCAACTCTTACTGGTTTAAAACAAAACTTTATTATTATATCTCACAGTTATGTGATTTGAGCAGGCTCATCTGGGCAGTTGCCCTTGGGGTCTCTTGGGCAGTTGCAGTGAGATGTGAAGTCTCACTGAGGTAGGATGGCCAGGATGGTGTACTCACATGACTGGCAGTTGATGTTTGCTTACAGCTCAGCCAGGATTGTTGGTTAGAGCACCTATTTGAGGCTTCTTCCTGTCTCTGAGACTGAAAGAAGGTTCCAGCCAGTTAAAACGACTTACCTGCCCCATTGTCACTTTTGTCTGTTTTACTCATTAAAGCACACATGGAGTCTGCTAAATTTCAAGGGGGAGAAGAAAGAAATTCTACCTTTTATGGACAAACATCAAGGTCATGTGGCTTGTGGCCATCTTTGGAACATACACTCCGCTGCACTGAGCCATAATTTCTGGTTTATAAAGGAAGGATAACATTATCTAATGGAATTATAGTTTCAAGGATTCAGTGAGTAACATATTACCCAGTACAATGTCTCAATATGTAACACATGGCCACTATCATTATTGTTATTGTCTCTAGACTTTATACTGGTTCCATTCTGCACTGTAGAACTTCTAGAATACTTTAGCCTGATACTTTGGCATCATTACCACTAGGTAATGTTAATACCTTTAAGATCTTCCTAGGATTCAGTAAAATGGATTCAGTAAATTTGTCACTTATTAGAAAAAGAAGCGCCATGGATCAGTGGAAACCTTGAATGACTTGGGAAAACCAAGAATGGCTTGGGGACACCAACTGGTTTTTCTCTTCTCTTTACAGTACTACAATTAGAACAGCCTTGGATACTTGAGGCCAAATTTCTCTTTGATGTGCTTTCAAATATTACATTGTGTCTTTAAGAGGAGGTTTATCCTGGGTTGATGGCAGAATATTGTATCTAATTTGTTTCCACAGGGCTTAAATTCAGAGAGGAGAGAGATTTAGGGAACCTTGGGGGGGCATCAAGTAGGAAGCCTTATCTTATGATTCACTATAAATTGTAAGATGTTCTGGAATGACGATACATCAGCAGTTTATAAGTCATAATTTTTGTTTTAATTTGCTAGACATCTGTTAGCTTCGATGGCAACCATATGGGAGTCTAAATTGCCTTTTGAATTACAGGGAGATGGTAGGAAGAAAGCTAAATATGGTTATGAAAGTGTCATATGGAAAAAGTGTAACAAAGGTGTATAGACCTCAGTGGGGAAAGTAATTGAATACTGAACTTGCTTGGTCTGGCTGTTCACTCTTGGGTCAGTGAGAAGGCGCTGAAGCATTCACACTTGATGATATCCCTGGAAGATAGAAATGAAGCAAAGGGGGAAAAGGTAGAAAACCAAATGATGTTCCACCCAGCATCAAATTGCCAAGGTGAGCTAAAATGGATCACTCTGTCTTAATGTGTCCACAGTAATAATCCCAGGCATAAGGTGAAAGCAACCTGTGTTTTAACAAAGCTTTATAATTATGGTCTCTTTCTTCTAAGCATCTCAAAGCATCTTAACAAGCATATTATGACATCTTTGTGACAGATGAAGAAACTGGAGCACAGAGATGTGGAGTGACTTTTGAGCTGTTTGAAGAAGGTGTCAGGGTTCGCTTTTCAAGTATTAAGTCTCCTCTAGTAACGATAGCCCCAGCTTCTCCTTTGAAACTTATTTTAGAAGATG
This sequence comes from Lynx canadensis, assembly GCF_007474595.2. NCBI lineage: Eukaryota > Metazoa > Chordata > Mammalia > Carnivora > Felidae > Lynx > Lynx canadensis. The sequence goes on from NC_044306.2 coordinate 123,522,998, forward strand.
CTTTTAATTTTAAAATAAAACATCAAGTAAGTCACTTACATCTGTTCATAATTGAAAAGTGATAAAGTTTTTGCATATGCCTCAATTAACACCACCCACTAGCATAAAGAGTTAGGATGAAAATGTTAGAGAATATGATAGTATAATAAACTATGTGTAGTCTATTGAAAATTCATAAATGAAAATTGGATTATTAGAGACAAAGACAATGGAGTACTGAAGACACATGCTTCTTTCTATATGTGACACTGATGACTGTCTTACATTTCTAACCTTTGAATCATTAATCATCACTGGATTATAAGGGCCTCACCTGCAGGGACTGTCTCTCCATCATTTTCATAATCTCAGTGTCTAGCACATTGTCTGGAACATAGTAGATGCTTAATAAATATTTGTTGAACGAATTATGAAATCATTGGAAAGTACCTAGACGTCATCTCCTCTAACTTCCTATTCAGTGAGACATTTTCTCTAACATCCTGCCAACCCATCTAAACATGGATCTGTTTTTGGACCACTTTAATCGTTAGAGTTTCACTTGTCCTCCAAGTAGATGTAATATGTTTCCCTGTAACTCCCATCCTTGTAATTTACTGTGGCTGATTTTTAATTTTTGTTTTGAAACAGTCTTAGACCTACAGAGAAATTGCATGTGGTATAATTTGCTTTTATCCTGAGTCTTTTGAGAAAAAGTTGCCAGAAAGATGGCTGTCACACCAACACTTCACTGTATATTTCCTGTAAACTAGGGTATTCTCCCAGATAGCCACAGGACAGCCATCCAAGCCAGGAAATTACCACTGATACATTACCCTCATCTAATCCTCAGACCTCATTCAAGTTTCCCAGTTGTTCCAGTCATGTCTTGTAAAGCAAAGAATCCAATGCAGAGCATGCATTGTATTTACTTATCTCTTTCAGTCCTTCTCTGTCAGGATCTGGACACATTTGAAGATTATAAACCAGTTATTTTGTATAATGTCCCTCCCTTTGGGTTTGCCTTCCATTTTCTCATTCTTAGATTCAGACTGTGCATCGTTGGTAGGAAAATTACAGAAATGGTGCCATGTTCGTTTCATGGCATCCCATCAGTTGGGACTGATTTCTGTTTGTCCTGTTACTGTTGATGGTCACTTGATTAAAGTGTGGTCTGCCAAAGCTGTTCTGCCATGAAGTTACTCTTTTTCCTTTTGTAATTTGTACATATTTTGTGACAGGTTATGTCCAAACAACGTAAATAGCCCAGTCCCCATCAAAATTTCAACCTTTTAATTTATATAAATCAGTAAGAAGTTGCTTCCTTTTCTTCAGTGCATTTTAAACTGTTACTCTCCTGGGGCACCTGGGTGGCTCAGTTGGTTGGGTGTCCGACTTCAGCTTAGGTCATGATTTCACAGCTCATGGGTTCGAGCCCCGCGTCGGGCTCTGTGCTGACAGCTCAGAGCCTGGAGCCTGCTTCAGATTCTGTGTCTTCCTCTCTCTCTGCCCCTCCCCTGCTCACACTCTGTGTCTCTCTCTCTCAAAAATAAATAAATATTAAAAATAAAAAATAAAATAAACTGTTACCCTCCTTACTTTGATGTTGCAGTTGGTCCCAGGTTTGGCGGCCATGCTGCCTCCTGTGCCCTTTATTTATTTATTTATTTGTTTGTTTATTTATTTTTAATGTTTATTTATTTTTGAGAAACAGAGGCTGGAGGAAGAGTAGAGTGAGGGAGACAGAGGATTGGAAGCAGGCTCTGCATTGACAGCAGAGAGCCTGACATGGGATTCAAACCCACGAACTGTGAGATCATGACCTGAGCCAAAGTGGACGCTCAACTGACTGAGCCACCCAGGCGCTGGCCCCCCCCCCCCCGCTCCTGTGCCCTTTAACTCCCATCATTCTTTGAGCATTTCTGTGCTTTCTGGCAGAACAAGATGTTCCAAGCTCATTTTGTAATTTTGGGGTGTCATCTATTGTATCAGTCATTTCTCCAAGGAGCCTTGGTTCCTTTGAGTGGCGAATGTTATTTAGAAGCCAAGATCTAGTTGCTAAGTGTGCTCATCGCTATGAGGGTATCACCACCCCTGGGAATTCCCAGTGGATATAATGGCGGCATATGTGTATGTATATACATATATGCACATATGCATACGTTACATATGCGTGTCTATATTTATTTATATTTTGAAAATCATGATTTCCGTGATACTTCAAATCCCTATTTGATACCATGGGGTTTATTCTAGGTTTTTCCTTTTCTATATTTGTAAATACCTTCTTTGATAGTGAGATTCCTGGCTCCCATTATTCTTAACAGTTTACTTATTTGATAAGTTCTCCTCATATGTAGCCAGTCTTCCACAGCTGCTCCTGTTGCCCTCCTTACCTGCTGATGCTGCAACATGAATGCCACAACCCTGCACCCCAAAATACCCTCCCTACTCTGATTGGGCTCTGATACTGTGCTCTGGGTTTCCACATCCCTCTTCATACCCGTCCTTGCACAAAGGCCTACCTTGCTTGGTCCCAACTAATGGCTTTAGGACAGAATTTTTCAGAAGAAGGGAAAGGGCCTATGTAACACTTTTGTGATATGAAGCAAAACTTACCTCCTTTCTCTGTAGCCCTTCAGTATTTAAAAACAGGTATTTTGTCATTCCTAAACCTTCTGTTTTCCATCTTTAAAAACTGTTCTGTTTTCCAGCTTTAAATTCCTCCATGTATTCTTCATGTACAATTTCCAGATTGTTCTTTGCCCTTGTCACGATACTCTTCCTGTGGTCAGACACACTTCCATTAATGTAGCAACCAGAGTGGAACACATTCTTTACTCACTGTTCCAACCATGCAGAAAGCAGTGGGCTGTTACTATTGAACTTCCTCTTAAGTCTCTAGGCCATGCTGGGCCTATAGGTAGAAGCCTCTGCCACCGCCTGGATTTGTCTTTGAGTAAGTTACTCTCACAAATTATTTCCTCAGTTGCTTATCTCAAATATGGGGAAAATAATTCCAATATCTCATAGAGTTGTTATCCAGTATTAAAGGAGAGCATGCACATGAAGGTGCTTGGTAAAAGGTAAATCTCTCAATACAAATAGTAGTGATTAACCTCAGCTAAACCACACAGGCTTTTCTTGGCAGCCAGAGAACATTGTTGGCTCAAAGTGAATTTCTAGTGAAATGAAACCTTCACTTCTTTTTCAGGTGAACTTCTGTCAAACTCATCTCCTTAGGCTAAGTGCTAATCAGCAGCCCTAACCCTCTAGTTAATTATTTGAATTTAGATTTAGTGCTATATGTTTATCCCATTTATATGTTTTATTCCAGCCCTGCAGTTTTTAAACTGTGCTGTCAGAAGCCCGAGGCTTCCTTGAGGTATGCTTGGGCTGACAGGGAGTATCTGTGACCTCTCCCCCCGCCTGAGAACTCAGCCATTAGGTTTGATGTTTTGGGATACCATGAAAAACTTTGCTTGAAAAGAGGGGTCTCCTGCTTAAACAAACTATTGAAAACCACCATTCTAGCTTTCAGATGTTTTTGAATCTTGATGGTCAAGGCATGTTTTAACAAAATCATTCCTTGTGTGGGTCCTTCTTCTATGTGTGAATCTCTTCATACCCAGGAAGTCCGTCTCACTAGCTAGAGTAGCTTCTGTAAGATCAGTTGGCATTTCACCTCTTTATAGATGTAGCAGCATAATTAGTAAGTTGTTAGGAAATTTTAGTCTTCCCACCAGGGGATCTGATTCAGTAGGTCCTGGATGGGGCCTTGGTATTGTGGGTTTTTTTGTGTGCGTGTGTTTTGTTTTGTTTTTAAATGCCTGCAGGTGATTCTGATGTCCAGCTGAGTTTGAGAAGCTCTGGTTGTTTTTCTTGGCAAGATGTGGCATCTCTTCCAAATGCTGTCTGGAGAGGACACTTGGGGGAGCTGGGAGTGGGTAGTGTAGAGCCATGACCAAAGAGTGACTGATTTCACCAGCACATGAAGCTAGTGTTTGTTGCTTATGAGAAAAAAATAATGCGGCCTATTTTATCCTTCATGGAATTTTTTATTAATCCAAAAATGCCAGTTTATTTTTAAATCTGAAAGTCCTAAAAACAAAATGAGAAAATCTCTGCTAAACAGAACCTCTTGTGCTGCAATTAGTATGCTAAAAATTAGCATCATATAGGGATAGAAGCTAGTTATTTACTCGACAGGAACAGTGAAGAAATAGACATTTTGTTCTTTTGCCCTAGCTGCCCTGCACACTTCAGGGCAGTGGACTGGGTCTAACCACAGATGCCAGATAGTGAACTGTCCTCCCCTTCAAATATCGGCCTCCCTGGCCAAGGTGCTCTTCCTTTCCTGGGACTTTCTTCTGTTTCTCCAGCCCTCCGTACCCTCATTTGGGGATGGGGTGAAGGGGAGTTGCTTTCTGTATCCTAGGGCAGTTTTGTTGATTTCACTGCTGCAATGCCATTGCAGGGACATTTCTTCTCCCACATCCCCGTGTGCGGCACTGTCACAAAGAGCTGACAGTGACACAACACAGGAGACTCAAGCCTGATGTTTGTCAGTTTACTTTTTTTTCTCTTGTTAATTTTTATTTAAATTTTTTTAATATTTATTTTGAGAAAGCAAGTGACGTGTGTATGTGCGCTCACACACGTACACATGTGTGACCAGGGGAGGGGCAGAGAGAGAATCTCAAGCAGAGAATCTGACACGGGGCTCAGTCTCACAAGCTGTGAGATCATGACCTGAGCTGAAACAAGAGTCGGACACTTAACCGAGTCACCCAGGCACCCCTGTCAGTTTACTTTAGCAAGGGAAGCTTCAATGTAGAATATTCAGAGTGTGCATAATGAATTTTCAGATAATTTTCTTGACTTCTTCCTACCCCCTTTAAAAAGATTAGGTATTTGGTTATGGCTGGGCTCCTAAAGTGGAAATCTTTTGAAAGAAATAAAATCTGGAAAAAAATTCTAAAGTATTTCTCTGAGATGTGTTACTGAGGCATAGTTATCACACTACTCTGAAAAAGGAAAGAAAAAGGGCGCCTGGGTGGCCCAGTTGGTTGGGTGTCCGACTTTTGATCTCAAGTCAGGTCTTGATCTTGTGAGGTCACGCCCTGTGTTGGGGTCCACTCTGGGCTCTGCAGTGGGTGTAAAGACTACTTAAAAAAAAAAAAGACCCAGAATGGTGGACAAACTCTGTGGTTAGCACTGATGGTATCTGAAATGCAAGGTATGAAATGCAAGGTATAATTTTTAAGCAATGTAATCACCAACCTTGATAACCAATTAGTATTTGGAAGTAGATGGCAAAACACTTTGGCTCCTCTCATTGAAAAGGCAAAGTGATGTTGTATACCTCTTCCAGCTACTGTTTACTATTTACAGAAGTATTATAAGACATAGGGCTCTTTTTACTTGTTGAGATTTTTTTTTTTCTAAATTATACTTGGCACTAGTCTTGAATTTCTAAAAATCTGGAGGGAACAGCTGGTGCTCTAATAAATATTCAGGCCAGCTATTTTAATGCTTTGTACTTCATTAAGTAGTCCTAATAAAAGGGGAATACTTGAGTTAAGCATTTCTCAAAGTATGTTTTGCTTCCAACAAAAATTTCCCCCAGCTGTTAATATTTCCCCCCAAGCAGCCTTAAAATTTAATTCTGCCAAGTAAGTAGTTCTAATCACTATTGAAGCATTTAATGCCAAAAGTTAGTTCTCCTGTTTTAAGGTATAGTTCTATAAAAATGCCCCAGCCCTTTAACGGATGCAGACTCCACAGGTCATTGACCTTGTGGAAAAATGGTTTATTTGGGACCGTATTAGAGAGTGATGAAAAAGGTGCATTGTGACTTGGGCAGGCGAGGAAGCAGGCTGAAGAGTATGGTGTTGAGTTTGGATTTCACGTGTGTCTGATTTTTACCCAGCTCTCTTCCCAGGCCTGTGACCTTAGGTTATTTTGTCACCTTACAGTTCAATCTCCTCATCTGCAAAATGGCGTTCTTAGTCGTAGTGTTAATTGATGTCATTAATAGTAGTATTAAGACTCAATATCTGTCTTGGAGTCATGAGGATTAGAGGAGTTAATATGTATGAATGGCTTGGAAAACTCAGTAGATATTAGCAGTTATTACTCTGTTTTCCTCAACACCCATGATTTTTTTTTTTTTTTGATTGTTTTTTTCTTAACTTCTTTCAGAACCATTCAAGTAATCTTACATTGTAACATATATTTTTTGTTCTCTGTAATGTTCTGCCTACATAAGCACATTCTCAAAATAACTAAAGGGAAAAGAGATCTAACAAATGTTCACAGTGTTCTTTTCATTGTAATGAATGGCATGTAATTCTTATCATGGATACCAGACCATGAATTTGCATCTATTGTTTGTTGTTAATTTCCCCGTTTTTCTTTACCCATTTAGATTCCCTTTTCATTTTCTTTGCAAAACCATACGGTCTTGGTCTCCTATTAGTGTTTTGTGCTGGGACAGTTGAGTTTCTGATGTTGAGCTCTGGTGTTAGGCCTAACACCTGGCGGAAATAAAAATCTTTTATTAACATCTGTTGAATCGGGATATTCTAGAAATATCTGGATGGCTGTAACTACATATTTTTAGCTTTTAGCTTTTATGGTATCATCAGTCATGTATATTTCGATCATTGTTTTACTCTGTATTTCAGAAAAATTCTTTAGATTGTTGAAGGGGCCTTTGAATTGGCACACAAGTAGAATTTTGGCCTGAAGTACCTGGCCATTGACTAAAGGGCCACCCATCTTGGTGACTGACTGACGGTGTGACTTCTCTGGGGCAGTTATGGGGTGCACTGGGTGCTGTGCTCTTTTGCCTCCAGTGGCGTCACGTGACACAGAGGACCCAGAGTGTCCTAATTTCTTTCTTTCTGTTTTTTTTGTTTTTTTTTTTTAGTGTGTTGAATTTTTATTATCTAATTGTCATCGTATTTTCTTGACTACTGGGTTTAAGAACATAGCTTCATTTCCAAACATTTTTGTTTTTTTTATTTACCTTTCCATTAATTTCTTTTTTTTTCCAATATATGAAGTTTATTGTCAAATTGGTTTCCATACAACACCCAGTGCTCATCCCAAAAGGTGACCTCCTCTGTTTTTTTTTTTTTAAGTTTATTTATTTTTGAGAGAGACAGAGACAATGTGAGCAGGGGAGGGGCAGAGAGAGAGAGAGAGGGAGAGAGAGAATCCCAAGCAGGCTCTGCGATGTCAGCAGAGAGCTCTATGAGGGGCTCGAACTCACAAAACTGTGAGATTGTGGCCTGAGCCAAAACCAAGTGTCAGATGCTTAACTGACTGAGCCACCCAGGTGCCCCAGGCTGTCCTAAATTCTAAGCATAATCTTCCCTCTAATTAGGCTCACCTCTAGGAGAAAAGGCCAGGGAATGCTAATTTAGTAGGTGCAAGGAGCCTTGTCACTCACTGTTATGCAGAAGGTGTACAGAAAACCCCAGCCCTTGAAAGGGAAGAAGGAGGGATGAAAGGGAGGGTAAGTAGAATTTTTACTATAGCGTTCACTGGTCAAAAAGAATGATCTGTGGAGCATGACAGGATATTATAGGAGCATACTTAAGGTAATTTTAGCCTACCTGCAACATGCCCAACACTATTAATTTTGATTCCCTCGTTGGCCTCACAATCCTTTGATGGTTTGTGACTTCCCTTTGCAAACACTGAAGTTATCCCCTTGTCCTTCTGACCTGTGCTAGCCAGTTTCCATGAGGCCTGGAGGATGGCCCACATGATAATCCAAACAGCGAACCCCAAAGTTTAGTCATTTGCAAGCTTCCTGCATGGTTTTGGACAAACTCTGGTGCCACCTCAGAGTTTCTCAAATTTTAATGTGCATACAATTCACGTGGGGAATCTTGTTTTACATGCAGATTCCGATTCAGTAGGCGTGAGAGAGGCCAAAAATCTAACACGTTCATAAACTCACTGGTGAGGCCACGGTGGCTGGTCCACTGATCTCATTTTGGATTGCAAGGATCTAGACCGTGGCGAACTTATTCTTTTCTTTTAAATCAATTCTGTTTTTAAACCTTAAATACATTTATTAAAAAAAAAAACACTTCAAAAATATCATTATTCAAATACATACAGTGACGATAATCTGGCTTATTAATTTCTAGGTAGTGATTGGTGCCTGCTAGCAGGCCTGAGTCAGAAGCTTATTTTCCTTTGTTACAACAGAGGTTAACAAGTGTACAAAGTGTTCGACGTCCTGGCATCAAATGAAGACTTTCTCCTTGACTAGACCAGAGGATTAAAAGAGAGTTGAAAAGGAAATGACTTTCTTATTCAAGATTATTTAATGCTGTATTCTAAAATCATCTCTTCTGGCACCCCAGGTCACCAGGGAATCTCACTTTGGGGAGCCCTGCTTTTAAGTAATTCGAAGGAAGGCATACATTTATAAGCTAAACTCTATTAGTGAGATGGATGGATCTCTAGAGGTAAAATGGTTGGGGAGATGTGTTGAAAGTTTTGCCTACTTCAGGTTCTGTTTCCTGTTGGGGAAAAAAGAGAGGTACCCCCCCATTTCTGAAAAGTTGCTACCAGCTCTGGGCCCAATGAGTAGTTACATCTTAGGCAGAAAAAAGAAAATGCTTTGGAAAATTGGATCTCCGGCTAATAGGAGGTTGACCTTAAAAACTGAGGAAATCTATCTCAGTGGGTTCCTTTTACATCCATCTCCTCTTCCTTCAAGTTGCTTTGGATTATGTTCAATTTGGAATGAGTCCATTTACTTGATGCATTCTTTAGAATAGGGCATTTTCTTTGTACTTTTCTACTGTAAAAACAATACAGCAACACTAATATACATTTTTTTGAAGGAAAAGAAATTCACCACAATCCCAGTAATACTTTCTTTTGGTTCAATTATATTAAAAATGGAGACTCTTAGTGAAATACTATGAGAGCAGTGAACAAACACCCCGAAACAAACAAAAAGCCATTTTAGGGTCTCACTAAAGAGACTTGTAGTCTCTTACAAGGATTTGAATTTAACAAAGCTCGGTTACTTAACTTTGTAAACGAAAAAAAAAAGTGCTTTTCCATCAATAGCTTAAAATTTTGTTTTAATGTTTATTTATTTTTGACAGAGAGAAAGAGAGAGAGAGAGAGAGAGAGAGAGAGAGAGAGAGAGAGAGAGAGCACGTGCAGAGGAGGAGCAGAGAGAGGAAGGCGCAGACTCCAGGCTTTGAGCTGTCAGCACAGAGCCCTTTGCAGGGCTTGAACTCACAAACTGTGAGATGATGACCTGAGCCGAAGTCAGACGTTTAACTGACTGAGCCACCCAGGTGCTCTGCCATCAATAGCTTTTAAGCATTTCTTCTGACTTTACCTGCATTTCCCCCCTCAGGATAACATTTAGAATAAGTGTTTCAACATACAGAACAAATACCTTGTGAATAAACATCAATTCCACACAACCAAAAAAAAAAAAAAAAAAATCAATAGATCTGCTTTAGGCATTTGAAACACCCTGTACTTTTAAACGAAAGAGTTACAGTGGTAGGTAGCTGAAAAACAAAAACCCCAAAACCCAGGCTTTTAGCTTTAAATATTTTTCAACATGACCTTTATGTAGACAGAAAAATAAAGCTGAAAAATTTCTGAGCACCAGTTGTATTATTGGTGCCCTGCTTATCCAAATATGTGGGCAACTGCCCACATGGTAACTCATGTGACAAATGCTACCTCATATTTTTTTTTTTTTTAATCTCATAACTGTAATCCTAGGGAAAATAGTGTTTATTTGGTACCAGTTCTTTTAGCTTTGTCTATTGGTTGTGGAAAGAATAAATTGAATGAAGAGATGGCTAGATGACCTAATTCTATGTGGCATTTTCATTTTTTTCCTGAGTCTGCAAGATTTAATAATCCCTAATGTTCTTACTGTATGTTTTGAGAGTTTTAAAGTTGCTCTCCAGTGAGGATTTGAAACAATTACATAAAAGTTTGAAAATTGTGTTTTATTCTTCTTTTTTTAAGATACAGAATCAATATCTTAAAAATGGAAGGATTGGTGTCACTAAAAAGAGGAGAGAAATATTTTGTATTTTGTGAAATACAAGTATTCCATTTAGATATTTATATACTTGGATTTTTAATATATCAGTATAAGTCAGTAAATTATCAAATATATATCCTTCATGAATATTAAATATTGATCTATACCCTTGGATTTTTTTTGTTGTTGTTGTTAGTAGATATGTGCTTTCTTTGGAGAAAGACAAGCTTCCTAAATGACCATATGACCTCCAAGCAATTTTATTTATGATAAAAGACTAAAGTTTCTTTTATGACAGTTTAGTATAAATATGCAAACCAAATGAAAAACTTTTTTAAGTTAAAAATAAAAACCAGAGGGGCCCCTGGGTGGCTCAGTTGGTTAAGCATCCAACTCTTGATCTCAGCTCGGGCCTTGATCTCGAGGTCCTAAGTTCAAGCCCTGTGTTGGGCTCCACACTGGGTGAGAAGCCTACTTTAAAAAAAAAAAAAAAGAAAAACCATAGATCAGTTTTAGTCTTGATGGCATAAACAGAAAAAAAAGACTGTGATTATATTTTTGGTTCTTAAATGAAGACTAGAAAATGAACTCTTTGAACTATAAAATTACTACATCTTAATTGAAGGCACCAACAGATGATTAATTATTGCTAAGAATCTTTTTTTAATTGTGAGCTTTCTATTGAATATCCCCTGCCTTGCCCCTCTTCTTTCTATGAATTTAATTTCAGAATTGTGAAGACCGGGCTTTTTGCTTTCAGTGAAGGTGAATCTCTTTCTCATTCCTTAAAGAGGTTAACCTGCTGATGACAGAACAGAAGGTTGGAATTATTTTCAGCAGGAATGAATGGCGGTACAGCTATTCAGTGTTCTTTGGTGGATCTGTTTAGTGCCCGGGTATTGGAACTATACTTTCACTGGTCTTTTGCAGTCCTCTTTATATGATCTAAGTATTTCTATGTTGAAAAGGACCTGAAAAATCATTTAGGTTTTTACCTTCTTTCCCCGCCCCGCGGGGTCCTAATAGTGAATCCCTCCTCCCCCCACCCCGCCCTTTTTTTTTTTTTGCCCCAACCAAAATTTTCAGGAGAGCCCGCCACGTTAAAACAGGGAACAGCTATAAAACAGGAGCCTAACGTGTCACGGGGCTCACGCCTCCTCCGCCACGCTGCATGGGGAGAGCACGCAGAGGGGACCAGGAGAGGCCTTGCGGATTTTGCTGAGGATGGTGGGGAAGGCATCTGTTTAGCATTTACGAATTCACCTAGAAGTCGGTGTTGGCTTGTGTTGCCTGTACGCTGTGGGCGCGCAGAATTGCCCTAGTTTTCAAGTGCTAGTGCTTCGGCTCCATTTGGTTCTTCTGAACGGTTTTGGTGCATTCTGATTAACATCAACCTTGCTTGTGTGAAGTGAGTACTCAGGTCATTTGCTATGTATTACTCTTATGCTTTGGAATGAACAGACTCAAACACTTGGCTTCATATGGATTCCATATGTGGCTTTTAAGTTAGCAGAAACACAAAGCCTTTCGATTAATTTGCACATAAAGTTGCGTATTGAATAGATTAAGCTTGATGGTGTAGGTATTATTTGAAATTCTTTGTCATCTCTAATATTGTTCATATTTAAACAAGCTACTAGGTGTTTGAAGTTTCTGTGGTAATGACCTTAATCTATGAATTCATATAGGTCCTATTTGGTTTATTTATTTATAAATGTTTATTTTTGGGGGAGACAGAGCAGGAGTGGGGGAGGGGCTGAGAGAGAGAGAGGGAGACACAGAATCCAAAGCAGGCTCCAGGCTCTGAGCTGTCAGTACAGAGCCCGATGCGGGCTCAACTTCACGAACCATGAGATCGTGACTTGAGTCGAAGTCGGCCGCTTAACTAACTTAGTCACCCAGGTGCTCCCCTATTTGGTATTTTTCGTATTGAATGCAGCTACCCATGGAATTTATTTTGTTTTGCACCATTAGCCCCAGATAGTCACACATGATATAAAAAACGGGACATTGCTTCTTTATATATTTAATTTTATTGTCCCCCAACCCCCATGCTAGGCAGAGAATACTTCCCCCCTGTTTAAGGTAGTGGTTAAGAGTGAGACTGACTGGGTTCAAATACTGGCCTTGACCCTTTGAAGCTGTGTGACTGTGTACATTTACTCCATTGCTCTGAACTGTTCCTTTTGGGCAAAATGTGAGTCTACTTCTAGGATAATTGTAAAAGTTCAATAAGATGTTGCCATGGATTCCTGAGAGGGGTGAGCACTCAGTGGATACTGATACTGTAATCAAGTGTAGAATAGATGACAACTCAGGACAGGTGCAGGCTTTTGGTTCATTATCATCTGGGAAAGGTGTTGGTGTCCGGGAGCCTCACTTTTCCTTGTTAGGGAGATACACTCTGTATAATAGAACTTTTCACTCACAGCAAAGTTTTGTTTGTTTGTTTCCTTTTGTCCTTCACCCACTGGTGGAAATTGTACCTCCATGCTTTCCTTTGGCAACTGGATCTGCGGGTTTCTGGCCAGGACACCTGCTCCATTCCCCACTCTCCTGGACCCTAATTTGCTTTCCTGTTTAGCTGCAGCTGTCCACCATGCCCATTCCTGGCGTGACCTGATCAGCACTCTGTTTCTATATCACAAACATCGGCTTTTTTCATAGTTCTCATGTCCTGTCTCTAGGGTCATTTTGAGGCCACAGACCTACCTGGGTTTTTTTTTTTTTTTTTTTTTTTAATGGTAGTATATGCAGAAATTACAGATCCAAAAAATAACGTGTAGATCTTATAGGCATATGAAAGGCATAAAATTTTTTATGCCTGGAAAAATACCTAAAGTATTGTAGCTACCCAATACTTGTTAATTGAAATGAATTAGTTAAATCTAAATTAATTTTCTTAGCTTAGGAAAAAAACTAGCATCCATTTCGGCCCTCTGCAAAGATTTTTTTTTTTTTACGTACAAGTAGGTATGTTTATGAACCTGTTTATTAATATATAACTTATTGTGATAATAATTACAACTTTTTAAATTGAATTTATATTTGTATACTTACAATTTTTTGTTATAAATGATGTTTATGGGCTGTTGAACTTTAAGGAATCTGGCATTTTAAGTTGTGTTTTGACTGTATGGAATGTCAGAGTATAATTCTGACAAGAAGAAAGTTGCCTGCCTTCCCAAAGTTAGTGCTTTTCAGAGTGTGAACATTTGCCCAGTGGAATTTTGTCTCGTTTTTCATTTTCTGAACTATCATAGGTGATTTTTCTTCCTTCAACTATATAGATGAAGATTTCTGGAACTGAAGTTTTTCCCGGATTGAGACCAGCTTCTATTCTGTCCATCATTAGTTTGGTTTTTTTATTTCTTGTTTATTTCTAATCCTAAGTTTCCAAAGGTGGAGGAGGTGAAAGAGAGGAAGAAGAGAAGCAAAGGCCATTGTCTTGAGGGAAGGATGTGCTTGGGGGGAATCCTAGACTGGGCTATTGGACTAAGCAATTAAATATGGGATGTTTCAAAGTTCCTTTCCAGTGAGGGGCCTATGCTCAGCTTTTGTATCCCATGACGAGTGTAGTGGAGGTTCATGTGGTGGAGTTTCTGGGACCATGAACCCCATAAAGATAATTATCTA